>NW_027176207.1:3351945-4029445 GCF_023055335.1 Clinocottus analis | reverse complement strand
TGTGACTCCAGCAATCCCGTGTTTCAATGTCTCACGTCCAACGTGTCCATAAGTCGGTTTCCATGAGGTGGCAGCCAGCTGTCCACTTGTTCTGAGTCCTCTGTCCGTTCCCTCCTCCTCCTCCTCCTCCTCCTCCTCCTCTTCCTCTCATACATTCTCTATCTTCTGCTGCCTTCTGCTCTTTCTCCTCCTCTCTGCAGACCATGTCTCCGTCTCCATGTCCGTCAGTGCCGTTCCCTCTGGGCTCCTTTCTGCTCCGCACTGACCGGACTGCTCTGTCTTTCCTCCCTTTTATCTGGAGATAAGATACTTACTTTTCAGATAAAGCATATTATGATAAATCAAATGAGCTTTGTCGGTTTTGTGCATCTGTGCGGGTGTGTGTGTGTGTGTGTGTGTGTGTGTGTGTGTGTGTGTGTGTGTGTGTGGGTGGGTGGAGGGGGGGATTGAACGCAGCATGTGTGTTTGCAGCTGTTTTGGTGATAAATGTAATCTGTCAATTATGTTTGAAGGTATGAGACGGCATTTTCATAACTAATGTCATCTTTCTGAAATAGCTATATATATATATATATATATATATATATATATATATGTATATATATATATATATGTATATATATATATATATATATATATATATATGTATATATATATATATATATATATATATATATATATATATATATATATATATATATATATATTTGAATATATATTAGAAAGGTGCCATCAACAGAGTACAGCTCTCCACCAGGTGTGTCTGTGAGGGCCACTGTTGTATTGTGTGATTGAATGGAAATAAAAAGGTTTCATAAAAGCATGCAGATCCAGGTCATAAATACTAATAAATACTAAATGCTGGTCAACATGTAAACAGACTTCATTCAAACACGCCGCTGCATGTGGACCGGTGAGTGAGTGAGTGAGGAGTCACTTCAATGGCAGGATACAAAACAGGAAATAAAAGATGTTTTGAGCAGCCAGAGCAGAACAACATGCAGATCTGCTGTGGACGGACACAGAGGTGCACATTCCCTCACGGACACGCACGCACATGTTTCTCCTGCCGGCGACAATAAAACATGACATTTTTAATTATCATTAAAATCAGCATCCAAAACGAATTGGTTGGTATATAATGTAGATTTGACCTTTTTCACTCATGTTATTATTATCATGACATATTATTAATTATTAATGTACTTGCAATGTTCTTTTAAGGGAGGTAGTATCATCATGAAACTTCCCTAATTGATTCTCACATCAAGAAAAGTTTTATCAAAGTTTAAATATTAATTATATAATTATGAATGTGCTAATTACAGAAATATGATCATTGGATGAAGCAGGTCCAAAATTATTCTTTTATTTTGTTGACATTGAAGTCAAAAGAGGGAATTTTAGTTTTATCTTGTATTACTTTATAAAGCAGGAAATACACATCAGCTATCAAAACAAAACAACAAATATTGTCTCGTTTTAATCATTAAAATGTTGTGTAAACCTGATCGATGGTATATGAGAAAAGGTCCTTTAAAGATATGTTTGACTATATTTAAATAAAATGACTTTAACTCTGAAGACTTTACAGGTGAAAACACTCGACACGAGGCCGAGAGGCCTCCATCCAATGAATAAACTTCTTCTTCTTCTTCTTCTTCTTCTTCTTCTTCTTCTTCTTCTTCTTCTTCTTCTTCTTCGCGTCTCCTGTTGCTTCGCTTGGCTTTGCGCGTGTGGTTTGTTTGTGTGCGCGCGTGCCTATGTGCGCGCGTGCGCGCGCGCGCGCGCGGTGGGAGGGGTTTTGCAGAAGCCACTTGCTCCCTCTAATTAGCAGCGTGTGCCGGCAAAAGAATCTCAGTAAGCGCGACCTCACCGCGCGCGCAGGAACCCCGGGGGCTTCACCTGCTGGCTGACTTCAGCGCGTGCGACCAGACTCGCAGGAGGCAGTTTTTTTGGGGGGGGGCTCAGCGCGCGCCAGTGGGCTGCTTGCTCAGCGGACACAGTCACGCGCTCAACCAGATAGAAGAAGAAAAAGAAGAAGAAGGAAAAAAGAAAGTTTGAGTTTTCTCTGTGCACTCTGGTGGCGCTTCGGTCCGCTCCGACTTGTTGCCCCGCGTCGCTCCGAGGGGCCATCGGCTGTTGTGTCGTTGTGTCGTTGTGTTGTTGTGTTGCGTGTCCGACATACAAGTCCGCGACAGGACTTAAAAGCCGGCTGCAAGGATGATGTCCTACATAAAGCAGCCCCATTACACCATGAACGGGTTAAATCTGGCTGGCCCCGGAATGGATGTGCTGCACACGACCATCGCTTATCCATGTGAGTATGAAGTTATATTTTCTCCTGTTTTACTTCGACGTGTTTGTCTCTTTTGCTGCTCTTGTCGTTTGGAGTTTTATTCTACCCAAAAGATGCGTAAAGGCGCGCAGGACGCGCGCAACGCGAGGAGAGGATGAACATGTTGTTTCATCCGCGCCTTGACAAAAGGTCGAAATAATAATAAGTTAGTCATCAAATACACTATAAAAAGTTTCATTACTACGTTTATTTAACGACCGGGATATTTAATATGTAATGGGAACTTTTCGGTCCGATAGATTGAGGGTTTGGAGTCAAAGGGACTCTTTTGTCTGCTGACGTAGACATAATGTTTTAGATGCATTTGTTAATATGCAGCGACAATGAGCCCTTTGAAAGAGACGCAGGCGACCGGCGAACTCTCCTGAATTCAGTGTCTGTAAAGAATCCGACATAGATTTTATTTTTGTTTTTTACTCTTCTCACTCTTCCCCCCCTCGGGGTTTCCTAAATGTTCTCACATTCGGATGAATATAAATCGGCTAAATTCCCATGACTGCATCTAATAATTTCTCCTTTTATTTCTTCTGAAACAAATGCGCCTATTTGTCTGTTTAGATATGACTTTGACTTTACAAACTAATAAAAGTAATAAAAAATGTTACAGCGTCTGGGGCGAAAAGCCTCTTGAAAGAAGCGGTGCCTCTTGATAAAAGCAGCAAATACATTGTGTCTTCATATCACAAGCGAGGATTATAATCTGCATCACAGTGTACTGAGGTTTACAGTCATATGTGTCTGTGTGCTCATCCTCGCTCACAAAGACGAACAAAAAAGCAAAAACGCACCGAATAATCAGTTAAATGGCATCGTGCCTTTAAAAAAAACAACAAAAAACAAATCATAGGTCTGAGTTGTGCTCATAATTCAGGTCAGCTCTCTACATGGCTGCCAGAATAATAATCCCCCTTTCTGACTCCTGGGCGGGCAGCCACTCCCCGGAAGCAGCGCAGGGAGCGCACCACCTTCACCCGGACGCAGCTGGACATCCTGGAGGCCTTGTTCTCCAAGACCCGCTACCCGGACATCTTCATGAGGGAGGAGGTGGCCCTCAAGATCAACCTGCCCGAGTCACGTGTGCAGGTACTGGAGAAGTAGGCCACCGGCAAGATGGAGGCCGAGCTGTTCTTTGTGCTTTTAAACTGGCAGGGACTCGATACACCTCCAAGATGTTTACGCTACGTCCTGCACATGTCGTTACAGCACAAATCTCTTTGGTTACATGAGTCCCACTTGTTTTTGTGTCACTCCAGGTATTAGTCTGTCCCCTTCTGTCCTGTAACATCTTCTTCTCCGGCCTCCAGGTTTGGTTTAAAAACCGCCGTGCCAAGTGCCGGCAGCAGCAGCAGCAGAGCAGCGGCCAGTCCAAGCCCCGTCCTCCCAAGAAGAAGGCCTCCCCGTTGCAGGAGCCCAGCATCCCCGATTCTGTCCCTAACCCGTCCGGCTCCTACAGCCCCTCCTCTGCCCAGTCCGGGCCCGGCCTGGTCCCGAGCTCCAGCACCGGGAACTCAGCCGTGTCCATCTGGAGCCCGGCCATCTCGCCCCTGCCCGACCCCCTGGCCTCCTCCTCGGCCCCCTGCATGCAGCGGCCCTCCCCTTACCCCATGAGCTACGGCCAGCCGTCGGCCTACACCCAAGGCTACGCCAGCACCACCTCCTACTTCACCGGCCTGGACTGCAGCGCCTACCTGTCGCCCATGCACTCGCAGCTGTCGGGCACCGTGGGCGCCCTCAGCCCCATCAACGTGCCCTCGATGGGGGGCTCGCTGAGCCAGTCCCCGGCCTCGCTGTCCTCGCAGGGCTACAGCACGGCCTCCTCCCTGGGCTTCACCTCTGTCGACTGCCTGGACTACAAGGACCAGCAGGCCTGGAAACTGGGCTTCACCACAATGGACTGCCTGGATCACAAGGACCAAAACTCCTGGAAGTTCCAGGTCCTCTAAGAGGCGTGTCGCTCGTGCGTGTCGGCGAGTCCCACGTGAGATAGTGTGCGGCACGTCTGCCGGGAGGACTTGTTATCTTTGATTTTATCTCTCTTGTCTGTAAGATTTTTTTGTTTTATTTTCTAAAGGTGATCTCTGTAGGAATGCATTTTATTTGAATGACTTGGGAGAGGAAGGGACCAGTGACTGTCATCAATGCTGCCCGGCTGCAAACATTCAAGAATAGGGGAACAAAAGCCTTTACAGAGTTAGTCGGAACGTACCGGAGTCGCGCGTACGGAAAACACACTGAGCGCTCTCTGCTTTCAACATGGCCGACTCCGACTCGTACACTTTGTGTTTGAAACTTGCATTGTCGTAGCGTGAAAGGGACGGAGCTCTGAAGTCCTTAGAGGTCACCTCCTCCTTCGGGGTTTTAATCGTTTTAAGCTATCAATTATTAATTTAAGCTACATTTAAATATGTCATTTGTTTGCGTTTAGCGCTTAGCATTTGTGTCGCGTGTTGCAGTGTTAGCCTTCAGTGTTTATCATCCCAATCTGTTTTGATGGAGAAAAAAAAAAAGCTTTGTGACATATTAAAGTGATCTATTCTTTACACTCTGTGCACTGACAATCATTCAGATTCTTTGAGAAGAGTTTCACACGCTGGCTGAAGAGTCGGGCCCGTCAGGCTCGTCATCCGGCCTGCTGGCTCCCACTGGTCCATCTTGGTTATTTTTGTTTATCTGATTCTGGGAGTGTCCCAATCCTCTTAGCCTCCCTTCTGCAATGCCCTAAGTGAATTAGTTAGGATTATTGCCCTATCCCCCTCTGTCTCCCTGTGCTTCTCACCCGTCTCACCCGCCTCAGCCTCCCCTTCCTTCCCCGGCTCCTTCCTCCACCTTCCCTTGTTCTCTGACCAGCACTGCAGTATCTCTCTTCTCTCTCTTTATTTCTTCTTCTTCCTCTTTTCTCCCAGTTTTTTGCTGCCGTTTGCTTCGGTCCACGTGTAGCTCACTCATATACTCATCCCGAACATTTAAAATCTACAAAAACAACACAGTCTGATGAAGCGCTTTTCTCTACAGTTGTTTTCATCGATCGCTCCGGCTCTGAGATACTGTATGTCTCTATCAGACCCCCCCCTCCTCTCACCAATCTCCCCAACTCCTCCACAATGTGGTAATCCCCACATGACCCGATTACTACCACGCAACCTCAACTCCGACATGAAACATGTGAAACGTTTTCTGGAGGTGTGTGCAGGGGGATTGATTCTCTGCAACTTAACGAAACGCCGTCCGTCCACAACTCTCTCCATCACTTCGTTTGCGTTCTCTTCTCAACCTCAATTCAATTGAAAGTTTGTCATTTTACAACAAGACCATAATATTAGCAACACATCTAACTTAAGGGTTTAAAAGATTGTTTTAATTCGATATAAATGGCGTGAGAAAGTATCACTCCAGAGAGATTTCTGGTGTAACATTGATAAAAAAAAAGTGATAAACTCTCATTTTATTTTGGTTGCTATGTAAATCATATCTGATCCTCTGGTCATCAGCCCTGTAAAATGTCCCATCATTTAGATAATACATTCAGATCTGCTGCACTGAGAGACATTTCAAAGCATTTTTCTGCACTCAACGCTGCCCTAATCCCACTCTGTGCCGGTTTAATCCCTCGGCCCTCCCTCTCCGTGGTGTGATTGGTTAATCCCTGTGTCCGACCACCCTGATTGGTTAACCTCCCTCGCAGGGTGCAGTGCACTTGTAATCTTCCCCCTCAGCACTGAGAGTTTCAGACAGACATTTGCGCTGTAATCCCAGGGAGGAGCAGATGTGATGGGGGATGGAGGGCACCGGCAGACCTTGAGGAAGGTTAATGCCCGGAAAAGAAAAACCGGCACGCGGCCCGAAGAAGGAAGTAGAGGCAGCAACGCCGCGGTGGGAAGGGGCTCCGTTACAGATAAAAGTCCTGCTGAGAATCACTATCTGCATCATGTACCTCAAGTACCAAAAGTACAAGTATTTATTATGTACAGAATATTATATATTATGTCACTGAAATATATTTAGTGACACATTCATCAGTGTCATCCAGTAATGCCGCAGTAAAGGAAGATAAAAAGGTAAAGAATCAGAAACAGCGGGAAGAAAACACATTGTCAAGGATTTTGACACACTTTTTTAAATATATTTTTATATATTAAAAACATATTTAATAAAAAAAATAAATATATATTTACATATAAGACATTATATATTAAAAATTTAATTAAAAAGTTATATATATAGACATATAAGACATTATATATGTAAAAATGTCATATATATCAAGTTGTGTTATGTATTTTATTGTGTTTTAGTAGTTCTTTGTCTGTGGAGATTCTTTATATATATATATATATATATATATCTACATATATATATCTACATATATATATCTACATATATATACATATATATATATCTACATATATATATACATATACATATATATACATATACATATATTGACATATAAGACATTATATATAAAAAATATATTTAAAAAAGTATGTATGTATGTATATATATGAATATATATATTTACATTTTTATATATATATATATAATGTAACAGGTTGCTTACATACATACGCTAGTTGGCTCTGACAGTACAGTATAATATATACTGATATATTAATTGAGGTGATATTTACATGTTGAAATAGTATTTAATATTATTTCGTGGATGTCTGTTGTTGTAGGGTTATTGACACTATAGATATGACAGCAGTCGTTTGTTCCCCAGACGGCCTGACAGGAGTCCAGTCGTCCCTACGGGGCTCTGTAGCGCCTCCCAGAGGGGAGAAGCTTCACAGGTCCTGTGGTGAGGAGGATCTGGAGGGACGCTTCCTCGTTGGTCCCCTGAGAGCAGTCCATGGTGTAACTTGATTGACCTTATGGACTGACGCGCAGCTTATACATAATAATACATCACTTATTGTACAATATCATTATAGCACATCATTAATACAGTAATATAGTACAGTATCACTAATCTACAGTAATATAGTACAGATGACACAACTGATTACTGACCGGGCCTATCCAGCACAGGCCCAGGGGCCCAAAGTGTCAGGGCCCCCTGTGGCCTTCACCTATAAAATGCCTCTCAAAGAGACACGTACCAACCGGGACAAGGGCCTCTAAAGGACCACAAGACACAGAAATCGACTACAAACGGATGCAAAACAGCTGCAAGAAGACAACAGAAGACTCACACAATGGCTATAAAAGGAGGCAAAAGAGACACAGACACACAAAACAACCACAGACTCAAAACAACCACAAAGAGACACACAAAAACCACAACGAGACACTAAATTGTTTATGAAACCCTGTAAAGTAAATAAATCCCAACAAGGAGCATCGGTTTGTTTTAACACCTATTTATTACCACCATAATATGAGAAATTTGGAAAATACAAAGATCGGCTTATTTATACGTCTGAAAATCTCGAGGAATAAGAAAAATATAAAAGAAAACAAATATGAGGTTATATTGTGTATCACAAATTTTGAGAAAGGGACAGATTACATGATCGGACCTACAGAGAGCAGGAGACACACAGACCCTAAACATGCAGAGTGTGACTTGCACTACAATGTCAATTCAAACTGTTGAGACCAGCCTCTCTGTGGACAGAGAGACAGACGCGTGATGTGTGATGACGACGGTGAACAATGGAGGAGAGGAGACGGTGAACCATCGCCCCCGTGTGGCTGCCATTAGAACAGAACTTGCCTTTTAAAATAGAGAAGCCCTTCCTGATTTTCTATAGCAGATCAGATCACTGCGAAAAATAAAGATAACCATGTTGGCAATATTACGAGTTTTTTCTCTTTTAATTTGATGATTTTGGAAGTGGTAAAGAGAAGAGATGCTCATCCGTGAACTATATGCATAAAAAAATGGACACCATATCCACAACGATAATCAATATTTTTAAGCAACCCAAAAAAAAAAAGAGAGACTTGTTTGTTGAGTACAAGTGGTTTGAAAGATCAGAGCTCACTCATCCACGCAAACAGACCAACAGAGCGCCGTCCCCTTCGCAGTGCAGATTACAGAGGCGAAGAGGCGGTTTGAAGAGGTACAGCGAGCCGCCTGGCAGCAGAGCGAGGTAGAGGGTGTTCAGACGGGACAGAGGCCTCGGGGTCTAGCTTTATTAGCACCCTGCTGTGGAAGTTGCAGCTCCCCTGAAGCAGACTAGCCCCTCGGCCACGTCCCTCGGTTTTGCCACACTGACCTCACCCGCTGGCCTCCCACCCCGGAAGAATTCAGGAGAGCTCAGAAAAGGGCGGAGCTTCCAAAACTCATCGACGCATGTTTGAGATATGTGTGCACATGTGCGTCTGATCTGCGAAACCTTTCACATGCACGAAAAAAAGGTACCCTAAAAAAAAAATCAAAATTCAAAATAAACATTTGGTGAAGACACACAAAAAAAAACAACCAATGAGACCAGACTTCAACATATTACTATCTCTTCAGAATCAGGATTACTCTAAAGTCTACTGAGAAGCTGGGCAGGCAGGGCGAGGGAGGTTTGGGTACAATAAAGGAGTGAGGGCGGGGCCAGGTTAAGAAAAAACAGGACAGAGGTGAAACAAATCGGGGAGGACCGCCTAGGCGCGCTCCCCACGAATGCGACGTGCCAGCTGGATGTCTTTGGGCATGATGGTGACACGCTTGGCATGGATGGCACACAGGTTGGTGTCCTCGAACAGACCCACCAGGTATGCCTCGCTGGCCTCCTGCAGGGAGAGAGGTGGGTTGGGGGGCGGAAGGGACAACAACACATATTAGCAGGAGAAGTGTACCAATTTTACAGATTACATTGATGTTGTTTTATCAATATATTTTGTGCACACACACACCTGCAGGGCCCCGATAGCGGCGCTCTGGAAACGCAGGTCGGTCTTGAAGTCCTGAGCAATCTCCCTCACCAGGCGCTGGAAGGGCAGCTTGCGGATCAGCAGCTCAGTGGACTTCTGGTACCGACGGATCTCTCTCAAAGCCACGGTGCCGGGCCTGAAACGTGCAACAAAGCTCACGTAGGTTAATTTAACCCGCTACTAGCTAAACAGGAGTTACCATCTGGACAAATAATGACATTTTGTCACATAAAAAAAGTCTCTAGGTCAACACTGTGCAACGCAATTAGTCCGTAGCGTCAGGGCGTTACCTGTAACGATGGGGCTTCTTGACGCCACCAGTAGAGGGCGCACTCTTGCGGGCAGCCTTGGTGGCCAGCTGCTTACGAGGAGCCTTTCCTCCAGTGGATTTACGAGCGGTCTGCTTGGTACGAGCCATTACGACGAAGTATCACCTGAAGGGTATATCACAAGTAAAACAGGATGATGAGTGTTGTTGTTCATTATATACTTACTACTTTTCTCTCCGACATGTTTAAGAGCTATTTGGACACCCTATTGACAATAATCATTTAAAATGTAAAAAGTCCACTCTTGGATCCTGGTGATCTTTTTTAGTCAGCCTACGATAACGTTGTGCAAAAATATCTAGCCTAAATGTGAATGTTTTTATTTTTATGCCATGAAACTCACAAAAAGCTGTGAAAACGTATAAATAAATATAGCCGAATACGAAATCAATCATTATATTGTCAGTTAAAAATTATAAATTGAAACTCATCAACATTTTAGTGATCCATGAATTTGAAGAGTTGTGTTAGTTGTGTATCGTCATCACTAATTCACCCCCATTTGCGGGAGGGACAGTATAACATCTTGTTTTTAAGTTCTAAGGGTTACAGAGGATCTAGCTCAGTCTGTGATGGTCAATCATATCCAACCGCCTGGGAAAACTTTCCCTCCTCTGTTTGGCAGCCGCACAGACACAATCCCGACACCTCTGGCTCCAGGCCACACCAATCACACGGCTGAACGGTCCTATTCTGAAATACACCAATCCGAGGTGTTCGTGTCCTATTTTCCGACCAATGGCGTTTCAGTCTGCTGTACTTTAGGGCGGGACTAGCGGCCTTAGCCCCGCCTCATTCCGCAAGATTATGGCCGCAGACCCAAATGAACCTACCAACACACAGGCAATGCGCGAGACGGAAACTTTGATAATTACCCTAAAAAACAAACAACATGAGCACACAAGACTACCAACAAAACGTAGCCGACAAGTGCAGCTATCGAATAAGCGTCAATGCGTGAGAAGCGACGGTTGTTTTAAAGCCGAACAGCGAGGTAGAAATCTCGCATGAAAGCGGAGCAGCTCTTCCAGCAGAGGAAGAACTGAGCCGTCCTTTTCTCCGCCGGGGCATCGGGGAGCCGCTTTTTCTCCTCTCCACCGCGTCGAAATAACACGCCATTTCAGCACAAAAACAACTTTATCTGTCTCGTTTCCTCTACTAAAAGGCGACTGTTACTGTATAAACCAAAAAGTGTGACAGAAATTTGTCTTACCGAGGCTGAATTTGGCGCTTTTTCTCCGCGAGGACACAAGTGAGTTGTGGTTGTCTGGCAGTGTCAGATATTTACTATCTCTCACACAATGGAAGCACAGGGAGCTGGAGCAAAATGGCGGCTGCGTCAATCATCTGTCTCCCACAATGCAACTGCCAACATTTGTAAACATTGTAGCCTCACTTCGTTTCCTGACTCTAACTTTTGTTACAAAACGTTTCTTAGTTTTTAATACAATGTGACAACACACCGCTACTAGAAAAACAACACATAATTCACCTTAGTATTTAGGTCTATAGCGTGCAATACAAATTACTAAACAAAATGGGAACAAAACGTAATATACACAATATATGCGTTCAATAAGAGCATAATTATGCCCGAGAAAAAAGTGAAAAAGCATCACAGGCAATGTAATAATGAAAGCGGTTTAATATCTAAAAAGACAATACAATATATTTTGACCAGTTTGAAAAGTACCATACATCGCCATGTACATTTACTCAAGTATTGTATTTCTGATATTTTTTTGAATGCATGCCTTTGTAACAGTATTGATATAACAGTGTTACTACAAGTATCACTTCAGTAAAAGATTAAAGTACTTCTTCCACCACTGATTTACAAGGTGTTTGCTTGATGTCCGAAGTACATTTTATTATTATTTTTTTTGATCAATTAAATTTGACAATATTTTGTAGTTGGTACGATTCTAAACTTATTTGCATGTGAAACAGCAACCATACTACTTTATTATAGTTATTATTTTTATAATATGTGTTGTACTTTAGCTTTGGAGCAACTGTTTTCAGCTGGTACTTGGAGGTAAATTTGAAAAGTGGCAACAGTATTAGGATAGTTCGACAAAAAGACACCGGAAATACAAAATAAAGTAGGTGAGAATGAGGCCTGTGGAAACAATCCAGTAGGGGGCAGTAATGCAACTTAAAGGAGGCCAAGAGAACCCCAGAGGATGAGAAGTGACGTAAAAGGAGAGCAAAGAACAGGAAGAGCTGGAGCTCCTGGTTGATTATGTGGTTAGTCAGAGGCTAAACTGCATGTGTTGTAGTATAAGTATAGAATGTAAAAGTACATTGTGTGCTATGTCAAAACAATAGAAAGTCATAGTATAGCATTTACAAAACAGTATGGTACATCAAAAAGTCATTAAAAAGTCAGAATAATATTTCAAAGAAAGTAATTCTGAAAGTAAAGCTGACCCTGGCTTACGCCACACAGGGAACTTGGCAACTTCACCACCATCACGTGTATTTGCAACTCTTTGTATATTTGACTTCTTCTTTTGGGTGTTGGACTTATTGTTAACATTAGCATGGTTAATAACTCAACACATCTCCTGTTGCAGACTGAGAACTCATCTGTTCTGACTGCACCTTGTCCTATGAAATTATATAATACAAGTATTTTGGAAGTAATTTCGCGTAAAAGCGTCAGGTAAGATGAATGTAACGTAATGAAACTATTTCTTTAAAAATGTACCTGAGCAAAGAATTTACACACTCAAACATTTGGGGTAAAAAGACTTTAGGTAGTACATTTACTTCATAATTGTGCCAAATGATTCTATATTTAATAGACCTTCAAGATATTATATATTGTCCTGATTAAACAAATCATTCATACAAAATTCGGCAAAAGAAGCTCCGAAATGGGACAAACGGTGGTGGGAGTCGAGGTGTTTTGTGAAGGCGACTCTGCGTTCTTCAGGAGGAACCGGAGCAGGGCGGCAGGCTGGTCCCTCGCTGTCCAGCAGCGCCGAGGCCCCGGCTGGAGAGACGGCGAGTGGCAGGTCTGTGGCAGGCGTCAGTCAAGTGCCAGGACAGCAGAACGCAATCGTCACTCGTTCGGCGCCCCTGGCATGTTAGTTTAAATGTATTTTGCCGTCTCTTATTGCCATGTTATGAAATTGTACGTGTGCAATTGTTAAATAAAGAAAAAAAGAAGCTGCTGAGTGGGTGGAGCCACATTTCATGGGAACACCCATTATTGTTCTGACAGGTCAACTTAGCCCCCGTTCTCTGATCCTTCGAGCAAACTCCCTGTATCTTTTTTGTTTATCATTCATTTTATTTATGTATGATTTCACTGGTTTTGAAACAAAAAGGAACAAAATATACTCTAATTACTTTTATAGTTATTTACAACAATTGGCTTTTTAATATAATTTAAAGCTATGTATCAAGTCGAATAATATCTTCACTTGTCTTCTTATATGCAGTTAGGTGTCGTTAGCCACGAGACGCCAGTGCCACGACTCGTCAGAGACTTGCCACCAGTAGTCAGAGGTGCCACTACTAGAGGGCTAAAATATACAATACTACAAATGAGGTCGTTTTTGTATTTTTGATATATTGTACTTTAGCCTTAAAAGAAAGTATGTACTATACTGTGACCTTAATACTTTTTTGACTCAATACACTATCGCAGGATTTTTTTTACAGAACATACTTCCATATGAACTTTTTTGCATACACTTTGTGTAAAAACACTATATATGTATAATTTTTTTCAACATACTCTGACTTTTATAATAGATCCTTTTCGAAATATTATACTACGAACGGTGTGACTGACAAAAACTTTAGTGTGACACGACATCCTTGACAGACTACAATGGCTTTTTTAGACTATGATTTAAAGACTTAAGGCTTTTTATTGACTATTTTGACACAATGTATTTTCAGACATACACTCGCATGCAACCTTGTGACTTTAAGACATTATTACTTTTTGACAATACCATTTCAGGATAAAAAAAATATGTAAACGCTAATTTTATATGTTCCAATAGAAAATGTTGCTGCAGTCATGGAACCTGAATGTGTCTGCAGCAGCACGAGACAGTTTAGAGGAAAACCTGTTTGGGGTGACTGAAGACTATAGTTAAAAAACAGACTACAGTTAAAAGACTTCAAATCTATTGTAGTTTAGTTTGATGCACTCAGTTTCTATCATCCGTTCGGCCGGTGGTGGCAGACGGTCTTTGAGGAGGTCGAGCTGAAAGTTGTTTCAGAGCCTACGATCTAAAAACCTTTCTACACAGAACCAGGTTTAAAAACACACAGTCTGGCAGAGGACCCGTTCAAAGGCCCTGAGGAGTTTCATAACAGACAAACATTGAGTATCCATAGGTCTGACAAATGCAGTTACTTCCTCATTAAATATTTATTAATCTGATTTAGGGAAAATAAATCCTTGCCTGTTTACATCTGTATTAGTTTCCTTGAGGGAAACTCCATCAGTTAACTTGTCTAGAAGCAGAACGTCAGACTGCTGCAACTCGTCATTAATAATGTAGAATGACAAAGAAAAACATTTGATAATTACCTTTATACTTTACAGCTGATTTGTAAGTTAACAAAAGGAGATGAACCGTCACACACAACCCTTATGTTCAACATCAGTGTAGCACTAATAACTACTCAAGCTCTGTGCTCATGTCCCGCTCAACTCAATTCTGTCTTTAAGGAATAGTCAGACTGAACCGAGCAGAGGTGAATTAGTAACATCACGCACATATTATTAGACATGGGTTACAGCTATTCCTGAACAGTTTTATTTATTTCATATCTAAGTGGAGATGCCTCTCGTTTGAGACGAGAGCGTTTTCACATTCAAGTACACAGAGCCTTAATTAAGTTCCCCATCAGAGGCTTTAAATAAGGCAAGAGGAGAATAACCTGCAAGCGAGAAGTTAAACAGTACAACCTGGATGTAGACGTATTTTAAACATATTGTAATTCACACATTACATGTAGTATAATACCAGATGATTGTACTTTACATGGATTTCCAGCCTGAATAGAAATGGCTCAAAGTATCTAAAAAAATAAGAATCCCCCCTCTTATTGTTTTATATTCAGAACCACCGATACAAAATGAAATAACCCCAGTAGGTTAACTGTCATGAACCAAAGGTGATCTACAATCTAGATATCACAATGTTTGTGCACTACGATGAAAATGGTCTGTTGGAACAAAATTTAAGGCTCATCACCAAGAAGTTGTGTTTTCCTCCACAAAGCAGCTGCGACATGTTCTTCCACACATTGTTTGAGAGGACATTGTTTTCAGCTTTATTCAGTTAGTCCAGTTCATGTAAGTACCGTCAACATAATGGAAAAAAAAACAAAGGGAAATAAAAATAGAACCTCTTCCACATCTAGAAAGGTACAACAGGCATTCATCCATCGCCCCTTTTTTATCCAGTATGTGCAACAACTGTGCCGAGTCGCTTGGTCCCTCCTCCGGATGAAGAACAGTACGAGTACCAGAACCTTCCGCGAGAAGTCATTGAAATCGGTTGATAGCAAAGTTACATAAAAAAATGGCACAGTCACACAGAAAATAAGACTTTGATAAACCACTATATTAACCGAGAGGAACCCATCAGTCTGAACATGAACCCTACCGACATGTTTGCCCTCCTCCAATAACTTGTGCTGTAACGTCCAGAGAGAACGCAATGGATCGTTAAGTACACAAAAATGTTCTGCAAGAGCGAGTGCATGCATTTCTAAAATGCAAACCTTAAATCCCAGTTGATGCTCATACCCAGCGCCACACTTAAAAAAAAAACAAAGTACAACTAAATCCCTTTTTTTTAAACTAGTGATTCTATTTATATATGTATATATATATATAGTATATATATATTTTACATTTTTGTGATCCTGTTAAGTACCATACATCTTTCATATCATATACATTTATATGTACTGTCTCAATCACAATAATATGACCCCTTAGACAGTAAATTCAGGTACATTCAGGACTTCCAGTAAAAAGTCTTACAATTTTCTTTACAATTCATTAAAAATACAGAGGAGCAAAAAATATGGAGATATGACAGTCCACTGTCCTGCAGAGGCTGCAACCGGAGCTCAATAGTCTTTTCTTCTACACAGCTAAAGAGAACTAAATGCTTCATTCTGTACGCATCTCTGTCTCTGGCCTCTGCATGAGCAGGTCAGTCTGGATAAAGGCTCCTTGACCCAGCGCGGTAGAGTACCCTCTGTTGCTGTGGCTCACTGAGAACCCCGGGGCGGGGTAGGAGGCGGGTCCTCCACGTTTGGCAACAGGGGCCTGAGGCTGAGGTACTGGGTGGTAATCGTCCAAGTTATCGTAGTGGGACTGCACCGGTTTGGTGCCGTGTTTCTGATACGAGTAGTCTCTGTCCAGCTCGGGGTTTCCCTGGCTGTAGTGCTGCTGCTGCTGCTGCTGCTGCTCCCGGACGCTCTGCGATCGCTCCAGTTTGGAGCGGCCGAGTTGTTCCCTGGGGGCTGATGGCTGCTCGTCCGTGCTGTGGTAGCCGCTGGGGGTTTTCGCTCTGCCCGGGTGGTGGTCGGAATCGCTGCACTCGTAGCGCGGCGTGAAGTTCCTCTGGCCGGGATAGTCCTGCTGCCGGTGTTGAGGCCGGCTGTCGTCTCCGGTCTCGTGCCGGCCGCCCTCCTGCTGATGGGACAAACTGTGGCTCAGAGTCGCTGGAAGGGAGTGAGAGGACTGGCACTTCTTGGAGCCGCTTTGCTTGGCGAGCCCGTCCGGCTTGTCGCTCGCCGCGCCGCCCTGGACGTGCTTGTCGGTCTCCATGTACATGAGGACGTCGGGGTCGGACACCATGTGTCTGGGGAGGTAGCGCCCGTCTTTGCTCTCGGCTGCGGCCAGCACAGCTTTGCCGGGGTCCGATTTGCTGCGCAGGTGCAGGGTTTCATAGCCCGATATATCAGAGGGTGTGAACAAGCCCACATTGTCGTACTGAGAGAGGACGGGGCCTTTGATCTTCTGTCTGGCCCTGCTCTCCCTGCGGATGGAGTGCATGCGGAGCCGTTCTGACTCCTCGGGGTCCCAAGCGAGGTACGCGGCGGCTTCCGGGGTCCCGTAACCGGGCGGCATGTCCCTGCTCACAAAGCTGTGCTCCTTCCCGGGCGGGAGAACGTGGCGAGCGAGGTAGTGGTACCCGGTCGCCTTCCCGCCCGGTCGACCGGCAGCGGTCCCGGGATCACGGCTGCCGTGGGCGTGAACGTGGCGGACTCGGATGGTGCCGTATGGGTCGATGTCATAGTAAGGCGCCTCTAAAGGGCTTGAACCAGAGTACGGACTGTAGCGATACTGAACCCGGCCGTTCTCGAAGTAAGGCTGTAGCTGGGTGACGTGGTAGTCGGTTTGAGAGGACTGCTGCGGCGGCGGCGGCTGCTGCTGCTGCGGTGGAGGCGGCTGCTGCTGCGGGGGCAGCTGGTAGGCTTTGCACTGATACACGGGCCGCTGGTAGAAGAACATATCATCGTCTGGAGGAACTTCGGTCCTTTGGATGGGCACTGAGCGGATAGTGGAGGGGACATGGAGTGAGTGCACTCTGCGGATAGTGGGATAGCCTTGGTTCCTGTCATGGTTGTAACCTTGATGCCCTGGCCCCGGAGACACGTACACACTGCGGGGGTTTCCTCTGGACTTCATGGAGTGGTGGTAGGACCTGGGGCCTAAAGTGCTGTATCTGTTGTCCAGTCGGGCACTGTAGGGGATCTGAGGCTCCGATTTAGACACGTAGGACAGGTGCGGGGGGACGCCGTCGGGCCGGAAGTGGTGGAGCACGGACTGAGGGCCCAGCGGAACAGGCCTCTGGTGGTAGTATGCAGCTCCAGATGGCTCGATTAAGACCGGCTCTCCTTTAGTGTGGTACAGGTAGGCTGGCTGGTGTGTGGAAGATTTGCGGAGAGGAGAAGGAGGATGGTGAGGCACAGCATCCTCCTGATGGCAAGGCACAGGGCCTTCTCCCAGGCTATGGTAGGAGGCTTCACTTTGGCTGAGAGCCGCTGCGGCCAGTTTGCTCTCCATGGTGCGGACGGGAGGGACCGGAGGTTTGGGTACGTACGCCTCTGGGAGCTTTGCAGACTCAGTACAGGGCTGTACCGGCTTTATGGCCTCCCAAGGCTTCTCCGCAGGCTCAGCGGAGGTGGGGGCCACTCTCGCGCTGGCCCTCGAGGGGAGCTGAGGCTGGGTGTGGGGTTGGGCCTGTGTCTGAGCGTGTGCGTGAGGCTGTGGTGGAAGGTGAGGCGTTATCTGAGCTTGGCTCTGCTGCTGAGTTTGTGTTTGATGCTTAGGCAGTGAGGCGGCCTGCCTCTTCGGCTTCTGAGGGGGCTGGTCTGAGGGTTTAGGAAGGACTGGGGGGGGTGCAGCCTCCTGCAGTTTGACCTGAGACAAAACACAACAAAACAAGTCAGGTGTTGCTGCAGTGGAACAAGAAGTTATCGTCTCATGCTGTACAGTCTAGTTACAGGTAGCAGCAGCAGCACAGCGTGCTTTCCTATTGTCTGTTATCTCTTCATAGCTATGAAGGCCAAAAAACTAGAAATCATCCAAACAGAATATCAGAGCATCAAATAAACTACACATAGCAAAAGTGGTTAGAGTGGGTTTTTTTTGTATGCCATAAACATTTTGCATACAGGTAATAGATTCTAAAAATACTCTGGGAAAGGCCAAAGTTACTAGTAAAAGTACAACATTTGCTCCTGAGATGTAGGGGAGTAGAAGTTTGAATATAAATATTTCAGTTAAGGTCTTCTAAAGCTACAACTGATTAACGTAACAACATGTCGTCTTGTCTGTACAAGTCTTTTTCTTTTATCTTTGAACACGGCTAGCTATTTCCCCCCTGTGTCCAACCTTTATGCTAAGCTAACTCTGCTGGCTGTAGCTTAATTTTGAACGTACAGAGATGAAAGTGATTTTGACCCGATGACCGTAAGCGTACTTCTCAAAAATGCTGCACTCGTCCTTCACGATAACTCGCTCATGCTATACTGCGCATGCAATATTAATCTGTTTGGATCATGCACACTGGAGCAAAATATCACAACCTTTAATAATGTATAAGTAGTACGAGTCTACATATAAAAGTGATATGACTCTTACTTCAGCAACAAGCTGTGGCAAGACTCCGGTGTCTTTGCAGCTGCCAGTGGGGATGGTGGCCAGAGTGGTACTAGATGAGCTGGTACGGACTGGGAGCTGTCCCGCGACGGGCTGCTGCCTTTCTGGACTTCTCCTTGTCGGAGAAGGCAGGCTGGTTGAACTGGGGAGTGGGGCACACTTGTAAAAAGAAGTGTCTGGTGGGGAGGAGTCTTTGCCAGGCTGCGTTCCAGGCGGGGTTGCAGAGGACTTGGTGCCGTCCGATGGCTTGGTAATCGTGCTGGTCACCTCTAGAGGCTGCTGTTTGAATGTAGGACTGGAGGCGGAGGGATGAGCTGAAGCTGGGGCGACAGCCGGGGCCCCGCTGTTTGGTGGCGGGGAACTCCCTCTTCCTGCTCCCTCTTTGGAAGGAGTCCGTAAATGTGGGAACGGTGGATGTGTCGAGTCCTGGGAGTTAGAGGCCTCGTGGGGCAGCAGAGTGGACGCCGGCGTGGAGGGCTCCGAAGACCGCGACTGAGACTGAATGGACACCTGCTGAGCGGACTCGGCCAGGGCCAGGGCCAACATGCGGGCAGCATTTTTAGGAGGGGGAGGAGGAGGGGCAGTAGTGGGAGCTGTAGTGCTGAGGGAACGAAGGGTGAGGTCCTTTGAAGAGTCCGGAGCTACGAGTCCTAGCACGGACACAAAAACACAAGGGGTCTATAGTTGAAGAACAAATAGGCAAGAGAGCAGCAGGTGAAGAAAAGAAGCAGGCAGGCTGGCTTTAATGCGCCTCGGGAACGGGAAAGAAGGGAAAAGTTAAGCCTGGTGCTCGGAAATCACATGAAAAGGTTTGTTTAAGATGAAATGCATGCAACCCTGGAAAACTAAACCTAGGAAAAAAGTTGTAATTAGTGGCATAATTTATGACCTTTATTCTTAATCGTGGAAACAAAGCAGTGTCAAATCAGAAATGTGCCAAACACGACACTGACAAAAGGTCATTCTCTGCTCCCTACCTTGGTGCTCTTGGCTGCCGGCAGCCGGCGCCTGCTGCACGCCGTCCTCTCCCGTCAGCTCTCGACTGTCCACGCTGTCAAAGGCCGCCAGCTTAGAGTGCAGCTCCATGTGGAAAGCTTCACTCAGCGACGGCTCGGCCGCTTTCAGCAGCACACTGCCCATCAGGGGAGGAGAGTCTTTGACTGCCGAGGGAGGCGATAACGGCTGCGGAGAGGCAAACTGTGCAGCCGTACTCTTGTCCGGCGTGTCTGGGGAGAAAAGCTCTGAAGTGGCAAACGGCGTCAAGCTTGTGGTCTTCCCAAATTTAATAGGCGACACTGCCTGTGTGGGTTTATCGGGGTAAGAATAGGAGGTGGTCAGCTTCTTGTTCGCCACCTTCTCTCCAGCAGCCAGGCTCAAGTCCGCGGACATCAAGCCGCCCAGGAAGGCGGCAGAGATGTGTTCGGCGCCGTTGGTCTTGCCGCAGACGTTGCCGGGACTCCTCTTCAATTTGGAACCCTCTGCGCCGGCGGGCAAGTTGTCCAGGGGGAAGGCGTAAGAGGTGTCGGGGAGACTGCACTGGAAAGACATGGGGTCAAAGTCCAAGGAGGCCATGCCGATGTCCGGCGGGCTGAGGTCCACGTCCTCACCCGCTGAGCGGGGAGGTGAGATGAGGGCGGGCACACAGATGGGGCCGTCGTCTCCGTCGCTGTCCTCTGTGGCGCCCAGGTTGTCGTAGGAGTTGCAGTGCTGCCGGCTGTCCAGCAGCTCCCCGTTAAAGGAGGCCGACAGGGCGTCGCTGCTGGAGCGTGGCCGCCGAGGACGGTACACCTTGGACTCTCCTGAAGGAGGAACAGATTATATTCAGAAACCATTTCTTTTATCAGGCCCCCACTATAACAATAGGCAGCACTGTGTGGTATTTGGAAATGCAATATACACGAATGTTATTGGCAGCACTGACTGAGTAAAGACACAAATTACCTTCAACGTTGTGCAGGGAACTCAGGGACTCTTCACTTTTGGCTGATCTTAATGTTGCGGTGTCTCCTCTGCCTCCTGAAACAGAGCGACGAAAAGGTTTCAGCCTTGTTTGGTCACATAAGGCTGAGCAAACGCTCAGTTGTACGGTGAAAGTTGGACAATTTTCATTCCAATTGTGGAGGAAGGACTCACCGGCGAGAGCCATGGCCTTCAGTTCATTGGGCTCACTGGGGTTGCGGTGCAGCTTGCGCTTGGACATGGAGGAAGACTTTCCGAGGTTGAAGAAAGAACGCCAACTACCCACAGGAGACTTCTTGGATTTAATAGGAGGCCGCTTCCTATGAATAAATAAAGATGAAGAACAAGCAGGCAAGAAAAGTTAGTTTCCCCGACTTGCATAAACAGAACACAACTCAATGACAGACTCAGACGCAGAGACACAATTATTCAAGACATTTATCGGTTTTAAAATCTCCATTTTTAGGAAGTCTAAAACTGAAGACAGCCTGTGAGATATCGACAACCGGGTTCAGGAGGAAAATGACTGCCTGCAGTCTTAACAGCAACCAGCAGATGGAGACTCATTCCAGCTCAACTGACATTAAAGTCTTTTGCGACACAGTCAGAGTTAAGACTGAGATAAATCTCTGTCTCTGTGTGTCTGAATAACATTTGATGTAAAGTGATCTTTTAAAGACAGTCATCAAATTACACGTCAGTAAGAGGAGTTAACAAACCTCTCGGTGGGAAACTCGATGACAGTGTGGAACTTTCCCTGCAGGGCGGCCGGACCTTCGCCCACCTCGATGTACTTGCTGTCCTCAGTGACTGGAGAGTTGATCTGAGCCTGGGTCCTGGCCTGGGCCTCCTCCAGAGTCAGAAGTTTAGTGGAGGGCGATGAAACCAGCAGCGATTTGGGCCGGGACAAAGAGTTGTGACCTGGTGACGGGGAACCGTGTTTATTGGAGAAAGCGGCAGTGGGTAGAGAAATGACGACGTGAGCAGTACGTACCAGCTCCCTCGCGTATTAGCGAGCTGAGTTTGGTGCTGAAGAGAACATCCACGTGGTTGAGGATGAACTCCACCACCACCGACTGGATCCGGACTTCCATGAAGGCCGCTGTGCCGCTGAAGCAGGCAGACTCTATCTGTTTGGACCTGAAGAATTGTTTGATTTAGAAAAAAGTGCTCCACTTTAAACCAGCGCAACATTTTAAGGTGAGTTAAACGTTTAAAAATATTTTGATATGCATTTGAAGTTGAAGTGTTGATCAGCATCCTCCCACAAACACAGCCCGTTATCGCAGCTTATTTAAGTCTGAGAAATCCTTCATGGTCTGAAAAAAGAACCTACAATCGCTCCTTACACGAAGTAAAAATGTGAAGATGTGATGTGTTAATAAACAACTCAGTACAGGGAAACAGCCAATGGAGACAGCTTGAAGGGGATGATTGACAGCTTGTCTACCACATTTGAGCGGGGCGGCGGCTCACCTCAGCAGGTTGGGCGCCCAGACGATGGCCAGGTTCTTGCTGTGCATGTTGGTGATGTAGCTGAACGCTGCCAGGCGGGAAAGGTGTCTCATGAGGAACTCCAGGGTCCTAGGATATAAAATATTCATTTATTCAGATTTAATTTGCTCCCACTAGTGATGCGCAGACTAATGGCTGCGATAGAGCTCCATCTTCAGAGCATCAATATTTCACTATGTGCTAAAGCCCCAGAGGAATCTCACTTAGAAATCTGCATTTGTATGCTTTCACAAAAGGACGGGAAATTCTATTCATCATCATCATCAACGCAGACCAGCTGGGACCTGTTAAATGATTCCGCTCAATGCAGTGTGGCGGCAGAGAAAACCCTTGATTTTAACATTAACAGACACCCGAGTGATGTGAATGCACGACGCGAGCGTGCGTCTGCACTCTGGCAGTTCCCGGGCCCGCCGCTAGGGGGCAGTGTGCCTCTACACTGACCGGTAATGCGGTGGAGGAAGCTGCTGGATGACATCATGGATTTTGATGAGTCGCTCTTCGTCCGTCGCTGCTGATACAGCATCCTTCAGGGTGAAAACAAAAGGGGGGAGATAAATAGAGGGATGTATCAACAACGCTAAGCTCATTCGTTTGTCATCCCTGGTTCACGCTGCTCCACGGAGGAGACACCAGTCCAATGCCACAGCCTCTCTCTCTCTCTCTCTCTCTCCCCAGCTGCCATAACAACCAGCAAACATTTACTCCATCCTGAGGGAACCTCTGTTGTGCTTGGAGAAGGTCTTTATTCCAAGTGACACAGAGAGTGGTTTTGCTAATGATAGGGTGTGTTGAGTGCAACGCTATTATTTCAAGGCTGTCCGTGACTCATAACTGCAAGATAAATTAGTAGAATTCCTTGAAGAGAAATCAGAGGAATGTCCTTTCTTTGCTTGGAGGCTGAGCATTTAACTTACACCCAATCTGTGTCCTTTTGGGGCATCAGGAACCACAGAACAGTGTGAGCTTCATTCTTGAATCAGCTGGATATCAGCTACCTGTATACCCGTGGCTGAAACTCAGTCGGAGCTCAGTCCGTCTTTGCCCTTCTTGTCTCAGTCCGGATGATTGTGGTTGATTAACACATACTGTTGCATGTTGGGTGGTGCAGACTGATAGTTGATTGAACAATCGACTGACCCGCATGGTAGTTTTCCATCAGATAATTGAAACAAATCTAATGTTACATTAATTTGACTTTGTGACAAAACTATGGTTTGTGCGAGACTAGATTGACAGAAATCCTAAATATAATCTGATGACTTCAATTTATATTTGAATACATTTTAAAGTAGCTGACGAAATTAACAGAGAAAACATTTAGTATGTATACAGTAAATATAGTAAATATAATGACTGTTCACTGACTAAAACTAGACTGAAAATATAAAGGAGAAAAATGACTAAAACTAATAGGCATTTTGGTCTCAAGACTAAAATGTATAAAAACAGCCAAAATAAAAACTGGCACAGCAAGCTAACAACACAGTGCTGTAATAGCAGAAGCTCTGCTTACGGAGAACTTCTCGTAGAGCTGGTAGGTGAGCAGGGGGTTGGGCAGCTCTCTGAAGTAGAGCTTACACAGCGAGCCAACACAGTGGATGTCCTGGATGTAAACATCTTTGGTCAGGTCGGGGATCTGCTCAGAGTCAAACTCGTGCCTGGCCAAAGAGAAAGAGGACAAAGGTCGAGTCAGCAAATGTCTTTCTTCTGAACAAACGGTGCGTCGATAAACAACTGCTGTGGTCTGGTGGAGCAATATGACACACAGTAGTGTTTTACAGAAGACTGATGTGTGCCCACACAACATTTCTGTTAGTTAAGACTTGAAAAGATTGACTTAAAACATTTAATATCAATTATGGCTTATTTGTTATTATTTTTTTAGATAAATGAATTTCAGCCTTTTAAGATTGTTTTGAGGCTCCACAGGAACCCCGCCACCTCAGGCTGCACATGAACAGTGTGTTGTTTGGTTTCAGAAGTGAGACGACACAATGAGGCAACACCACTATATGTGAATGTGAACGCATATTTACATGAGTTTGACCAGAGGACAGGGGGAAAGCCCCGGATGTATAAAGAGCGAGGCAGTGGGGTTGAGAGGGATGGTAAATCTGTTCGGAAGGAGAAGTGAACCGGAGGGAGGAGGGGTGATTTGTTTGGGTGTTGAGGTCAAATATCAGAAGTCTTTCTCCAGAATTGCAGACTCGCCAGAGAGGCAAAACAACTAACTTGTTTTTAAGCTAATATTGCTTGATTTACACTAATAATTGTGTCCCAATGTTTTGATGAACTCCTCTCACATTTGACATTTTGGCAACATGACCCTTTCAGTGAGAGTATGTTGAGGAAATTACACCCATGCATATGGTCGACACTACATATTTACATGTCCTTACACACCTCAAGGCATTTTAGAAATAACACAAGATCTCCTCAAGGACAAATCTGTTGCCTTTTACAAGCCACAACAGTTGTAAAAGCTCCGATCACCAAAGTCCAAGTTCTTATCCTGCTATGACGATACACAGTAAAATTTGCTGATGAGGAACAACTATTACGCTGCACGTCATCATGATGCCTTGCATTCTTTTACAGATACAATAAAAAAGATGGAATTCACACGTTATCAGCTAGTAAACTGCGAATGAACAGGCAGTGACTCCTACCGCAACTTCTGGATGTTGGAGGCGATGCCGGAGAGGCGGTAGATGCCGTCCACCACGCCGTGCTTCTCAAGGAACTCGGTGCAGCTCTTGAGGACCTGGGGCACTGCGAAACAGAGAAGAACCAGCACGTCATCACATAGCACTTCCGTCAATCTTTGTCCAGTTTTCACTGAACGCTTCTAGGACAAGAATGGGACTTTCCTTTCCAAAAAGCCAAATACAGAGCGGTCAGTGCAGAGTACGGGGGCTCCAAAGGAATCGCGCATATGAATAACTTCCTAGTGGTTGCGGATGGAAAAGCTAAGGGCAGACACATTTGATCCACGTAAAGGAGAGATCAATACATCCTGAAGAGTTTTAAATAAATGTTTATTTTTTCTTTCTCTTCAACCCATTTTCCTACATCGACCAAAAAAAACAGAAACCTCGGAAAAACTTCCTAATTCCCCCTTCAGCCAACCATGAATCATGCAGACATGCTATTTATCTGAGTGAGTGTGTGTGTGTGTGTGTGTGTGTGTGTGTGTGTGTGTGTGTGTGTGTGTGTGTGTGTGTGTGTGTGTGTGTGTGTGTGTGTGTGTGTGTGTGTGTGTGTGTGTGTGTTAGATAAGGATGGTGTGTATGTGTATGAGGATCCCCCCCATGCCTCCCACATCATTTAGAGGGTGACACAGAGTGGGACACTCGCCGAAGCAGCTGTTCAGACGAATTCCTCACATAGCGAAAGAGAAAAAAAAAACAACAAGGCCGAGGTTTGAGGGAGCCATATTCTGTGGTAGAGGACGGCTGACTCCTTTCCAAGTTCTTCACATTTTGTTGATTTGAGATTTTGTTGCGTCATCCTCTCATCACATCACATGTTTTGAATGCGGAGTCGGGGTTGGACACAGTGAGAATAAATCCTCTTAAATTCCAGGTAAATCAAGCCCATTCAAAGAGCTTTTAACTGATTGAAGCGATGATTTCCCCCAATCCCCCTCTAAAAGCTCAAACTGCCATTAGCGCAGTGACAGAGATGTTCGGGTTAATCACGGCTGGCACCACCGGACGAAGGTAGTCTGTGAGAATATGGAGGTTTTTTTAGCTTCAAAGCTGTTTTGTAGAACCAAGTTAAAGAGCAAGTTTAATGTAGGAGAGAGAGAGCTAGTTTAATGTAGGAGAAAGAGAGCTAGTTTAATGTAGGAGAAAGAGCTAGTTTAACGTAGGAGAAAGAGCTAGTTTAATGCAGGAGAGAGAGAGAGAGCTGGTTTAATGTAGGAGAGAGAGAGAGAGCTAGTTTAATGTAGGAGAGAGAGAGAGAGCTAGTTTAATGTAGGAGAGAGAGAGAGAGCTAGTTTGATGTAGGAGAGAGAGAGCTAGTTTGATGTAGGAGAGAGAGAGAGCTAGTTTGATGTAGGAGAGAGAGAGAGCTAGTTTGATGTAGGAGAGAGAGAGCTAGTTTGATGTAGGAGAGAGAGAGCTAGTTTGATGTAGGAGAGAGAGAGAGAGAGAGAGAGAGAGAGAGAGAGAGAGAGAGAGAGAGAGAGAGAGAGAGAGAGCTAGTTTGATGTAGGAGAGAGAGAGAGAGAGAGAGAGAGAGAGCTAGTTTGATGTAGGAGAGAGAGAGAGAGCTAGTTTGATGTAGGAGAGAGAGAGAGAGCTAGTTTGATGTAGGAGAGTGCTAGTTTAATGTGAGAGCGAGAGCTAGTTTGATGTGAGAGCGAGAGCTAGTTTGATGTGCGTGTGTGTGAGATCCCTCTGTCTTTAGCATGACCGTCAGCACGTCACTCAAAAGGTTTTGAGGAGATTTATGAAAGAAACATGTATTTCATGGAGCATAGGCATTTTTGCTCTATGTTTCCCTTTACTAAACCATAAACTGTGTTTCTCTTGGCCCACGGGTTCACAGGTGACTTCTATTTCTTACAAGTCTGTCAGAACTCCCCGACCCTTTGACCCCAGCACGGTTTATCTCTATGTGTCAAGGTAAGGTCGGATTTACGGAGGTCAGGGATCACCCCTGAAATGTGTGACTGCGATGCAACACTGACCTGTGACCAGACGCTTGTTTAAAAAGTACAAGACTGATTGCTGTGAGCTGATGTGCTGGTACGATTAATATCCAGACGCAGAATAAGGCTGTTCACACCTGGCATTAATAATGTACATGTGTCTCAAGGGACCACTTGGGAATCAGATCTCACTTCCTCACTCCCTCACTCTATATGCAGTAAGTAAACACATAGCCGAGGGTTACACAATGAATCAAATGGTACACATGATCATGAATTTGGCTTCCCTCAGTTAATGATTATAAAGCAGCTATGTTGATGTTTTAAAACGGGTGCTTTACTCATGTAACACACAGACAGTGTGAAAGTAATAACGTGTTTGCCATTATTGGATCACCTTCATAAAGTTTAGGGGCCACGTAACCCTTAGGCTAAACTTTGAGTAACGCGCACACACACTCACATGTCAGCTGAGTTGGCTGGGTTTCAATGAGGCCTGGGACACATTCACAGACACACACTGGTGTGTGAATAGATGTGTCTCAGACTGTTGAATGTTGTCTAAGTGATTGGCGCTGGTGCATTCCCACCTGGACTTGGATCTTTGCACCTGTGATCTGATCACCCAAAGACGCTTGTCCATTCCAGGTGTTCAAAAGGCCGGAGAGCCATCAACATGAACGCCAGGTTTCTTTCAAATTGCTTTCACAGCACAGCAGCATGAATGTATCATGAATGTGATGTTATCTATCTGCTGCTGTGTTGTACTGGGAGGGCAAACAAATCTTCTTCTGGGACAACGAATCTAATCTAAAGAACCCGACTGTGTCTTGCACTTCTGAATCCCATCAATTCTCAACTCAAAGCTGGTATTCACAATGCCTGCTTTTTGTCTGGGCTCACCCACTATCCTGAAAGTCTCATCACTGCGAGGTTGCCAGCCAACCAACAGAGACTTCAATAAGTCACTGCACCCGGACCAAAAAAAAAGAAAAAAGTCCAGCCCATAATCCTCAAAAAAACACAACTTATTGTGTTTACACTGCTGGTGGCCAGATTTCTGTTACTTTTGAATAGATTCAAACTAGGTGCCCCATTTAAACCTGCTGGGGGCCCCCGGGAGACTTCTAATTCAGACTCAAAACTTCCTCCAGGGATTGTTGAGGTTCAACAACAGCAAAGTGGAACAACTGAAAATGGTTAGTGAATTAAGTACTTCTGTTTTTAAAAAAAAAGGAAAGTCATAGCAGCAGAGTATAGCAGTGAATATGACGTGATTGGAAGGGACAAAATGATGAATTTATCATGTCAACGTGTGAACATGGAGGAGGTTCTGAGTTTGCATTCGCCAGGTAGCAGAAATGAAATCAAACCCTGTATCTAATGTCTCTAAAGGTCTGTGTTATTTAAGACCCTGGCTACTATTTGAGAATGTATGAAGCCTAAAGGGATCCAGTAAACACTACTGCTCTCAGGTGTGTCTGTATGAATCTCACCATCATATCCCGAGTTGAGTAGGTGCTCTCCCAGGTCGCAGCCGAACACCCTCTCCCGGAGGATGCCTCTCTGCTTCAGCTTCTGCTTGGTGGGCCGGGACTTCATGAAGGTGCGCAAGAAGGTGATCAGTTTCCCGTGCTTCTTAGACACTGAGGAAGAAGGGAGGGAGGGAAGGACACACCTTAGATGTCGTACACAGCCGTCTACTACTCTACAGTACGTGTTGGTTTGATGCTGGTTCTAGTAGACTGGAGTGAAACCCCACACAGGCCGCTCAGGCTCGTCCCATTGTGCATTCCAGCTTCATTCTAATGCAAACCCTTCCTTTATGCATGTGTAGTTTCCTTGAGGCGAAGGCTTCGTTGTTAAATGCCACCTCCCAGGCAACTACAAAGGAATCCTCCACATCCAATACCAGTATCCTCCGCTCCGCTTCAAAACAAGACAAAAAAAAAGAAGGAGCAGAGCTACTTAGAAACCCAAACTGCATTAATCAGATACTATGTCTGGGAAAGGGTGGTAAGCTTCTTAAACTACACACTAGGTTTTTTTCCTCTCTGCTTTAGGAAGATGTGAAAGGCTATTAAGTGAACACAACAATCTTCATGTTTTTGGAGGGGTTTCCGTGGCACAATGGAGCTGGCTTCAACCTCGGATATTTGTTCAAAAACATCTCGTGAGTGAAAATCAAAGACTTTTTCCACTCTGGGTTCTTTTTTTCTTTTTTACTTTACTCGGCTAAACAGATCAAATCTACTTGTCTGACGAGAACATGATTTTTTGGAGAGAATTCAGTTTGGTTTTAGTCATCTATCAGCTAAACAGAAACAAAAAAACTAAATGTACGAAGTATGAAACACTAAAGAAGCGTCACAGTGCATCTAATGCAAATCAATCAAATGTCAAAGTATCTTATTGATCAAAACAGTTTGACTGCAGTTTTGAAAACTATTCCACCATGTTTAAGCCCTTTACACGCCGGCGGTTTGATGAATAAACTACACGCATGATATCACATGTTGTGGTTTCCAAAATAAAAAAGGAGCAACTCAACCCATCCCACACAATGTGATTGGTTGATGCCTTTATTCACACTGCAAACGTATAAAAACTGTGAACAAAAGGGTCCTCACAATCCTGATCTTAACAGGATCATTCCCAGGTGAACTGCCCTTTCCTCTGTGTGTTTCATACCGTCACTGCCCCGGTAAAGCTTTCCTCTCAGACCCGACTCTCCTCAAAGAAAGCACATCTTCCACTCGATTCATCTTTCCTTGCCTCTCTGTTCTCTCGGTGCCAGTGGTCTGCCCTCGGCTCCTGTCGCTAGTCATCTCTCTTTGATCCTCTTACATCGTGCTGCACTTCACATCGACTTTGATCGACAACTCCTCCTATTATTACTTTAGTCTGCAGTTTTATACTCTTGCATTCCCCAGCACAACTCTTCTTTCTAAGAGACCGATAGAAGAACGCGGAGCGCACAGCGGCAACACGGCACATGCTTTGAAACACGTAAAACGACATACAGTTGAAGTAAAAAAAAAAAAGAGAAGCCAAGACCAGTTCAGGAGCCTGTGATAAAAATGTACCACAGAGGACAGAATTAAAAACATCCATCACCTGTCCGACGTAAAATCATTGAGCATTGTGTTCTCTTAGCCATCTGGAACTTCACGAAATCTTTGAAAACAGTGTGATCGCAACAACAACCAAAGTTTTTTATATTTATATTCCAGAGCACATTCCTTTAACTGATTAAAAACACAGTCACAATCCTTCCACTTCCTTTATGTGTTTCACAGACCTGACATCTCCTGCTGCACACTTCCGTCCACACACACACTTTCAACGGGCTGTGCCAATCTGAGCTCTGCTTCAGTCTCAGTACAACAGAAAGTAGGCCACTAACTAAAGAAACAAAACTAGCTGAGGTAAATAAAACTACAGCCGTGTGTTTGCAGGATAACAACAACAACAACGAAATGAAAGTGTGACGGCAGCGTCTTTACTCACAGCAGACGATTCACTTATAGAGACATACACGGCATCATTAGGCACGCGCACACACACACACACACACACACACACACACACACACACACACACACACACACACACACACACACACACACACACACACACACACACACACACACACCGTCATGAATATCAGTATTTACAACCATCCAAAAACAGACACACTGTGTGAGACTTGGCTCTAATGCCCAGAGACCATTAGGTAAAAACTAATGAGGCTGCCTGTCTGGCATGCTAAACATACACGATGGAGCAAACCAAGTGCAGCACACGTAATTGACAGTCCGCCGCGTACATTTAGAACGGAAACATCAAGAGCGGAGTAACGCTAATGAGCTGATGGGAATGGAAAGTCGCTTTGTAGATGAATTCATTTAACAGCTTCTCATTGTTTTTGGCAGAATACTAACAAAACAAAGATATGTGCCCACAGGGAAATGTATCTAATAAATTAGTCATGGTCAGGCAACTATGCGTAGTGGCTCTCTTCACCTTTGCATTGTGGGTAATGTTTTGTAGCGTTTGGTTTTGACAGGTAGAACATGTGGATTGATTTTGGTCCGTAGCATCCACTCTTTGCGATACATTTTCTCATCTCAGTTTTTTGCACATGAAACTAAACTCTAATCCGCCAATCAGTGTTTTCTTAAATTGAGTGTTTTTGGCTTGAAACAAACTTGTATCTTGAAAATAAACAAACCCTCGCCAACAGGGATTTATAACTACCTCGCTTCTCCAAGTAAATAACTAACGTTTGAAACAGAAACAGACTGTTGAGTCTCTATTGCATTCGTTTTAATGAAGCAGCGCAATCAATTTAGAATAAACAGCCGGCCCTCCACGACAACCTCTCCAAACGAGACCCATCTTCCCGTTTCAGGAAGAAGTGGAGCTCAAGAAGGATTGTCGGCGTCATGTAGGGAAGAGGGAGTGGGGTGGCTGACTGTGCAACTGTGTTGGCTTGCACTGACACGTCAACATACTGACTTTCAGACGCGAGCGAGAGGATTGCGAGTGAGACTCTCCGGTGGACGGACAGAGACTCTCATCTGCATTGACAATAAGCAGATGGGAGTCTGAGGGGCCAGCGGCTCTGCGAGCACGTTCGGCACTGAAACTGCCTCTGACGAGCTCATGGCTGAAATCCAAAGGCATTCAATACAAGGATTGTGGGACTGATAAAGTCTTAAAATTAACTGGAAGATTTATAGCTCGCTTCACAGAGCTGAAAGTCTTGCGGGGGAAACATTTCTGAAAGAATCTGTGCAGCAGAGGCTGAGGCCACGTAGTGTGGCCGGGCGCAAACGGATACTACTAATTGATTAGGTCTTAGCAGTCACGACGTGTCCTTCCCCGATTCGTCACGCTCTTATCACATGACAATTTTCGAGGAGAAAACAAACAAGCCAGGTCTACCAGCGAATCATTTCAACACGGATGACACATTTAAAATGTTACTTACTTTGTTGGCCATACGAGCAGTAAAATGTTTGCAATCAGCTTCCCGTTTACATCGTCAGTCACGCACATGCCCAGCATACGTGAATGGTCATGTGATGTGCGTTTTCAAAGGGCTGCCGTGTGGGCGGAGATCGATTTTGTTTTAAAACGAAAAGTTATTAGTGTGGATGTAGCCTGAGAGGACCCGCCACCCCAATTATTTCCCATGATGGAACACCCTCCCTGCCTGGACGCAGGTTTTTAATTATAATCTGTCAAGCCCAAAGAATATAACAACCCTGATGACGTCCCTATCTGATGACATTATTGTGGTTCTTTCCTCAGAGCTACCCCAGAGACACGGGGGACATTTTATAACTGTTTTCACGGGCTGAGAGGTACAACCCCTGCCTGGTAAAGTAACATCCATAAGGAAAACTTTTGCCTCTTTTAGACAAACAGTTGAGTTTGAATGGTTTCAGTTGAAAATTTCGGCATGTTTGCAATATAATGTCATCAGATTATAAAATCTGATGACATAATCTGGACATGTGACACACTAGCAAAGGGTTGGGGGTTGGGGCCCACATGTTCACAGCTAGGGAAATTAGAGCCATTAGCCCGTGCCTGGTATTTGCACGGGTAACAGATAAAGTCCAGACAGAGCACAGCTGAACACAATGAAGGATGGTTGTAGGTTTCAGTCGAAGCCCTGAACCGATTGTGTGAGTATGATGAGACTTTTCCCCCAGGAGAGCTCAGTGAGAGGCTAGGATATGACGAACCGTGGGGGGGAAGCCAAGCATTACAGCAGGAACAATTACAGACGTAATGTCAAACATCATTCTCCGCTTCACTGCTCCAACCCGGGGAAACATTAAAATGACCGCCTCATTCCATTCAGTTAGCATGGAGCTTTTTTTTTAAAGGACGCAGCTCAGAGGAAAATCTCAACTTCATAGCAACACAACAGAGTGCCATTGCTTCCCAAAGTAGAGCAGTGACAATAAAGAGCCAATCGGCAGGCTCCAGCTAAGAGATATTTGATACAACTGCCGTGCATGACAGTGGTGTATGAATACACCACTAGCAGCAGCAGGCTCCTGGGAGCATCACAACGCTCATCACAACTCAGCCAGTACCCCTCAAAACGCCAGTAACCCATGCCCATATAGGTGGCAGAGTGGGAAATTTAAGATGCCCTCCTCTTTATCGTTTCATTAAATCATGATGTGAATGGGTGGGATGAGATTACATCATCCAATTCAGAAATCTGCATGCCGTGAGAAGACAGGTTTTGGCTGGAATGTGAACTGTGGATCCGCCAAAAGCTGTGTCTTTACTGTGTAGTGTGGTGTGGTGGGCCCTTCAGAGTAAAGTTAAGTCTCTCTCGGAGTAATGCAGAAAACATTAGTTGACAATCTTGTACGTTATAGAATATATTATAATTCTGAAAATTGGTCATGTCTAAAAAAATCCCTTTACTAAAGTAGTGTCTCTTTTACAGCTAGTTAAGCAATTCAACAAGCCAACTTCATGACCTCATTGAAAAAGAAGGCTATTTGTCTATTGAGAGGCGACTGCCACAGATAATGTTTGCATCGCTTATCAAACTGAAAAACAGAACACTAACATTGTGTTAACACCCATTAATGCATCCATACAATCTCCCATGGGTGTTTATGGATGGCTATTCAGTGTGTAAACACCAGAGCATGTGTCTGCCTATTGAAAGGCTGTCATGGCCGACAGTGACCTCTGTTTGGACATGAGGGCTTTAAGTGTGTAGATAGCCGGAGCAAAATGCAGTATTGTTCAAAGTCTTAATGCAGCATGGGACAACAACTTCAGCAGAGGGAGGCGAGGGCCTGCGTGGTCTCGTCTAATAATGATTGTTCAACTGTAACCCACATCAAAGAAATGAAACACAGAAATCATGCCAAAGTGTCAAGAAAGATCAGTATTAGCATCAGGATCGACAAATATATAAACCACTCAGCCACAAATGGGTGGGACTCTCCTCAAAGAGTCTTTTTGAAAATATCCACAGTTCAATTAGAAAATCTAAAACAACAAGTAACTATTTTTTTTGAAGGTTTATTTCACTGAGCCTCTAAACTATGGCACTGCTTTATCATACAGAGATACATGTTTATTCAGATGCTTATCAACTTCAAATATAGATTTCAAATGTTTCTTTACAACACTAATTACTTACGCTAGAGCTGCATTTTAAGTTTAAAACTTTTCTAAACCGTAGTTTTGTACCTTTTCAACAGCCTGGCATTAGTGGTAGTATAACACACACACACCTTATATTATTCCTAAATAATGTTTTTCCCTAATAAGAGGATGAGGAAGGAGCCATATTTTCCACCTCGGAGACCCTTTGCATCTTTCCAAACGCAGTCTCCTCACACTGTTTACCCCCAGTAGAAGTCGCTACGCGGAGCAAACGTCTCACCGTCTCGGTGCTTATCGAAAGGAAAAGGAGAAGCTGTCCTCCTATCGTACCCATGAGGGATAATGGAGCTAATAAATACAATTACACTCCAGATATAAACGCATTTCTTACCTTCGCTCCATATCGCTTGACTCGCGTTGGGGCTTTATGACAGGGTCTCAAACTAGGTCCAAAGTACAACTATGTTACCTATTTATCTTTTCTTTTGAACCGCAAACCCGGACAAAGTAGCGCTAAAAGCTCCGCTGAATCGCGCAAACACGACGACCGAGTGAGAAAGTTTAGACCCAACGAGCGTGTCGGCTTTCCTCGTCGCTCAGTCAGCCAGTATCCTCACAGGACTGCGCTTCAGCGGACTGGTTATGAGCACACGTGCTGCTTTCAGGTGCCCCCGGGAAAACATGGTAATTACCGGTTGTTAATGACGCTCTTACAAAGCTGTGAGTTTTATTAAAGCAAATTATATACTACATAAACGGCGAGGCTGGGGCCAATCGACACCTTTGAGTTGATGCATTAAAGCAAGGATACTAGATGCCATGCTGATTTGCACATGTCCCGGTTATGATATTCCCGACTGTATGTGAAGGCAGCACGAACGACAGGCAGCCAAGTGGCAATTGCTGGTGGAAAACACCCCTCTGCACACACGATCCTAACCAGCAGCATCCCTGCGTTTCTTCCCAACATATACACAGGTTTTGAGACCAGCTTTCCCTCTGAGGGGCCTCCTATCCCCCTGAAAGCATGATCTTATTACCTCTTTAACTAGCTTAATCGCTTAGCAGACATGTAGAGTCAAAATAAAGTCAAACTAATTTGTTGTTGGTTCAGAATCACAAGACTGGAGTCAGACTTTTCCCACCGCGTCATGGGATCGCTTCACACTTCATGACTTTGACAAGTGACACGAAGACAAACATTTCTTTGGGCTGATCCTCAAATGTCTCTTTGCGTGTACTGATATTAGCCATCGTAAACAGTGATGTATCCAATGTTTCACAAAAGAACAAAGATTCAGTCCAAAGTCAGTACAAATTTGTATTTTACTTCTGATGTTTATTTAATACATTTGCTGCCCATACTCCTGTATTTTGAATGCACGTCTTTTACTCGGAATTGAGTATTTTAATTTGACATTGCACAACTGTAATAAATGTGTTCAATCATTGTATTCAGCTCGATGTTTACATTCATATTGATAACTATGGGAGTGTGTTTGGAGGGAGGCCATATAGGGCTGGGCTGTCAGTGTGGCCGACTTGGCAACTTTCTCGCTAGTTTTAGCGTTTTTTTCGCGCTAACGCTGCAAGCTAAAAGAGTTGGCAACACTGGGCTGGATTTTCCAGTTTGGATAATTTTTTTAAACTCTAGCTTACTTCTGCTGGTTTCTTCAATGCTGCCGACTCCAGCTTCAAGTAAAAGATCTGAATACTTCTTCCTATGTCTATGTAATGCCGTGCTCTATAACATTAGTTTTCCTCTCCAAAATCAGCCAGCACTAGTTTCACCCACTGTTGGAAATTACTGAGAAAGTCAAACTAAGTTCAACTCGTACAAGTTTGTCCTGTGCAGCAGCAATTAGATAGTCAGACTGTACGCGTCCCACGCGATCCCTCACAGGACAGACCGCAAGATACAACTTTCTACGTACACAGTCGAACCATTTTCCTCCTGAAACTAATCCCTCATTCATTTGTCAAGTTTGTAATGTTATTTTTTACCGTTACATGTTTTTCATGATACCTTAAAATGTATTGTTCATTGTTAGAACAGCGGAAGGCAGCTTGGTTGTAACAGACATGGTGGAAACAGTAAAGCAACAAGTGGAGTTTGCTTTGAGGTCATAAGACTATTAGCGGCCTGGTGAAAGACACCAGTCACCTTTACAGGATGTCAGATAGTACATAAAAGGCCGAGAGCTTTGTGTTTGCCAGGTGTCGTAAAGCTGCTATTTTGCATGGGTCTGAATAATCTATGTCACTCCTGGGAGACGACCAGGACGAGGAAGTGTTTTTTTGAGTTTCCATGCACAGGAGCAGAACGTCTCACTCCCTGATACACGAGCCCGGCCGTAAATGTGAATGTTATACCTGCCGGTTAAACGCCGTTGATGGATGAAGCTTTGCAACGATGCCTCAATACCCGTAATGTTGATGCAATACAACTCAGTGTGATGCAGCTGCAGACTTTGAATGGCAAACGTTTCGCAGCGAAGGGAACAAAGTGGTAAACAAATAAATAAATAAATATAGATCTTTGCGCTTTACACACTCACTCAGTTTACAACACCGCCCGAGTTGTTGGTATGTAATCAGAAGCGCCCGTCTTCTCCCCACAAACAAAAGGTGCGGCCTACGACGACAGTCTCTTATTGAAGCTTCAGAGCAAAACGTTTCACAAGAGGCCTTGCATAGTTTCACAGCCCAGAACCAGAGCGCCAGGAAATGACCCGAGATCCTCGGGAACAGGGGGACAAATCTCACTCTGTCTCACGTATTTTCTCTCCGGTTTCCTCCTTCCTCTCTCTCCCCCTCACATAACCAGCTGTCTTCACAGCTGCCCAAATCACTGGTCCCCAGACATGACGAAGGCCTGCGCTGAGGAAAGAAATCAGGCTCTACATCTGGGTCAGGTACGAGTAGGTCTATCAGGCCGTCTGGGGAGGAAATATAGCTTTATTTTCACACTGATGTCAACAAAAGAGATTTTTTTTTTAACTTTGAGGACAGCAGTCTCTGTTCTCTGAGAAACATCACAAGCAGATGGACGACTAATAACTAGCTTCTATGGTCTCCGTTTCAACTGGAGCGGCACAGTGTGTCAGCAATTTCCATGGCTTTGCTGAAGAGCAGCAAAGGTTAGTGGTGGAGCAGAGTGGATCCAGGCAGAAGCAAACATATTTTCCCAATGCTGCGTGGCTCCCTGCAGGAATGTGCTCTTTCCGTCACCATGGAGAGCGAGACAGAGATTCTTACTGTTGCGGGACAAAGCTCGGCGCTCAATGGATGGGTTTACAGGCCCCCTCATTGTAAAAGGATTAAAATAAATCAAGGCCGGTCGAGGCCGAGCGCCGCGGCAGGGGTGCCGTGGCCTTTTCAGCTCCGACCAAACAGACGCACACAACAAACACAGCTGGCCCCCCCGGTCCAGACGCGGCGTACATACAGCCGCTTGGAGAGGTGCTGTAGTAACCTGGATCACCCCTGGACTCATTTGCATGCACCTTGAGGGGTGAAACTGCAAAAAAAGGAAGGATGCGATTGTTCTCTTTTTGAGAGGAACGCTCGAAGAGAGTGGGGATTCATTGTTACGCCACTGCATCTCATCCCGAAAACGTTGATACAGTATACACACACAAAACATTCTGAGAAAAAAACACTTCTAAAATACAGCAGTAGGATGAGAAGACTCTTATTGTGTTAAAGGAATCTGCAGGAGTTTACGCAACGTACTTAACGGGGAATACAGCAACTGTTGCATCACACAGATCTTTCTTGAGTGAGATTGGAGCAATTAAAGTAAAAGAAAGTTCACAGAGACACTGAAGATTAAAAAAAGATTTCCACACAGATGTCTTATTGATCCACCGACAGAGTGTTGAGATAATGTTGGAGAAGTGTGTTAAAGGTCACGGAACATCTATCGTGTCTTGAAACCTTGTAATGCAACCCCAAAAAGTGCACAACATTCTCCTGCATAAAGAGTGAAGCTATAAATCACATGGCAAGCTACTGTCACAGGTACATACGAGACATAGAAGAGGTGCAAACACATCTATGGGTTGTGGAGTTAGTTTTTGGTTAGGGAGTGGCGGGGCAACACGACCAAAGGATTTTTGTCTACCTGAACTTAGGCTGTAGTGGTTTAGCGGGTCGGCCACCCATGCACTGTCCTGTATTACACTCTCCATCTCCAAGTCTGCATGCAGCCCGATGGACAGATGGACCCACACACAGATGGATTGGATGGATGACGGGAGACGTGAGAGAGTCGGCAGAGGGAGAGAAGCACTTCAAGTTAGAACAGGGCATCGGTGTACTTTGGATCTGTGAGGTCAGTGGCTTTGCATAGGAATGACACTTTGAGACTGAGGCAATAAACTGCTCTGTGAAAGTGTGCAAAAAAAAACAAAAAGTACAACATAAAAGTAAACTGCTAAGTACACTCAATTAAAGGAACATTGCATTTATCAATAAAACAAGTTTTGCTTTATAAGATTACTTTAATTTAACGCTAGTTTATAATCCTTAAGACTTTCTTGAAAACACCAGATTTCTGCAACTATTTAGCGTCAGCATTATTTTCAGCAGTAGCCTATCAGAGCGTTTACATTTTGTTCTATTTCTAGTAGTTTTTATCATTTGCGGCAGGGTCCGCCATTCCTTCACAGGATTCAGTTTGCCCTACACGAGGGAAGTGAGGCAGCAGCTTGGATATATTGAAGTGCGGTTGCATGAGGTACTTCGCCATAGTCTGTGTATCACCGAGAGCAGATGGGAGTTTGGAGAAACAGAGGAAAAGTACAATGTACTGCTGTGGACGGGGGGCAGCAGCAAAACGTAGACAGTTTAAGAGTAAGCTATATTTAGAATACTTTCCGCTTCACCTCACCATCAGACAGTACAAAATCAGTATTTTTTCATCATAGAAAACCAAAGTCGTTTGTGATATCGTGTGACAACAACACAAAGAAACGGTATACAAGCAACCCTCGTATTTTGTGAGATAAAATTATTGTTTTGTCAATGGAGTCTCGTGGCCTTAAAGTGAACACATTCTTAATAGAGAGCACGCTTTAACGGACGATGACTCCTTTAGGCATCTAAACTGCGTGTTGCTGCTCCCCGTCCAGTACTGATGTCTGTTTTTCCAACCTCACATCTGCTGCAGGTACTACACAGACTACGGATAAGAACCTCATGCAACCCCACATCAAAACACCGCAACTATCCCTTTAAGTTAGTTCTGATGCTAACTTAAAAATTCCTGCAGCTGCTGCCACTTTAAAAACACTGAACCTGTGAAACACAGCCGGCACCTGGGAAGCAGTCACAGGTTTGTCTACATTTTTGGCATTTTTTGATCCGTTTGAAATATTTAAGGGGGGACTTTGAGTAGCTGCAGGTGACAGGCTGCACACATCCACCTCCTCAGCAAGCTAACCAACAATGATTAGTGTTTCCCTGCTGTTGTGTGGAAAACTACAGCAGAAAATCAGATGGATGTTTCTTACGGCATGATGTAAAACAAAAATAAAGGCCAATTATTGATCTTTTTTGTTAAAACTATGAAAATGTTTTAGTCACAACTGTAAAATAAAGATGCACTAGTTGCTCTTCTTTTGTATTTCTGACAAATTAGCCGTTCCAGGAGTGTTTGCTGGCCTCAGGATTCGGCAACCTGTGGCATTAAATCACACCACAGAAATCAAATCAACTCAGGAAGTCTTAAGGATTACAACTATAATTACATCAACAACAATATGTCATACAAGTGTGCAAAGGCATTTTTGTGTGTTTGAGCGAGCTGAGTGAATGCGGGGTGAGTGGACAGGTGGATGAGGTGTGTATACCAGCACGCACAGGGAGGGAAGAGACTCCAAGAAGCAGGCTGCAGGCCAGAGCAGGGGGAGGCTGAGGCAGAGGAGTCACAGTCAGATGCGACAAATCAAGACACATGCTAACGCTACTGCACATCCAACAATAGCATTAGTGAGCGCACTGCAACGGAGGACAAGTGGCGCAGCTTCAACGCTGTCACATTGAGATATTCACTCTGCTGCCGACAGTGAACCTGATCCAGGAGCTGGATTGTGTAAATATTACCGAAAACAGGGCATCCGCAGGTTACAGACGTCTAAATATTATACTTTGGTTATAGCTATGGAGATTATTACAAACAAGCCAAATATTTCTTATTGAATAAAGTTACCTAATAGATAACAGGAAAAAAGAGCAATTTAGGTGAAAATCTTTTGACCACATTCAGGATATTAGAATAGTATACTTGACCTGCGGATACTCAGTGAAGAGGGGGAGAAAAGAAAAAGCATGATTGACAAATTAGGACACATGCAAACAACAAACAGCAACAAGCATTAAATCGTTGCTCAAAAGCAGTGGAGTGGGCAGGCAGAGTAAGTCGCGGGCTGTGCGTGCACGGAGACAGTTAACTCTACAACGCGAGATGCATTTATGTTCAGCCACACAGTCTCAAAAGGCAAAAAAAAAACCCTTCAGGTTTGAACCCCTGATTGGCACGTATCCCCCACGCCTATAATGACATCCCTGCGCCTCGTAATTGTGGATCTGGTGGTTGGCTTTTTTCTCTCTTCTTTTTTTGCGCTGTGTCGTCACTTCATGCAGACCCTTAGATTTTTTGTGAGGCTTTTGCGATGGTTAGGAGCCCCTTAGAGGGCAGCGGGGCGGTTCGGTCAGGGAGTCACATTAGTTAAGTTGATCTTTAGATTTTAGGTTTCAGTCGGAAGGGCTCGGGCATAGCAACAGGCGCGAGCTGCAATTTCTTTTCCCGCTGCAGTGTGCAATTTAGTGCGTGAAGAACTGAGGGCAAAGTTCAAGTTGGTCTCGAGACCGAGGCCGCCAAATGTTGCCACGGGTTCTCTTAGATTCCAGGAGGGTTTCTGTTGTATGTATGTGTCTTTGACACTCGGGCGCGTGCTGAGGAGCTTATCTGTTTGCTCTGGACAGCAATAGATTAGCACCGATGTTTGCAGTAGATTTGCGTAGCGCTGCTGAGTCAACAAAACATGATAAGCCGGTTATATCTGGGGTCAGAATTATGGGTTTCCTTTCTCTGTAACATGCTAATCAATTCAAGTTACATTGTTATATATCTTTTTTTTGCATTCCAGCAATAGTATGTTAGAAAGATGTGACGCACACACACACGCACACAAACACACACACGCACCGGGGTCAGTGATAATAACTTCCCTCACATATCCTGTGAGCGGTTTAAGAGGAGGCGGAATACCTGGTTTGGGCACCGTGTTGGTCATGGACTGCGGCACTTTATCGTTTATGAGCTCCACACACTCGCTGGGAAAGAAGCCAACCTGGGAGGGGGGGGGGGGGATTTGGGGAGAGAGACAGGCAGGGTGAGGTGGGAGGAAGTACTATAATCACATCTAGATCATAAAATGAAGACAGAGAGAGAGATGACACTTTGATCATGTGACTGTTGTTGGAAGAAGCGACAGAGATCTGATCCGGCGATGACCTCGTCACAGATGAGGTACATGTTAAGTGGACCGACTAATGGACACAGGTGGTACTGCAGACCGGTTTGTGTCCGGGGGTCTGGAGGTCCCTCAAAGATATTCTGAGCGGCAAATACTAAAATCTTATGAACCAATTTGTGGTGGAAAAGTCTATGTCGTGTAAAGGAAAGCACATAATTCAGACAGAAGTTCAAACATAATGGAATATGATGCGGTTTTCAGGCATTCTGTATTGTGTTAAGTTTCCTCATTTAATGTTATCTCTGTTGAGTCGACACACCTAGGCATGATTTACTTCCTCTTTTGTTTGGGGGAAGTAACCGCTTTAAATGTGGATGTGGCACCTGTTCAAGTCAATGATGAATTACATGTATTTTAATTAATTTATTAACCACAAAATGGGTTAAAGAAAGATTTCTGCTCCTGTTTAAAAATGTCCCGCATATCCGTGTTCACTGAGAAGTCAAAATAGTTTGGGAAATAAGTACTAGAAGTAATGTGTAAAGATGGACCTGTCCTATAATCTGCTGGGCATTAGGTTAGTGCCCTGCTGACGTGGTCGTATCCCCTCCAGACCGTCTGACAGACAAAGAACTCTGTTCAGGACTCTCGGCGTGAGACAAAGTTGAGTGCGGCGGCCGAGCACTGCTCTTCGTCAGAGGAGAAAAACCCGAACTAATTGAAAACACAGGAAGAAATCCCACCATTGTGTGGCTCACTGTCAAACACAAACGCTCAGTCCACCACCTCAGATGGAGAGCAGCACGCAGCCGCTTCTCCAGTCTTTTTCAGTGGGAAGCATCCTGAAGTAGAGGGACAGTGACAGAGGGAGCTACGATGTCTCTAAGTGAGGCAAGGGGGTGGGGGGAAGACGCCATGCTGCTGTCTGAACGTTTCACAACAATTGTGAAAACTGCGAAAAGATGCAGATATGATTCTACGCAAACCCATCTATTATGACTTGACTCTCTCTATGTTGTCTTACTTTCATGTTGTTATTGTGGGTGAGACAAATTGACATGTTTTGAATAGTAAGGGGGATGTTTCCCATGGTAGTCCCTCAAAGCCCACATCCATGTCACACAGGTCCTGTTTGAGTTTCAGTCAGCCGTTAGCGTGAATCCTGACAGACGAGACCACATAAGCGAAAGTGGTCGCAGGCAATCGTGTGCTCAGAGTCAACGTTCAGAGGAAAACAGCCTCTCCGTGTCTTTTAAGAGTTCACAGAGAGAAGCTCTGCAATCCGCTCATCTTGAATATGGCTGAACTTCTCAGTAAGTGCCCGCTGGCTGCCACCCTGCCAGTGAGCCCGACTGGCAGCACTACTTCTTGTGGGTTGAGAGCCAAAACGTGTGTGCGCGCACACACACCACACACATACACATGCACGAGGCGAGAGGGCAGTGTGGAGAGGGGGGAGGGGGAGGTCCCGCAGGTCAGAGGAGGGTCAGCCAGACTTGAGCCTGGAAACCACAGGGAGCTTTGCTGCTGCAGTGAAAAGAGTCTGATTGGAACTAATCCCATCAGCATAGTCGAAGACCGTTTGAATAGTAATAATATAAACTGTATTTACACAGAAAATTACAAGACACGGCTTGGTCGCTGGTCGTCCCTGCGCTTGCTACACGCCTCGATACACACTTTGGCGACGGTTTAAATCGACCTGACAGTGTTACAACCACACGAGAATATTCCTCATAAATATCTAACGCTTATGTTTAATTATTAATGCAGCAGGATTCACAGGGAACAAAAAGGACTTTGGGTTTCCCTGGACACTGAGACCACTTGAGCTAGTGACTTGATTTGTCTGACTCAGCGTGCTGACGCCTCTTATCATCTTCGGATAAACTCTGGAGCAAAATGTGTTAAATCAGGCCCCAAAAGATTAAAGCCAGGTTGAGGGGGGCTTTAGTTCTGTAAAAAACACAGGCCTCATGGTAGCATCTCTCAGCCAACAAGTCAAGTTGCAGTTTACCTCCATGTCCGTCCAAAATGTCATCACCCCATCATCTTTATCCTATTATTAGATAATTGTCCTAAATTGTCGTGATTAGCGCTCGATTTATTGAGTTATGGCTGAAAGTAAACACCAAATTATAGTCAGTCCATCCTTGAGTGAAGGTGAGACGTTTTGTGCTGAAAGAAAGACAGAACTCCTTCCAAGGTGAACGGTAGAGACGGACGAAAAGGCTGCTTGAAAAACATGACATTAAAATCGCAGGATCAGTTAGCAGAAAAGGTGAACGTGTGTTGCATCAAGGCAACACACGTTCGAGTGCACGATCCTGGTAGCTATCTCTGTACCGATGAACGTATTTACCTCGCGATCGATGGCAAATGATACTGAGGTAGCTTTAGTTTAGAGATATGGAAAAGCCTTGAAACGCACTATTGTGTTCCTCCAGCTAGGACTTCCTGGATGCTATTTCATAAACAATAACGTGTTTCTGTTTCAACGCCCACTTAGTAAATCTGGCCCTGAGGTTTGTACATAAATGTCTGAAAGTAGCCTATGCACACACACGTAACATTAACATACACGGTCTTGATCTATTGTTATCGACCTTCATTGCAAAATAACTAATACACAATGTAACAGTTTGTTTTCTGCTCGTCAAAAATACGATTGTGTGATGAGTACCTTGAGGGCATAAACGACGGCATGATTCTGAGAGATGAAACTGGGAAGATTGAAAAAACAACTCCTCAACATCAAAAGTTGAAGGATTGTCGTGAAGACTGTAGGAATATGAATCAGTCCGGCGTTAAAGGCGGCGGCACACTCTCCGTAATCCGCTCAAAAGCTTCTCATGAAAGAGGATTCAGATCACGCTTTGTCTTTCGACAAACTCCGCGAGTGTTTGAAATGAGCTTTTACAAACAACACTCTGCTCGTCCTTGAAACACCTAGAGTACAAACCTCATCAAAAGCTCACCGGCAGAAGAAAAGACAGAGAAAGGTAAAACGTGTGTGTGTGTTGGTTTGTTTTGCTCCCAGCATGCAAAGTGTTGTGTGCGCTGCGTACCTGGAAGCCATGCTTGCCTCTCCACCAGGTGGTATCTTCTTTTGGGGGCATGTCAATCACAGACACGATGTCGCCAACCTGCCGAGAGAGGAGAGATAGAAGATTATAATTACCTCAGTCACATCCCTGATTGCTAAAATAAAAGGAAATATTTAATGAAGTTTTAACTTTTAATTACGAGAGCATCATTTTGTTAAAGCTGCAGCTGGTAACTTCAATAAAAATAACATTTTTTTAATATTTGCTCAAACTGTCACTACATCCTGACAGATGTACATGACAGAGAAGTATCTCAAGTATTAGATACAGTGACCGTTTGAGCTAATGTGACAGAGTCATTTTTATTAAAGGAACCAATTGCAGCTTTAAGAATTGTTCCAAGCAATTCATCCTGACGTGATGTCAGAAACTGGACCTATTTCGCTGCTGAGTTTGCTCATCGGGAACAGAATCAGGTTTATCGCCAAGTTTTCAGAGACCAGGACTCAGTCTTGGAGTAAAGCAATAAACATGTAGGAGATAATAAAACGATAAAAGAAAGTACTCCAAACCATCAAGAAGCATAAATAAAACATTAAAAAAAGAATAAACGAAATGAACGATTCATCAGTTTAGAAAAAAGGAGCCAAACAGTTTAGCCAGTTTTAAGATTTGCATTTGAAAGAAGCTTTATTGCTCCATTGCTTCTTTGTCTGTGTACAGACAAATATCTGTGAGTTATTCTGATGGAATATAATGTGTGAGAGTGTGTGTGAGTGTCTGTGTGTGTCTGGTGTTGTCCTTGTCACCTCGAAGGACAGCTCGTCTGAGGCCTGGGCGATGTAGCGCTTGATGACGTGGGCAGCAGCAATAGCTGGCACGTTGATGGACGACTCTTCATGGACCAACAGATGATTTCCCTTATTGTCGACCTAGTACACAAACAGACGAGACTTACACTTCAATATTACAGTGACAGACATTGGTTCACAAATGACTATGGGAAAAGACACAGCAGCGTCTTCCTTACGTAAGCCATAAAGTTTGGATCACATGTCATTGTGATTTTGCTGCATTAAATAACTCTAAAGTTTTTTCAGACGCAGCGCAAAACACGGCCATTAAGTTTTGCAGCTGAACAACATTTGCCTTTTTAGGGGGTTTAATTTGATTGCGGTTATCCATATGGCATGGTGTAAATGTTCCCTTTGATCCAAAAACAGAAGGCAGAACAACGGCAGATAGAACAGATAAAATGAAAAGTTCAGGCAGCGAGCTTCTAGTCCAGACCGTGAGGTCCAGAAGTATTCCTCAAAACGACCAAAACATGAGTGAGAAAGTTACTAACAGCTCTCCGAAGACGGCAATAGTTTCACTGCATGTTAGCACTGATCTTTTTTGTGTGATATGGACATCACAGCAGCACTAGATCTATGCACGAGGACCAGATGCACTGTGTTTAATGTTTGCAGCAAACGGCAATTTTTACAGGAGGCTTAAAAAACAATACAAAAAGAGAAGAAATATGCCTACAAATACAAACAGGAGATACATAATGCAGGTGTGTCTACGAGGTTATTAGGCGTGAGAACAATGCTGGTTCTCTTTCAGCTATGATTTAATAATCAGACGTTGATATATTCAAATTGTTGTGCATTCGGCTTGTGAATCTGTTTTCTTTGCGATGAGGCTCATTTGCATAGGAAGCCAAATGTATTCTACCCAACTTAAATACATGCAAATAAAACGGGAGCCGGCGAGACTGTTACTCGGCAGCGCGGTTGTGGGTACTTTCTGAATTACACGGTTTATTTTTAAATGTTTTTATTATTTCGTGCGGGGTGAAGCGACGACAAAAGCCGCGCAGCCCTTCAGTGAAATCGCCCCTCGTTGCGCTCGTGAAGACGGACGGCAGCGCGCTCTCACCTCCATCCACGTGAGGGCTGGTCCACAGTTGATCTTGTTGTCGGCGATGGCTGAGAGCCGGGAGAGGTAAGCCAACAACATCTGGGAAACAGACTGATAAAGCAGAAAAACACACACGGGCCAGTTACTTCGGATGGTACCGCTCAGCACTGCCACGACTAACTCGCTATACTCAACCGTTACAATGCGTGTTAATGATAACAATTTAAAAACAATCAGCTCCTTGTGCTATGCCTTTCCTGAGTGACAAAGGGAGCTGATTACACAGTGGAAGAGTGTGGTGGTAAACCACTTGAAATGACACTTGCAGCTACGATTTCAAATTACAAGGAGAACTTAAGTTCACATTTTAGTTCACGATGACACTCAGGTTTACTGAGAACAATGGGGCGGACTGCAAGTCTGGGTCTCAGTAGCTGAGCTCTCCTCATCTAAACCTGCAGTTACGTCACGGTTCAACCGCTGGGCCCTCGTGGCCGGCCTCGTGCTCCACGCGGCTACTGGTGGCAAACATTAGATGGAACAGTGGCTGCTGTGAACACAGCCGCTGGTGGAAGTGTGATGGGGCACTGCAGGCAGCTTTGTAAAAGCTATTATTCTGAAAGCGCCCCCCCCCCCCCCTCCCCACACACACACACAGGCCCTCTGTGATGAACTGGTTTTACCAGTTTGGATTCGATACCTAACCTCTGCATTCCTTTCAGAGCCTCAATCTGACCATAAAGGTTTTCGCCTGGATCAGAATACATTTCACAGGCCGGCTGAGGGGAGGGCGGGGGTGGGGGGGGGTGGGGGGGGAGTATCTGGCGACATTTCAAACTGTTCATGCCAAAGACAAAAGCCATGTGGATCATATTGGATATCAAAGCAGTGACAGATTTCATCTGGATAAATGATACCGTGGTTGCTTGTTTTTTTTATATATATATATATATATATATATATATATATATATATATATATATATATATATATATATATATATATATATGGGTGGCAAATACTACCATTTTAGGGCTGGCTATGTACCGGATGGTTCAGGGAGAGCAAAAACAAAGCAGAGAGAGATTTAATGCTGCATATTATGTGTGAAAAAGGGGTATTTTAATAAGCCTTTACCTGTGGCCAGGATTTATTTCAAGATAAAATGTGAAGAAAACGGGACCTAAATCCATTAATCCACCAATCTAAATCCACATTGGATTATGTTTTCTTGCAACCGTGAATGCTTCAGTTAGCAGTTAAACATATGCCAAGTGTGTGCATGTGTGTGTGTGTGTATGTGTTTGTGTGTGTGTAGACGTGCGTTTTCAGCGCTGACCTCTGACTGGTCGGTCAGACTGTCCAATCGAGGCAGCTCCGGCAGCTGTGAGAAGCGTCGGTCGTAGATGCAGAGGTGCAGGTGCTTGTCCAGGACGCGGAAATCTTCATAGCTGCGCTTCACAATCCAACTCCGGCCCTTCAGGACGACAGCAGAAACACACGCTCGTCACCAGCGAGGAAACAGACAAGAGAACACGATCACTGACCAAAGAGCGGCATGTGAGGAATGCTTCCTTACAGCTGCCGCTAGGGAGAAGAGAAAAGTTCTCCCACTTATTGACATGACAATGAAATCACACAGATGAAAAGGAGTAATTGATGAACAAAGAGACCTCCCTTAAATTAAACTTATAGTAAAAATCCACAGAATACAATTGAAACTGAGCTGAGCAATCTATCAACATATTATAATATGGTGACATGGCATGTGTGTGTTTTTCCTGGTTTGAAGGCTGCCTTACAGGAATTACCTGACTATCCTCGCTGTTCTGTTCTCACTTCATCATATTAACATTACGGATGTAGCAAATCTCACTGCGTAACGATTAAAAGCACCAATAAGCAACCCAACAATATCGTCCCAATATGAATATTGAGGCATTTGGTATCATCATGTTAGTTTTTCTCCGTATCACCCAGCCCTAAATCGAAGCATAAATAAAACAGTCACCGTTGAAAGGAAACATGCACCTTTACATTGCGTTTCTAAACCGATTCATGTTTCCTAACTTGCAGTAAGTTGGTTTCCATACTGTATCATAATCAACTAGTTGAATCTGTGTGGATCGTTTTGAAGACTCATCTGGGTTGGTGGGTCTGACATTTGCAACCTGCACGACAGCAACTCAGTAAACACAAGAAGCTTTCGAATGTGTATGATGCTTTGTACAACAGCTATGTGTGCTCTTTGTCCCTTGGCTCGAGTTTCACAACGTTCTTTCGCTTGGAAAGAAAAAGTGGATTTATACAGCATTCGTATCCTATTGTGAAATGTAGCCTTATATTACTGCAACTCCACTGTGCTCTTGTTTATGAAGCCTCATTATACAGAGCCCCATTGCCTCAACTGTCTTGTCAATGTTGAGTCTGCATAGTCAGGATTCCAGCGTGGGAGCTATTAAGTTCTGCAGATTGCATTCGCGCCTCCGAAATCATAAAAGTGGTCTTTTGTGAAGATTGTCTTGCTGAACATAACACGTAAGTGTGATAAACCTTGATTTGCCTCAGAGCTTGTTTTCTGCAACAACTCTAATGAATTAGTCCCCTTGGCATTTGTCAAAGGGAGTTAGTGTGGAGCTAACAGTGTCAGCTAACTAATGTCCATGCAGCTTGCTTCTGATGACTCCAAATAACCAAACAAGCAAAAAGTCAAACTAATTCTACCTGCTAATTCAACAACAAGTAGCTGACATGTAGCTGACTGCTTGGTGTTCAATTTGTTGAAGGTATTTGTTTTGAGGACGTTAAGAATATATATATATATTGTCATTCCTGTCTCCTGGTAATTTACATAAAGTTATACATGGACAATTCTTTTTTTCTTTTTCCATACAAATACAAAGGTGATATTAGTACCATTATAAAACAATGACCTTGTACTTGTGTAGTCCCCTGAGGCAGACTTATGTTGACACCAAACATTTTGTTGCCAGCAGTTGAACTTTATGAATGACTTCACAAGAAGAACCAGCGGCCTCGATCAGTAGAAAGACAAACTACAACTACAACTCTTCTGTTTTTACCCCCATAGCCACTTTTCAAGCATTGAATACAATGGCAGTCTCTCAAAAGATATTATAAAAATGGCAATCAAGTCTCTTGTGGACTTGTATACTTTGATAGTGGAAATGCTTCCACAAACGCAGAACATCAACAGCTTACTGAGCCCGTAATAGTGAAACGCAGTGATTAAATGCCAACTGTGCAGGAGCAAACCGATCAATCCACCACATTAAATGTAACTTTTCTTTAAAAAGAATTTCTAAGACCCCGTCGAAGGATTTGTTGTGTCTCTTTCATGTAGTAAGACAGGGCTTCAAACCTCAAAACCCACTGAGAGAGACTAGCGGTGGAAAAAGTCCTTGGCTTTGATTTGGCCTAGAAAGATCTGTTTGTAGCGAGGCCAGGGCTTGTGCGACTGGGACCGCAGTGCACCACTCAGCCCGCTGATTCGAGTGCCGCTTTAAAAAGGCGCTGGCTGGTGGAGACGCGCTGGGAGGGCTCGGGGAACTCTTTTTGCTATCCTGCCCCACTTTCATACGGAGCTTCTGGTTACCCCCACCCCTTTCTGGGTTTGTGGAACCAATCTCACTTCGCTGTGCTACTTTCACTGTTTAAACTCTTTGCCAGGCCCCTTCTCCCTTTCCAAATACAACTAGTGTAGATTTAGCAGTTTTCCGATGGCTTCAAGAAGTTGGGATTTCCAAGTAGACGTCCACATACTTTAGTGGCGTTGCCAAGGTCGTGCAAATGGAATATGATATGTGGAGGGAAACGCATGAAACCAGAATCAAATATGTCACTGGAGGCGGTCAGGGCAAAGCTTCTGAGCAGCTGGTGTGCATGTGTGCTCTACATTGAGGCGATGCACAGTTTGGGGTTAGTCAGATGTCTTGCAGAACGATATGATGTAATCATAAATAATGTGGCTGTTATTTACTCCGACATCTCTCCTTATAAAAGGAATTATTAAAGACGACTAACTTTTTAAGTCAACTTTTTTTTCTGCGGTGACGAGACCTCTGCCATGACACGAGCGAGCTGGGCGACACCCATGTACACAGAACTGACACATTATGGGAACACTCCAAAAAAGGACTCGTCCAATACTGAGGCATCTCAACAGCAACCTTGATTAAAAAGCAATTACATAAAAAATAAAAAAAAACAGCAGAGGTACGGTCCTAAAATATGCAGAAACATGTGTAAAGTACTTTGAGAAAGCTCATGGTTTGAAGATGTCGTTCTTCCGGTCAGACTTTCCTCAGAATCTCTCACCCATCCGGGCTTTCGTCCACGGCTCTTTTTCGATCCAGCTCCAAAATTCCCACAGAACTTGGACGTCTAAGCAATTTAGAAATGCTGGAATTTGAGCCAGCGTTCTCACACAGGGAGGACTGCTGGACATGCGTCCGAGTCCTACAGAACCCTCATTTGAAGGCCTGAAAGCGTCTTTACGAGTCAGTGTGGGAGTTTGTATATGATATCCAAGTGTAGACGTGCTTAGGGTATGTACTGCAGCTGTACATTAAGCCCGCTGGCGTCTTACCTGGCAGTATATGTGCACCAAGTACACCAGCTCCTTCGACTCATAGCCGTTCCGCGTCACTTCGCACTGTTCATCCCCGAGGGACAACTGAAAAGACAGAGACAAAGAGAGCTTTGGTTATTCCTAGAAAAGATGTTGGATCAGACAGAGGCGGTGATTGAGAAAACAGACTTCAACGTCTTCACAAAGCCTTTGACAGGTCCATTATTGCGGACTCATGGGTGGAGGGCAGAAATCTTCCATTTAAATTCCGCTCATGATCAGGCAGGGAACCGCGCATGGAGCTTTTATTTAATGATACAGCCATGACTGTTGCAGTCATAAGTGTAATATGCTGTAGCTTTAATGAAGAGCTGGTACAAGATTTTAAATAAACATGAGCGCCTGTCAAACAGTGGAGTATATGTCTTTTTTTAACTGCAAAGCTACTTTCAAGGCAATATTAGGTTTCAGTGTCGCCTTTTACTTCAGGTGTCCCGAGATATTATGTTTCATTTTCTGACATTATTTTCCAGGCCATGCAGACAACGCGAGGATGAGGCAGGCAGCTTTTAATCACAGTTCTGACCGATACTCTATGAAAAGCAAAACTAAATAATACCCTTTTTCTCACCAAAATTACATGCAGGATTTTTGTTTTTTTCAAATGGGAAAGCCCGCTAAAAATAGACCATTTTGGTTCCTTCTTTTTTTTTGTTACTCATTCAGTCTCAAAGTTACAAACTAGAGACAAACAAAGAAGGTTTTGATGAGTTTCTTTTTGCTTCTGTCCGGCTTTGAGGGGGGGAGTATATCAAATGTATGTTTTGTTAATAGAGTATAATAATGATCCAAATCCCTGTTGATTTTATTTATTACATACGGCGCATAACTCCGGAAAAGGGACAGAAATGAGCGAGTCCACCTGGGTGTCATGTTTCCATCACTAACTGCTGCAGAGTCATTTGTCCCAGTGAATAATACTGATTGTCACCTTTCCCACTGAAGACAAAAGCCAGATGTTTGTGGGCGTTAGTGGGGTTTTTTTGACCTGTGGGAAAGGGGCTGCAGTGAAAGAAAATGAGGACACATTCAAACATGGTCCAGCACCAGGATGTGTCGCAAAAGAATAGTATAAGACGGTGATTATACTGATGAGTTCCAAGTGGAACGATGCGGGCTGCCCACATATTGATGAAATATAGATGAGGAAACAAGCATGACGCTGGAGTGCTGGCATAGCCATCTGCTTAGTACGGAGCACTAAACAGAATTATGGACAGCTGTGTGAGGAAAGAGGCTGCTGTCTGCTTTGACAGCTTCATCGTTACTATTTTGTATGTTTTAAGAAGCAGATCTCAGTTAGGTTGCCCTACTTAGGAGAGAAAAAAAGATTTGGAATGACCAACGGTTGCATTTTTCCTTGTTTATTATCAATATTATTACTTCTATATACAAAACCAGAAACATATCTTACAAGACCTGGATCAAATTAGCAAATAAACAAACAAAGCATTGCTAAGAATGAGGCAACGACTTTTTATTTTTTTGTTAATAATCCACATCAAGTACATTCCAATTCATTAAAAGGTGCACGAGGTTAGAAGCATTTTGATCGTCTCTCAGCGTGTTGAGGACTGTCGGCGGCTCTCAGCGTCCACGACCACGGCGTCAGTGGCGTTATGAGCTGTAACTGTCCTATGAGAGCAGAGAGGCGGCTCATGTGTACTAAAAGGCACGCAGAGGCCCGGTTATGTCATCCAAGCAAGGAGATGTTTGGATACCGACACACACCCACACCCACCCCCACCCCCACACCCACACACACGGATGTTTCAGGTTGTTAGGAGCTCGTATGTATCAACTTGAAAGAAAATCTATATTGCCGCCCTTTCGTATCATTGTTGTCAGTCTCACAGTGAGCTGCGCTCAACTACCGAAGTGACGGTGTCGGTCTTGCTATGTAAAGTTATGTCAATGTAGCATATCCAAAATGATCCTCAAAGCAAAGCTGCACAGGATTGTAAAAGTTCAGGTAATAGTTTATTCGGTTCCTGCAGAAGAACTTCCTTTGGCAGAGTTGTACGAGCCCAGAAGATATTATGAAGATATGATGTAGCGCCTCTCACAGCCAGATGAGGTCTTTGCTCATGTGCAAGTAGTTCCAGGTTGCGGGAGGTCTCCATCAGAAACAATGGTAATATTGTTCAATACCACTGAAACTCTGCGTGGCAGTCCCTGCTCTTCCCGATTGGCTTTCTCAAGCGTTTATCTCTGAATGTGTTGTTCTCTCAGAGCTCCTTAGGTTTCTACATAATTGGTACATGTCACCTCTCTCTTACAGCTGCACAAATACATATTTTTATTCTATTCCTATTCAGCTTTTTAGGTTAAATCTGCATTCGTTCAGCTGAAAGAAACTGGTTGTGCTTTCACAACAGCAAGCATAAAAACTGTTTATGTGCTCCCAAGGTCCACTGAACAGATATTGTCGAAGCAATGTCATGGTGCCAGTGAGGGGAGAAAAACACATGGAAGTGTTTTTGTTTCAGAGAGCGCTTGATTTAAAGATGGCTGTTAGCGGAGGAGCAGCCTCCGCGGAACAACAATGCCCGGTTCTGTGGATGCGGTCTCTTTTCAGAGACACAAACGAGTATGACAGCAAATGACCTAATTACCCCCGCTGTTGTTCAGTATCAGCGCCGAGCAACCCAGAAATGTTTCACATTCGGTGCACAAGCAAAAAGACATTGTCACAAAGCAGCAACAAGAACAAACTTCAGCAGGCAGCCCATTGAGGCAGACATGTAGGCATTGCACTGGAAGGGTTTAAGCATTTGGACCTGTGTTGTAGTAAAAAGGACAGCGGCCCAAAGACCAACAGGGACTGTGGAGACAAGTGTAATAGTTTTGACTGACTGGGGTCCCGACTCTTGCAACAAACTAAAACTTCAAATATACAAGGCATTGTTGTTTTAAAATAGAATGACGCAACACTTCAGAGCTGTGCTGTAGGACAGGCCAAGAGCAGCTTGTTCATTATCTGGAATGTTTTTTTGGATGATGGATTACACCTCTTCAGCGTCCTTGCACTTGGGCTGCCGTCAAGTTTAGTCACGGATTTTAACATTGTTTGTTGGGCTTTAAGTTCATCTTTCTGTCCAGACTCAAATGTCTCAACAACTATTGGATGGGACACCGTGGAACTTGGCTCAGACGTTCAAGCTCCTCTCAGGATAATAACTTCAGTAATCCCTGAACATGGTACCCCTCATCATCAGGTCAAAACTATATTTCCCCCCACCACACAACAATTGCAAAACTAACAACATTCCCATCACTGGCAAATGTTAGCATGCTAACATGCTAAACTAAGATGAGGAACAGGGTTAATGTTCTACCTGGTAAACATCTGCTTGTTACCATGCTAGGATTTAGCTCAAGGCCTAACTTGGGGCCCCTGTGGCACACTGGGTCGTCCCTGGCTCCGCTAGTCCATGTATCTTTGGGCAAGACACTTATTCCCCAAATGTTTCCTGTAGCTGTGCCTGTTGTGTATAAATGTATGTGAATGATAGCTATTTCTATTGGGCGGGTGGAACCTTAGCCCCTCTAATCAGTGTATGAATGGGTGTGAAGCGCTTTGAGTGGTCAGAAGACTTGAAAAGTGCTACACAAGTACAGGTACATTTACCATTTACTTTGCCTATGTACTCCCAGAGCAGCTAGCATGGCTGTTGACTTTTAGTTTCGGCTCCTTAGGGCAGCGTCCGTCCCCAGCTGTTATCAGTCATTTCCATTAAAGACTGTCAGGGTAATCAAGAAGAAGGGTACGCGCTCACATTCGCCAACTGTCCGCCTTTTGTCCCATGAGAAACTCAGTCTCGGCCCAGCGGTGGAACATTGCGTCAGTTGGTGCCATCAGTCTTTCCTTAACTGAGAGGGAACCGGTTCACCGACTTTCCTCTTGCTCCTACAATATCATCATTAAGTGGGAGCATGTGATTGCAGTTCAGCAGTGCAGATATGTTGGGAACCATCCCGGGTGATGAGATTAATGGGACAAATCGGATGTTTTGAAGTGGGGTTGTATTTTACCTATAGATTGGAGTTTGGAGTACCAGCACGGGAGTAAAGCAATGCACTGCTGTGGACGGGGGCAGCAAAAACATATTATAGAAACCTAAAAAAAAAATCTAGATAAGTTAATGTGCAGGCTATATTTAGAATAACGAGCTGAAGCCGTTGAATCCAAACTATGCTCTCTTCAAAGTCACAAGTCTCCTTTGACCAAAACTGTCATTTTACTTTGTATAACATGAATTGCTTGTCTACCACTGCCTCAGTCACTTAGTTTGTGATATTGCCAGACTTTGGTGTTTCACAGGGCAAGTCTGGATTGGATAGTATAAATATAGCGTTCACTTCAACTGATACAGATTTTTGTATGCGTCTAAAATACAGCCACAGTAGTACATTGCTTTGCTTGCGTACTGGTACTCCTGCCTGTTTCTACAAACCAGGGGCGTCTACTCTACAAATAACTACCTCATGAAACCACACTTCAAAACATGCAAACTATCTCTTCAATACTACCAAATCAATCATGTGGTTTTACTGTATGATAAACTAAAATATACAGGTATGCTTAAAAAAAGTTATGAACAAATAGGAACTAACAGTTATGAACTAACAAGTGTTACAGCCGAAACGTCAGAAAAACACAACTCCCAGTGAGCAAGAAATATCTAAAAAGGTGTGCACATAATGAACTTCCCAAACAAACACCATTTTAGCATCTGTAGAGTCTGTTCCTTCAGCACTTCCAAACACACAGGACTCCACAAGTATCCTTTTTACACGACCACCAGAGGATGACGTGACTTTCGTTTTCCCCACCGGCAGATTAACAAAGTTCCCGACAAGGCCTTTAAAGTGATTCATTGTTTTGCCCCAGTAGTCTACGATTGATTAAAAACACACAGAAGAAGCAGAATGCCTGCAGAATGTTCGAGGGGTTCTGCAGGAAGACACGCATCACATTGTGACAATAAGATGCGTTTAGAGACCGACATATTTAGCCACCGGTTTCATGTCCTAAACTGTCTACTCAACATCTGCTGACAGCTTTGAGAAGTTAATGGCATTTATTGAATAAGCAAAGCAAGCTAGTGAGGAAGAATACTGTGATCTTCTCTTGGCTGCATCACAAAATAAAAACTAGTAGTGCTTGCATTTTAGTGTAAGACACAAGATACTCGTGTCGGCTTCATTTCAGCGAGTGCTTCTGCTTTTCGCCAGATGTTTATCCAAAATTACAACTTGTGATGAGATCCAGTGCCAGATCCCGAGCGAAGTGGCCTGCCAGACAGGTTGTCTACCATTCCAGGCCCGCTTTCTGCAACGCATGCAGCACACCACGTTATGATTTGATTTCGATCCAACCTGCACTAGCACACATTGTCCTTATGGCCTCAGCAACAGCAAAGAGGGGAGGGGAGGGCGGGGGCTGCAATCTTGACAGACCTGGGCTGGCTGAGCTCTTTGTGGCTAAAGGTCGTCTTTCACAAAAAAAGGAAACTAAATAATCAAGAATTAGCTTCTCTGCATGCACTGGTTTCAAGTTCAAACTACACATCATTATATTTGTATTGCGGCTCCATTAAACAATGGGAATGCAATACAAACACCCCAACAAAGATCACTGTGACAACTAGAAAACAAAAGTATTGCTTTCTCTCTGTCCTCAAGCTGTATAAGGTCAGATTGGAACAACTGCACATCGACTGTGTGCTCTGATTTCTTCTTGTTTGTACCGTAAAAGCAAAATAGATCCCATCCATGGGGACATTGCACTATCTTTCTAACAAAGGTTCCTGTAGAAAGAAGAAAGCTAAATCCCAACAGCCTTATTTTGGACACAAGCGAGTCCTGCAGGCACACAAGGACAAAGGGGAAGCATTGCTCTGACAACTGCAGAGCGGCAGCAGAAAAGAAAAATCAAAGTAAAAGAACCAAAGGGTACAGTCAAAAAGACAGAAAGACACTTTGTACTCACAGCAGTTCAAGTCGGGGTTTCACTCCTTTCAGTTCCCTACACTTATTCCTTTCCCTTCATGTCGTGCAGATTCGAGTCTGGCCCTGGTTGACACTCCGACACCTGTCCCCGGTCTATTTCTCTGAGCAAGTGTGTGAGAGAATGCACATCCCGTTCTGGCAGAGTCCTGTTCCCCCTCAGCGGGACGGAAATGTCAGCTCTCCACTTTCTTTCACTTACAGGGTATAAGCTCTCCCCGTGTGGGATACAGAGACAGAGGGCGGGAGGCAGCAGTGCTGCTTGTGGTGGTGGAGGATGAGAGGAGGTGGTTATTTGGTGGATTCCTCAACAGGACCGCTTTCTTCTCCTCCATTTTGCCCTCTCTCCCATCCCACCATCCTCGTCTTCTTTCTCTTGTATACTTCCTTCTCTCTGATTGCTGGCACTTAGCAGAACTTTAACACCCAATTATATTAGCAGCAGGAAGTAACAGAAGGGAATGAGTAGATCTCTCCCCCCCTTAAAAAAAAACGGGAGAAAAAAAAGCTATTTTCTTTCAGTCTCGTTCTTCTGCCGGCCTCACGGTCTGCTTTTCTCTGTCCCTCGCCACATGCTATTCTCTCCCTGCTCCCTCCTCTCGCCCCTGCCTGACATGCTGGCTCACCCCTCCCCCTTCTCTCCTCCTCTTCCCCTCTCCGGTTGGTACGTTCCCAGGACAAAGAGTAGGGATGGAGGGAGTGAAAAGAAGCAGAGGCGAGGTAACATGGGGGAAAAGGAGGCGGGGGTCTTTCCCCCCCCCACCCCTTTTTCCTTCCACATGTGCAGTCCTCTCTCTGCTGTCCTTTTGCACAGTGGCATTTTGAAAATCAGCAGTCCTTGCAAATTATTGGTCAAAGGACATCAATGCATTCCACCTCAAAGCACCTCAATCAAGTGTGTCAATAACTGGAGCTTTGCTGATGCAGCAAGAATAAATACATAAGGGAACAAACTCTGCATTTAAATACTCATGCCACAATAAATAACCACTGAGTGTGGTAGCTGACAGTCTAGTAGAAATAGAGTCACCAAAAATATAATCTTAACGTCTGCTCTCAGGTTACAGCCAAATACCTGGATCCCCAAAAAAAGAAAAAGAAAGAAAAGTTGAGGTTGCATCAGCTGCGATGACCTCACGTGTGTCATCCACACATGAAATGGATGGGGTTTTTTTAAAAGAAGAAAAAAAGAAGAAAAAAAAACTATTGCTGGAGAGGAGAACGAAAACCCAAGCAAGCAGCCGGCCTCGGCGAGGAGGACGCGTGTGAGCCAAGAGAGGCCGCAAGGATACGGAGCTGCAGGCAATCTGCAGAGCTCACGAGATCCCCAACTGTGCAGGAAAAAACATACAACGGCAAACAAAGACAATAGTAAAAACATAGTTTAATTAAACTTCAGGTTCTAAAAATAATTTACTTACTTTTACTGCTGCAAGCTTCATTCCTGAAGAGACTCAGGTCAAAACTTAAAAAAACAAAAACATGTTCCCCTCACAACACCTGCTCCCGAAGATCCAAAGCGAAAGTCTGGCGATCAAACAGTCGCTTTCCGGTTAGAAAAGCTGCACAGTTCTGTGTTCAAGGTGAGCCGATCCTCGGTTGGCACGGGACGTCTGGCCGGAGCATCAAATCTACAAAGTCTGCCTGATGAATATCAAATGATAATCCAAAGATGACCCAGTTCACTCAGCTCCGCGCTCTGCTATGCCACCGACAGGCTGGACTGGTTTATCACATATCACATGTGGGGAGGTCAGACGTTTCCCAGGAAATGGAGTGACAGTGGGAGTTCAAGCGTCCAATGGAGAGAAAAAAAGCTAAAAACCCTCATTAAATTATGTTATTGTTGTATATAAAAATGAAGATTAGCCAGGATAGATCACTGACTATAGTGACCGAGGACATCCATGTGTTCTTTACTGCATTAGACATGGCAGCGCTTAGCAACCCACGAGTACGCTGCTTGACATGGAGGGAGTTTCAAACTCAAACAACCCCTGTGTGGTTGTAAAGCCTCAACTCAACCACTCATGTTGCAGTTCACGTCCCCATCTGTCCAAAATGTCGTCACCTTGATACAATCAAACATTTGCGTGACTTCGTCATAATTAGCATATCGAAATTCTAACCAGTTCATCCTTTTACATCAAATCCCAACTTTACCGGAAAATAATGCGTAGACACAGACAAATCTCCACTATGACCCACTAGAAGTAGGCGGTGTATCAGGATTTTCTCTTCTCCGTTCATGTTTGATGTGTCCGGAATGTTTCTGGGCATCGACCTCTATAAAAACAAAGCCACCGGGCGCCAGACCGTCAGCACGCATGCAAGAGGATGCTACGAACAGGTCAGACACGCAAATACAGCGAGGGAGAAAAAACACCAAGCGGACAACACTCAATCCAAAACGAGAGAGTCTTTCACCCGCTGGCGAGCACCCTCGCACAGCCAAACAAATCCTACTCATTCCGCCTTAAAAAAAAACAACTTAAGAATAGCGGCAGTGCCCACGCCGTTTCTTCTGTGCTCTCATTTCCTGCGAGTCTGTCCCCCGCCGTTCTCTGCTGCCACTGTGACATAAGAGAGCTGGCCAGGACAACTCAGAAGCAGCGCTACGAGAACTTTTCACACCAGAGGCCGGCTGCTGGGAAGCAAACAAGTGCTTGCTGACATTGTGCAACTTCTTCAGGGCTGGTGGACGAGATGACACCGCCTTTGTCTACGACTAAAACCAGAAACCCTTTTGCTTCTCCTCCTCCTCATCTTCCTCCTCTCCCTCCTCCATGCCAGGATCTGGCAGCGAAACTGCGTTTTGTGAATTTAGATGTAAATGCATGCACGTCTTTCTAATCCAACCAATGGCGGACAAACGGATCTCCGTCCGCAAGTAAGACGAAAGGAACAGCATCGTCCTCGGTGAAAGAGGATCATGAAGGGGGACGGAAGGATAACTGGAGATTAATGTCGCGATCAAAAATAATGGCCGGTCTCCCATGATACCATTTTCCACGCGTGGTATTTCTGTCACACTGCAGCACCGGAGGGGTTTGGAGCATCGCCGAGCTCCTCCCGACCTAAAAGGAGGAAGTGTGAGGGCACCGACTCTGAAAATCATTACTAAAGCCATGAGGACGACTCCAGGAAAGGACTAGAGGAGTCCAATGGGAGTTCAACACAGAGGGCGATTGATGTGAGGGGATGAGATTCAGACTTGGAAACAGGATCGCAAAACAAATCCCATCAGAAGAAGGTTTACTGGAGTGCTGATGCGCTCACGCGGACTTCATTAGACACCGGAGTACAAGCTGAAGAGCAGTGACCTGACAAAGAGCCCTCAGGTGAAAGGGCACCATGCTAAAAATGGTGTATCGTGAATATGTGCATATTACTAATTTAGGCCACTCTGGGAATGCCGGTCGTGCGTTATGTGAGAAGCAAAATGGCCTCTGCTCAAGGAACCTCAACATTTCAGTTTTACAGAGAAACGCCCGGAATGCAGAAGCATCTCGATGTCAAGAGGAAATTGCAACTTTGTCTTATCCATCTCCCCTGTTTTCATTTCCCGGAGGCCAGAATAAAGGGGGCGTGGGGCGTTCTGAGCATGCTTCCAGCGCTCCTGGAGTGAAGCTGTTACTCCAATAGCCAGGTCAGCAGTTTGAAATGTTCACACGTCCCAAGAACCCCCACCCCATCCCGCTCACCCCCACCCGCTGGAGGCCCTCCTAGGTCAGAGAGGAGAGGACGATTGTCAAGTGTGAAGGTGGAAATGGAGAAACAAATCCGTCTCGTCGAGCTGCAAACCAGACTACGTTAGTGAAAGTGAGCATGAATATCACTCGGATGAATGAGTGAGTGATTGTCTTTCCGCATTGACATAAAAAATATAAATATATATATAAACACAATTTTGCTTTGAATGAGTCACCAGGATGCGAGGCCCATAAAAAACGGTGCACATAACTTTTCACACCATTGTCTAACTGGGGGAATCTTCCAGTCAACAACGAGTTCTAAATCACAAACCCTCTGAGACCCTGAGATATACTACCCACATTCAAATGAACGCATTGAAAGGGAACCAACACTCTCGGTGAAAACTTGTATGCAGATGGGAGTCATTGCTTTGATACGAGCCCAAAAATGGTTCATAATATAACATATTTTGACACAGTGGGCATTACTTTTTGTAAGTGATCGCACGTAATTTGGGATTGAAAGTCGCACAGACTAATTATTGCTGGGCTAATCTCACAGCCCGCTTGCTTCATCTAGAGTCTACTGGATTCAATTAGTCAGTCTTTATGTCAAACGGCAGCAGGCGTAATCTTGAGCTGATAAAGTGTCACGTTTAAATTAAATTTGAAGTATTGATGAAACATTCTAACAGTGTCATGGCTAATTGAGCTGCTTTTCCTTCCTGGAGGGGATTTTGTCACACTTCATCATGTGCATTTCGGCTTTGAGGACGTTCACATTTTCAACCTCTTTGTGTTGTCCTCCAATAACGACCATGAGAGACACAGAGAAAGAGAGAGCGGTAATGTGACAATGTGTGTATGTGTGTGTGTGTGTGTGTGTGCGTGGGGCCCGGCTGGTCTTTTGTTTCCTCTAACAAGGGCAGAATGAGTCCAACCGTTACATCATCCCCTGCTCACCGGGAGTGGAAAGTGGTCCTCTGAATGTGTGATAAAGGGGGTTTGTATCACATTGTATCTTTGCGTTATCCAGACTAACATATGTTCCTGAACTATTTCACAGCTACAACAGATCCAATGTCGACCCTGAATATCCTCTGAACCTGGCAATCGGTCGCCACTGGGCATTAAAAAGGGCAGCCTGCCTCCTGGGTGTGTGCTGCCCGCCGCCGTCTTCAGTGCAGCGCTGCGGTTGATGGATTGGGTCCCGCTAGAGGGGGGGAGTTCAACTCCATGCATCTCTCTCTCGCCCCTTTGTGAGTGAAAGGAGTGAGTGGGCAGCCGAAGCATATTGTGTCACGATGCTCAGCTCGCAGGGCAGGCGAGGGATGGGAGGTATAGATGGATAGACGGGAGCACAGAGAAAATCCCCCCTCCCCCCTCCAGACCGTTTGACATCACTTCACAGTCTGACGGTGGGAGCAGCTGAGGCACATCAGCCGTACAGCAGCACACAGCGAGCTGGCCGAGAGGACGGGCCGTCAATCTCTATCACATGCGTGACCGCATGCATACATACGGCCTACTGCTCTCATTCTCCCACACAGCCTTTGTCACTGTTGTGAAAAGGGAGGGAGGGGGTGGCAGTCCTTCACAGCTGTTAAACTCAGATTGATCGCCGTGATTATTGTCGGACGCCGAGCACGGAGCCGTGCTCTGTCTTTGTCTTTCTCACGCACACAAAAGGTACACTTATCATCACGTTTCATCATGAATCTATACCTGCTAAACCGACATGAATGGCAGTAACATTTGTCAAAGCCGTACTATATGGATTTCTTTGGTGCGTTCTACTTCCTGCGTACACATCAATGTGTGTGAGGAGAGAAAGGTGGCTGTCTGGCTGTGACCTTACTGCCACTGTGGAAGGCCGTAAAACAAAATGGCAGGAAATAACGGAGTCGGTCGAACGTTACGCAATTGTCCCTTTTCCAAGAAACATCCCCGAGATCGCAGACTGGCCAATCGTAGCGCAGTATAGGCCGGCTGTGCTCCAAGGACTCCCAGTCAATCGCAGGCTGGTTTTGTGGATTTGGAGCTAATCGTGGTGAAATGTTGAGTAATAGCTTGTTCTCAGTGCATCTGCATTGGAGGCTTCCAGCTTCGCATTTGTCCGGACAAACCGGACTGTGATTGACGGCCAAACGGTGATGTTATAAATCCTGCTGGTTGGTCCAGTCTCGGGCTGGCTAACCAATATATATGTATTTTGATAACATATTGATATTGTGATAAAAGACTAGATAGCATCAGGTTTTGTGTGTGTGTGTGTGTGTGTGTGTGTGTGTGTGTGTGTGTGCATATATATATATATATATATATATATATATATATATATATATATATATATATATATATATATATATATGTTGGATATAATAATATATCCAACACACAGTCAACAGTAAACTCTCCAATTGCTGCAATATTCACATGGGGATCACAGGGATTTTGAGATGTAATTGTCTCCACACCGCCCGGCCCTACTCGAGGTGTTGAACTATATTTAGGGTGAGTGCAGACAAGCGCTCCTCCGGCAGCAGGTGAATGTGAAAACAAAACACTGCACATTCATCACTCTGCACAGGAAAAGGGACTCAAAATCTATTTTTGAGTGGAGTTCCCTTTTATAACTTCAGACGCTGTTAATCACTGTATACCAAACTGCAGTTGAAAACTGTGCCACAGTTCTTGGACGCCGGCTCACACTGTTTTTGAACCCTCCATTAATAGTAAGATGTGTACGAGCTTGAACCTCAGGGCGGTGCACATGCGTCGAGACGGGACAAAATGCTAGGGTGCAGATAAACCATATGTACGAACGGGGCCGACGGGGACAGAGTGTCGGAGTCAATAAAGTTGTTTTCCTGGTGTCTGGCTGCAGATTGTATCATGTAGTGCTGGGAGCGGAGGGGAGAAGAGGGGAAGCTGGAGGCTGTTCAACACAGACAGCAAGTGGAGAAGAGACTGTCGGGAGGATACCAGGAGATAGTATTTACACTAATAAACACTAAATGTTAAAAATAATGGAAGTATGAGGGAGGTCTGTGGAAAGTGGCAACTTTATTAGATACACATGCCGGTTACGGCAAACAGCCATCTCCTCTCAACAGAACGCTGTGCGGCTGAAACTCAATATAAACAGCATGTGGACCGGGTCAACGAGTTCGCTTACATTTTAACTTCTACTACTTCAACGGTGGTATTGTTAAGCGAAGTGGTTCTGTCTAACGCAAATACCTCCCTCTGGCAAATTTGATATAACACAGAATGAGCCAGCAAGTAAACAAGAAAGACATTAGGAAAACATGCAGCCCAAAGCAGTTTTATGAGCAAATGAAACCAACAAAATGTTGGTTTCTGTTGTTCCTTTTAAAAATCATAGTTTGAGCTATCGATCCAATTTGGCTTTTAATTTGGGTTACTTTAACGATAGCACTGGTAATGCTTTAATGCAATACGGTTGAATTGTGTTATTGTGGTTTTGTTTGGCACACACGTTACATGACGTTTGCTATACAAATGCAGGGGATTTGAGAATAAGAGAGTTTTCGGATGACCAGCAGCTTATCGTCATACATGAGCTTCATGGTCCTCACGCTGAGCCGGCAGCCTGACTGAACAAGTGTGTCTGGTGGCACAACTTCCATTGTTTTGATCCTTTCAGGAGGCTCTACCGACGGTGGACGAGGTGGAGGAGGAAACAGACCCATCAGCTTTTGTCATTATATCACCTTCATGCAAAAGGCCTGAATCCTCCTGACGGATTATAAACTGGATCTGGGAATGCTCATTGCATCAGGGTTAGGCCATAAGGGTTAGGCCGAGTGTCTCGAATGTCAAAGCAAGATCGTAAGTATAAAGTCATATTCCAGCTGTATCTTTTGTCTCGAAGTAATGTAAAAGGTGCAGCCAACATGGAGCAGTGGCTCCTAAACTCTTTTCCAGAGAGCAACAGAGCTCAGGGAAGGTACACTCTCTCGTCTCTTTGGACATTTGTCACATTAACACATGAAACAAACGCAAATGTCCCATTTAAAATCCAGTTTTCTACATTGTTGTCCACTGTTTGAGGCTCGACGGCGCTTCATTTTGTGCCCTAAACAATTTTTCAACTAGAGAATTGTCTACTGACTGTTTATCTCCATGAAACACATCCCATATCAGTAGTGGATGGAAACAAGCATTCATCTCGCATTTCAGATTTTTTTTACAACATTTTATTACAATGTGCAATACATTGGGCTGAAAACTGTCTGCACCTTTTGGCTTTGTTGTGTCTACCGACCGTATCGGAGCTCATGACACACTAAGGCAACATTACAATCTAATAAATGCAGCTCACCAGCAAATCAGAAAATGTTTGAACATTTGAATAACAAAATCTAAACTTGAGGAAAGAATCCACTTGGTCTCAATGACCAAACAAATGGCTGGACAAAAACAACCCCGCTTTTCCAAAACAACAGGCCAAGAGAGCCTGAAATACAAGTATCAGAAAAGAAAAACAACTGCCACGCAAGTGCAGCTCTGAATACAGGCGCCCTCCTCTTTGGCCTTCACTGACAATGACATCCTAATGTTTCCACAACAAAACCTTGCCTGACTCAAACTCTCCTTTGGCGAGGCTTTTTATTATGGAAATGAAAGAATATGTCTCCAAGCAGAAGGCCCGATGCCAGCGGTCCGGTATACTGCACACACGACCTGAGAGGCTCGAAGGAGAACTACTGGTGGAGCTTTAACTAACAACACACTTCTAAACTGGGAGACACCATTTTAATGATAGCTACAGCTATCACAGATGACAGTTGGCAGCGCCACACTCAGCTTTTCACGAGGACGTGTCCATGCGACGCGTCAATCAAACAACCTCAATAATGAATGGAAAAGGTTGATTTGAGGAAACTCTCTCCGACAGCAATGGTTTCATTCATCAAAAAGTATAACATGTCCTGATCCAAATAAAAAGGAACACATTTGTGACTGATTCATAAAATGGATAAAATGTTTGGCTGATGCTGGATTATACACCGATTGACAATACGGAAATGCTTTATGCATATAAAGAACAATTAATTCCTCAAACAAAGGAGACGCAACTTTTTTCATTCGGGGGGGAAGTTCTGTTCACTCCAGAAACGAGGCAGCAGCCGCGCCGCTGAATACTAAAAACCACGGAGCGGCGAAACAAAAAGACAGGGAAAGCTGAAGTGTTGTGCGAATCCACAAAGGGTAAGACAGTAGTGCTGCTCTGCTGCGCCAGTATGACCAGCCAGCACGCACACAGCTGGGACAACAAAGGGAGAACCAATCTACTGACTGCAGACCGACGGCTTTTAGCTGAGGACTTGCCATTGTGCATGCGGTGGATGAATGGATGGTTTCTGTGGTGTAACCTGAGTTACATCAACAAATAGCCTGCAGGCTGAAGTAGACAGTGGTAAGCGTTTTTAGCAAAGTATTTCCCCGGCCTCAGTGTGCAATAAATGTAGCAGACTGCTGACCCCTGCTGGTCTCCTGACATTATGACAAAGCTGTCTGAGGGAGAAACGGGACTTTCTTCATGAGGAGATACCAAAACTGCCAAATATAGTGGAAAAGGAGTGAAAGCTGCTTTAAAACCGCTAAATCATTTCATCTTTACACCCTTTATGCAAACCGTGAACCCGAGAACCGTTAAGGAGCAACTTAGTACTGCACTTACAGAAAGTTAGGTTCACCACAAGGAGCGACTGAACATATTGTTCAAAATTAAGAGCAACAGAGTCCTCGATATCTAGACTTTTAGTCCGCAGGATTCTAATGCAACCCAACAATGGATCCTACATTTCCCATAATACAAGTGAGTGGTGTATTTCATCAGACCCACCTAAGTGTCTGCTTCGTTCATATCCCACACCCTCGAGTTTAAACGCATCCTTGCAGTACAAAATATGTGAGAAATGTGTGAGATATTCTGAGATATTCCCCATGACATCATCATTTTTTACTTCCAAGAGCTCCTCCCAGAACCACAGAAGACGTTTCACAACTGGCTCCACAGGCTGGACAGTTCAACTAGTCATGTAGGGAATCGCACCGCATGAGTAAAAGCGGTGGAGTGTGCCATTCATTGTGCTAATCCCGGCTGACTAGTGGATCAAACCCACTATTAATTACTACTCGTACCTCTGCACCGGATCAGGAAAACGATATGTCACAGCCTCGGCAGACTCCACGGTATGACCGAGAAACAACTTTTACCGACTTTTTAAGACGTTCAAATTGCTTTTATCCAAGTTCCTTCTAAATACTGATCCACATCTAAAAGTCCCAACTAAGGTTAGCATTTTTGATTCCGTTAGTTTCACATTGCAACTATTCAAGAGCACTAAAGAACCGTGTAACCCTAATGTCACATCTGTAATTTAGTCCGGACCACACAAGGTAGTTGTGAAAGGGCCCGAAGAGATGCAAAACACATGCATGGGAAAGGAACTGAAGAGCTCTACAGCAAAGAGCTGCTGGCAACGTGCTGTGTAGAAGATGTCAGCGGGGTGGGATCCTCTTTTATCACACCGACTGATAAGCCTGGAGTATGAATGCCATCTCCTGAAAGTAATTAACATGGAGTGCTGCCGGAATGAGTCAGCAATTTTGCACTTCCGCATATTTCATCTCAAAGTCAATGTTTTTTTGTTTTTTAAATGGGTTTTTGGTTGGATGTCAAAAACAAGATCTGTGGTTGACACAAGCTGAAGAGATTTTAACGTTTTGTTCGACAACATGAACTGCTTCAGAAGATGCCCCTCCCTTAGAAACAAGTGGCTAAATGAGAGGACTACACGTCTAGTCCTGTGACCACATTGTAGTTTATTCAGAGCCTAAACGTTAGCTTTTCACTTCTGGCGATTGCAACAGAGCTTTTTTTCCTGCAATAATTCAGCATTTTTGGCGAGGGAGCCAGTGCGATGCTCACTTCCTTCCAAAAATGACATCATCCCTGCAGCCCTCTATTACCATACATTGCATTGATCTTCCTCCTCTTCATAATGGCATCAGTGGGTCCCTTGAACTATTGCTTTGATTCTTGTAGTTTTTGTTTCATGTATTGTCAGCGACGGGAAACGTCTCACAATGTAATACAATGCAAAGTTGTGTACCAAAGTTGAAATTAAGTTTAGATAGTTAGTCAGCATAGAGAAAAGTGTCAAAGTCTTCTGTACTTTGGATTCATATTAATACTTAAATTGCATTCTGATATCAAAGAGGCTACATTAGCTCTTTGTCGGATTTGAGGGTAGACACATAATACTTAGACCCATCAGTGACCACTCCTACACACACAACACTCACACTGAGGTGTGTGGAGCTGGAACGGATGAGGTCGTGCTGGAGAGCCCATTGGGCACCCAGGAAGATAACAAACAAACGCAAATCATAAAAAAGGATGAAGTCAGCTTGACGTCAATTTGAAGAGACATGCAAGTCATATTTCTGTGTTTATGAGAGTCATTTTTTTCAGATTTATCACCCATAAAAGGTTTAAAGCTTCGTCTACAACAAGGATGTCATGTACCTCCCTCTGAAATGTTAAAACCGGTGAAGCGGACACATGGAGAGGGACGCGCCATCGTCACGCGTGGGATGAAACGTTCCATTAATGTGGGGATGTAACTGAGGAGGAAAAGCTTCAAGGTCTTTTACCTGAATCGTGCCAAAGTCCACGTTTTCGTAGTGGAAGTGAGCGCACTCTGCCAGCTTCGGGAAGTGGCCCTTGGTGAAGCATAGTCTGCAAACATGACACACAAGTACACAGTTTGGTTGGCCACTTTGTCCTGTGCTCATGATAACACCTCAGTGCTAAGTGTGTGGATGACTGGTATTAGAAGGAGGGTGCAATGCAAACAGAGAAGAGGAGGAAGACACAGAAATAGACTCGTGAATGGAAACGGAGGCGAAGAAAAACAGGCAGTTGAGAGCGATGCACTGAGATGAACGGAGGGATGGGGAGAGTTGAGAGAGGCAGAGGAGACAGGTGGAGGTGTCTCTCTGTGTGCAAGTGTGTTTGTGAGAGAGAGTGAGTCACAGAGAGAGATACGCAGGGAAAGTGAGACACAGAGAGACACAGAGAGTGAGACAGAGAGACACACACACACACACACACACACACACACAGAGAACCAGAGAGAGATACAAAGAGAGAGAGAGAGAGAGAGAGACACAGAGAGAGAGAGAGAGAGAGAGAGAGAGAGAGAGAGAGAGAGAGAGAGAGAGAGAGAGAGACAGAGACAGAGAGAGAGACAGAGAGAGAGAGACAGAGAGAGAGAGACACAGAAAGAGAGTGAGACACAGAGAGTAAGTAAAAGAGAGACACAGATAAAGTGAGTGACAGAGAGAGTGAGTGAGTCTGTGAGTGAGTGAGTACTTACTTCTTGACATTCTTGACCTTCATGCTGGCTGTGCTGCTGCTGCATGAGCGCATGAGGGGCTCCGCCCTCAGCTCGGGGATCTCGGCGCTCCTTGCCTAGAACGCACAAACACAGGACCGTCAGCGGATGCTGCTGAAGCGTTCAAATATGACATCGCTCAAGAGTTTGTTGTGTTGATGGAGGAAAAATGCTGTTGGTCACATTGCCGACACAATGTCAACTTCAATTTGTTAATTACGAACATGTGAGACGGTGAAGTGGTATAGTGCAGTTTACCGGATTAAAATCAACAACTACCTTGTTCAGAAGAAGGCCAGCAAATGAAATGGCCAGCAAATGAAATTCATAACAAGGAAGTGTACAAATGTAATAATCAAGAGGCTGAGTGAGGCACCAGGTTGCTCGGGTCAAGTGGTAAATTGTTAGAGCTGACTTGTAAATTATCATGAGAGTTCTGTAACCAAAGCATCCCACTATTATAATAAATGATGTTCAAAGCTGTTATGTTTGATGTGCTGAGCTACAGTATCACCTGCTAGTGAAAGTCAAATATTGATTACTTAAAGACACAAAGGGTTGAAACATCTAAAGTTCTAACTCTATATACCTGTGTCAATTGTTCACTCCTATTTTGATATTTGATCCCGTTCTTTTCTCTGACTGGTTTGGTGCAGAGAGCGGGTCGTACCTTCCTTGTGAACTACTCCTTCGACAGTTTGCCTAAAAAATAACCGAATGAACTGCTGACAACTTTCCCGGAGTTGTAAACCTGCTCCTCATTTGAAGTGTTTTTGTGTTCCCAACTGAACATCCTGGACCTCCAACGCCAGCCTGGAGGCAGAGGAGTCGGTATACCTCTATTTGACTTTTGGTCATAATGAGTTTACACTCAGTTAACGGTTTATTTATTAGCTAATAAACATAAATCATGCTCAGTATCCGGTGTGTTCCCACATTGCATTTCTGCCAGTGCAGCGCTCCTCTCTTTAACTGCATGCAACCAAAGCCTGCTCAAACAGGATTAGTCAACACCAGTCGGGCTACAAACCCGGTTGTTTCAGTGTTTGGGCAAAACATTTACTGCACGCAGGCGCTCGCTGTCCTTAAGTAATGCATTCCTTTCCAAAGAACACACGCACATTGTTTTTCATTATGCTTAAATTAGAGTAAAAATCGAATGCAGCTGTGGACAACAATACATTAATCCGGGAAACCGAGTTTGGAGCCAAAACATTGCATCAGTGGATAAAGTCATCGTGGGATTTTCATTTCAGTAATCTGACAGCAGCTTGTTGGAGGACACCTGGGAGAGTGAACAAGTTGAGGTAAGGTGGTAAGGAAAAGATTGATTGGCAAAACAGAGCTGAAAGTAAAAGCAGAATGGACCTGTGAGACAAAAGCACCAGAGAGGGCCGAGTGAGGTCAGTGGGTATGTGATCAGGCGAGATGGAAAAAGTGTTCCTGTATTCAGCTTGCGACTCCACGGTCAAGAGGTCAGTGACAGTAAAGGTGGTCTGCAGATGAGGTCGTGGTCTATCCGAGGTGGTCACCGCACAAAGCTGTCAGAGGCCTCTGCACATATATAGTAGAGCTGCAACGACCAGTTGACCAAATTGTCCATGGAAAAAAAAAAAAGACTGGTTTGAGGTTCGATTAATTGTTTCAGAGAAACATTCAAGCAAAAGATGGAAAACATTCTCTGGTTTCAGGTCCTCATTTGAGTTCCTCATTCCGTTTAGGGCCGTTTTTCACAAAAGACATTTGTAGTTGACGAACGCTCCGACGACATTGTCGACTGATTGATCAGTTGATTCAATTGAAGGATCTGCAGTCTCTCTACAAAGAATAATATCGGCGATTTTTGTCGTAAATTGCTAATTTCTACCTTCAAAGAACGATTGTTTTAGCGCTGGGCCAGCTGCCTGCTGAGCAGTGGCTTTCAAAGTAGAGCCGGAATACTTTCACCTCTCACACTGAGTTAAGGATCGACAGATGCTGATTGTTGGAACAGTGAAAAAGCTAACCAAGACTGTGTCGGACAGCTTTATTGTTGTGTCTGTAAAGTTTGAATGAAGTGTGTTTTGGTTAATGAGGCAATAAAGCCCATCTGAGTTTGTTGAAAGAGAGAAGCTTGAATTCAGACGGCGAATATTTCCCTTCTAAACATTTGGTGAACGTTATTAGACGAAAAAGAGCTGCTGGAACGCAGCGAACTCACCGCTCAGACACATCTCCCAGCATTTATCGCAAATTTAATTTTAATTGAATATTTTAATTGGCAAATTCCAATTTGATGACAATAACAGCCGCATTATACAAAGGCTTTACAAGCTCAAACTGTCATAGCGTCACAACTATATCAAGTAGTCAGCTTGAGCTACTTTCTCCCAGTAAAATGTGTCTGTGTGCGTGTGTGTTGGCATATTCCTCGACTGTGTGACTGCGTGATGTTTTAAAAATCAACGTGAAAGCTTTGAACTTGTGCAAGCCTCTTCCTCGTCCCATGGTCCAAATGCTGTGTGTGTGTCACAGTAGATCTATAATCACTGAAAAAGAGTCCACGCTTCCCTTCATCATTGTGTCGCAGGGATCCGGGAGTGTTTAGTTCCTTTAACGCGTCGCTCTGCAGTCCACACAGAACGGATCTATCCCACACGGTGCAACAGCGCGTCGGTGTGACGGCTTACACCAAGTTGCTCTGCGCTTCTCATCGTCTCCTTCCAACCACAGGGAGACATGCATAATGCAGGTCGCTCCGGCACAGAGTCCCTTAAATCAAATATTGAACAAAGAATAGCAGACTTGTGGTACCACAAGCCCCGCCTCCTATGATCAATATTCATTAGCCTGGCAAGATTGTTGTTGCTCTGCCCCTCTCCCTGCCTCTCTCTGTGCGTTGCCCGATCGAAGTGAGCACTTCGCGATAGGGCTCCAACCACGCGCCGACCACGGGTGGCTCTGCACGTTACCATGGAGACGGCCTCATTTTTCAACGTGCTGTCGATGCTGAAGAAGCGAGACCCGAAACCAAAGATGGGAGGGAAGGAAATAATGAATGCCGCTGTCGGGTGAATGGAATGCAGCCTTCGGAGAGAGACAGGCTGAAATAAACGGATGACACGGGAGCACGCAGAAGAGCAAGATGAGGAACGAGAAGGAGTGGGGAAGCTATAGGCACGGCATTAATCACCAATATCTGACAATGGAGGATACACAGTGTGGATAGGAGAGAGATACACAACTAATCAATCCGGCGAGTTAAAAAGGAACGCTGATAAGAACGTGACAGGCAGCAAACAGGCCGACGAGGGCGGTGCGGCGTTATCGCTGGTTCTCGGCGCTCAGAGCCCCTTTCGCGCACACGTGCACTGCAACCTGAACTTATCGAGACGTCACACGGGTGCGGGAGAGCGCAATCGTCCGATGCCGTCCGACCGGACACACAAAACCGGCTGCTGCAAAAAACTAAAGGATGCAAATATTGTGGGGGTGAAGAAGACGGGTCCATTCACACAAAGACAATCGATTGACTGTCAGACACATGTTTAAGTTTTTCCGGGTCACATTTACACGAGTGGGCTGCCGCTACCCATAAAGTTTTTTACAATTTGTTACAATTGCAAGACAAAAATCCCCTGTGTTCAAATGTTATCTTGTTTTTGGCAAGAAACCTGAATAAACAGATGAAGACGTTTTCACAGCAGTACAAAATATATAAGAGGGACCTATAAGAGGGACTATTACTAGTCTTCCTAACACCAGCTCAAAGCAGCTTATAACACAGGATTAAAACTAGTGATGCTTGATGATTCGTTTCCTAATCATTTGAATTGTGTGTTTTTATACAAATAACCACGGCGGATGAGAACTGTTGACAGTTCATGCCGACTTCAGAGCAGTTTACGAAAATGTCCAAGACAACGAGATTTGGGTTAAAGAGCAGCTCCAGACGACATCCTCAGGACATTGTACCAGGTTTATAAAAGTGAGCTTGTCGTTGACCCGAGAGAAGAGCGGGACATTGATGAAGACACTTTCTGCTTTCAATGTATGTATACAAAACAGCGTCACTTTCACGTGTGCAAAGGTTTGTGTATATGCAGAGCGAGACCGTGTGTGTGCATGTGTGTGCGTGTGTGTCTCACCATGGCACTGATGGTCTCCTCCCAGTCGGGTCTCTCTCTGGGGTGGATGTTAGCCAGTTCAGGCACAATGTCGTCGTCCTCCAGGTGACGTCCAGGCCTCAGGCCCCTACAGCCCAAAACACACACATGAATCTGATGAGTATTGCACAGATTATTAGACTGTTAAACGTTTAGTAGTGATGTCTTAAAATTGCTTGTTTTGTCCAAACAACTGGCCAAAGTTTCAGGGGAATCACTTGCTTCATACAGAATGACTTAATTATCGATTATCAAAGAAGTAAAAGATGTGTTTTCTTTCAAGCGAGAAGTGTTCAGCTTTACTTAGATTGATGTCAAAGCAAGTTGGAGGTTTGTTTTTTTCAGTCTGTGAAATAGAGCTGCCGTAATGAGACAATAGACAGAAAATTAACCTGCACCTTTCAAGCTTCCTTATTCCCAACTTCTCAAAACAAGAGGATTTGCTGCTTTTCTCTGAATTATTGTCATGACTGGAATATCTTAGGAATTCCGACAGTGAGATGAAATAAGAAACCTTGACATTAATGTTGGGCTTCAGGGAAGCTGTGAAAGGCTATTTGTCATCATTGTTTGGACACCTTTTAGAGGAACTAAAGAATGGATTACTCATAAAAAATAATGGCCAGTTGGAGCGCGATGAGGGTTAGTCTAACCATCTGCGTGGGGGACAAGCGGGGTGTGTCTGAAAGAACATAATGTGGTCAGCATGCAGAGGCCCAACAAAGAAAATGAAAACGGACAGAACACTAATAGATCTGATGAAGGTCTAATTGAATTAGCGTTTGCCTTCGGGGGACAACTTTGAGTGGATGAGACGTCTCTCTGCGCAGACTTCTCATCCACTTCAAAGATCGCCACTGTTTCCAGAGACGCTTAGAGGAGAACGGGGATGGAAATGAAACAGATTTGCATATCAGCAGTTTAAAAAAAAAAATGTGACTTGTGACACACACACAGACACACACACAGAGACACACACACACACACAAAGTCGAGGATGATTTTGAAGCATCATCCTGAATGCAGCCGTGACGCTACATCTCCATGGATCACATAAAGTTGAGTAGACACACCGAAGTATTTGAAAAACAGTAATGATGGCTGTTTTGGGGGAGGATGGAACCGACTGTAGCAGCTGCAAGACGACTGCGTACAGCGAACCCCAAAACAAAGTCTCTGCATTGACATGATTGGGCTTAAGGGCCGGGGGCTCCGAGTCTCAATGCGGGAAAGTGAAGTTCAGTAATAACAAGCAATTTTCTGTGCTCCCTCTTGCTCTGCTTCTCCCTGATCTTACTTCATTGTTTAGTCATATTATGACAGGGTAGGGACCATCAAAACCATGAGTCGACACTGTGCCGCCTTGTCGACTAACCTGTGGTTCTGTGCCTGTCCAAAGGAGCTTGTGATTGACAGGTTGCTAGCCCTACCAGAGCCGTCCTTTACAGTCCAGATATACAGTCCACCACTCGTACATTAGTTAACCCTCTACTGGTGTTATATGACAGCTTTTTGCCAGAACTGTTTATTGTTATTCAGTGGAAAATATGATATATCTCCCGCAATGGATTAACAAGTCAACTACTAGTTTATAGTATCGTTCCAACATTTTCAATTCAGAAAGTGAACAGAATGTTTGAAAAGCGTTCTCAAAAAGTGAAAGCGGATCATTGGGGAGTTAGGCTCTGATAAAATACCATTGTTATACTTACAGATCACTAAAGACAGGCAATACGCTTTTGACAAATGAACCGTCAATTAAAGGATAACAGACTGCTCATAAATGCCATGCCATCATTCTTATTATTGTAGTCCAGCCCACTGCACCAAATCCTGAACAAACACACATAAACACACACAGTATGTATGTATGTATGTATGTATGTATGTATGTATGTATGTATGTATGTATGTATGTATGTAGACCTTATTAAAGCCAGTGAGGCTGAAAAAGATTACTGAGATTCCTTAGAAATGGAGCAGACAGTCACCGCTTTGGGACATGAAAGGTCGTTTACATAACCTTGATTATAAATGACTCGACAAGAGGTCAGAGAGAAAATATGAGAGCGCAAATAAAGTGCAAGAACCAGAGTGTACTGGGAGATACACATTCATAAATAGTCTAATATTATGTTCACTTTTTAGGAGATACTCCAATCAAAATCTTAGCAAGTACCAAACACATACAATTCTATCATATTATGATTCAAACTGTCAGACTAGAATCCACATCTTTGAAGCATGTACTCTACTACTACTTTAATGCAGGCCTACCACACTGCATTCCTTTGAAAAAAAATATAAAACTGTGCTGCATTCATCAGCTATGCTCACAAAGGGTGATTTATTATAGGTTTAGAAAGTGGTTATTGGGTTTCAACTGAACCGATATCTGTGGGGACATTTCTGCCACTTTGTTCTGCGCAAAGCATCACTTTACTTTCTCCGATCCATGACAATAAGGATTAGCAGTTACCAGTGGAGGCACTATGAGAATAGTAATGATGGGTAAAAGGTGCTCAACACCAAATTCAGAAAATATCAAGTGCCTCCAAATGGCTTTCAACATGGTGATTACTGAGTCGATGGCTAGCAGCAAAGGGTGCTAACAGTGCAAATAACTGCAACAGTGCGGGCACAGTTAACCTGAACCGGAGGGCAATCATCGAGACAAAGTTATCGGCTGTAACCGCCAGATGAGTGCAGGTACAAAGTGAGGAGTGAGTTCTGATATATGTAACCTACACAGCCACGGCATGATAGTCATTAATGTATCCTGTTAGCCCCATTAGCTGTGACCCACCAGATCAGCTGCCGCCCTCGTGAAGAGCCATTGAGAGGCTCTAACCTTGTATTTAACAATAGAACTTAATGAAAGGTTCATAAATTTGAACAAACTGTAAAAATGTGGTTTGCCTTCATGACAATACTGTAAAGCAGTGTTCCCTTGTAATCATAGGTTTGTTTCCATCCACCAGTTTTGTGCATTTTTAAATTTCCCTAAATAAATGTGAAATATTGCAAGAAATGTTCTGCGGGCGTGCTTGTGCGAGGCTAGGAGCATGCAAATGGCCCATCAAACCCATCCAGACCAATTCCCCCGGCTTCCTTCCCACTCGCCGCCAGATTGTTTCGTTAGCTCAGTGGTAGTGTGACTCTCGGCCGCTCTGTGTCTTGCTTTGACAAAGAGCACTTTTCCTGCGATTCCTATTCCTTAATTTAAGACTAACACCTTTTACCTGTGCCAGGGATATCCCTGCCTGCACCGCAGCCTCATCTCCCTACCTGCATTCACCTCCTGCCTTGCAAATTACCAGCTGTCATCCAATAAAAACCCATTCCTTCAACAACCCTGCCGTCTCTGTGTCTGCTCTTGGGTCCTGCCGAAACCCACCTGAACATGTTATGCTTCACCGGGGTGGAAAAGTATGGATAACAACAAAATGGAAACAGACTTGGCAGATTTACAAAAACTAAATCATGGTGTTCAGCAATGTAGAATCACTGTCTTGTGCTCAGTGATGAGAAATAACTTGTGATAAGGCTACTGACTGACATCCCTCAGCCACAAGGACCCTAATGATACTTTATGCACCGCTAACCAAGGAAGGCTTGAGAAGTAATGAGACGGTGTGAGACACTTTCAGACGCCAGAGATAAAGGCCAAGCTTCAACAGAGCATTGCACTCGCCAAGTAGCACCTTCTCCTTTCAGGAGTGCGCCGCATTCCCTGCATTCCTCAGTGAGGAGGCATATAAAGAGAAAGGAACTGGTCCTTCCTCCAGCACCTGCTCCCAACACTCTTCATAACACGGTGGACCGAAGGCTTTGCTTTAACTTTGTGTTCAGCAGCACTCTGGCCTGCTTTACCTGACCCTCTCCTCTTCTCTGACCTATATAAGAGGATGAAGACTTTCACAGCTCCTGGCCTGCTGAGTCAAATGCTTCTCTCTCCAACTCTGTAAGAAACAAATAATGTTTCAATATCGACAAACTTACAAATTGTTTCCAACCTCTCAGCTGTGAATAAAAGCCAAACTGCTTGCTCTCTCTCTCTCTGCCTTCATTCTCAGCCACCACTTTCTTGTGTCTCTGCTATTAGGCTGCTTCACCACAAAATGCCTGACTCAACATACGCTCACAACCTTGAACGGAAATCATGTGGGTTTTATGTACTGATATTTCATCACCGTTGCCGCAGCCGGTTAAGCACAAGATGTTTCACTCACATAGGCCGACAGGTTTTGAGGGTGGGCGAGATGCACGCTACAAAGCTGCCGTACCACCGTCACATGACATTGTGTTGCGAGATGCTTTGGGGCGCAGTCAGCGGTAGCAACTTGATCACTCGCAAAAAGAAAAAAAGGCTACACCAAAGCACTTTTTCCCTTTGGACGGACCCGGGCAAGCTGTTTGTTCATGCTGCCAGTCTTTATGCTGGCTGCTGGTTGAAGCTTCCTATGTCCTGTCCAGCTATGGGTGTGCTATTGATCGTCACATCTCACTCCGAGCAAGAAAACTACCCATCTAATTTATTTTTTTCATAATTCAGTTTATTATGTAAATCCCCAAATCACAAATTACAAATTTGCTGGGTTGCGATGGGAGCAGGCGAGAAAGGTAGTCCAGACGTCCCTCTAACAAGCAACATTTTCCATCTCCTCCTCGAAATCCCGAGGTGTTTCTAGGCCAATCGAGGTATACGATCTCAACAGCGTGTTTTTGGGTCTACAATCGGGTCTCCAATTGGACAAGAGTTTTCAGGCGCTTATGAGGAATCCTTATCGTATGCCGGATGTTGTAGCTCACCCGTCTCTAGAGGCCCTGTTGCACTACCTTCTGCCAAACTCGGGCTGCCATGGAGCGTCCCATATCGTTGGCGTTCGTCTGCCCTCGTTGGTGGATTTTTGGCTGATCCAGCATGATGAATTGGCAGCGGAGACATCGGTTAGAGCAATCACTGTGATAAACTGCTCAACTTAAGCAAATTAGCGCAACAGAAGATAACGTGAAAGCAAGCAAACTACTACTCATCTGATCATTTCAATACACGATAAACTTGGTGGATATGGCGAGATGACGTGTCCCCAATAACAGAACAATACTCCCCTATGCAATGGCTGTGATGAATTCGGCATGATAAATTCAGCATGATGAATTCGGCGCTACATGGTCAATAAAACCAATTCTGATCAACCGCAATCAAAAAATCATCTAACTTAGTTTCATTGTGGTTGTATAAATGAATTTCTCTTTTGCATAAAGAATGCAATGGACATTACATCACTTTTGCCTGTCCATCTCACGCTTGATTTCATCATCACTCATTAACAAGACACCAAGATACTTGGACTCCTTTACTTGAGGGCAGCGGGTCACTCCCAACCTAGAGGGAACATTCCACCGTTTTTGGAGAAACTTGGAGAAGCCGACAATCAGTCTCACAGCTTCACACTCAACCACCAAACCACCCCAGTGCAAGGAGGAGGTCACAGTCCGATAAACGCAACAGAACCACATCCTCCGCAAAAGAGCAGCAAAGGTTGGGGTTCCCCAACCGGAAGCTTTGCCCTGGCTGCACCTGGAAATCTTATCCAGTAAGATCATGAACAGAGATGGCGACACAGAACAAGCCTTCTGGAGCCCAACACTCAGTGAAAGCATGCGACTTATAGACACAGCTCTCACTCTGATGGGGACCGGATGGCTCGTGGCCACGGGCTCAGGTACCCCATACTTCTGTAGTGCCCTTCACAGGTGACACCAGGGGACTCAGACGTTAGCCTTCTCTAAGTCCATAAAACACATGTAGACCGGACTCCCACGACTCCCACCCTTGCCAGTACCATCTAGACATACCTTTTACTGGTTGGCAACTGAGCTTCATAAGTCCTTTCAATCCCTCCTAGCTAGGTTGATCATGCATCTGTAAGACGTGTGTGCGCTACTGGTGACAGAACTTTGATCTGACAGCCGCAGACAGCGAATGAGTCCAGAATGGCAGCTGAAAGTTAATAAGATCATTGCCAGTCATGTTAGAAGCTTTTACTTGGAACTGACAGTTGAAACCTAATAAACAGCATAAATCAGTTTGGGATGCAAAAAATGAATAAAACCAGCCAAACCCAGGCAAGTGCTGCCAGTTGGGGTGGCTGTGATCAATGTTTATGAGAGCAGCTCTAAAGAGCATAGCATGTTTTCTGTACTGGACTGAACACAGCCACTTTTAGAACTGCCAATAACACCCTCCAGAGAATATTCCTCGTGGTTAATAACATAGCCATGAGGAATACACGACTAAATGACTAACTCTCTTTTTGAATTTTCAAATGTGATTCTTTTAAAATTAATCATCTGTAAGGAATCAGTTAGGCAAAGTCTGTTCTTGAAAGCGGTAAAAATGTTTCACATGTCTGTCACAGAAGAGAAGAAAAAAGGTTCTTTTTGCGTTTTATTTTGTTATCGGTTATTAATTGTTTGCTTTGACATAAGTGATCAGCAAATCAGTGTTCACACGGATGTTCACCTGCGTGTTAATTCAACAATGGTCAGCATGAATCTTAAAAACTCTGCAGCGCTTGACAAGCTTTCTGATGTTTGACTCAAGCCAAACTTATCACGGAAAATGTAGGCCTCAAACAAAATCAAATGAGATTTGAACAGCTGGAAAAATCCTTTATCCTGACCCAAAATAAACACCAAAACTAAAACAGTTGGTTGCCATTTTCTTGCTCTGGTTATACTATTACATGAAGGCCTAATCTCTGCCAAGCTATCCAATATCATGAGAATGACCAGTAAAGCGTATTTTATGGTGCACGTTGTTGTAATGTAACTGAGCTTTTTTTTGCTGCCTAAAGCTATGGTGGCGGATTTGTCAAGGGTTATATTCAAGCTTGGTTTCATGGTTTCAAGACAACCGATCAGTGACGGACTGGTTTTGTTAAACTGCAGAACAGCAGGGAAGTGGAAGTAAGTCAAGCTCAGGGTTCAATATCAATGGTTTAGAAAATAGTTTAAAAAGTTAAATGTAAGACTTTTAAAGCCCTTTAACGAGTGTAGAATGCAAATAACTTTCATGTGAACTTATCATGGAAAGCCATGTAGAAAAGATATATTAATTGTATATATTATAACACTTTGGTTGTACTTCCCAGCTGTAGGAGTTGGCTGTGTTTCATCTGTTTTTTACATAAAAGATCTCAGCAATCGCCTCACGTCCTGGCTCTGCAGTTGTGTAAGAAATGAACAGAGTTGCCCGGTTGAAGCACATGACACCATTGTTCATCAAATAAAACCTGATACTGAACTGAGACCTCAAGGATTCAGGGCTGTAAAGCAGTCTGTCCCGTCAGTCTGGGAAGGTAGCGTTAGCTTATGCAGCTACAGAGACACTTTCAAAACTCATGATACTTAAATATTATCGAGGAATGGACATTATGAAATGGGTAGCTTAAATCAAGCAATCTGATTGGCTCATACCGTGAGACAATACCCACATACAACTGATGTGACGTCTACTTAATTTGCACCATGAGCGTCACACTGCGGTCGATGAAAAAAAATTGCACTGGTTGCTTGGCGACAGGGTCACAGGGGCTTCACTTCAGCCAATATGGAGCAGGCCGCAGATAAGCTGCTAAAAACCGCTACAAAACGAAAACACTGAAGGTTAACTTCTATGGAGGGGTGGATTAAGCGGTATCAATCCACAGTAAAAACTCTACCTGCTCACCGACATGAAGCGCTTTCGCTAAGAGGATGTTTCACTATGTTGACGAGAATGTGCTCAGATTGTGGAACGTCACCAGCGGTCAGTTTCTATGGCGTAGAAGTAAAGATGGTTTTGTCTTCATCAAATGACATGATTTCATTCAACTGCCAGTGTGCACCATGACCCCCCATGTCATATCAGTTCAGTTGGTTGCTGTCCACCATGTGCTATGACAAGTAATATATTTATCAATCTAAACTAAATTGGGCAACTAAATTGGCATCCTAAACAACAAGCCCCCATATCACATTATCGGATTTTAACAATGCAGAAGAGACTTTGTTTGGTACAATCATATCTTCTATACGAAATGATCACAATTCAAATCACAGAGGTTCAAAAAAATCTGAAAATCACACCCCGGTGAATTGGCTGAGGCAGTCTGAGTAAATCAGATATGACTCATTACAGTGCTGAGCTCATTGTAGCTTGTCCTGAGTAAATAATAGAGACTCGGAGCTAATGCGGACCCTGCACACGTTTCATTTCCACTGCGAAGGAGAAGCCTTGGGAAGGAACACGGAGCAATAAATACGGAGGGAAGCCGTACAGGGAGGGGGCGATTAGCAGGCAGCGCACACGATTCCAACCATATGCATGTTCTGGATCTCGTCCACTGGCTGGAAGTCTCTCCAGTCGGCCAACAGTTTAGCTCCATTCCCACTGAGGCACTTCATCTGTCCTGCATATGGCAGAGCAGACAAGACGTCAATTGTCTATCTGTTCCTGCTTCCAGTGGGTTCTGCCAACCAGATATTTACACCAGGAGCCTAATGAACCCGCATCATCTTACATTTCTCAAGCAATGTGATCTGTGGAGTACTGTGGTGTTCCATTTAAAGCCAGCTCTGCAGCCAGCCATGCTAAACGAAAATATTCCCTGATGTCTCTATAAATATTCCTCTGCTGTTGATAGAAATGTGCAGAAACACCTGGGCGTTTCCTGGGTTCAAACAGAACATGGAAGACGAACACAGTTGCTCTCCCTAAGACAAACACAGTATACAAAGAATCAAGGTAATACTAAGGAAACATACGGAAAGAAAGGAAAACATACTAAGAGGATGTTACACCAATAGCATGTTTGAGGAGGGCCTCCCTGTTTGGTAAATAACCGCTTTTTTCCAGGTCTATTTTCTGAGACGTGAGAAAGAGTCACAGATGATATTATAGATTAGACAACTGTTTGCACATGTTGAGGACCACGGAAAATGGTGGAGCGTCATGAAGGTTTGATAAGAAGGCTTATGTAAAAGGATAAAAAATATAGACACAATTCAGTTGCCCTAAGAACCTAATCTAAAGTAAAAGCACGACTTGTTTATCTGACTGCCAATTTATTGAATACAAACCACACATTACTGATGTAAAGAGGTGCAATATATACGAGATTGGTTGCAATTTTATTGCCTCTCAACCTGTCAGGACGGCGTTAATGTCTGTAACCGTATGAGAACAGCGATCGCTCACGTGCACTAACATGCACTAAAACCGCACGGTCAGTGCAGCTATGTGAACAAAGCTTAGAGCAGCAACAGATTGAGTTTATAATGTTCTCATAGACTTGTAAACACTCAAATTTCTTGTTGCGACCAGAGGAGTCGTCCCCTCATGGTCTTTCGAGAGAATGCAAATTTTAAGACGTGTTAAACGTCAGCTTCACTCGGCAGAAGTGGTTGCCGCCTGCCCAAACGCACACGCACAGACAGTGACTTCACCCTCTGCTCAGGTAGACATTGATCCACTATGTCTTTACATAGATAATAGCTGTTTGATGCTGAATCAATGTTCTGAATATGAAATGTAGCACCTCCAAATCGACTGCCTGCACAAGCACATGAAATGCTACACCCTGGCCGCCTGTACGGCTCAGTTGTCTGAATGGATCAGACAATCACTAACAGTATACTGTTTTACAGCATTTTCATTCTCCTTCTCTGCTTCACCTCCTGGGTGGCCTGGTTTCCCAAAACCTGGATTCCCCTCCTGTCCACCAGGACTTACCGGCCAACTTTCATAAAGCACTAGCCCTGGCCAACAACCACCCTCCCTGTCGTCCCCGCTAAAAGAAATAATTCGCTGCAATGGTCGGATTGAGCAGCCGCACACACGCCCTCGCATATATTGTATGTGACATCATCTCGAATGACTTTAGCGGAAGAGGAACATCTCTGTCCCTTTCTCTCTTTATGTCTCTCCCTCTCTCTTTTTTGACCACCTTTCTCTTCTTTTCCCTCACTACTCAGTCAGTAGTAACATTGGACCGCTGTCTAATGTATGCTAAGCTGCTGCTGCCATGGTAACCCCGGTGCAGGATTTAGACCCAGTTCAGAACTGGAGGGGGGGGTGTACAAGTGGAGGGAGTGAGCAGCCTCAACTGTAATCCCCCCCCCCCAATAAACTCCAAAAAAGATAACCAACAGCAGCACACATTTGCAAAAAAAAAAAAAAGAAGAAGAAAACACAGACAGATGCGCACACACACGCGCACACACACACACGTGTAGCCAGCGACGCACACACATGCTGATAATCCAGCGGTGGGAATAAAGCCACATCATGCCACCATGGCAATAACGCAAGGGAGGAAAGCTATTGACTACCTGGTCGAGTGGCATGGGAACAGATGGACGAGTAGATGTATATTTCTGTGTGTCTCAGAGAAGGCGTGGGGGAGTCGGAATGCGAGCGGTGACTAACAGAAATAGTAGAGAAATGATTAAATGAGTCACAGCCTTAATTTCCAGCTCCGCTTGCTCAATGTGTCAAAGGAGATCCCCGGGACGTGTTGGGAGATTAGTCTGGCAGAGAGCGTAACAACTGTGATTGATTTGATGAGCAAGCCCCCCCAACACCACCTGATAGCCAATGAGAGAGCTGAAATGCAGAGAAGCCCCCCCCTACCCATCGGCAAAGATTAACATCGTTTTGTGGTGTGTGTGTGTGTGTGTGTGCATTTATCGCCTGCACGTGTGACTGCAATGTTTGTCCTAAAACATCCCTGGGAGGCGAGTCCATCTGTGTGTGAATGGTTGAGGGTGTGTGAGTGTGATAACAGTGCACAGGGTGTGCGGGTGTGGGTGTACAGCTGTCGTGATGACGTAACTGGATGAAAGCTGGTCCATTTGGCCCCTCGGTGGAGGTAGTGGTTTTTGGAGCAGACCGGCTCACCCGTCAGTAACGAGAAATCTGAATGAGGGGTTTCCGCCGGCGACTTCGCCTCAGTTGCTATGGGCTGATGTGGGTGTGGGGGAGAACGGGAGGGGGTGTTAAATAGGGAGTGGGGTGGTGACTGTGCAAACTCACCCCATCGGCTGAGCTACGGTGCTCAGGCAAGTCTATAGCAATGCCCTCCTCCCCTCCTCCTCCTCCTCCTCCCCCCTCTGCATGCGCATACCCTGGTGTCATTTCTCCTTGAGGCATAAGGAAGCCAAACCAGATTCTCCAACTGTCAAAAACTGAGCGTTTGCCTCCCATACAGCGAGAGTAATGACAAAGAAGAAGACACACACATGCACACAAAGTATAATAGGACAGATAGACACACACACACACACACACACACACACACACGCACACACACACACTGTCTCTCTCTCTCTCTCCATACCCCCCTACTCTGACTATAAACAAACTAGCATGCTCACCAAAACTACAACCTGAGGTGTGGTTCTTCTCTCCACTGAAACACACTCTTCCTCCTCGCCTCACTCTGACGGAGGACGGGCCCGTCTGTCCCCTCGAGGGCGCGCGTCGACCTCGTCCCTCGCTCTTACCTGTCCAAGATGTCATGGCCGGACGTGGCTGTGGCTCCCAGCAGTCCTAGCGCTGCACTCCCCACCGCTGCGGCAGCCCCGCTGCCTGCCTCCATGATACTGACTCACTGCAATGAGCAGCCTGCCAGAGGAGCAGAGAGAGGGAGGGAGGGGGAGAGAAGGGAAGGGAGGGGAGGAAGTGAAGAGGTAGATCAGGAGGGAGAAATACAAATGGGATTCAAGAGATCACATGTAGAGGCGAGAGAGGGAGGAAAGAATTGGGGAATAGCGAGAGGGGAGGACGGACTGTGGTAAAAAGAGGAAAGGGAACGGGGTGATTGGCATGAGAGAGAGATAGGAGGACAAGGAGGAGGAAAACAAAAAAGAAATCATTAAATCGTGTGTGTAGTCTATCGATCAAGTAAGTCATGCTGATGGAGCTTCGCAAAGCAGGATTCCACTTCGGTGTTAACATGGAGATTCTGGCACGTTCAGCGGTGTGTGAATTAACGGTCAGACACCAACATTGGCCACCCTGAAATCTTCCGGTCTCTATTTCAACCCAGAATATCAAGTCAACCCCATGTTTTATGAAATAAACCACTTTTGTCCATCTCATGTACAAGCAGCACTGTGTCCAGACCATGTATCCATAAGAAGTGGACGTAGTCATCGTTATGTCACCCATTAGTTTGTGGACTGCCATCTTGGATAACGGCTGTCGCCATGTTGTCGTTTTTTTCTGTCAACTGATAAACAGAAGTTACCATATTTGGAATGCGGAGGAGTGACGAAGAGACGCCGTTTATGTCTCTAGTAGCCACAGTGACTTCAAAGTAAACCCACCCTAAAGCATCCCCTGCTTTGTGGTCTATTTGATTCTAAATGGACCATAATTTACTAAATGAACATCATGCTGTGTTGCAGAAGACTTGAAACTAGAGTTTGAGACCATGAACTCATGTGTACAATGTTTACTGAGGGAATGAAAAAGGGGGAAGTAGAGTCATTTTCTCAAAGACTTCTAAGAACCAGAGGTGTCGCCCCCTTGTGGTCAGTAGAGATAATTCAGGTTTTAAGAAACCACATTGGCTTCACTTGGCAGAACCGGAGGTTGTCGCCTGGTCGAGACATACAGACAGCTTTTACATCAAGAAGACAGGCTCAATGCTGGTTTCCAGGAGGTAAACTGTCCAATCGAGATTAATCAATGCAACACAATCACACATCAAAAACACAAGCTTGTTATGCAATAGTAAGCTTACTGTAAGATTTCTGCAAAACAGACTTTGGAAACGCAAATTAAAAGGGAAACCAGCAGTGAGACCGTGGACCATGTCCCATTACTGAAAAGACACTTTATTCATCCCAAGGGGGAACAGCAGACCTACACAAATTAACCTCACGGTGTAAAGAATAGCGCAAAAACCAATACAATCCTAAATACAAACACAAAAGTATCAGAACTAGATGGGCATGCATACAGGCTGCAGAAATGTAGAAGTAAGTAAAAAGATGTATTGCACTGTGCCAGAAATTGGACGGCTTGAAATTGCAATGAAATTAGGAGTCTGGTGAGCGAGTGCAGTATCACCTCTGGGTCTCCCAGTCCACTAATGCCGAGACTGAGTGGGGACACTGTGGGGTGAATTAAACCGTTTGATGGCCACTGGAAGGAATGATCTCCTGTATCGCTCGGTGGAACACCTCAGGGATTTGAGTCTTTAGCGAAATGCTCTTTCGTTCTCTGTGTAAATGCGGTTCACAAAAACTAACTCTAAATATGTTTGTCAACTGTTTTTTTTCTCCCCTCAGACTCGGCCTGAAAAATCTGGGGCACTTAGGGATCCCCTAGCTGGTTCTAGCTGGTTAGCATGCTCAAGTCAGTGGATATCCCTGTGACTCAATACACAGACGTCTGTGACATGAAGTCAAGGATGTAATCTCTTCATATTCTGTTGATAAGTGTTTTGAAATTAAAATAGATTCTGGCCAGACATTAAACATTGCACCTTTAGAGTTACTGTGACCGCAGACCGTACACAAGCAGCGGTTGCCGTCATCGTTGTAAATGCACTGTACCATGTGATTGAGTGATCGGAAGACTAGAGAAGCGCGACACAAAGCGCTTTGGTTTGTGGACTGCGGATTTGAAGCCTTAAGTTTGGGCATTTAGGTCGTCGCCATGTTGGTTTTTAGCATACAGTAAGCGAAAGTAACCATATTTGGGCAGCGCAGGAGTGCCAGGAGGAGTGGCTTATACTGCTGTGGTAGCAAACTGTCAGTCACAAGGTAGCCACGCCCTAAAGGATACCCTGCTTTATGGTCTATGTGACTCTAAATGCACCATCATTTATTAAATGAACATCATGCTCTATTGGAGAAGACTTGAAACTAGAGATTGAAACATAAAATCATGTTTACAGAGTAAATAAATGAAGTGAAAAGTAATTTTCTTATAGACTTCTTAAGAATCGCTCTTGTTTTTGTAACCGAAGGAGTCGCCCCCTGTTTGGGACCATCAACAGTGCTCATCTCTACCCACTGAGTCATCAGTGTACCCATAATCCCACCAGAGAACGTCCTGCTGGATATTTTTGCTATCATTCGACGCACTGCATAACAACCTCCCAATGAAATTCAGCGTCATCGCCCCCGCCGAAAATAGACAACAGGAGCACAGCGGGGAAAACCCGGCGAAAACAAGGGGAGGAGACGAAAAGTCCATGCGGACCGTTTCTCTGTGGCGGTGAATGGCTGTGCACTGTGAACCCCTGGAGGATGATGCCAAGAGAAGAGAGACAGAGGGGAAGGGGGGCGCAGGAGCGTGGGAGGAGAGGATCCTCACACACTGAAGCAGCTGGTTCTACATCTGACAAAGACTTGCTGGGCATACGCAACTACCGGGGCTTACATATAACATGTCTATAATAATAGACACAGAAATAGGTGGATTATAAAGAATATATATATATATATACACACACACACACACACACACATATATATGTATTCTAAAATGCAGCTTTTTTTGGGTCATTTAACTGCGACAGGAAGTCCTCTAAAATAAAAGTCAATTCACGTCTTTCAAGACGTTTTTCCACTCAAAGTGATTTAGGAAGCTTCGTTCTAAAAATAACAAAGCGACACCATGAATCATGAGCAAATGAGTCTCCCTCTCGACCAATCCCGAACTAATGTGCCACCTTGATTTGACCCGTCTGGGCGGAAAGATGATAAACTTGCGTGGTTCTGTAGGCGCTCATCCAGCCAAATCGACAGTGTGGAGGAGACGACTCCGGGGCATGGCGAGAGACTGCTAAGAGCAAACTGAATGGTTTGACGAGAGCGTCAAGTGCATGTTGAAATTCATCTCTCGTCCCGGGCTACTGTAAACCCCGGCCCTTAAATCACCCGCAAACCTCTCCCAGTTCACACAGCAAGGACATGAGCACGACCCACCTGACTTTAAGCAAGTGCTTTCAGGTGGGGCCGCCTGCATGCATATGCGTGGGCATGACGGTACGCATCTATTTTGTTATTATGCGCGGAGGGAAACGTGTTTAAAAAAAAAAGAGGAAGCAAGTTTGTGTATGCCAGGCAGGCAGGACAGAGCCGGCTGAGCTTCCCACAAATACCTGATGCAGCAAAAAACCCATAAAATGGCCGACCTTGAGAGAGGACAGAGCCTGGGCTCCGAAGAGATAAAAAAAAAAAAAATCAAGACGAGAGTCGTTTCTGCACAGTTGAGATCCTTCATTCTCATTAGAATCCAAGATTGTGCCTTATCACAGGTTTGAGCCAGGAAATTTAAACCGGAGCAGTGCATGACGCGGCAATTATGAGTTTATTAAAGCCAGTCGTGTTTGTAGCAACGTTTCCATCCGAAAGTGTTCCAAAGTTGAAAGAAATTTTGAAAAAATCTGCAAAAGACAAATGCGACTGAATGCAGTTCCTGTTCACTACAGTTATGTAATTAACAGTTGTGCCGTGGAGTCGGAGAACCATTGCAGAAGAAGAGGGCGCAACCACGAGTGCTCCAAACGGTGCAAAGCACATTAGAATACTGGATGCAAATATGACTTTTGTGTTTGTTTCATGTACTGATGTGAGGAAGGTTACACCTGATCTGTGTGGAGCCATGAGGAAACGTTTGTTTGTCTCTTCAGCAGAGCTGAAGCTTCAGTGGATGTTGAAGTCACGTGCTTCATGGATATTATTATTCATTTGCTAAATATGTTTCCAAAGCATTTTGTCATCCATCCATCCATCCATCCATTATCTTAACCGCTTATCCTCATTTAGGGTCGAGGGGCGCTGGAGCCAATCCCAGCTGTCAAGGAGCGAAGGCAGGGTACACCCTGGACAAGTCGCCAGTCAATCACAGGGCAGACATATAGACAGACAACCATTCACGCTCACATTCACACCTACGGGCAATCTAGAGTCCAATTAACCTATGCAGCATATCTTTGGACTGTGGGAGGAAGCCGGAGAACCCGGAGAGAACCCACGCATTTTGTCATATTTTGGAAAAATATTTCCCCACAATAAAAACCAGACAAATTAAGAAAAAGTTATTTTTTTCCAAGAAAAAAAAAGACTAGGCAAATGGACAAATAATGATTAATTATTGCTCCTCTCTAAAGTCGTATTTAACAAGCAGCAGGAATGTGTGGAATCACACATTATATTTTATATCTGCACTAATAAGTAGGGATGAAAGATATGGCACAAATATCCGAAACATGCTTGATAGCATTTTTTCCTGTAATTCAATACATATATAGTCGATATATACACAAATTAAAAAAACAGTTTTATTTACTTCGCATCTACAAAATGAATAACTCATCTACAATGACACAAATATTTTACGAGAAGCGGAAAAATCATAGCCACGAAAACCTTCAGGCAGCCCACAGACATGTATAGAAATGAAAAAGGTACGCTAAAGTAACTTTATCAGAAGCCATACAGCACGTGGGTTCACTTCAAAGTTACTCTCTGAGGCCAGACCACGGAGAATGACAGTGAGGGAGCAGTTGTCTGTAATCCCACCTGGACGAGGAGAGTCAGACTGCTGTGTTATGTGCAAATGAACCTAACAGTCATGGCGTAAACAAGCAGTCAGGGCCTTTTTCCCTAACCATGCCATAGACGTCACCATGGTAACTGTACACATCAAAGAAGATGGCGGCAAACGTAGCCTTGATAGGCTCAGCGGACATTCAATTAATTGCACAAGGAAATGTTTTTGTTGACCCAAAAAAAAACAACCTAAAATTGAATTAAAAGTACTTTACATTTAGTTTTTTCAGAAAACTAAATAAAAATCAGGTGCAAATATGAACAACGCAAATAAAAGATGGGTTTTTAATCGCACAAAATCTGTGTATTACCTTTAGTCTCAGTTTTGCTACTGTTGTTGCATTTTCTCTCCCAGCAGATCGGATCTCATGTTAAACCCTCTGGGAAACGGAGCACACAAAACCCCTTAGCATGAAATCAATACCAGGATGCTCAAGTTCAATCACATGACCTCTCCCGGTTCACAACAGCGCTGTTATGATGTAGAATCAGAATCTGAAACCGTTTATTGCCTTGGAATATTTACACAAACAAGGAATTTGCCTTGGTGGAAGGTGCAACATTAGACAAGACAAACAACTAACATCAGTCAACGACAACACAGCGCAATGTGTATTAAATTAAGTGTAAATGTGAAGAGAAAATGCAGCGATAACGAGGTCGATTGGTGCCTTGGATGTTCATCCCCGTTATCACTGAGGCAAAAGCTGTTTGAGATTGAGACATGTCACTGGACCCAAACAGCAGATGGTGTGTCAAAAGGGTTAGTGACCTTTCTTAATTCCTGCTATCATTACCAGCAGTCTGAATGTGGACGTGCACTGAATGTTGTTCATTTACACATCCAGTCCAGTGCAGTAGTGTGCTGCGTTTACAGTTATACAACACCTTTACTTCTGCAGTAATCGCTGTCCATTCAGATTAACTAGGGATTTGATTCTCAAGCATAAAAAGCAGAAAAATCTATGAACCAGGAAGTTTTTGTGTTGCCTAAACTGTAGCTATTAGCAATTTGTACAACTTGCTTATGAAATACAAAACAGTGTGTCCACCACATTAAGTCAATTGTGGCAGGCTGCCAGGCCTGAACTTTCAGTGCACCAGCAATCCTCAGTGCTTAATACTGCCTTCTTTTTTTTATCACCGGAGGCAACTTTCATTGCAGCACGCTGATGTTGGTTAGAGCGGCTGAATAAAATGCTTCAAACTGGATGTGGCTTCATGTGAGGATATATTTGCGGCAGGACCCAAATATATTATCTATTCAGACTATTTGGGGACAATGAATGTCTGCTTAAGATTCCATGGCAATCCATCTCAAAGTTGCTGCAACACTAGACAGGATCTATTGCCGCGTTTAAACCATATTGTAAAGCACAGATGGACTTTTTTTTGCTTTTCTACTGGCAAGAATTGTGGATAACACCTGGTACTCTTTTAGTACTGCAACACTGCGACCAAGGTTACTATTGAGCTGAGCCAATACTAGTGGGTGGAGTTAAAACACTGCAGACCACTTGGTCAGAGAACCGTCACTCGCGTGTGAACGGGCCACCTGTCAAAAACCTGCCGGGTCTAAAATTGCCACGCCACCGTCAATTTATGGAGGTGCAAACGTTCCTCTGTTTGGTTGCCGATGAAAGGACCCAGTGTGTTGCGTCGATGATGACGTCACGGCAGTTTCACACGGCACCACTATGACGATGAGATTATCATGATGGGGTGATATCTGCAGTGGAAAAGTACATCTAGTAATGTAACTGGTACCAAACGTGAGCGGTGGAGCTGTAGCATGCGGTGGCCATGAGGCATTAGCAGTCCAGATTGTTTCACCTAACCCTACAAAGAATGTCAGATGACCACAGCCCCCCTTCCCCGCTCCACCTCAATTGAAAGCCCTCGCTATTCAAACATATTGAGATGCAAATAAGACAATTCGGTCTCCTTGGCACTTCAGAGCTGGTTCTCGGGGCTCCCAGCAACAGCATTCAACTTCCCATGGACTTTGCAACACTGTTCGGCAGCGTGTCTGACTGCCTCGCTGAATGGCAGCAGTGTGTAGCCGTGACATGGCTTCTGATATGGACAGCAGAGTAGCAATTTGTAAAGCTTGTTCTGCAGACATATCAAGAGGGCATTAAATCAATACAGAGCTTTCCCGCTAGAAATTGTATTTACCACCTGAATGCGGCTCCATCGTAGCAGTGCTGTCAGAATGCATGGAAATTTAGCTGTCAAAACTTTATTTTCTTTCCCTTGGGTGCTTGATTACATTCACGTTGTCTACAGAGATTAAAAGTCATCCGTACAGCACCACAATGCAGTAGCTACATATCTTTAAACATCTGTTACGTATTTATTTTGCTGCTTTCATGTAACATCAGGCAACATGTCCTTTGCCCCGGATAAGAACTATTTTTTGAGTTTGCTAATTGGACCTCCCACAACCGTGTGAATTTACAATCAGCTTGGCACAAACGGTGAATATTTCCTGTTTGAAGGATTGATTGTATTTTGTGATTATTTTTATATCTGCATGAGCTTAAAAATGCCCATGTGTGCCGTTTTCAGGAATGAAAGTCACATTTATCTGTCCCACAGATGATGTTACGTGAGGGAAAATGTATATATTTAAATATACCAGCCTATATCGTAATTTATTCCCAATGCTGCAGTCCACAGCTCCTCTGCCAACCTCTTGGAGTCTCTCTCTCTCCTCTTGCTGCTGCAACCCAACCACTAATGTTTATGCAAATGAATGCATGTCGTCATCACATGATTATGTAAATAAGCATGTGAGGGATTCAAGTGACTTTTAGTAACTTTTGGATCAAGTGCCAGCCACTTTCCTTAAAAAAGAGTTAGAGACACTACACTGCACAGCAAATACTGCACCTCCAGTTCTGCCGAGTGACGCCAATGTGTAAGTGTCAGATTGTCTGTGAGAAGTCTCTGAGAAAATGACTCTCCTTCTTAATACATTTCCTCAGTGAATATTATAAACATGAGTTTATGGTCTCACTCTCTTGTTTCAAGTGTTCAATAGAACAGGATGCTTAATAAATTATAGTCCATTTACAGTCAAACAGAACACAAAGCAGGGTATGCTTTAGGGGTGTGGCTACCTTGTGGTTGACAGGTTGCTACCACACAGCCATACACGGTGTCTCTACGTCAATCCTTCGTTGTCCAGAAATGGTAACTTCCGCTCATTGGTTGCAAAACCCAACATGGCAACAGCCGTAATCCAAGATGTCGGCGGCAAAATTGCTGAACTGGAGACTTCCTAATGACAGTCTTCAACCCAACGGGTGACATCACAATGACTACGGCCACTTCTCAAACACAGTCAGAATGGCAGAGGGAAAACAAGGCTTATAGGGAACCAATCGAAACTGCAATGAAGTAAATGGTCTGGAAACAGCCCTTGCTATTATAAGTTACATATTACGTATACCGTCATGTCAAGCTACTTCCTCCACCTTTTCTTTGATGAATCATTTTGGATTGAATTATATATATCCAAGCAGCGTGGCAGCATCCTTGCTCCCTAGTCTGAGCTCCCATGTACTCATGCCTCTGTCAGACATCCGACACCCAGTGTTTTGTGTTTAATGAGGCTAGAACTACACTCAACATTCCTCTCATCCTGACAAGCCTTGTTCGGCGTGGTCTCTCCAACATGTGGAACAACCTTGAACCCTGTCAGCACGTAAAAGCTGCAGTGTGCAGAAATTTCTTCGTTTGAGTCTGTTATTAGGGTCCTCATAAAAACCTTTTAAATGCTTGACTGGGATCAGCAGTCGGCAGCATTCACATTGATGTTTAGCTGCCTGCTGATAAGAGCAAGGCTGTTCTAAAAGGTTACTCAAAAAGACACCTGACTTTTGCTAAAGTTTTAGAACGCGCCTTAGTAGAGGAAGTGACCCTTCCAAGCATGTGTTACAAGAAACAACTTGGCTATAGCGAATAATGCCTCGCTCTTATTGCAGTATTTTTTAAATCCTTCACCCATCTAAAAACTACTTCATGCTGTTTTGGAAATAGCGCAAGTTATTAAATCCAGAACATATATAGGATCTCCAAGCGCCTCTTAACATGGTGAACCATGCTAAAAGCTAAACCATGGAAACAGCGCTAACATTGTTCACCCGAGGGAGAGCCAGAGGTGAGGCGCTACACTTCCGTGATGACGCCATCAGTTGGGACGGCACGATCAGCTGTAACCGCCGTGACGCACAAGTGATGTCATCCTCTGCTCAGGTAGACATTACTCCACTCTCTTTACACAGCAAACAAAGTCCAGACGATTTGTATGACCCTTCGCTGAAAGCTGATCCTTAAAACATGGTTCTTCTACCAGTCATTGTTGTGTTTCTACCAGACTTTCAAACTCAAAACCATGAAGTAGATAGTTTGCATACAGTGGAGTTGAATTTTATGAACAAAATATCAATTATCTAATAATAATGATAATTTCAGCATACAACCAGGTGAAAAATCAAAGCCGTCACTTGGTAGAAACTTCAGGAAAGTTGCTCTGAAAAGAAAGGCCAGACTGTGGATTGCCATGCTTGTGTTAGTCAGACGCCTGTTTAATACACTGCCATGTGGTTGGGACTCAGGAGACGAGGCAGAGGATTTGATAAAGTACGCTACATTTGGTGAGCATCAGGAAAGCTAAGCTCACAGGCAGCGGAATAAGTAAAGCTGCCAGCCGTAGACGGAGCAAACCCACTCTACCATGAACACGTCATTACGAGTGCATAGGAGGGAGCCTGGATTAATTTGGCTTTGACTATTGATTCCTTTTTGTATGTAGTTCAATAGGAAAGAGACGCAGCTGTGAAGAAAACAAGGCTCTGAAAAAGAGCTAATAAAATCAACCAATAGGGTAGTCCATAAATCATATTTCCAAAACACCAGTTCAATGCGGCAAACTGGGGGGGGGGGATTTTATCTAGTGATGCAGCGATATTGATATCAGATATCTCAATCTCAAATAGCTTGATTGGGTATAGTGACAATGGGCCAATCTGGTATCGCATATACAGCAATTCAGTCCATATGTATTTATTTGTCACATTGGATTGGCACTGGTATCTGGAATTTAAAAGTCAGATCACCCAAGTGGTAGTTGGATTACTGTTGTGGACACACTTACACTAAAATGGGAATCCTCACCGGGGTTAAGTTCATTAAAATATCTTGTGTGTGCAGTAAGAATCTGTTATCCCTCAGCACAACAACAAAAAGTATGCAGTGGAAGCCTGAAAAACAGACTGAGTAACTCGGCCCTCAACAAAATGTACCCAAGTAAAGAAACTGAATGACCTTGTAGCTGATTTGGGAGCTCTGGGTAATCAAACTTGTCCTGATAATTAGCAGCCTGAAATCTGATAAGCCACCAACTCACAGCGTCTCAGCACGGGGCGACCACGCTTAGTGAATTACCAGAGGAGATAATGCAATAGAAGGCGAGATGTGTATCTAAATTACCAAGTTGAAAAATGAGCAGACCGGAGAAGCAAAAATGACAAAGCAGGCATTTATGTACTCTAATGATGCAACTTTAATAGTATGGTAATGGTGGTTATTTCAATTGCTGTGACAACATCTTCACCTAATAAGAATGAGAGTAACTCAATAGACAGAGCTGGGATACTTCTCAGTGTTTTAAATGACTCTTGCCTGGTCCACTGCTTTGCTTTGTATTCCATTTTGCACACGCATACAAAGTCACACAACGGGGCAGATGCAAACTGGTGCATTTAAACAAAAAGGAGCAGCTTGGCGGTGGGAAAATTAAACATGTTTTAATAAGGCAACAGTGAAGCCTCCTTCATGTTAAAACAAAGACCACAAGCAGGAAGAAATGAGTCACAGTGGACAGTGAACGCATCGTTGCATTTGGTTGTATTACAATTACCTTTCAGCCACACATTTGTCCACACCTCAATGTGTAAACTCAATTTACCGGAGATGTAATCAAGTTACTGCAAATTATGTAAAGTGAGTTTAAGTAAGGCGTTCCCTTAACCAGGGCATTAACCATCTTTTATGCGTGTGCAAGAGGACTAAAAAGTACTACGTGACAGAGACCATGAGATGTCATACAACCTCTCTCGTGTGAAAATGAATATCCATCTCAGGTGTGACGGACCGAAGAGCAACGCTGCAGGTAAAATCTGCTGACGGCCCACACGGGTGACTTAACCAGCCGAGGGTTATGTTTAGGGTTGGGTATCAAATTTCAAAAGATTCCAAAGTCAATAAGACTTCGTATTCAGAGCATCTATTTGGGGTTTTGACTGAAGCTTTGAACGATGTCATAGCAGCCCGCCTGATATCGCTCTAGCCTGATCTTTATCTGCAACTGTGCAGAAATACATTTTTAAAGGTGTTTTCCAGACACAATAACACACCACCTGCAGCTACCGTTAACATTAGTAGTGGTTGGCCGACAAAAATGTCACCCCCGAGGTACTTTCATAAGTGGTTATAACTTTAATTCCATAAACAGATTATAATGCATTAAGTATGTTTATTATGCATTATAGCCCGGGGTGTCATAGAAAGTGTTACATGTCAAATCAAAACAGTCAAAATAAACAATAAGTTTTACAAAAGCAGTTTTGAATCCGGCGTGAATCTGAATGAAGGACATCAGCACCAGCAAAAAGAAGTCTACAAACAACTCTTCAGAATGGCAGTTAATGGTTGTAAAGCTAATCTAGTGGAATGTATGGGAATAAATACCAGATTCGCTTTCTGCATCTGCAGTTTGAATTATTCAGACTCTCATCCTGAGACCACTTGACTGCTTTACTGGAAACTATTATTTTAATTGCAGTGTTGGCTTGGCAGCAGCTGTACATTCTAATCACTTGGCACTCCAGAAACAAGGCGGATAAAACACAGTGAGAGGAGAGGGCTAACTTCATTGAGGCTTTGTGGCTTCATCATCTGCTGTCTCTGTGGCCTCTGCAGTGCATCTGCACAACAGAGTGTCAGAGTATAGAGGGGTGGGACTGAAGAAACGTCACATTCTCCCCCCCCCCCAGTACGGCATGCTGACTCACTGTGACGAACACTAATAAATGAGTGACTTATCCGGGATTCTTTCGACATAAATCTCCCGGAAAAGCTGTGCTAGAAACACCGGCGGGTTCAGCTGAAACTAATCCTCGGGTCCAAGTGCGGCATCTCTCCTGTCAATTATCTTTGACAGCGTTCCCAACAACAGAAAGACACGATAGCAAAAGTGGTGGCACCCTGATTGGATGCTTCCCCGCATGTCCTGTCTTCATTACCCTCCCTCCACCTGCTCTGATTAATGAGGCATGGGTGGCTTGCCAGAGCTGCTCTCAGTCAGCAAAAGTGCATCACTGACCGGCCTTATAAAACGCACAGTTTGAGCCACGTGTATGTTTGAGTCCATTAATCTCTGGTTCATTTATGTGGATTTACTAATGACATGAACAATACAAATCCAACAAAGCTCAATAAATGAACAGCTCAATAAATTCAACTACAAGTTTCCACTTGTCATTTCAAATGACACATAGAAATCCACTCCCAGCATCTATGTTTGCTGGATCACATATCCCATTGCACCCGTCTCGGTTTTTAAAGGGCGACATGCAAATCGGAGTCAGCACTACTCGAGTCCAGAGAGTGGCGCTAGTGCATCAAAAGAAGTGCAGGAAAATTAGGGCTAAGGTAGCAACGGGACAACTGTGACTGCCCACAATTCACGGATGGACCGCATGACAGAGCGCAGTACTCTGGTGGGACGAGGAGGCGGACTCCGCCGACATGGACGATGTTTACCACTCAAACAGTCAAAGTTTATGGACAGTGTTTTATCAGTTCAGTTACAACAACAGTTTAGTTAGCCTGCTAGCTAGCAACAACTATCAGCTATCCAGAAACATAAAGACGAGGAGGATTTATGTAGATTAACCAATTTGTACGAGACAAAGTTGTATCGTTTTCATAGGCTTTCACTTACACCGCTCTCTGTACTGTATTTATTAAAGTTTCTGACCAAAAACAACTTTTGAACACATAATGTTAGCATTACTCTTTGTCTTTGCCCAATACTAAGTTTTGTAGAGTGGAGCCTGAACACATGAGAATGCAAGTTAACGCAATCTCTGTTACCGTTAGCTGTTGGCTCCATGCTGTCACTGTGATTTCTCTGAGAGGCATGATGGGATTTACCATAAATCTAATTGAGGTAGTTGTTCCAAATGTTTTTAGCTTATTCCTCGGCGGCTAATTTGGGACAGTCAAATTGCAACCTTCTTCACTCTCGTTGTGTGCTGACAAATAACTATCATGCGGCAGCAACACACATGTCCAAACACGAGAGCAATCGTCCAGTCACGGGTCATGGTCGATCAGCTGAAAACTCATTTCCACAAAGCGTTTGAAAACTTGTCGACATGGGGAGCGTTTGCATTTCCTCGTGTTAAGACATGAATCCACAACTCGAAGCGTATTCCCCCACTTCAAGTCTGTTATCCTCAAAGTGTGGTGGACCTGCAGTGACTGTGTGTTTGAGTGCAGCCATGTGACCTATAATCGATGGCTGCCTGAGCGCATCCCGTGTGGACACAGACACTGAAGCTGCTGCTCTGTCGAACGTGCCGCTTTCTCTGCCAGTGGTGCCGATACGTGTCTGCGGGGCCTTTAAATCAGAATGTATCATGTTAAACAGACAAAATGAATCCGAAACTCGTAGCCACATCCTGCGGCATATTTGCTCCCGACTTTTTCTGCCAAGAAGGCCACACAATGATTGCAGCGTGTCGTTTTACGACTTTGGCTATCCGTTGTTCTGCGCGGTCAAATTAGAAACCAAAGAGTCCACCTCCTGTGCGCCAGAAGGCCGTTGGACACGGCGCATAGAGGTCGGCCATCACTGAGGTCAAAGTTGACTTGTGGGTGTAAAACCTGACATGTGGTGCGTGCTGCTTTCACTTGCACAGCTGTTTAAGGGGGGCGGCTGGTTTATTTGGTGAAAAAGGACACACCTTCCTCTAAACACCTTGCTTGTCAAAGCCCACTGGTGCTACATCCTCATTTAACTGTACCCTCCATCTTTAGGGCTCGACAATGACAGTCGCCATGGGAAACTGTTTTGAGAAATTGACAAACAATTATTGGCCTTTGGTTGCAATCAGTGACAACTTATTTTTTCCAGATGAAGTAGAAGTCTTGTGGTTGTTCGCCTGATACGTTTCTGTTGAGTCCTCGTGTTCATCGAAACCTCTTCCGCAGAGTAGTTTGTGAATTGAGTCAAACATTTCATTGGAGTTTCATTTCCACTATACTTAGCCAGAAGCACTAGGATACAATAAAAAAGGAGGCCATTTGCTGCAATGAAACCCTAAGAGGAGAATATCAATATGCATCATCAGAGTTGAATATTTCAAGTGTGCTCATCTTCTTAAGTCGTGTGAACAAAGCAAACACTGGGTGTGTTGACTGTGTCAGAGGCAGAGCTATTGGCTGTGACAAGTCGGAGGCTTTTGAAGCAAACCATGCAGTTCAGTCATAACAACTTGTGTTTGAATAACTAGCCGACTAAGAACTCAGAGAGGGAATAACTAGATAAAACCAGCTGTTATAACATCTTCAAGCTTCCTGGGAGAAAGAGCTGAAGAGACGTTTTCCAATTTCCTTCAGTCAACACAGGGCAAGAGTTGTTCCATCTCTAATAATATAAATAAATAATAAATAATCATAAAGATCTTATCCGCATCACAACATTCCTTTATCAGGCAACAGCCCCAAACCATTTCTTTATTTCTATTGTTTTTAAAGTCGGCAACCTGTTTTTCAAACTGCGTCACTTTAAAGAAGGAATGAAAATGTTGTAAACTCAGTAAGCCATAATGACAAATATGACTTTGTGCAGTTTCAGGGTCTCTGTTGGCTTAGTAAAACTTATTTCTAATAAATGCCCTCTTTGGTATGCATGAAAGACAAGCTCCATTAACAGGTTTTTTTCTACATTTTCTCAACATGAATAATTTATTCATGTGCTGCGCGTGGCCACCCACCGCTCAGACCTTTAGAGGAAGACAAAGAAAAAAAAACAGCTTCTCCTTTCAATAGCACACAAATCAATGTGACAAGCTTAAGAAAAGTTTAAATGACAAAATAAACACACACTTCTCATTCATAAGACCAGCACACTTATAGGATTTGTGACTTTTGATTCTAGACAAGCTGCCATATTAAATTAGAGACCAAAGTGTGAAACGTGCTGGCAGCACGAGTGGCGATAACCTTTGCCTTATCAAATCAAACAGTCAACAGTGGCTATTATTGTGGCTTCCTAAAACTAGAGTTTGTGGACTCTTTGCTTGGCTCCTTTTCTGTCACCGGTGTAGCTAAAAAAAACATGGTGGAATTAGCCAGCTAGCCATCTCCATTGGTGCGTACGGCTCTTCCCAGCGAGCTGCGACAACACTTTACAGCTGACGTGTGCTGTAACCATAACTACTGACAATAATCGTTGGTTTCTTTTGTACAAGTCAAATGACACTTCAAATATCTACCACTCCTACTCTATTTCTTTGGATTCAAACTTCCAATTAGTCCATGTCCCCAAAGAGTTGCATGACAGGGAGGAACACTGTTGGAATTGTGTTTCCCACTCCAGAAAAGCAGAAAGGAGCAGTGATGAAAACGCAGTGCAACTGGGCTCTCAATATTTTGGGCACTCTTCTCAGTAGTCCGATTGAAAAGGTTTAAACTGGATTTCTTTTAAGGTGATATTGCAATAGTGCCAACCGAAGACTAATCTTCTATTTCTATTGTGAAGTTTGAAGAGGAGCTCTCCAAAAGCAACATCCTGCCTGTAAACTGCAGCTTGGTATAGGCTACATCTGACACTGAAACAGGAAGCTGTTTCTATTTAAATCTGTACTCATTTTGATGCTATTTCTTTTTTTTAAACCAATGACAGCTGATTTCTTCTATTCTTATTCAGCTGTCGCTCAGAGGGATCTTTGTCTCCTTCTGCCCTTTCAGCTGTCAGTCTGGTTAAACCACTGTACGGTGTTTTGTTAACCATTGACAAAACAAACTCTTCATTCAAAACAACATTTATTTGTAAAGAGGATATTCGACAGCGTAAAAGCATGAAAACCCATTCCGACATGGAGTAGTCCGCTCAGACATCTGGCTATCAGATCCATGCATATCTGCTTATGTCATCGCAACTTAAACTAGCTGACGTTCTGACTTTTAGTCCTTTGTGTGGGTCAAGCTACAGAAAGTCTGAATCCTACATTTCCCATAATGCAACTCAACAGTGACTTTAATAAGATCCTCCCTGTCTCCATAATACCTACTTCTTCCAAACTCCACGCCTCCAGTTTGTAACATTGAACTTTTCTGTTAAAAGACATTTCATAGTGCCCCTTTAAATTATGATTTGCTGAAATGATAATTGGACTATGGTATTGACACATCTTGTGGTGATGTAAGAAATCAATTTAATGAACATACACATGGTGAGACATTGGATAACAACATAAAAGCAGCCAACTAAAAGACAGCAATGCTGCAGTGTTGTTCTGAAGGTTCCCTCCCGGTAGGATATTGACCGCACTGACAGGCACTGACCCTAATTCTGTCAGTGGTGCATATTCATGAGGTAATTTGGAGCTTTGCAGGAATTAGGCCATGACGAAGCCGTCTGCTCAGCATCCTTGAGTGACACTAGCACCTTTTGCTGTTCCCTCGGAGCTGCAGCGCAAGACGAGCGCCACATCCCTTAAGGTTTAAAAATGCTGCCACATGCAAAGTAAACAACATTGTAGATACCGTCAGACTTGTCGCCAGACCGCCAACTGGAATGACTGACTGTAATCTCATGGATGGATTTATTTTCCAGTTGTTTATCAGTCTGATGAATAACCATAGTGCAGGATGATTGTTTGAAAAAAAAAAAAGAGAAGATAATCCAGATCCCTTCTGACCACAGCCCCTTATTGATGTCCGCCCTGCGCCACTGGAGTCAGCCGGTCTGCAGCGAGCTGTCCCGGGACAAACTCAAGACAAAAATCAATGTGTGACGCGGCCATCTTTTTAAACACTGCGTTTGTGTCGGCCTTCCGCTGCTTGTCATCTGATGCCTCCTCTACAGACTACTGTCCTCGGCCTCCGGAGACTGGACGTCAGGAGAGTGACCTTGTTAATTCAATTCACCTTCGTAAGATGAATACAAAGTCTGTCTGCCAGGGGACGGTGTTGGGTATCAGAGTCAAGAACCGTCTGGTCCTTCACAGACAACTTAACAGCTCTACACCTCAGGGTTCCAGTATGAAACACAAGCGGGGCTTTTATGCGTCAATCGTCCATTAAAGCTCGCTATTCTATTAACATTGAGACATTGCTCGAATTTAGAAATTACTCCAGGTAATGTAAGAGGGTTCATGTAGCTTTTCTGCCAATTTAGGCTAGTTGTTTTGGGTTTGACAACCATATGCTTGAGTCGCAGCAGCACTCACCAACACCCCCCCAATCACTAGTATAAAACACTGGGCAGCCATTTTAGGCCACAAGCTCACGCTGGATAATTAATTTACCGATTGGTTGCTAACTGCCCAGCACAAACTGGCAGCGAGCTAATGTAAACACACCTATTGGCTCAATGGGAGAGTCAAAAGTTTGTACTAGAACATGTGCCCAAATATTTTCTCAAATGATCAGACCGCATAACCACTTCATATTGTGTCAGTCATTCATTTGGTCCGACATTGTGTTCATTTTAGCTGATGGTTGTTTTGGGTTTCGCAAACTAATCAGGAGTGTGTGATATGTTGGGGTAGTGGTTGCTATTTTCCACAACAATCTAAGAAATAATTTAATTTTTTGGCTGTTATTTCTACAAGACGACTTGCAAAGACCTTGACAGCTGAACCAATCACATGCATGTTTTTTTTTGCCATTTATGTGGCAATTTTCAGTCGATTCTTTTCATCACCGTAGCCTGGCAGCTAGCTGGCTATGTGTGATGATGATGATGATATCCTCAGTCTTAAAACGCACACCTAAAGATTTACATCTCACATTTATATTAGCGTCATCATTTTTACGTGTGCCAATAAGCCATGGACAGAAACCAATATTTGGCAATTTACTTATTTACAAATAACTTATGTAATGTATAATTAATTTAAAGTAACTTTAAGCGCAGAAGATATGAAAATATAGTGTCATATTTGCAATGAATCGTAAATTGTGTAGTCATGCTGTGTAGTTATTTTGATAGAAAATCTATTTTCTATGACACATGGGGTTTTATGCTCTAGGAACAATTTATTTGCAGTTAAACTGGTTGTTTTGCCTGTGATTCCTTATATTATTCTGTAAGTGGTCACCCCTACTCTAATAACCAATTGTGGCATCGTTCCTGCGTTTGTGGCCATATAAACTTGTGTAGCTTACTAGTACCGAGTATAGTAAGTGGCTGATTTTTCTTATCATTCAGAAATGTGTTGAGGGCCAACAACAAGACCTTTAGTCCAGCTCCATTTGTATTCACATAAAGATTATCGTTACAGCCTTTTTCTGTAATTTACTAAATTATTGCAGGTTTTTCTTTTGTTAACTGACAGTAGGTAAACATCTCTTCCATCCCTTTTTAAAGCTTCATAGGTGCCAGAGAAGAAGAGCAGAGCTTTCTCTTAAGTACCTCAGTACAATATCAAGGACGAGCACATTGGCTCAGACATATTTTATATCCCAAATTCTCCCAATATACTCATTGTTGACAGAAAAATATATATTTCTGCAGACTTGTTTGTTGGTACAGCATGTGATGTATTGAGCCAAATACAACAACTTATCAGACATTAAAGCAAACTGCAATATTTACCAATACTAAACCATTCAACTTCAATAAAACATTGGTTTGACTTCCTTAAAGAGAAATGTTTAACACACAATCTCATGCCTTCTTAATAAAGAAGCAAATGCTGGAGACAGTGATAGTCCTGCATTGGGAACAATAATCCCTTCGCTTCTGGGAAAAAAAGTCTTTGCAATGTCCTATGGACACGGATTGTAATGGAGCTCATCACTGGATTAATTTGTTGTGAAGGGAAGACATGCAAAAGAAACAGAGGACAGCGATTGAACAAGTTTAAGCATGAAAAAGACAAGTTAATAAGATTATTTAGATCGTCTTGAAAAAGCATAAAAATAAGAAATGTGTTTAAGCTCCGGGCGTGTTGTAAAATAGATGAGTCATAGTTTTTTCAAAAGGAAAAAAGAATGGGAGGCAGATACAATGAGCTTCGCTGACCAGACAGTTTAATGCTGTCTGCCACACGATAAGAAGTGAGGAGCTCTGACTTCCAACGACTGCTGCTCCCATGAAATCAACTGCTCCTCCATTGAAACTGCCCAGTTGATCACCATTACTCACATGGCATTTCAGACACAAATCCAAGCAGAAGGAAACAATACCATCACTGTGTACGGATCAAGAACGCAAACTCCGGGGTAATGCCAGCGAATGTAATTCAATGTACCTTGGTTAGCAAGCCTCGTCACGGGAACAAAAATACATGAAAGAGGCTAAGAGCCTTGACAATGGACTCACAGAGACTACATTACTACACCAATACGTTTTCGTTTTAAAAACGCAAAACTTTTGCTGCGTTTGAGCCAAGTGTCCACACAACTTCAGACTCTTAAAATACGATGCTGACTCGGTTTTAGTTTGAAAAATGTGGGATTGTCGATACAGATGTTGCTGACACACATAATCATCTGCAATTTGTGACGCTACTACTGCCTATATATGCAGGAGGCAAACTATTATTCGAGAGATTTGCATTATGTCCTGTGGCCAGCAGCGTTATCAGTCTGCTTCCTGTTCACACTTAAAAGCAAACAGTGTACGGTCATGTTTTCAGGCGCACAAGTAGGGATGGTGAAAATGCTGAAACGTATTAGTGTGGATGTGGCCTGGAAGTCTTAGTATGCTTTACAGGAATTTGCTTGTGCAAAGGCCACCTGCCATCATCTAGTGGAGCGAGACACTAGAGAGGATAACGACAACCATTTTGCGACAGTGTATTCTCAAAATGTATTCACTGGCTTTTACAAAAAGTGAAGGAAGTTGCTTTTTTTTTTAAAGAAAGCCGGAGAGATGTTGACCCTGCCGTCCTCCAGGCCAGTTGCTGCCTAAAGAGGGCGCGGTTCCCTGGTTGTCCATTTGAAAAAGTCACAGACAGCTGGTTCTGAGTCAGACTTGTGGAAAGTGCAGGCTTAGTGAGTCTTCAGCAGATGCAGCACATGCAACAGGCCTTTTTCACAGGAACTAATAAGATGGAAGCAAAAGCACATGTGTACATTACAAAATAAATGGTGGGCTGAATTCCATTTTGCTGCTTTAGTTTCAGGGACCTGGTATTTTGCATGCTGAACTACAGGAACACTTGAGTAGAACAGAGCCGTCAAACGCGTTATTTAAGGGGAACCGTAGGGTTCTCCAAGTTCAAATTAAGACTTTTTAATACTACTCTTAGTTAAATTGAATGAAAATGTATTGGCCAGTGGTGTAAAAGGATAAAAGACATTGTGGAATAACTTTATTGATTGATTTATTGATTGAATTACGCCGTCGAAAAGAGTTATTCACCAATAGTTTTGTGAGGTGTGTGTATTTACTCTATTAACATCAAATGTAAATGATGCCTATTTGACACACTAAGAGAACCAACAAAACTCCTATTTGAACGGAAGCTTATCAGGTAAAGATTAGGATCAGCAATTCACTCTCACTGTGCAAACTCTGAAGTAAAATAGATTTTGAGATTAGAACACAACAGGACATCTTGTTTTGATAAACACGTTTTATTGGACAATATATATGATTGGTTTGAATTATTGATGAGTCAATGTTCATTGCGTTAATGTTGCAGCTGGTGGAGGTGGAGCCATGAAGTTAAGCTGATGTTCAGGCTGCAGAGAATCAAACTTGACTCGGTCAACCCGCATGCTGTGGACAATCATTCTCCTGGAATTAACTTGAGGCTGAGCAACTCAACAGTTGCACTGGAGCCTCCAAGCGTGACAGGCATTATATTGCATTACAAAGGAGTCATGTTTTCTTTGACGATAAAAGTTTTACGAAAGGTTTAACATTAAGTTTGACCCTGTTGACACACAAAAAAACGGCGACTGGGATTGTCATTAAAAAAGGCACTTGCCCGTTCTGAGTGGACGAGTTAACGTTAGCCTGTTAGTAGGTGCGAGAGTTTTCTTTCTGGACAGTCAAGATAGTAAAAGAAAACACGGATGTGAACTGTGGGCTTCCTGTACTGCCGCGCCATATATAGTTCACACCAAGCAAAGTGAATTGTAACATTAGGGTATTGATGTAATCCAAAAAGAAAGAACAAAAAGAAAAAACACCAAGAACTTTGTCAATTAAATGTATTACTTTTACCAAATGTCAATACTCCGACAGCCTAATTTTGAAAATATAAAATTCTTTGACAAGACAAATTACAGATTTATTTTCTGTAATTCCGTCCTGTAGACTGTCATCAGAACAGAATTACACCATTATCTCCAGAAAAAAAAAATACTGCTGTGCAATGAACACAGGACTGGGAAGAGGATCCGTTGAGGTACAGTGACTGTATAAACTACAAAAAGTGGTGAATACAGGAGGCAACTGTACCGAGCGTTGCCAAACTAATGTGTCCGCCCCGGTGGTCCATCAAGCACACTCAGGCTTGAGTAATGGTCCTTGGAGACGCACTTCAATGCTGCTGCAATATTAAATGACTAATAATTAAATAGGATGTATCGCTGAGATTGATGCATTCTGGACACAAATGTAAGCCCTTCGTCAACCTTCAAAATGAATCAGGTTGTATTGTGTCTCTAAGAAGCCTTTTAAAGAGTGAGCCACGACTGATGAAGGTTTTACATTCACAGAGCGCTGTTTTGATAAATGGGCAGTAGAGGACATCACAGCCAATTATATGGTGATAATCTGAAATTTGGAGAAATACAGAGCTGGATAACGTGTCCATTATGGTCAATGATATATATACACACCACCACAAAAAACAAAAAATGAAGGACATCAAACTAAACCTATTTTCTTTTAGCCATGACTCAAGGGGCACTGGAGTATATCTCATCTCAGTGTGTGTGTGTGTGTGTGTGTGTGTGTGTGTGTGTGTGTGTGTGTGTGTGTGTATATATATATATATATATAAAAATAAAAATTTCATCTGGACTTTTCACTACGCTAAGCTACCTAACAATACATGAAGATCACTTAGTTGTACAAATAAGGTGTTTACAATGATTCTGTTGTGACACTATAGTTGCATTTGACCGTAATGCACCCAGACAACATGACACCCGTCAACCTAATTAGCAAAATGGGGAAGGGGGAATTAGGGGGTGTTGAAAATAGGGTGTCCAATGAAAGGTCTCAGTGAATGCACAAGTGTGACCCACTAGACAACTCTGCTTTAGGCGGGGTTTTGCATCACTGGGCCTTTGGTGTCTGGAGCACCCGGGGCTCTAGAGCACAGGAGCTCGCCCTAAAAATCCGGCTACAGCAGTACGAACAAAACAAGTGATCCTTAACGCAGACGCATGAACAAATGTCGCAAAGGACACTGGGAGCAAAGTAATGACATTCAATTACTTTATATGCAATGAAAACTGTAAACAAAATCTCCTTACGGACTAGATCCCATTCATTCATGGGATAATGATTGGATGATTGGATTTTGGCATAAAAATACAAAGACATTTATTTATTTTGTATTCTTTTTGCATATATTGTAAACTAGATACACAATATGATCTGAGAGGGTTAAAAAAAAGAAGCTTTTTTCATTTAATCTTAACTTTAACTTGAGGTATTTAAGAAGAGCTTGTCAACACCTTTGAGTGTAGGACTCATCCCTCCAATCTTTGTCACGTGACCACGCTGCTCTGTAAAGGAATATGTCTTTTACACACATGGTTTAAAGTTCAACCCGGCAGCTATTTTGTTCACCTTTATCCTAGTCACTCAGAAAATCTCTAGAAAATTTTAGACTGCACTGTTTATTCGTTGTCTGTCAGCATCAAATCACCTGACGCCAGAACATCACAGTCGCTCACATACTCCGGTGACACCAACAGACTTAACAAACTGGTTAATCACTGTACATGTTCATGTTTATTAACATTTCACACATTTTTTATACACTACACATACATACTTTTGCACTTCTCTATTGTTTCAATTTAATTTCCTAAATTCAAACTCTCTGCGCTCCACATAAGAATTGACAACAGTCACCACATAAAATCTGATGCCAGAACTAAAGACACGAACACTTACGGCCCCTGATCACACCGAGACGCAGCAGATGTCCACCACATATACCGGTATTAAAAGAGGAAGACGGACAATCTTAAATGCAGATGAAAGGTTGATATCTGCATTTTTTTGTTACAATAAACAATATAATTGTGTTTGCATCCTTCTCATCAAACAGCAGAGCAACAGCAAGAGCTGGGCGTCTCAATGCCATGGGGTGTTTTCTTTAATCTGCCGCGATTGTTGTTACGCGTCTGATGGAGGCCTGAAGTTACACTCGGTAACTGAAAATAAAAGTACCCTTTGGTCACATTCGCAACAAACCGTCACTATACCCCGACAGTAATACATGACAGATAATCTGTGAAAAACAAAATCTGGCTCGTCTGTGTTTCTGATGGCGTTTGCAAGATTCCATGGCGTGTGAAGAAAAACAAGCAGCTGAGGAGTCTCTCTAACGCAGCAGTCAATCACTGCTTGTGAACTCTGATCAAACTGTCAAACAAGGCATCGCTGATGAAATATAAATTCAGATTCAGTTACTGCATTGCCTTATTTCTCGCCTCAAATGCTTTCAGAAACATATTTTGGTTCCTGTTTAGCTGTAAAGTAAAAAAGTTTGCTCCGGGGCGGTGAGATGTGCTCGGATTTGTCTCCTGTAGCAAACTGAGACCAAACTCCCCTTACTCCTACAACTCCTGGAAAAAAAGGAGTTAACATGCTGACAGAAAGCATAAGAGACAAATCTCTGAACTCTGGTAGCAGCCGCTCTGACAGCTTCCAGCGCTCCCTGGGTGCACCTTGTCAGAACAATCCGTCGAACGTCAACACTCGGAAAGCTTAACAACTTGTTTCGCACAACTTGTTGCCAACAAAGTTCTGAATGAGAACCCCGTTTTTCTCGATCCGATCTCATTATCCTCTGCCGAGCCATTGTGGGAATAGCCTGGCAACCTCGCTAATCAGCGCCTATGTCAAAGCCAGGATTGTTTATGGGGAGAATGGAATCTCCTCTGGGAGAGTCACGGCATCCTTGGAGGCTTGTGACCGAGCACGGAGCGAGATGCCTTTTCACACCAAGAATGGGAGAGTCCACAGCTCGGTGCATGTGTGGGACAGGGCCTGAGGACAGACGCGTATACGCATTATGTCAAATTAATGAACGTGCGGAGAGGAATCACAATGGATGCTCAGCTACACGCACAATGCGTCAGTATCTGATGCCGGGATCAGAGGTCATGTCCGGCTTTGTGCGTAGCCGCAGAGGATGGAGACAAACAAGGGGACCTTTGAGAGTGCAGGAGGTTTCGTGTCTATTGCAAGACCAATCAAATAATGGAGCAGTTGATTGCGTGACAGGAGGGAAAAAAACTGCAAACGTTTTACATTTTATTTGATAGAAATGCATAGATGAAATGCATAGACCCGACACTTCTTAATCATTGCACGTCCTGCATAGGACAGGCTACTGAAAACATCCACAAAACATAATATAATAACACTGCAAGTTGAGAGAAAATATATCCCATATCTTCAAAGAGATCATGTTATTTAACTGCCTGAACGGTATGACGAATCCTGGCCTGTTGTGCAAAGGAAAGATGTCGACAGACTATTTACTGAAACTCATGACACACCTGACAGCTACAAAAAAAACTGTTTTTAGAAAAGAGTAACGGCAACAAAAAGACAATGAACAATTTCTGCGATCAATGCCGCCAGCTTCATGCAGGTCAATCGGCTGTTTGGTTAAAAAAAATAAAAAATAAAAAGACAGGGACACAGACACGATCATTGGTGTGAAGGCTAAAAGCAGAAAACGTGTTGGGATTTTATTTTGTTGCCATGTTAGTTTAGCATGTTAGCATGGAAACATTCGCCAATTAGCCCTTTATACAAAGTACAGCTGGATGAGTGAACGGCTGATGGTAATGACATTAGTTTTGCAGGTATTTGGTCCTTCTGGTTATTAAAATTCATCATGAGGAGAACAAAAGTGGACTGAAATGCATGCAGTGCAACAGCTGAAGTGACCTTCGGCAAATTCAGACCGCTTTAAGTCCAGACGAAATGACAAATACATATTTTAACCCTTTTAGATCACACCCTTGAAATATTGTGAACCTATTTAACAATATTTGGAAAGAAATTACATAAATTCTTAAAAAGAATCCAAAGAAAGCGCCGCATGAACTTCTGGGCCTGGACTACGTGGCAGTTAGCCGGACTTTTCCGTTTTAACATGTTAGGACTATGGTTTGGCAAGTAAGTGCTGTAGAAGGTCTTTCATGGAGACAATAGACAGAATAAACTTAAACATTTTGAGTTCACATGGAATATGCGTGTGTCCTCGTGATTAGCATGCAATTAGCAGATCCGATTCACGGGCCAATTAAGAGGGTAGCGGCTATTCTTCACTCATGCTGTGTTCACACTACGAGTGAAGCAGCAACAGACTATAATTTATTTTCAATGGAAGCCGGTGACATGAAGCTACAAAAGGACACCCGACACTTGACACCGTGTGACAGGCGTGACGTGCTACGAATTAAAGTTGAGCTGGTCTCAACTTCTTTTTTTCAGAGCCCAAAGGAGGCAGTGAAGCAGTTAGCCAGTATCCAGTGCTATTTACCAACATAACTAAGCCAACAAGCGCTTCAGCAACACTTCAACAGTGACGCGCCGCGGGCCGTGCCTTTGTTTGAACATAATATAAGACTCTTCTGTCCACAGGCCGCAGTCGGGGGACTTTGTTTTAATAGGAGGGGGGCTGGTGGGGTGAAGGGGTTTGGTTGGTGACGAAAGCTGCCTACCATGTTTGTCTCCTGACGGCAGATCATCGGGCCAATAGCAAAATTAAATGTCCATAACCGGGATTCAACCAGAGGGCAGTCGCTATGCGCATGTATAACAAAACATGAAAAATGCATATACTTAGCATTAAAATCTCAAGATTAGGATCTGAATCTATCAACAACATAAATACATACCTATGGCTTTCAGTTAAAAAAGTTTGAGGGTTTAGTTACTCTTTTTCAACTTACATGGTCTGCTGCTCTTAGTGTCCTCTTCACTACTGAAACCTGAAGCAAAGTTAAATTATTAAATACTTAGCTAATTGTAGCCTACGAGGCCAAACCCTCCCCCTCGCTGAATTCACACATTTATTTCGTGTTTTGCAGAATCTGCACATTGTACACTTGTATTGGGCCTACTGAACTGTATTTAATTGGAGATGAATTAACTCTAAGATCTTTGTCTTTCTACTACTCATCACATGTTGAAACAATGTGACATTGTTGTGACAATGTGACTGGTGAAGTCAAAGACTAATTCACCACATTGTGGACAATTCAGTTTTTCAAAGCTAAAAGCTAAAAGTGGTTGTATTTTCTTTGCATCCTCCTCCATGTATTAGTTTTATTTGTGCACTGGTGCAACACCTCAGCTCAGCTCAGACTCCGATGCAGCAGCTTAATTTTGGGAGACAAATGTGCTGCAGTCTCTGAGATCTGCATCAGCCGCCAGCAGCGACAACTGCTTGTACCCTCTGTTAAGATACGCCGAATCCTGAAGTTACCACCGCAGTAAACCTGAAATTGTTTGGGTCTTATCTGCCGCGCCGCAGAGCGTGTGGTTATTTCAGCTGCAGCCGGCTGTCCCAACTTGGAGCAGTGTAGTCTTGGTCATATGTTTCCATCCTAGTCCTTACACATGGCATTGTGAATGGTGTTGTTGGAGAAAATCTGATAATGTCATGGAATTACAACGGCCACATATTCCACAAATATGTATATATGGTGACATTTCCATATTTTGTCATGAACTAATCTGCCCCCATTGCAACCATACTATACAGATCTGATTTAAAGCAAATTAATACTGAATTCCACAGCAAAGACTGATCAACAAACAACTACGCAACGAGATTGCGTGTCTTAAAGTCAAATAAATCTGCATTTGTACTCAGAGAGACTGCAGGTAAATGAGCTGTTGAGGGAGGCCGAACGGCTCCTTCTCGTCACAGCCACGTTCAGATCTCAGCTGTCCTTTCAAACGTGGGTCACACTCATCTGCTGCACCAACAAAGACACGCACCAACACACCAAGACAGACACGCACCAACACAGACACAACAGCACAATGGCGTCTGAGAGTTGTAGCCACGGCTGTTTCAAAGAGTACATTCTTTTTTTTGGTAGGGGTGGGGGGGGGGGAATATTGCTGTGTAAACATATCAGATGAAAAAAGGGGCAGTGTTCAGTCAGCCAAAATAATTCACAATGAGTTGTGTGAATTTACACCCAATAACATGCCTGTTAAATGTATTTAGCTGTAAGGTTTCTCCAGAACTAGACGAGAGTCTAGGAACAATAAAAAATAGAAAATCTGGCTTTTACAGCCCATCAGCTTAAACACAATGCTTATTAAAATAGCAATTACAGCTTCATCGTTTCTTTATCATGGTCTAAATCCCCAAATAAAAGCTCTAATTCTAAAACCACAACGAGACATTTAAAAAAAGAACACACTGAATGCCGCAAGTCTCAGACCCAAAATTGCCTCCGTTTACACTTGTCTATAAAACTCAGTGCATAAGAAACAAAGTTACAATTGACACGGAAATTGATCGTTATGATAATAGGGTCTAGCGTGATGAGCAACCCCGTGTCACATGGCCTGGTACAATGTTTATATTGATCCGATCGGTTACTCATGACCCAATTAATCACAGGCCTCACCAGTGTCATGTCAGATTTTTTTCGCCATTAAAATACAGAAAGATTATTAAATTTCGGCCTGACGTTTCATAAAAAGATTGGGTGAGCGCAGTGTGCAACGCTTCTTCTGACCACTCACTTCGTAAACTACTCCTTTGGGTGAAAAAAAGGAAATTTCAGTGCACCTTTTTGCATGGTAGAGATTTTTGACAGGAAAGAGAATAAGGGTAATAAGAAGAGAGAATAAACGTGTGAGGGCTGGGAAAATAAAAGTGAGTACAGCAAAATACAAAAAGTCATATTTCTTCAGATAAGAAGTTACTAGACGGTGAGAACAAGATTACATCAAGCACCAACATCATAGGAATACCAGTACAGATGTACCAAAACAGATAAGATGTTAGTTTACCCAAACACACACACACAGCCTGCTGGCACAGGTGTATATTTCCATCCAGCTGCAGCAAAAACGTGCACTGAACCGAGACCCTCAACAGCAAAATACATAATGGACCATGGCTTGTAAACTGTTCCACCCCAATCACAACGGAGGCAGCAATGTAATAGGTTTTAGTGGCATGTTGCTCGAACCAATTAGTCATGCTGACCGGGAAATGTTTCACAGGGCCGATGATTGGGAAACATTCAACAGAAAACTAAGCCCAGTAGTGCCCTTAAGCAACGCATTTACTGCCCAAAAGCTCAATTGGAGAGAATACTCAATACTATAGGAGTGCTGTGGTTGTACTGGGCAGCATGGATATAAATGGTGTGTGGGTGTACAGCCCTCCCTGTTTGTAGTTGGTTCGGCAAGTTAAATAAGGAGTAAAGGCTTCTATGCATATCTGATTAAACCGTAATCTTATATAAAGAGTGAAGCATCAAAAGACCATTGGAACTGTGGATCAAGTAACATGAGAGGGAGTGGGAGTCGCTTTTGAGACAGTCCCTTATGGATCACACCTCATTTAGGATTCAACATATCAAATGAAGACAAAATAGAATTAAGTTTTTTTTGATCAACTCTTCCCTGTATCTTCACAGGAGCAGTGACACTTGTTTCAGTAAAGTTGCTGACCTTAGGATACGACAAGACAACAAATGAACGGCTTCAGCCAGACTGAGTCACAACTGGGCAGACTTCATCACAGACTCTCACACATGCGGAGAACCGCACGAACCAGACTCCGTTAGCGAAATGTCTATATTTGTTGTTTTCTTCGTTGCAGAGCAGTACATTTAACGTTACGTAAAAACTTCAAAGCATTACTTCATGGGGACTCTTTATGGAGTTTGGTAGTCAACGTCAGTTTTATGCCCGAAACGAGAACAAAAGGTTAAACTGAGCAGCCGCTGCTGTGTGGATGTTGTCGGACTGGCGCTGAATTCAATGCAGCGTTAAATTGCCCTGTTTTTGAATGGGCTTCTGCGTGCAGTTCTACCGCGACTGGGGGATTAGCCAACTGAATGCGAGCCATGACGAGCTAGGGAGACGTTATTCTCGCTGTAGCCTTTAACACTTTCTCTCACACACACACAGAAATATCACACACTCACAATACACTCATGCCCGCCGTTTAACGTTCACTGTCTGGCTAGTGAACACAACTCAACGTAACGTTATCTCGCAAAGACGCTCCCCGCGAGCACGTGCTAAGTTAAACTGAAAAGTACCTGTGTCGCTGAGGTCGGGGCTGTGTCCGTTGGCCACCGTTGGGATGAGCTTAGCTTTCACTGTCTCCGTCTGGCGCTCCGCCGCTGTTCAATTGTGTCCTCATCACAGCTTAGACCCGGCAGACACATACGTCAGGCAGAAATAATTATACCATATTTTTTCCAACGTCTCTTTCTCTCTCTCTCTCTCTTTCTCCAGACTGACGAAAACGCGCCGGCCGTTGTATTCACAGTTAGGTTGACCCTAAACAAAAAAAAGCTCCCCCCGGGACAACAGGGCTCGCGGGAAGCGTTCAGTCAGATGCTTTCTGCTCTCATGTAAATAAAAGACTCCTGTGGTCCTCCATGAACCCCCTTTCTCTACGTCACCTAAACCGACTAAATTCGCCTTTCGCTGGAGTTACGGTGCGCTATTTCCAGGTTAAAACTTGTCAAGCGGCTCGTCCTACGTGTGCAACTCAACGGAGAAGCACACCGCGGAGTGGATACTGACTGGAGCAGAGGAGCGGCGCTATCTCTGTGCGGCGTTCACGGGCGGTCAGAAACGTCGGGCACGAAGAAATGCCAAACCACTGAGGAAATAGGACAATGTGCTGTCGTTATGCAGACGCGTGGGCTTCGGGATCTGGCTAGCTGCAAATTCAAATGGTTATAGACAAATGGTTATTGCACAAGGAGTTCACTTTACATCCCTCAGATAACCTAGCTAAAGAGCATTTGCTTCTATATATATATATGTATGCTGCTGCTGCAACATAAGCTATTTTACAATAATTCAACATCTACAATGGGACAGTCACATTATAGTTCTTAAAACCAGGATCAGCTTTGCCAACTAAAACCAAGATAAGGGAACGGCTTTGTCGCTTTGAAATATCCAAGCAACTCCGGCTGGGTTACCAGTCTGATTCCAGCTCGTATGCCATGACTCGCCACGGATTTACGTGTTGCCACTGAACGTATCTTTAAAATGATCTTTAATGTGACTTCAGTGACTTTTAGTTTGAAAGCTAACTCGGCATGAGAGACACGAGGAGAAGCTTCTTTTGGTGGCGTGATGGTCAACAATGAGCCAGATACAGGAAAGAAAAGGGGAGGAACGTCCCTTTGATATGTTTTTTGAGAATTAACTTTAACACGCAAGAAATGCTCTTTTTTTTCTTCCAAACAAAACGCAGGACTTGTACTTTACTTGATCATTTCTAATATACTTTACGTTTACACTCCAATGCAATTCTGAGTTCAATATTGAACTTTTTTATTCCATGACATTATTTGACAGCTTAAGTTACTTTATAGATATAGATTGATAATAAAAACAATATAAATTAATAATGTAATGATGATGTATTATTAATGATGAAGCTACCCAGAAGTGTAAAAGGTCATTAAAATGACATTTACGAGCTGCAACATGGGGGCAAACGTATTATTACGTCACTAATTATAACCCAGTAATAAATTATATATTATTTAAATACCATTCTGCGTCATGAGCACTTTTACTTGTAGTACTTTGATGCTGATGTTTTTGTACTTTCACTCAATAAGATTTTAAATGCAGGACTTTTACTAGATTTCTTTTTACACCGCAGACTTTTACTTGAGCAAAACATCATAGTACTTCTTCCACCACAGTTTTTATTAGATTTTCAGCCCGTGTCCATTGGGAAGTCTTTTATTAAACCAGCAGCACTAAAAAGCAGCTGATCCACTGTTGTGAAACTGAGTCCAGGCGGTGTCACAGACAGAACATGGCCCGAGGCATCGAGGTAAATACAACAGCGGTGCCTGAAATGATCAAAATTCACATGTTGCAGGGCCCAAACGTCCCGAAACAAGCATTCATGCAATCATGGGCTCATAAACACCCCTCACTCTCTCCTCAGGAGAAGGAGCTGAAGGAATCGAAGGAAGTGAGGAGGAAATCCAAACCTCTGAGGTCACCCGATATGGTCTCTTAGTACTCTCCTCTCTCTCTCTCCCTCTGACAGACGATCGCAGGCCTCTTTTAGTTCCTCTTCCAGCGTGCTTCGGCTCCACTGACAGTCCTGTCAGCCAGGGGACACGTCCTGTGGAATGACCCGCAGACCGCGAAATACCAGCTGATGGATTCCTGCATCTGTGTGCTCGACCTCGGCCTCTCACACAAGACGAAAAAAACAACTGGAATCAATAACAAGCTTGCTCACAGTGTCATGTTTAAACACAACGCATACATACATATTCTGTCAGTCACATGTCATATAGCACGAGGGACTCCTGTCATCTCAATAAGCGACATGACGTCCATATTGATGTTCATCTCAAAGACGGGTTGTCTGTCAAGTTTGAATTCACTCCCATCATGTGGAACAGGAAGATGTACTGAATGTTATTCAGAGAGGGAAACTGTCTTAAATTACATCAATAAACATAAAGTAGAATAAAATTATCTCTGTCTTAAGCTCTTTGCTCGGAAACAGTTTCTATTCTGTTTGTTACATCTTTATATGAGACGTATAGATTTGCACCCTAAGCTTGAAGTGGCCCTGAGGCCATGAACAGAAACCAGTAATTGTTGCCTGTTTTAACTTGACCTATTTACAGATGTACACACCACATCATCATATTTTAAGTGGGCATTTATAGGCCATGTACTGTATTTAAATTGAAAATAATTGAATTCATTTGAATGAACTTTGAGTTGAATAACAGACAGGGAGTGGGATGTCAAACGGTCCACGGTCTAGTCGTATTGTGCATTTATTCATGATAGAATATTAATCTCTGGTTTTCCTAATTTCTTGCTGTGTAGCTTGAAAACTACACGTTCACTATTGTTGGGCCCTGTTGTATTTTCAGCCCGACTCTCTTCATTTATCACAGGAAATGATTCCAGACCTGGTTTCCCTTTTGGTGAATGCAGGTACAGACGCAGGTCCTCAGCCCCTCCGTGGCTTCTGGTCTCCGTGGGCTCTTCAATGAGACAAGTCTATGGCCTCTGTAATGAACGCTGCTAGTGTTAGCCCAACCTCCACTGTGGTAGCCCCCTTGGGGCCAACAGAGACCCAGCGGGGACGGAGGAGGTGTTGGCCCCAGACACTCATCATGCAATCTCCAACACCTTCTCCCACAGAGGACACTCCCTCATTGGCTGCCTCTGCACCTCCAGGCACGTCCGTCCTGGGCTGAAGGCAATTGACTCAAAGTGAGTTCATCTACTCTCTGGTTGAGACTCTCTCCTCCCGCCATACTTCTTCTGATCAGCTCCCCCCTGGATTCACTCAGGAACTTGTTCTCATCTTTCTTTTTCTTTAGGAGACCTTCTGAGAGGAGGGCACACTCATCACATCTATTCAGCGGGTGGTTTTGCAGGTCATCACTCGGTACAATAGTCTAGAAAACCTCTCGTTCCTGCTACACCTGAACTCGTTTTATAGCCAGTGAATCCTGGAAAGCAGCATTTTGGAAAAATCACCTGCAAACAGACATTTAAATGCTCCATTGCTTTATTTTTTAACTGTCAGAATTCATAGATGTTTAATCCACATTTTATGTCCTTGGTGTATTTGTTTGTTTGTGTCCCTGTGTTTCTCTGTACACAAGCTGCTCATAACTAATTGCCATTGGTGATTAATGAATATAGACGTATTGAATTTGGCGTTACCTAAAATAACACAGATCAACCTAATGACTTCCTTCTTTTCCCAGATGGGCTCTAGTTCACGAGGACATTTGATCCAAACCTGCCCTCTAGTGACAGCATCTGTTCCACACAGGGAGGAGACTGCATGGCCTGATGGGGCATTTTATTGAGGTCAATCACGAGGCTTTTAATTTTCACAATTCAGACAAGTTTGATTAATTTGAAATGACACTTTTTAACATTTATAATATCCTAAAGATCACAGTAGATGTAGATTTAAAGTTGTTTGTTCCATGTCTATTGAAACATTTATGGAGACAGGACTTGCTTTTCTCCATGAGAATGTAAAAATGAAATGACCATCAACAGCTCTCTCTAGCAACATTTAGGCTGAATTCTCTTTTGAACAAAATTTTCTCCAAAGCATGTGAATACTTTCTGTTGGCATTTGAAAGCAGTAGGAATTATAAAAACATATTTTGTCTCATGACAATCAAACAAACCCTAGATTGTTTTTTAATCTAGTAAAAATGTAAGGTTTGTTGAATCTTTGTGGTTTATAGGCGGAAAAACATGCAAAAACACAACCTTGTGACTGCCACCGTGGCATGTTAGTGAGAGAGAACGGAGCCGGGGGCCTTGTGCGTTTTTCAGTTACTCCCTTTTAATTCAAAGTAAAACAGGAATATATAAAATGATTAAAATCCACATTTATAGACAGGGAGATCATATATGACATGAAAATAAACAAAAAGCGGAGGAGGGTTGCATTTACATTGTGCATTTACACTGTACATGTCATCATTCTTTCCTGTTTCGGTCTCACTTCACAAACTGGGTTAGTTTGGTTGCTGTGTGTCTGTACCAGCGCTGCTACAATTACAATCACAGCCACATCAGAGTGAAGCAGGGATGGAGGCCCACCAGGAAGTCAGCGTCACACTGGGTTCCCGCCACAAAAAGCAGGAAATAAGCTCAAACAGACGTGAAGCGTGACCAGAAGTAAAAAGCTAACGTCAGATGAAGACTATGAAGGAACCGCCACCAAGACAGAGGAGGACTCGTGCTCCTCATTGGCCTCCTGTGAACAACCACCTCTTTAAGACACGTCAAAGCTTCAGAATTCACCAAGATGGGGGATTTACCGACGTATTTTATGTTGTAGAACAAAACAAAACAAAAAATCTCTTTAGCTTGTTTTAACCACAGACATTATTTCAGGCATCTAAACAAAAACACAGAAAAAAAACACAGACTTTGAGACAAGGTAACCAGAAGTGCAAGAAGAAAAAAAAAAAATGGCTGACTCACTTCTGCAGCACTCTATATGAGAACAATGGAAAAATAAACTTGGTTTGGGGTTTCTTGAGTCATACTCTTTTTCTTTTACTCTTCAACAGATTTTACAGAAGTGATATTGTATAGATGGAGGCCACAGCAAACATGATGGACGCCGGACATGATGCCCAATGCAGTCGCTACAACTTCGGGACTGTAAGAAAAGTATGATCGGATTTTCCCCATCCCCCACTATCTGTATTTCACTTCATCGTCATTGTTACATCAGTTTGTGCGCACCACGGATCAGAAAGGACGGTTCATGTCCAAGTCGAGGAGTCCCTAAGCTGTCAGGAGATGTGGGTCTTATAGTTAGTAGGGGTTAAACCTCATCTCTCTAGATAAACGTTCAGACAACATCTCTCCCAGGGCTCTGGATGCAAGCAGAAATGTGAAAATATCATCATCATGCATAGGCACAAGCCAACCTGAACCTGAAAGACTCCACAGAGCTGCCTCCCACCCGCTAAAACAGTGACAGTGGGACTACGGGCTCAGGAAACAGAGAGCACAGTTTGATATGTTTCACGAGAAATCTGGATTAGGGCTGTACCAACAAAAAAAAGAAGAAAAAGACTGAGCTATTAACACATTAGGCTTTAAATGAAATCCAGGTTGAGCTCAGATGTTAGCAACGGAGAGTATGGTCGTTTTTTTGCGAAGGGAAAGGCAGCGCCCTAAACTTTACCCCCGAACCCAGATCATTTTTGGACAATCCCTTAATGCAAATCAAGTTGAGAAGAGATTGTGGACTAAATTCTGCCACCATTATTAAGATGCTAAAGGGAGAATCTCTGATGAAGGGAAACCTTGAGGCTCCAGGAATCAAAAATAAAAGTGTCGAGTCGGCTCATATCAGCATCCTCTATTCCAGCAGTCACCCCAACAGCAGTCTGTCCACCTGTCGCTCCAGCACAACAGCAGCATGCTAAAAGCTGACCTTCCTCTGCCGCTAAACGTATGGAATATAAAAGAGGTCTCAAACGTTAAGGTGGACACAGTGATAGATCTATTTTGCGAAGCGAGAGCTTGTCAAGCAGGCCGGGGTGAAGGAGGGGAGGACCGGCGGGGTGCTGGGGTTCAACTCCAGAATACAGAGGAGGAATGTAGCAGGATGTCAATTATCTGCTCTCACTAACCACGAGCAACAACAAAACAAAACAAAAAAACGAGTTTGGGACTCAATATGACAGAGATGCATCTTGTTTTTCGCTTTAACGTTGAAGCCTTTTTGGCACTAAACCCATTATTTATGTCATGAAAAGTGATGAGCGCAGTCTAAATGGCAAAGGGAGGGCGCAGCAGCCCTCTAGTATCACACTGTAACGGTTTGGCAATAAACCTGGAGGCACAAAGCTAACTAACCACACAGGACTGGCAGTCCCGTCAGCTCATTATGGGGACATCAACATCAAAAATACCTATTGGTCCTCTGACCTGTCCATCGATTTATGAATCTAGATGGTTTAGGTGTGAGTCAGCCTGGTTACTCAAGATAAACCACGACCTTGTATTATTGTTTTGCCAATTTTAGCACCAGGAGTGCCAGAAACAATCTAGATTGATAAATGGCACAACAAGGTAGGAGGGTAAAGTATGCGTCTTTGCTTTTGGGGGGTCCCTTTAAGAGGCAGGAGTGGAGCGCATCTACGTAGCCTTTTTCCCTAATCACAGGCGCAATACTGTCCGTGTTGGAGACCAGGAAACAAAAAGAAAAGAAGCAGAATGAGATCGATAGTGCAAACGAGGGAGCAGAGCTTCTAACTGATGGAGGCGGCCATAGTGATGGAAGATAAGTGCCACGGTCGTGGTTCAAAGATTTAGAACTTTGTTCAAAAATAAATACTCTAGAGTCATGCCTATTTCTGATAAGCGCCTAGGAATGTATGAAAATATTTGATGCGTTTTCTGATACAAACATGTAAATGCGGAGCCTTTTGAAAGTCTTTTACTTGTTTTTTTCTGTCGTTGCTAATTTTTTTTATTAGAAGCAAATGAGAGGGGCGTGGCAGTGGAGTTTGAATAAACGTCACAGTCTTCTGAGGAGACGTACAGAGATGTACTGTAAGTTCTATTATTCACCCACGTTTTTTTAGAAACCTACCGTTTCTTCCAGCCGAGTAAGTAATTAGAAGGAAAGATTGTTAGAAATACACCCGTGGTTGCTCTCATACTGTACATCCACACACACGCACGCACACACACAGATTGGTCGTCCAGTATTTGTACATTATATTTAAGTGCATCTATTGGGTGAAGTTTGCCTCACTGAACTGTATTATAAATGCCATGAAGGTTTAATTAAGCACTTCAAAGTAGATTTGTGCAGTTTGCAATCAGTCTTGATGTGGAAAACTTCACCCAGCTGGTACTTCAAGGTGATTAAAACAAACAGAATTACTTGCAACTACAGTCTGAGTTGGACTGTTTGTTCCCTTGACACAGTCATATTTCAAAGCCTCTTTTCTCTCACTCACACTCACACACACACACACACACACACACACACACACACACACACACACACATCCTGAAAAAACACATTCAGAACTGGCCGACAGCTTCCGCGTGGCGTTCGCTGCGGCACTCACAGCGCGCTGGGTGAGGTGCATGCTGGGCTTTAGCTGTCGTCCTCTTCGTTGCTCTGGGTCTGGGTCTTCTCCGGGTTGGAGGAGCCTTCGAAGCGCTGCGAGGCGATGATGGCCTGGTGAGACATACTCTTCCTCACGATGTCGCCTTTCCTCCACAGGGTGATCTCCTGCAACACGACACGAGACGAATGACATACAGGAGGGGACCGTCTCCATGGTGACGACTCACATCCAACCTGCTGGGGACTGGGACTGAGGGAACATCATGAACAAATGGGCCTAATTCATGAGATTACTTGACAGAATTACACCCATGAGAGGAGCTGAATGAGAACATATTCACTTCGATGACTGATTGACCTCGTGGTCCATGCTGTCTGCTGGCTCTACTACCTGCAGGCCCTTTATTGTAAAATGTTAAAGAGTAACTTTAGTATTTTACCATGTTTTGGTGTATAATTGGGAAAGTCTAAACGGGTAACTAAGCACCTTCACTGTCCATGAAAAGTGCTCCTGACAAGTCGATGCTAACCAGCTGGCTATCACGTCTTATTCCAGTCTAAAGTTGTATAATACGGGATCAAAGTACAAGAATATTTTATAATCTCTTAGATCAAAAAGCTTTGAACATCATTCCTATACAAATGCTGTTCCAGTAATTCCCTTACAGGAATCTAGTAGTTACAGACAGCGTCATTTTCTTTTTGTGGTCTTTATACGTGAACATATGGATAAATAATATGTTCAAAACAATGCAAACTTCGGCTTAGCAGAACAGCACAGTACTGTTTTTTGTCACACCTGAATATAATTTGAACTACAGTACAGTAAGGTATATTTTTTTTATCCGATACTCAACAGATCAAATGTATACTTCAGCGCATTGGTTCAGCGCATCGTGTCAAAAAGAAGAAGAAGAAAAAAAAGAAGAATTAAAGCAGCAGAGATGGCGGTTTTAGTCCTGCCATATCCTACGCTTCCCACAATGCAATTCAACGGTGTCTTTGGTTAGAGCCCTCCTGCCTCCTTCCTAACTGCCCATTTGTTTCAAATTCAATGTTTCTAATGCAGCCTCGAGCCCGGCTGCGGTGACATCATAGGGTTTATCCTCTTAAACTTTGGACAGCCAAAGTGTCCGGACATCAGTACATGGAAGTTTAAAGAGCGACAAGACAATACTAGTCACTAGGACCAAACACAGAATAAATCTGTGTTGTTTAGGAACCTAAACAGCAGGACTCCAACACACTTCCAGGCAGCATGAAGCCCTACCTGCTGTTTGAAATAGCGCCTCTCCTCCTCATCGATGAGGACCAGGTTGAGGTAGTACCGCACAGAGAACTTCTTGTTGATGTCCCTCATGGTGGGCGTCATCTCGTAGCCCGCCAGGAACAGCCTGATGGGGATGGACTCTCCTGCGGCACAAGAAGGCGGACACAGTGTGGGACAGACGGACTCGCAGTGGAGAGACGCCGTTCACGAGCCGCCAGGGGCCTCGTCCTTACCTCTGACCGGCGCACCGTCCATGATCTCATACTTCGCTATGGTGTCGTTCTCGTGGTAGACGTTCGGCCCCGTGCCGGTCGTCTCCCGCTTGATGATGTCAATCTCCATGTGTTTGATCTTGATTCTCACCAGCAGGAAGTAAATCTTCCCCACGATCACATCTTTGAGGTGATACCTGGGAGAACAAAAAGGAAACGGTGACATCTGTCAAAAGGAAACGCTTGAACGGACGGGGCACTTCGGATCGGAGAGAAGGAAAGAAGGAACTCATTCATACTTGGATTTGTTGTACTCAAACTCGATGTGCAGACAGTCCTCGATCCCCACTTCCATCTTGATGGAGGAGTTGAGCTCGGGGTAGCTGCTGAGTGTGTGCACCACGATGTCCAGCTCTTTGCTGATGTCATTCAGTCGCCGGCTGACTGTCGCCCTCAGAAAGTAACTGGAGGACAAAGAAAGGTCACATGGCTATGAAACAGGACACTACAAGTCGGCTGTATGAAGGGCTCGACACTTGGCCTCTGGCTGCCATTAGTGGCAACCACTTTTTTTTACGGATAGCAAACAAACAAATAGGAATATTTAAATGCTGCAGTCAGAACCAGACAACACACGATGGCTGTTTGCTTTTGCGTCATTGTCACACCAGCTCAACTAGACAAACGGACAATTTCATATTTCTCTCAAGTTGGAATAAATTGTAAAAAAAAGGACGAATGAGCAACCAGCGACTTGCTGGATTCATTGGTGGGGGATCTGGTGAAACTCATGACAACAGCTGTAAACTGGCAGTTCGTGCTGAGCCCTGTTATGCAACACAAAAACCAGTGAGGCTGTGCAGCTCAACACACAACAAGCAGGAGATGCTGGATGGATGAAAGTCAGAACGATAAACTTGATACGTTGAGCCACAAGAAAGGCCATGTCGTTCTCAAAAAGGTGTATTCTCTTTACAGTGGGTCATTGTCGAGCACCCAGTCAACCATATTAGAGGAAAACTTAACCTTTACGGGGAAATAAGTTTCATGCCAAAGGTTAGATTAATACCAAAAAAAAACTAATAAGAACAAAAATGATCCTTCACATGACAAACACAATAGAAGTTGTTAATATTCTTCTCATCCAACTTTGGCAAAAAGAGAATATGTGTATTTCCCAGCATGTCAGACTATTGTGCATGTTACATTCCAACAACCACAAGTATTTTAACATCAGGGGTTTGAAATCTGTTGGCCTCTCACAACTTGATGCTAAATCCTTTGTGGATTCCAACAGGGTGCTGATATTAGGATGGACTGCAGCACATGGTGCGCTGTAAAAGCATGAAAACAAAGTGAATTGTTGAGAAGATTATGTCGTTTCTATATGTGAAAAGTTGTATCAGCCGATGGAAACAATCCATGCACAGCCGAGCTTACCGTAGTTTGACGTTCTGGCCGGTGTAAGACTCGTAGGGTTTCTCCACGTGTGTGAACTCAAAGTCAAACGTCTGGGACTGCGTCAGCTCCCCTGGCCGAGCCAAGTCCTTCACGAGGGACACAAACTCGTGGTGGTTCCCTCTGTCGTAGTACAGCTCTGTAGAAGACACAGTAACAGCATCAGGAGGCTGCACAGGACCACGTTCTTACAGGGTGATGAGGAGTTTGCACTCGTTTTTTAGTCGGCGCTCAATCAGTCACGACTTTAACCGACGGCTGAATTTTACCTAAAGTACTAATGGACAAATGGCCATCACAGGAGCTCTGTGGTGTGTCCACCATATGATCTACACCAACAAGAGGCCACCGTTTTGCTCTTGTACTCCTGATCCAAAGTACTTCTGCTTCTTTTTTACTTAGGGAGAAATGTGCAGTTGACAGAAAGAGGGAGGGTTTGCAACACTGATGAAAAATGTCAAGTTGCATAAGTGCTCTCAGGGACAAAGCAAGAGGAACTCCCGACTGCTGCTGCACACTCAGCTAAACTCAGCACCCCGCACTGTAAAGCACGACCAAGGATGAAGCTTTAAGAAGGGAAACAAGCTGCAGATTGACTGAAAGTAGGAGTTTTCCTTTATCTAGCGGGCCACGAGTAGCAGCAGTAGTAGTAGTAGTAGTTATCTAGCTGGCCCTGAGCAAGTAGTTGTCACCCTTACTGTTGAGCCCTGAAGGTGAATGATCTCACATGGTAGAGTATTCAGATTGGTTTACACAGGAATACTAACCCTAACCCTAATGTTAAGACACTCAATCACCAGCAACTGTTCTGCATTCAAAATATTGCATATGTAAAGGGAACAGAAGTATTTCTTTTAAAATGTACTTTCAGTAGCACAACAAAAGTAGTACTACTCATTATGCAGCTGAATGGTACGACACCTGGCAATGCTAAATGTACATACATACATATATATATACATACATATATATATATATATATATACATACATATATATATACATATATATATATACATACATATATATATACATATATATATATATATATATATATATATATATATATATATATATATAATATTCTTACTGGGTTTTTTATGACTCATGCACTGAACAGCATTTGTATGTGCAGCTGTTCAGTTTAAACTACAACAAACTACATTTTTAAAAATTCCTAATGTGTTTGGTTTGTAAAAGATTAAAGTGCAAAGTCGCCATAGCTGTCAAATTAGTGTCGTGGAGTATAAAAATATAACATTTTTATCTGAATAGTATTCATTTATTAAAAACGTTGTTTTTGTATGTGGTTTGCGTCATCAGTGTTCAAGCTAACAGCAACTTGTACTGTCAACATGCTACTAGTTGCACTGTGTGTAGCCGTAAACTAGCTTGTATTGCATGAAAGTATGTAATCTGACAGAGCAGCTCCACGTTTTGAATAAAGAATAAAAACAACTAAACAAGGGTCAAAGGTCAACGAGACAGCTAGCCAATAGCTGATGTGTCAGCTGACGTTAGCTTGCACCCACATCTGTCACGAGACCTGCCACTTCTCAAACTGCCACTTGTTACGACAGCGGGCCGAAGTGTTCACGCGCTCCCCGTTTAAGACACACCGTGCGGGGGTTTGCTCGCGCGCCTCGCCGCCTGTAGCTAGCTTCCCGACATCTCCCCACAATACTTTGGCTACTTCTCTCGGCGGGCTCTGCGTGCGAAAAAAAAAGCGCAGGCCCGCAAGCCGCTCACCTATCTGGCCGATAAACTCGATCTTGACGCCGTTGTGCTCGAGCCTCTTCCCCGGGTACTTGAGCGTCACATTGACTTTCCCCGACACCGTCTCCCCGTCGTAGAAGAGAAAATACTTGTCCTTCCTGCCGTCTTCGCTTTTATGCTCCGCTTTCTTTCTCGTTTCGGCGTCATTCAGAACTACATCGATGTCCGCACTTTGACCAAAGCCAAAGAAGCTCATCGCTGCTGGTGGGTCGCGCTGTCACCGGGTCCGACTGAGACACGGCCCTCTTGTTCCTGTAAAACACTGGAGTTTGTGCTCGTTCCTCTAAGAGACGTCCAGCGCATAAACTGCTTCCCAGATTATTGAATATTTCGAGTTACAACCGGTTGAGTGCGCATGCGCGGGTATGTCACGTGAAGGAAAACCGTATTTATCAAACGAGGTTATTTGTTTTCTTTCTTTTCTTTTGAAAACGTTTGATATAAATTATAATCTCTGTGTTCGCTTCACGGGACTGTACATTGGTAAATGCGGCATTTTGAAATACTGGTAACTTTTCTACAGTATGTCTGCACATTTTTGGCGCAGTATCAACAGGCGGAAGAAACCCGGGCTGTCAAACAACAGTCCTGTGATGGCGGCGCTGCACCACTAGAGGGCAGAGTTCTACAACAACAGAAGACCGATATATTGAGTTCCTCTTCAGTGAGGGCTTTTTGCATCCCTGATATTCTATGCCATTGTGTAGTATTTTTATCATTTCCATACCAAAATAAATCCTCCCCCATATTATAAACACTGCTTTTTGAAACTTTAAAAGGTCTCCACTGACAAACAGTGCAGCGTTGCCATCAAAGCATGAGCAAAACATAAGCACCAAATATGCTATAACATTAGTCAAAGTCAACACCATTTGGTCCTCATGTTTCACAAACATTTGACAGAGTTAAACTTTGACAGTTTTTCCCATTTTCTTTTCCCACTTGCATAAGTGGCACAGACGTATACTTCCCAAAGCCAATTTTCACTCCTATATAAATAGTTGTTTGTAGTTATCAGATAGCGACAAACATTTAAGTGAATTGTCATATTTCATCCACTTTACATCTGGCAAACTGCATCCTCTCTAACTCCACCCAACTAACCGTCTGTTTCCACGATTATTAAATTGCCCGCTTGCACTTCAGCTCAGAAACTTAAGCTGCGTTCCAAAACGCGTATACTTTTTATTTTTACTCTTAGAGCACACTGCAGCTGCTCCCACAAGGTACGCACGGTCGCGTGCCGTATGCATTCAACTGGAACATACTACTTCCTCATAACGTTGCACCTTGACCTTTGACCCTTTTCGCTCATATACCTGCTGCGCAAAGGATTGTGGGTTTCGCAACGCCCAGAAAAGCGTGCTGGCTTGCATACTGCAAACCTCCTGGTATTGTTGGCATCCTCTGCCTTTTATATGGAGTGTATTGGGAAATACCAACTCTTTTTATGCCCTGGTAAATAGCAGGTAGCGTGAATACTGACATATGCACTGAAGTGAAGTGTGTCACTTCAGCTCATTACAAGAATCCTGCGGGAGCAGATTCTCTTAACTGTGTAATTAGTTCTGGTGACTTGTGAAAAAAGATTATAACGGTCCTCCTTTGACAACAGTTAATTGTCTCCCCCCCGGGGCTTTTATCTTGTACGAACCAAGTCGCAGCGACGTTTCCTTCATAACAATGACTCACTTTTGAGACAGCGAAGGGAAAGAAGAAAATAAGAATCTGAACTTGTCCGTCAGCAGCCCGCTGGAACATCTGAGTGTCGTGTGGTGAAATTCTAACAACTCCTCTCCCCGCGTTTGGACAAATGACTGCAAACTTTTAACAAGCGCGGCCCGTCGAGCTTTAGAACCAAATGTGGGTTTGTGTGTGGTCGGGAGCAGCGGGGGCAGCTGGAGCTCCGCTCTGATGCGGACAAATATCTTGTCAATGTGTCACCCCATCACATTCACGCTGTGATATTTTCCTAAATAGGCCTCATCCTTCTGTCGAGTGTGATTTGCTCGCGTCTCTTCCCCTCCTCACTGCTCCGTTTGTTCACTGCAGCCATGGACAGAACAACTGGAACGTGTCTATAATGTCTACTAGAATTAGAATTAGAACTAAATAGCGGGTGTTTCTCAGTGGGGCGTCCCACAGATGCTGCTTTTCTCTCTTTTTCAAGCGCGACAAGAAGAAATCCTATCCAGCGGGCCTTGCAGAATTGCCGGCAAATGTACGAAATCAGCAACTTTCAATTGCTCAGACCTTTTAAGATACGTTTCTAGAGGACATGGTGACAGTTTAAGAGGCAGCGCTGAGGCCCCAGTGATGTGGTACATCAGTGTCATACTGAAGATAAGCACCACTGAATGTGAAGCACTGAGATATTTTCCTTTAACAACAATCTGTCTGAACCCATGAGTCCTGTCCTGCCGGAGGCCTTCGTTTCTCACCTCTCTCCTCGGTTATTTCCTGTCGCCTCGAGTAAAGTAATTAAGGCATCATGCACACAAAAAATAAATACTCAATGTCTGTGGTTCAAAAAAATGAAATCGTTCAGCTGGTGAATTGTGATGTAAACATGTCAATTTTTGTGTTCTGGAAAGTCAGAGCTGCATCCAGAAAGATGCTTGACCAAGTGAAAGTAATCCTTGGTATTAACATTTCAGGATTAAAGGGCACCATGCCGGGTTTTCTTGTTAACAGATTAGAAATAGATGTATGCTAAATTCCCTTTTATATTTTTTTTTACAAGGCGGCAACCGCTGGTTCTGAAAAGTGAAGCCACTGCAGAAGTGTGTTAAAAGCTGCATTATTCCTAATGGCCACTAGGGGGGCTACTCCACTGGTTGTATAGAAGTCTATGAGAAAATGGCTCTACTTCTCTCTTGATTTATTCCCTCAGTAAACATTTTAACATGAGTTTATGTCTTAATCTCTAGTTTCAAGTCTTCTTCAATACAGCATGATGATCATTTAGTAAATTATGCTCCATTTGGAGTCAAATAGACCATAATAGTCAGCTTCCAAAACCTGTGTCCAACTAAATGTCCTCCATGTAATAATCTTAGAAGATTCCTCAGATCCACAAGATGTTTTTTTTTTTATCCCACGTTCAACCAAACAGGTGACTCAAGCTCTCCTGGCTTTTCTTTTTTTTTAAATCAGTCTCCACTGGCTCTGCAGCGCTCTACAGTAAATCACCCGCACGCTGAGCTCATTGATTCTAATGCTCTTTATCCTGGGACTCGCTGCCAGTTGGCACCGTTACCACAGAGGAGCAAGAAGACCCTTTTCAGCGTAGAAAGTGGAAACGGCTTAACTCCCACCAATAGATTGAAGGCTTTAGTTCAACAAAGATGCCGCCAGAGGGACAGTTGATGGACTTTCATAGATCTGTGACCGGCGGTGAGAAATGAGGCGCACAAGACGCACAAGTCCTCACTTGGCATGAAAAGCAAACACAAATAATGTCTCCAGTAATGTTAGAAGTGAGTTTTTATTAATCACAAATAGAGTGGTTCTGAAATGAACAAAAACAACCCCACCCCCAGCAGGCCCCAAATGGACATTCTACTGTGTGTGAGTTTGGTTCAGAGCGTCGGCCTTCTGACACGTCGACCGAGTCCTCACATCGAGGACCGTTTAACGCCGTTGGATCGGTGGAGCGTTAAAAGACAATGGTGAGTGAGCTTGGTTTAACACACACACACACACACAAACACACGCACACCGTGAATCGTCGCTAACCATCTTGTCAACATAGTCTCCGTCCTCGCGACACTCGGCCCGCTCGTTCCGGGGGTCCCTGTTTGTTGTTGCGGCTGACGCTTTGCATGAGCTTTACAAAACAACCACCTGAATAATGAGAGCTCCGTTACGGCTGCATGGCACTTTTCATGAATACTGAGTCAACTCTCGGTTTGGACATCGTGTTCATCGCCGCGAGCCGTGGAGCGGCGGTGGGTTTCAAAAATAAAAAGCCCCCCCTTCCTGTCCCCCGGCTGTAGGCGCTAGAAATAAACAAAAACACCATATGAACCGATATAAACCAGAGCTCGCATGTGGGTGTCCATTTTTTCTTTTTCTTTTGCCTAATAGTGCTATGTGTCTTTACCAAAAATAATCCCACCATATTTAGGCACTAATATATTTCTATTTCTACTTCAACATGTCTACACCTTCAAACCTATGGAGAGAAAAAAAAGGCTATGTACAAATTTGCAGATACGTATGTAAAAGAAGGGAGTTTTTTTTTGCAGTGACATCATTCCTCTCAAACGCCGCGCTTGTGGTTCAATAAATGTGTGTGTGTGTGAGGAGATGGGGGGCGAAACCGGACTACTGTAAAGGCAGAAGGCACTTAAGAGGAATGAAACTTGTACAGCTGAAGGAGAGGGAACGTGTGCGTCTGTGTGCTGCGTGATGGCTCACCATGAACAGTAATGCACCTGCAACACCATTCAGGTTGTTTTCTCTCTCACGGTTCCTCAATGCAACTTGGAAAAAGCAGAGTTTCTTCTTCCTCTGTGCAAATGTTGGGCAGGTCGTCTCTACCATGACTGGTCCTGGGTGAACATTTTACCAGACTTCTCACAGCTGAACGAGAGGTCTGTACGCGCGGCGTGGAGGTCTGATACATATCGGGGGGGGGGTTGGTTTTATCCGGTTGGAGCCTCCAGAAAACGACGAGATGGAGCCAAAAGCAACACGACTCTGTTGGTTCTGAGGACCGACACAAGGGTCGGGTCACGACCCAACTGGCCGCGCTGTTAGAAAGAACCTCTTGTTCAGGTATGGAAGCCTTGAGGGGTCAGTGAGAAAGAAAATGATAATTCGGATCATCCATTTGATAATTCTAATCAAATACTTTCTCCTCCTGTGTTAATGACTCAAGAACAAGTGAAAAAAAGGTTTTGCTTGGATCATTTTTCTTCGTTACTGTATCAGTGAAATAATCAATAATTTCTTTGTCTGTGTTGGTTGTTGTAATACCAGTCTTGGCCACACGAGGCTGAAGTGCAAAGCTAACCCGTGTTCTAAAAATAGACTCAAGGCCTTTACGCTTTCTTCCAGGTTATCTTTAATTTGCACAACTTGCTACCACACAATATACGTGGAGTTGTGTTTAGAGAGCATCGGACAATTTTTAAAGTTATCTGGAAGAAAACATGAACGCTTTTAGTCCTATTAGAACATGTATTGGTGCACTGCAGCCTTGTGTGGCCAGAATAAGTAGTACAACAACAAAGACACAAACAAAAGGTGATCAAACAAAGGAAAATCACCTGTTTTCTCATATAATAAAATAACTGACAAATTACCCTGGAATTCTTTTTTTTTTTAGAGCAAAACTTTTTCTTTCTCCCGTTTCATATATAATAATATATAATTGTCTTTTTAAGGAGCTCGAAAGATTTCAACAAAACCTTTTTCCCACCTGTTCTTAACTCAAACACAAGAGAGAACGGTATTTAGATAAAAAAAAAAAAAATCCTCGCTTTCCCCTTCGGGCTTCCGTACTCACGAGTTATGAATGACATGATAAAACGTTACCTTTTCTCAGTCTTACAAATGGAAAGAGTTTCATATCGCCTCAAATAGGACATTTTTTCACCACTTTACATACTCTTGCGAGAGAGAGAGGGAGGAAACAAAATTACAAATATCTATATACAATCAGTACAACTGTTAACCCTCCAGACCCCAGCTGTCTATCACCGTCACACTGACATGTAGGGTCGGATCAACCAAAACAATAAAAGGTTAGAAATGCAACATGAGGTCTACTTTCTAATTTGCACAAATATTAGCAAACAATAGTTTGTAAACAGATTGGACGTGGACAGAACAAGCAGTCTGCGAACGCGTTTCCACTGATGTTCTTGGCACCTTTAGTGAACGGGGCTTCAATACGGGCGAGTCAGTAGTCACCATAACAAAGTCCTCACCTGTCCGTCGCAGGAACAGGAAGCGCTCTGTCCTCTGTCCAGTTTGTTTCTATTCAGAATTTCAAATCGAGGGCTTTTACACAGTAAAACTACAAAGTACCACGTCTAGTATTACGACTTCCTTTTCCTTTGGGTCTGGAAGGTTAACCGACAAAACCCTGTATTATTATTACCATAATTATTATAGCGTAATACTGAACGTACATATAACAGCAAAACTCTATCCTGGACAGTAAATTCAATATATACAAGATCAACAGCAAGCATAGAAGGACACTTAAAAATCAAGAAAATGCAGCACTGATTGTGTGCAGTGTTTCACAGCATTGGACTGGCACTCTTCAAAGCCTCTGACTAAGACTATCTACAAACATGGACATGGAAGAGTTTCACAACAGGAAGCGGGAAATTAAATATGTAAGACCGCCGATCAAGAACCACATCGCGATATGCAGATTCAAGTCTTTTTTTTTTCTCCTTTTCTTTTTTTTCCGTTTGTCCGTCTTTCCTTCCGGTTGCAGAGGTGTAAATGCTCACAGCCTGATGTGGTTAAAGTGTTACATATTTGTTTTTATCCACGACCAAATAAAAACAAAGCAAAAAAAAAAACAAAAAAAAAAACACATGTTAGTATTTTACAAATATTTAAAAAAGTAAACCTTTTATCTATAGGCATTTTTAAAATATATTCCATCAAAAATAGTCTGACAAATTTCAACAGTAGAAAAGAAAGGTTATACAAATGACGAGAAGGGTTTGAAGCGACGGTAGAAAGGCGTCATGGTGGACAGACGCTCCTCCTTTTCTACCTGGCGGAACAAAGAATCTCCTCCTCCACCTCGGCCGGGTGTGTTTTTTTTTCTCAAACCATGCAACAGCGGTAAAGAAAGAACTCCATAATTTAGCGATAGAATTCGGTTGGTGGCGGTAAAAAGTCGAAGAAGACGTCCGAGTCCCCCTACGTTGTGTAATTAAGAGTTCCGAACGTGTTTGTTGTCCCCCGTGAGATCTCGTCACCTTTGGCAAACTTGAGCGGCTGGATTTTTTTTGGGGGGGAGCCGCGCCGAGCGCTCGAAAGCGTGTGAACTGTGGCGGCTCTGTGGTCCGATAGCGGAGGAGAGGGAGTGGGGGGGGGGGGAAGGAGCGCGGGTCCCCGACAGGTCACGCCTCGCTCGCTCAGCACGGGACGTCCCCGTCCGTCACCGTCTCAGATCACGAATGACGACTTGTGCCGGAAGTCCCCCTGCAGAGAGACGCGAGGAAGTCAGAAGGAAGTGTCGGAAGTGCTCCTTTGAGTGACATGTTGCACATTGCACCGCTAATAAAGTGCATGTTTCTTTTTTTTCTTTTCTTCTATCTTCACCTCATCACATTTGTCTAAATGAGTATCTTTCTCTCCAGGAGCTCTTACATCCAAACTTTACAGTCTCTATGTTCAGAACTTTTTTACCCCCCAAACCTCAAATTCCCTCTGTAATAATCTTTGAACAAGAATTTTGAACATTAAGATAATGGACTTTTCAGAAAACTACAATACAAAAAATGTGAGCTATAGACTAAGGACGTTTCATATTTATGTGTTAGTTAATATTCTTCAACCTGTTCCCTCGTAGTGTATTAAAATGTGCAAATTGTACAGGCATCTAGTCTTGTCTACAAACCTCATCCTCCGTCCTGACGTAGTCCACTCCGTCTCCTTTCGCTGGGACTTTGTAACTACAAGACACAAAGCACATGAACGGTGTCATGGCTGGCTGGAGAGGAAGGCGTGTATTTGCTCATCTTGTGGATGTATGTGGAGTATCAGGTCTTACTTGTTCCCCGTGGGTTTCTGGCCAGAGAAGTATCCCCGCTTGTACGCACAGCAGATCCCCGCCGTCATACACACGAGCACCATGACCACCACCAGCACTCCCAGTATAATGCCCACCACATCGATGTCGTCTGGAGGTGAGAACAGAGATGAAGCACATCAGGTTAACCCCGTGTTAAAGGCATGATGTCTTCAATACTTCTTGTAGAGGAAACGTTATCTGTGTCGTCTAGATTAGTGGTATGGGTACACAGATACATATATATCTTTGTATATATATATCTTTACAACGTTTGCGAGACACACTTACAGACTTCCATCTTCTGCGGCGGACACTCAGAGTACCCGGCGTCGTTCTTCGCTCGGCAGGAGTACTCGCCCGCGTCTTCTTTTCTGACTGCGATGAACTTCTGCAGAAGAGAAAACAGACATAATTATGTCTGATGCTCATACTGCGTCACTGTCCCAAGGTTTAGGAACATATTGGATTGGGATTAGCCTTTATTGAAACAGAATTGGACTTAAGAGTGAACAAATGAACCAACTCTTCTGAGGATTAAATCCTACTAAGCTTTTTTTTTATGTTCAAGTTAAAATATAAATACATATTGTAAAATGATTATGGCGGCAATGACTCAATGTAGAGCAATGCAAATCAGAATCTTGTGGCCTCATGCCAAAATTGAAAATGTCCTTAAAACAAGTTTACAGAAAGATATAATAAAATAATGTAATGTAATCCAAAGCAATAATAGATCCTCTAAACTGGTCGGTGGGCATTACGGCCTCATATGGGAGTGGCAGAGGAGCGATAACAGTGTTCCTGCGAACGCTCTAAAAATAACTAAAGTGGGAAGAATAAAATAGCATCCCCTAAACATGACTGTATGTCGCTGGCTCTGGAGTTCACCGTATAGCTGCAGCGCGTCACATCTCAGAGGCCGGCGTGAAGGTTGACAGGAGAGCGTTGGAGGCGAGCCACCGAGCAGATCCACGAGTGAGGAATGTGCAAGCGAGGACAGTAGGCTCCCCTCGTGGCTCAAAGCCCCTCTCTCTCGCACCATCAACTGTCTCCCCGAAATATCTGCCCCCACCCCTGGGCGTCAGGCCACCGTCTCTCTCCCCCTCCCCCCCGCCCCCCCCCTCCTCTTGCTGCCCCGCCCTTGCGTGCCCTTGTGTGAAAAAAAACACACATGCGCCGCGCATACTGACCAGAGTCCCTGAGTCGACGTTGAGCGTGTACGAGGAGTTGAAGAACTTGAGGCTGGACTTGGGGTCGTCGGGAATCTCCTCTCTGTTCTTGAACCACTGGTACTGGGACTTGGGGAAGCCCTCCTCCTCCATGCAGCTCAGCTCCGCCGACTTCCCGAACGGCACCGACTTTGGGACGCTGCATTTCGGCACCACCGGCTTTACTGTGGGCGAGACGACACAGGGGAGGTTTTTTTACACTTCAGATTTGTTTTATAAGCATCTCAGCGCAAAACAAACATGATGCCTTTGACAAAAAAAAAAAGAAGAAACTTAAAGTCCCTTATGATCCCCTTATGGTTCACTGGACTGACAGCATCGGCGAGACCGGGTGGGTACATGATTTTTCGAGCCCGTGCCAAAGAACGCCACCAAAACATGCAGCACTGGCTTTCTTTAGCACTGCAATTCAGCGCAGATGCAGTTTCAGATGTTTCCTCTTATAGCCCAGAACACGCCTTTGCAGCTGGGCAGGTCTGGTCACAACACATCCTCGCATGTATGCCAAAGGGCTGCTGCGACCTACAACACGGTTTCATCTTACAGCATCAGACGTGTGAATCACTAAGCGAGGTCCCTCTTTTTAAGGACACCAGAACGAGCTCGTTGTGCTGCATTTGGGTTAATCTTGAGTTATGTCGCAGCTTTGACTCTACGTGGTCGTACAGGTGGACGATGCGTGGTTAAGCCGGGGGTACCTCTCACGACGAGGTCGATCACGACCTCGTCGACTGACTTCTGGTCTTCGGAGGCGGTGACCTCGCAGCGGTATTTGGCCGTGTCCGACCTCGTGGCGTTGGTTATCAGCAGCGTGGCGGGTTCTCTGATCACCGCTCTGTTCTCCAGGTCGCCTGTCGGGAGGGGGAAAGCCCGGTCAACGATGTCGGCAGCGAGTGAACGCGCAGGAAAGCAGAGGAGAGGCTCGTTTGTTTCATTTTACCTGAGATCTTCCCGTCGAAGTACACGTAACTCGGCCCCTCGTTCGTTATCTTCTTCCATTCGATCCTGGGGTGGATTGTGGAAATGGACTCAATCAAACAGGATAACTCAATTTCTGGGGGGGCAGAAAAAAGGAAAGGACAGGAAATCAATTAAAGTGAAACATTTTTTGGGGTTATTTTGTTTTAAAAGTGGGGATTCATTTTCTCTCACTGTCAAACTCGTTGGTCCACGGCGAGTCGTTGTTTGACTTCAGCACCACTGCCAACGCGCTGAAGTAGCCTGCAAAACATAAAAGCGGATGGGGGGGCGCAACATGAGACTCTGTGGAGCATAAACTTTCATGATATGGCGATGATCTCACGGACAATGCCAGCTGACATCCGCCGCGTATTTTAACGCTCTCCTCGAGGAGAAGTTGTGATCGCCTTTTAATTCACAAACACAATTTAAAAAACGAGATGAATCGGCTTGAACCAGCTTCCATTTTTAGTTGTGCTGGTCAAACCATTGTGTGTGTGTGTGTGTGTGTGTGTGTGTGTGTGTGTGTGTGTGTGTTGAGGGTGCTGTTTCTACGCACAGTGAATAATTACGCAGGGAGGCATGTGTCCTTTTCAGGGCAAGCTTACCATCCCAGTAGTTCAACTGCCTGTCGAGCCATCCTCCCTCTCTCCCTCTCTCTCTCCCTCCCTCTCTCTCTCTGATGCCCATGTGGGACTAATGGTGCAAAAGCAACCCAGTAAAGATCTGTGTCGGTATGTGGTGGAGGGCTATGGGCCTTGGGACGGGCCCCTGCTGAATCATCCTTAGAAGCCCACAAACAAATCGACACAAAGTCACGTCCACGTGGACGTTAACGTGCTCACGGACCCTCACAGAGACCGAAAGCGATGCTCTACACTCTGGAATGCAGGGTCACCTCTCTGGGAACGCCAAATCTCCATTTGTGCAACCTCTCCTGCTGCCAATCTGAAGCTGAATCTTCAGAAGAAGTTCATTATAACATGATTTATGAGTCCCGTTATGCACATCTGGCTCGCAGCGCGAAGGATGCTCAATTCCTGATGCTTCTCACTGGTCTGTTGTGTAGAGACAGATGATAACATTAAGGTGACCCCTGTTATGATACATACATACTTATTAGTATTGGTTCAGGGATGGATTGCTGAGTGGCCCTACTGGGTTCAGGCCAAGACTGCCAAAAAAACGCAAAATGTGACCCCAAAGAGGCAAAGAATGACCTCACTGGGGCAAAGAATGACCTCAAAGAGGCAAAAAATGACCTCACAGTGGCAAAGAATTATCTCAATGAGACAAAAAATGACCTCAAAGAGGCAAATTACTTATTGTATTATTATTATTATAATTATATGTAATTACTATAATCATATATTTGTGCAATGTTGTTATATCTTTTATATTTTGTGCCTTATTCTTATTTATGTTTTATCTTAAGTTTATTGTAATTCTGTGCGTTAGGAGGACCCAGCAAGGTGTGGTCTGCCACTAATTAGTGCTTGGACCCGTCCGTGGGCCTCTCAGTCACAAAACACCTGCTGAAACGAGGATAACCTCTCCACCAACTGTCTCCAGATCCACAGCAGTGGGGTCACTGACTAGAGCAGACGGGCTAAGCTCATTAGCCCGCGCTCTTTTTGGAGATCATGACAAGACGACAGCTTGTTTTTAGCCGCCTCGGACAATACCGAAGCAGCGTGGAGGTCAAAAGTAGGTCACACCTACGGTGGACAATAAAGGACCCACGTCTCAGGAGGAGGTCCATTTGGGAAGTTTAAGTTTGAAGGTCATGTTTGCTTTATTAGTATTCCTGTCGTTATTTATGCACTCGATCCATTTTATATGAGCACAGACGCAGTTCTTTATGCTAACACCGAGTATGTTGGCAGCAAACAATAAGTGTGAAAACAAAGCATTCCACACAAAGATCCAGGAGCTGTCGTGTGCTGACCTCTTGACCCCCATACCACTGAAGCGGCGTCGTATCATTTCAAACTGCTTGCCGTAAAGTATAGCTCAACAGTTGAGGACAACAGCAAACCTTTATACTTTCTGATTTGCCAATTTCAATAAATATTTGATTTGGCTTTGCGTCTCGAGACCTATTTATTCCGTACTCGGCAGCAGAGACAACAAAGTTTGCTCCCAGGAGAGATAAGTTTAGCTCTACAGCACTAAATAAAAAAAAAAAGTTCTTGACAACCTAAAAAAGAAAAAGTTATGTTTTCTTACTTTCACAAAAGAACTGCAGAAGAGCACACACAAGAATCTGCGCTCCTTTTTCAGATGTGAGACAGTCAGAACAGCACACAGAGCTAAAAAGCTCGTGCTGGAGCTACATCCTTGTACAAATGCAAACTCAAGGGGAGGATCTGTTCTTCACACCCAGAAACAGGTAGAACTGTGACTGAATCTTCAAGAAGACTCCCCGTCAGTAAACCCAAATTCATCCACGCACTTGTGGAAACGCGCCTTTTAACCGTTTCTGACAAAAGGCATGTCACGGCTTCCTTGTGGTTTGGAGCTCCAAATATACGACGTGTAAAGTGTAACTTAACGCCGAATCTAACTAGGCCAAGTATGCCGACGGTCCAAAATATCAGAATGGGCCGTGTCGAAATACAATCCAAAATTGACAATAACTTATTCCAGGTGATTCATTTAGTGCGAGGACTTTCCATTAAATGTGGCGCTCCAGATTTTCTGGTCTGACGGAGCTAATGCAGTTTAGCGCCCTCCACGCATCCCACCCCGTCCCTGCGCTCCTCCTTAATGCGGAGAGTATTAGTGCAGATTAGGCGCCTAAGTGAGCTTGACGTAGACGTAAAAAAAAAACTTGAGGGTCTGCCATGGAAACAGCTGTCCAGGAAAACACATGAAACCTCCCCCCAGCCCCTCCCCCTTCGCTCACAAAGACCGGCTCTGCGCTTCATCTGAGTTATGAACCAAGCTAGCAAACCGGAGGAACTGATCAATTATGACTTTTGACTAATGTTGCAATAATAGCTGTGTATCACATGCAGCCTGAAGTCATTTGTGGAACGAGGGGAAAAAAAGTTTGTGAATTGTTTATTCGACCAATTTGAAATAGATGAGCTCTTTTCATAATTGACGTCGTCATTTTTCCAGAAAAAAAAAGCAAACATGTGCTTGTTCCAGCGTCTCTCCCATGTGATTATTTGCCATTTGTGACAGTATCCTTTGATAATAAAATCATCTGTTGCGGAATTTGGGGCAAAACCAAAGAAGGGATTTGGGAATCAAACAGTTGGACCGCCCGGTGGAAGCATGTCCGCCCGGTGGAAGCGTGTCCGCCCGCTGGAAGCGTGTCCGCCCGCTGGAAGCGTGTCCGCCCGGTGGAAGCGTGTCCGCCCGGTGGAAGCATGTCCGCCCGGTGGAAGCATGTCCGGCCGGTGGAAGCATGTCCGCCTGGTGGAAGCATGTCCGCCTGGTGGAAGCTCGGGAAGTGCTGACCGTGTGTTATGAGAGCAGCGTTTCTCCATCGGTCCTCCGGTCTGTCTGACGCATCCTACTCGTCCTGTCTGTGCCCCTCCATGAACAGCCTCCCGAGGTCTTTACGCGTCGTACCAATGGAACCACATATCATGTACGGGCTCGTGGAGAACGTGGGACACGTCTCAAAATTTTGGCATCGTGGGGGAAAAAGGGAGCTCCCCTGCCGAACTACCTCTATTAGCTATCTAGCAGTACAAAGTAGCTGGAAGTCTTTTTAAATAACGTTCTCACTCGGTCCTGACAGCAATTGTATTTATTCATGCATTCATTTTAATTTAGGTAAACCTCTCCATACTAACTCAACTTCATTTCAATTTGGTCTGACTTCATTTGAAATGTAGTTTTTCTACAATCTGATCAGACTTCACCTTTGATGGAATGAATCGTTGTTGTGTCTCACTTTGGACACAGCACAGTCATGACTGGGTTTGTGTGTGAGATGTGTGTGTGGGTTAGATTATTAGCTTTTAAACCATGCAGATACTCAGACATGTGGCATGAATTACAGGTTTCCCTTTCTCCATGTTTTTCTTCTTGGTTGGACACATCTGTGAGAGATCTGGCAAGTGTTTTTTTTCCCCCCGTCCTCATGACGGGCGCAGGGTTGTTGTTTTTTTGTCTGCAATATTGATGTAATGCCCTCATAAAGCCCACAGGGTTTAAGAACATATTTTTTTTTACATCTCTGAATAATACAATAGGCACAGAGGAGCTGGGTAGTTCCTGTGTAATGAATCCCTCCTTCTCTTTTCTGTTGTTCCTCCTGGGAAATACCGCACTTGTTTCCTGCGCCGCTGTTCTCCGAATCCAGAGAGGTGAGGCCGCCGCCATAAATAGAAAGGTTCAATTAAGCAACCTGCTGATATCCCCCTGTGGAACAGCTCTGCCTCGTGCCTGTGGAGAATATTCCCACGCCCCTTCGGAGGCTCAGACATCAAAGTAGACGCACCCCAGTTTCACTTAATACCAACCGGTTGCTGCTCGCAAGCTCCTCACGTACTCCGCCGAGTCTCTGCGCGAATATGTGCCGCCGTTGTGACCGACGTGATAACATTCTCTGACTTCGTTTGTATTCTTCCATCACTTCATTTCTGAAATGCTGGATTCAATTGATTCCCTGGAGGAATCCACTCTCCGGCGCCAGTCATCATCTCCTGCTCCGTGACCAGCACAGACAGTTCCCATCAAACCCCTGACATCTCCAAGGCCGTGCCCTCCACATGATCGATGTTTGACCAGTTTATAGGAAAACTCATGACTCCTTTCTGTTTTTTTATAATACCCTCCTGTACCTGTATTTATGTATTCTGTGTATACTTGAGTTATTAATACTGGAACGTGCTTTTTGACAATTGAGGCAGGGGAATATGTTCTGTGTTGGTAAGAAGTTGAATGGGGAACGATGGAGGAGGAGGAAATGGAAAAGGACATGTGCAATGTATGATTGTGTAACCTGCTTTTGAGAATAAACAGAGCTCTTGCTTCACGAGTAACAGCAGCGCCGGTGTTTCCAATTCTAACGGAGGTCAAATGTGGCGATGTGAGAGAGTGTAAATGCTGAAGGGGGGGGCCGGGCGTTCATTAACGCTCCACACTGCCGGTTCCCTCACCTGCCGGTTCCGTCCAACACCTCTGAACAAGGGAGCAAGACTACAAAAGCAGGAAAAAGGTGTTCATCACAGCGTGAGCTCACCAGAGTCAACAAGAAAACACAAGCAGGCAAACAAGCGGGTCATTAGCAATGCAAATGTTATGTGCATCAAAAGACATCAAAAGTATTTCCCAGAGCAACAAGTTCATAACAAGGAACATCAACATCCTATTGTGAACCTGTAAACGTCAATGGGAACATTCACTTCATTAGCTGAGGTGCTTTGTTTAATATGAAGCTGCCACGACTGTCATCATGGATCCATCTGCCGGCGGGTTCTCCATGAATCATTCCTCATTTAGTCCAAAACAACGTTCAAAACTGTGTTCGCGGTCACATTTACAAGATTTTTTTTTGTCCGTTCCCAAAAAAAAAAAAATCAAGAGACTTTCAGCCCACGATCCCAGATGTAGAGCTGAGATAAGCAGCACATCTTCAGTGTGTGTTTGGCATATTTTGCTTTAAAAAAGTGGCAGTGAGAAGGATTTATGCTGCGCTCACAGCAAACACAAAGCCAGCTTTATGCTTGCAAAAAAAGAAAGGAACCTGACCTGGATGGTTAGGAATTTGTCTCAATCCTGAAAGTGGGGAGTTTTCCACATGAAACTGACACACACCAGTATTTCACGATTTTAGATCCTGCAGGGTTTCACTTGTGCATCACTTTAGGGATGCTGAACGCACACATGACATCTTTGAAATGTTTGATGTTCTTGGCTGCTGAGTTGCTGCTCACATAAGTTCAACGTGAGCCCCGAGCACCTCGGAGCCAAGGAAAGGGTCATTTCCAGAGAGTTCGAAAGGAAACGTCGAAGGGAACGTGGAAAAAAAAGACAAGATGCCAATTGTGCTGTGAGAATTAGAGAAAGATGTCACAATGATGTCAATATGACATCATTGTGAGGCCCAATTGTGGTTTTAAAATAGTTATCCACTGTAAAAACAAAAAGTAATACAAAGAAGTATCTAATTCTCAAAATATTAAAGTGCCGTGTGATTACATTACTAACATGGTCTGTTAATTACGGACATTTTAACCAAACACTGTGACACCGGAGCGCTCACTGGATGCGAGCAACCTAAAAAAAACAGAAATTGCCGGAGCCCTCTCATGCCTCGCACGCTTCACCCTCAAGGAGATGCTAATTTCCATTTGATAAAAGTCTATGATGTCAGCGGGGACACAAAGCCTGACAAATTAATTCATAAGAGCATCACATATTACCATAAGCTTCTTTCTGAGAGACGATTACAGCCAGATCGCAGAAAAGCGAGCTCCAGTTCCCATAGCAATATTGTCGTTATTTCCATAGTAACTGGATTCTTGTTTTCTGTCTTACTTGGCGCACTAAACGGTGACCAACACTTGACAGGATCCCACCTGTTTGGGTAAAAGTGACTAAACAGTCCTCTGAGGGCTTGTTCCGTTAAAAAAAGAAGCTTGGGACATGATGACAAAGAGGGAGAGCTTTTAGAGCTGAGCTGGCAGAGGAAAGGGGAACGCCCCCCCGGTTGTCTTGTCACAGCTGTGGTCGACCACCAGTGTGTGTGTGCGTGTGTGTGTGTGTGTGTTCACCTCTCGCCTCCACGCTCTACTTGTACCTCCTCGGTGTCGCTGTGTCGCGACAGCTCTGTTGAAAACTCACGGATGTTTCAGATTAGCGCAGACGAAGCGTTCGCGAGATGAAATAAAACATGGTATGATTCCCGGCAGAGTAATCTGTCTTTGTTGGATCGACTGGGGAAATCCCCTTCTTATTGGTTAGAGAAAAACAATTTAGTTTTTTTTTTTCATTACATACACAAGCCTTCAACCACAGACTTTGTTTGCTCCTAGGAGCTTGAGCTGAACTACAGACACAAGCGGAAGGCATTCAATAGTCGAGATTCACTTGATCTGTTTCGCGACTTAAAGCGCCTCTGGGGGAACTGTCACTCTGCGCGAAAAACATCCAAAAATGTGTCAAAAGGATAAAGTCGAGGGAAACGCACATGTAGAGTGGCTGAGAGAAGATGAGGAAAACTCTACCCACATAAAGGCATCAGATGCTCCCTCAGCTGCTGAGCAAATGTCACCGTGTTTGAGCGCTGTAACGGATGGACCCGGAGCAGCTTGTCAAGCGCGCGTAAAATATGCAGCTATATAAAACCTACGTATAAATGTATCACATGCTGAACAGGGGTGAAGTGGTCCACTAAATTCACTGTTTGCTATGTGGAGCGTGTCGGTATTTGGGTCAGAGTTTGATTGGTTTCCTGAAAAGGCCGGGAGTAAGAATTCACAGCTTCCTTGCCTTCACATTTCTGTCTTTGATGTGGCCGGTAATGTAAAGTTATTTTTTAAAAATTATTTCATGAATATTAGAAATTGCAAATAGTTGGTTTTTACACTTGTGCAGATGAAGCAAATCAGATGCAAGGTGTGAAAGGGGACATGTCTTGCTATTTTAGAAAGGAAGGTTCATTTTTGTATTCTGGGTCTCTTACTAGAACATGTTCACATGCTTTAATGATAAAAAAAAAAAGTATTTTTCTCATACCGTCTGTGCGACTATACAGGTATTCGGCCCTTTGTCTGAAACGCTTTTGACTGTCTCTTTAAAGCCGACTCCTGAAAAAGGTCCAGTCTGCTGTGGTTGGTTAGTATTTTAGGGTCGTCCGCATCTGAGCTCTCAGCATCTCTGCATCGTCTTTGCAGTCGTAGAATGATCGGAATGGCACTTGTAGAGTTGTGACATCACAACATTATAGAAGTCCTGATGACTCGTTTGAGGCAAAGATTTTGAACCCAAGCTTTTTGCATATATATACACATATATAATACACACACACACACACACACACACATATATATATATATATATATATATATATATATATATATATATATATATATATATATATATATATATATCTCAGAATTGGAACTGTTTATTGCCGAGTACTTTTCACATACAAGGATTTGTCATGGCGTGTATATAATAGGTATCTCACCTATTCCTGCTTTATAATACAAAAAGACATTAAAGGTGCTGGTAGACAGATTGTTTTACCTTTGCACAGAACCGGGCTAGCTCTTTTAAGCCTTCATATTTACCATACAGACATTAGAGAGTCACAGTGCCTCTTCCTGTGGCCAAGTAGCATACAGCCTGAAGAATTCCAATCTTCAGAGATGAAAGTGGTCGAGCTAACGTTGTGTTCTGAATGCTAAGTGGTCTGCATACAATCAGCTTAAGTAAGCATCGGAGCAAAGGAAAGACCTGAAGAGCAGGTGTAGGTAACGGAGAGACGCATACTCATATATGTACACAATGACACTTCCTAGTATGGATGAAAGGTCATCTGAATACAAAATTATCATCTAAAAGCTTGTCTTTGAATCAAATTAAGCCACAAAAGACTCAAAGTCAGCCTCCCCTCATTCTACTTTTAGTGGATAAACTCATTCTGACTGACTAAAAGTTGCATCCTGGTATCATGGGTTCATTCAAATGCATCCCATCTCATCCAGGTGTACTCAAACACGGTTCATCTTTCCCCACAAGGGCCTCTTGTGTATTCATTTATTCTGCATTTACATACGAGGCCGCTGCAGGCCCCTGATCTGTGAGGCCGGTGAGGCCGGGCAACCCATGTGCCTTACTGCTGGTGAGCCCTCTGATCTAAGCAGGGTCAAAGACTCGGCCCGAGCCAATGACAGCATAGAGGGAGAGGGAAGGGAGGGGGGGGGGGGCTAAGGGAGGAGCCGATGGTGTCACTGAATGCCTGGGAACCTGTCACTTTGTGTCAGTGTTAGCATCTGCATCTGGCCCGCTCTCACTTTGACCTCAAGCTCAGTAGGACTCGCTCACAGGACTGGACCACAGAGTGAGAAAAGCAACTTTTACTCTTCCACCTCACACGCAGCGCCTTTTTTTCTGCTCGCCACGATGCTAGCCGCTGCGTTGAGCCACTACATCAGGGAAGGGACATAAGCACACGTCTGAAAATACTAAGGGTTTTCACTGGACTCACGTCTCACTTCTTTAGCTCCCATCCAGGCCTTTTAACCCATATATAATGACAACAGGACATTTCTGTTGGCAGAAACTATATCTTTAAAAAACAAGTTGTTCATGGCAGGAAGGTAACTATTTACCTGTCTTCTCCTGAGAGCCTGACACATATCTTTACATGGTTGATTTCCATATTTTTAATCACATTTTGTTGTATTTGTTGCCAGAAAACATGACAAAACATGCATGTACTGACAGGAATAATGTCCACATTTAGTCATGTCATGACATAAAAGAGCCATAAGGCTACATATTAGACACTGACAAGTGTGTATTAAATGAGTTTGTATTATACGGCGTTATAACATTATTTTAAACCCCTTACTATATCACATGATGCAACGTTCCTCACACAATCTTGATTGACATAAAGAAGAAGTGACACATGGGCAGTTGGCGTGTTAGCGCCTTTAAAAACATGAGTCTCCTGTTCTTCAGCCGCTCTTCCAAAGTTGCTCTTCGTGACAGTAATGCATTTAGAGGGAACTGATACCCACTGAATGATCTTCAATGATAATATTACTTGTTCATTAAGTCATGTGAACCATCTTGGCCCAGAGAGAGTCAGATCCCGGCTGTTGTATAAAAATAGTGCCGTTGTTCGGTGCCACACTGCCTCTTCACATGCTCCCAGCAGCCATGCATGCCAATGGAGACCTTTGTTTAGTGACACAGTTTCAGGGCACTGGGAGAGAATGGGTTGCTCAATTAAACGGAACAATGGTCGATGGGTATTGTGGCTGAGGACGCAATGACCGTGCGGAACTACATCTAATAGCCGAATACCCAGTCATGAGATCCTCGTGGATAAACATGATACTCCGCACAGTTCTATTTGAGATGCGGTGTAATTCCAGTATTGCACTCGCTGCTAAAACGCCGTGGGCCCCCTCCCCTGGCTGTCCGGACATGAATTATTAGCAACATGACTGTGTCTGTCACCTGTGCAATGGTAGGAATTAGGGGTTGCATGATATGTTTTGCAGATACGATAACCAATCATTTTACATTTATGTATTTATTTTTTTTAAAGTTCATAGCCTGCATATTATTATGCACAGCTGAGACGCATGATTTAATATTCCACAGAGCTGACCTAACCGACTGATATCCCCATTGATACATAACAAAAATAGAGAGGACAAGAAAGTACATCACAAACTTTGAGCATTGTGTCTAAGAATCCAAATGAAATGCTTTGACATGGATTTGAATCAGACATATCAATGTATTAAATACTCAATACAAAACAAAGGCTATTATAGACCCTAAAGCCTATGGCTGCTTCGTCAGAAACACAATGACAACTAATGCTCATTAAAGCCAGAAAAGGGTTGGGGGTCAGCTATGCTACTAGTGCAGGAGGGTGAGGTCGGCTTTTCAAAACTGTCATAGGAATTCAAGCAAGCAAGGACTCTCTGCCTGTCTCTGTGCGTGTGTGTGTGTGTGTCCTGTGAATGTTCACCCCATCTACATTCAGTATTCATAGTGTCAGTTTAGATGCCTTAAGAAAGGGCCGTGGTTATCACAAGCGTAAGAGATTTAAACGCCTTGTTCTACGATATAAAGTATGTCAGTAAATACTCTTGTGCCTTTGGAGGCTTTGATGCGTCTTTAACAAGAGTGTTGCCAACAAGTGGCTCAATGAAACCACAAGGCCTTGTGTGTGTACTCACGCTCCTGTGACCGTGGTGTCAGTTTGTTTGTAGCCTAGCGTTAGCGTTTTACTTCTGGCGATCGCATTTACGCTTCCAACATCATTAAAGCGATGCTCACTTATGAAGCTTATCTTGCTGAACAAAACGTGTATCATGAAGAGAATTTATTTCCTGCAATAATCCCAAATCCCCTTCGTCTTTTCGTGGAGGGAACCAAAGTGAGGCTGACTTCCTGGTCGGCCAACAAAAGTACCCTTGCAGCACTCCTAAAAACATTTTGGCCGTACAAATTCAAAAAGTAATCTCTTGTTAATTATAACCGTGCCAGTATCTGCTGTAAATAAATACATTCCGAATATTTATATATATATATATATATATATATATATATATATATATATATATATATATATATATATATATATATATATATGTTATATGTATATATGTTTCATGAAAAGCCACAATGTAAGAACACCAAGACGAAATGTAACACATCCGCAGCCCTATTATTATATGAGTAGTATATGTTCTCTTCAATATCAACTTGTAAAATATTACGTTCCGTGTGTTTACTGTTTCAGTGATGATGAATATGTCAATACAAAGCTGGAAGGGCGATAAGAAATGGTGCCGCTGCGTGTCACATTTATTTCAGTGCTGAAACTTCCGTGTGCCTTAATGATGATGTGGACAATTGCAGGTAATAACCTACAATCATGAGCTGCTCCCCGCGGCAGGGAGAACAGGTCAAATGGCTAGGCGCTATTTATAGCAGCTGTCAGCGCCAGCCAGAGCCCCCCCTCCCTGCAGTCTGCTAATTGGAATCCCTCCCAGGTAAGAAGCGTGAGCAGCGGTGGACCTCGCTGCCTCCTCCCAAGGGAGGCCTTGACTATACCTCGCGATCAAATAATTGGCCGCTCATTTCTTTCCAGGCCGGGTCATCCTCTTCGAGGGGAGATGGCGAGGGCGCCTTGTCAAAACAGATCGAAGCGCAAGGCCCCCGAGAGGGTGAGTGGGAGAAGGGGGTGGGGGAGGGGTGGTTGGAGGGGGTCCCCTGGCGCGACGTCTCTGTTATGCGAACTATCTGACTTGCCACACATGTCGGGTGTCCGAGCGCATTCGGGAGCTCCGGGGCGTGAGCTGAGAGGAGACGGGGTGGTGGGGTTCACATTGATTCACTTTTTTTGATGGGGGAGAGGGAAGGGTGCAGTCAGAGTCAAAATCCCTACGCTGCACAAAAAATAAAAAATAAAAAAAATCCGTGGTGAATCACGCCACACTGTGCCAGAATTAGCTCCTCGCCGCACAGATGCACAGATGGCATCGGCGGCGCTCATTGCAAATGCTTCACATTCTAGTCCGGGCTGCCTGACCCCTTCCTTAATCCTAATTAGGAATGCAATTTCCACACAGGCCCCTTTTTTTTTGAAGCATGATGAAACATTTGTGGCCGTACAAACTGTATGGCTGTATGGCTGTGCCAGAGGCTTATGGGTAGTATTATCCTGCCGGTCCACTGAGGGCGACGCCATTTTAAACCGATCACTAGGGCAGGTTTTTTTTTTTTTTTTTTTTACGAGTGACTCCTGCTACTGTGCACTAACCTATATCCTCCCTGCCAGTCAACAATGAACTGATCAGATAATAATACATGGCGGTAAATCCCTGGATAACATTCTACTGCTTGTCCTTTCAACCGGACACGGAAAAAGAAGAAAAAAAAACTCCCCCATACACACACTAACACTTACACGCACGCACACACACACACACACACACACACACTAACACTCACACACACACACACGCACACGCACACGCACACTTCAACGGGAACCCTTTTCTAAAGCTTTCCATCAGCACGCCACAAAGGATTAACTAATAATTCCTCTACAACATCTAAAGATCTGGAAACACTCACATCTGCAGATATCGGGCTAATCTGGATGCTGGGATATTCACTTTTTTTTTTTTTTTTTTTGACCAGCCAGCATTTCCTTTACCTAATAATGCTCGTTTGGCTGGGACATGGACAGAGAGATGTGGAGGGGGGAAGGGTGTAGCTGAGCCAATGTGCCGCAGCCTGCAGAGATAAGCGCTCATTGTCGAGTGCACGGACGCCGAGCGGCGGCTGACCGCTATGAGCTGAGGCTCGACTGACAACGGAACAATAACACAACAGCACACGGCGGAGACATGTTGACATAGCAGGTCCAAAAGGTTTAATCTGCCTCGCTTCCTGTGGCGCTCCAAGGATGCCCGGCTGTAGGCCTGAAAAGAGCTGAACTGAAAGAGTGCGTTCTCTGCGGTGCCGCCTTTAGGGATAACTTTTTATGCACCCTCCTTTTCCCCCCGCCAAAGCCTGCACATCTCCACAGCATGGACAGCAGTTTGGTGTTTCTGTAATGCCTCTGCGCTGCGAGTTAGCTCATCGAGGCTCGTCGGAACTAAATGACAACGAACCGACGACGCAGGACTGCAAGTGTACAAATGTAACACACACACACACACACATACAACAGGGGTGTGGCTCGACGCGCTCATGTCGAGGGCTGGGTAGTTTGGCACGTTTACGGCACTCGGGAACTGGGAACAGGAAGCTTATAAAGTTTTCATAATAGGGGCTCCCAGAGGAGTTTTGGACCAGTCATCAAGATGCTATCGGCTCTGGAACAGCAGGCCAGGACCAAGACCAGGCCTGGGCCCAGGACCAGGCCCAGGACCAGGACCATGACCTGGACCAATATTTCTACAGTCTGCTCTTAACAACAGTGGCGTCCCAAGGCTCCTGCCTACTAACCAGCTCCTTGTTTTCCACCCTGGAACAAAAGCCATGTTTGTGTGGTGGAACATGGCGGTTAGATTCACATGATCCGTGTCTGATCACTGATGGAGACAATCGCTTCAGAAAGCAGCTCTTTCCCCACAGCTTAACAAGCAGTACAAATGTGTTATAAGAGGAGGATTTTTGACAGATGACTCATAACACTTTCATTGACCTGAGTTTCAAGCACTTTATTATCATTTGTGCAACAATCACAGTGACGCAGTTATTGGCAATGCATATCTCAGATGTCAGGCTTCCTCAGCACATGTTAAAAGTTAATAATCTCAGACTATTATTTTAAAAGCTCCCAGCTGATGGTAAATTTCCTTTAGTAGTTCATTTTACAGGCTACAGTGCTGCTAACTTGTACAATAACATGCTTCAGTTGTATATAGTAACATATTGTGTTACATGCCATTTCTTTTCATCAGGTTTATTATTATTAGTTTAGTAGTAATAATATTAATATTATGTTCTCTTCTCTCTCAGGGTCATTATAGCTTACAATATAATAATAAAAGTAATAATAAACATAGTACCGTGACAACCCTAGCACCCACAATGGTCATTAAGTATGTATAAATTAGGAAAATCATGCAAGCAAAAGCATTTAAGGGTTAAAATAATGTAAAGTAAAGAGTAAAAAGTAAATGAAATACTCCCAAAAAATAGGAAATGAAATAATGGTTCACAGTATAGCAAATTAATAAACTGAAAGTATACAGGAATGTGGTAATATAATGTATTTGAGTGAGAATTATAAACCACACTTCCATTCGCCGTGTCCAGTGTTAAAAGCCGACACACTCAATAGGTACGTAGCTGTCAATCCAGATCAACAGACTCCAGAAGCTGCTCCAGACAAATAAGATGTCAAAGTGAGTTTCAGTGAAGAAGGGTGCTCAGCAGCTGACTATTGCTGACATTTCAATGAGCACAATAGCAGACGGAAAAGGAGCGCCTGCTGACTACGTGAGCAGCAACAAAACAAAAAGTCAAGCAGTGTGGTCAAGCAAAAGATTCACTCTTCCACAAAGATTTCCTTCAGAGCAGAACCCCCCCCTCTCAAACGATGGCAACTGGCCCGCGCGCAAGTATACTGCTGTGGGAGGCAATTCTGACCGTTTTTCATTGTCCCCCCTTAGCAAGCACTAATGTGGAGTACAGGAAGAGGAGTGCAGAATGCGAGGTCGCCAAAAGTGTGTGACTGTGAGGGGGATGAGTGGTCACAGGTGAAGTGAGCTCGGACAGGCAGCGTGGCCGAGGAGACCGGGGTCACGGGATGGACCCACGTCTCTCTTGTTTTTTACTTTCAATGGAGAAAGTGGTGGCACCAGGGCAAACACTTTCTTTCAGCTGAGATCTCCGTTTGATCGATGTGCTAACTTGTACGCTACACAACAGGCAATTATTGATTGTCCAATATTTAACATTGCCTAAAACTACATGGCTTTAAACGCAAGTTGAAACAATACAAACGTCCAAAGATTTTGTATTTGTATTTTGTACGCATCTTTCCAATCTCTGAAATAAGTAACTAACTAAAAGGGTGGGGCTGCCTTGCTCATCAGCCACATTCTGAAAACAGACTTCAAAAGACACGTGACCAGGAGTAAATCATGACATGTTACTCATTTCGAGAGACAGTTGTTTATGAACATTGTGTGCCTTCCATGAGAAACAAAACAAAACAAAAATAAATATTGAGACGTCGCGGGGTGCGATTTCCAAGCAGGAATTTGCCAACGAGCAGCCCTCCCTCAAACAACAAATGCGCATAAAGGCATACTCTGGACTCAAATAGTTTGCACAGGCTGACTGAGCTGTGCGACAGGGAATGTTGCTTAAACAACAGCTGGGGAGGGGAAACCATCTGAGGCTCCTGCTGCTGACCGCCCCGCCCCCCCACTTCCATCACCTGCTCAGGGAGGAATCCTTGATGGGTTTCCGTGGGAAATACCAGACAGGGGCATCAGACAGCCGAACGCTTCATGCCTCCCATTCTGTTTTCCAGGCTGTGACATGAAGCATGCCGCCGTGTGAGTACGTGGTGACACAGGAAGTAAAAAGGTGTGCCCGACACAGTCACGGTGTGACCCGCTAGTGCGGGAAACAATGGCAAAGCTTTCATGGTAAGAATAGAGGACAGCTGCCGACCTCGTCACCTGCTGTCTCCGTTTGCGTCATACATAACTGCTCCGTGGCGGAGCGTGGCATCCAGGCGCTGTCCTGTTCAATATTTTGCTAATTACATAGAACAGTGGGTTTTGGGGACGGTCAAAACAAAAGCTTAATGCAGAGCACAATTTGTTTAAATATTTGTTTTCCTATGGCCAATGCTTTATTCACACCAAAACGCGACGACATTTATTGCGCGATGAAATGACATACAACGCCAATGCAAAGATGAGAATAAGAGCGTAGCCTAGAATCAATAGATCCAAGCTTCATTGAGAAAACGAGCATTATAAAAGTTGTCTGTCATATTGCGGAGAGAAATAACTAAACATGAGTTCAGACTTTTTACAAATGGGTATTATTATGTAGATATTTCGGCATCTTTTTTTAATCTGTTAACTGCAATTAAATCAATGCAATGTTCTTTAATTTGTTACAAATGACAATATTTTTTCCAATTCCTTTCAACCTTGACAAAAGCAGGGTAGAACAGATCCGCTCTTATCGTTGTAACATTTCATTTCACAATAAAAGCCTTTGATGTAAAATCTTCACATGAGAGTATTTTACATTTTGGCGTTGTTTATTCATCAGGTCCACTGGTGCATAAAGGCCTTCACATGCAGCGTAATTGTCGAATGATTCAGCGGTCTGTAGGAAACTAATCACGAGTGAGTCACCGTGAGCGGAATATTCCATCAATTAGAAACCAGAGTCACTAGTCAGCCTGTTGCCTCCAGTGAGGAGTATCCAGACAGCACTGAATCCATCGGAAGTGTGCTCAGCAGGGACGGCCACGATAAGCCGCGACTACCACTGATTGGCGAAACGCCAGGCTCAATCTGCTTAAATGCATCCGTCTCAACCCTGAAAGGAAAACGGCCTAATAGAGCGGACGGTGTGGTGCTCGGATGTGACTGGAACCTTTAGCTCTGGTACCAGCGCCCTCGCTGCAGAGAGCTCCCCCCCCCCACACTTGCTGCAGAACTTAGCGTCTCTCTCCGAACGAGCTTACCACGCTAACAATCGCCCCGGAGGGACGCCGCCCACAGATGTGAACGCTGATGATCTTGAGTGTTGATGATCCGAGATAAAACTGTACAGTGGCTCAGTGCTGCATGAGTGATCCTCGGCGAGAGAAGGGAAGGCGCGGAGAGGAGGGACGGGGCGGGGGATTGGTTACAATGAGCAGTGGCTGGACGGGGGCCGCTCCGAGACACTCGTTAGCACGGAGATCGCCTACGGATTCCCTCGGAAAGTGTGGTGCAGAGCTCACAGAACCATAAGATCATTGTTCTCGCTCCAAACCGGATCTTGGCAGAATGAACGGCTTTTGGGGGTGGGGTGAGGTGAGCGCAGAGGTCGGAGGCCTGTTGTACGTTCCCTCCCTCTTGTTCACCACCCACACTCAAACTTTACCCCTTGCCGACTAAATGGCTTTTGTTCTCTTGTTTTCCGCCTGTTGTTTTCTTATTTTCTCAATGAATTATTTGTTGGCTCTTTGCTTTTGTATGCTGAATATTTTAGGAAGCGCACATCTGTGCTCTCTGGATTCTTGGGTTCAGGTTGTGTAACTTGAAGATGTGGCTTTGGGTCCACGTGGGAGAGAGACCAAGACGTAGTCTGCAATTAATCAAGCGCCTGAAGAACAAGTGCAGTTGTTTCTACGTCTACGTTTTCTAAATGTAAAAACTCCCCCGTCGGTCGAGTCGAGGCAAGGCGGCTACACCACCATCATTCAAAGTTGTTTTCAAGATTCCATGCAGTCACAATTTTTATGTTAAGCAGTTGGTGCAACACGCTTATCTGCTTTATTTTTTTACGAGATGTCAGTATCCTTAAAGTGGAACTTTAACACATTTAAGTCTATTGACAGCGGGTCTTGGTCGGTATTACACATAGTTGTAGAGGCCTTTTGAGGCTCCAGAGGGAACTCCGCAAAATCGGATGAATTCCTCCTTGTGATAAGCAGCATTGTGGGTAATCTAGGCACCAGAGAGATTGAAAAGGGGGAACAATCTCTGGAATAAAATGGCAATGTTGCTGGTTTCAATGCGTCAATTTTGATACTCTGATAAGAAATTGGTCATACTGTGTTAAGGGAGAGCAATGCTAAATCAATCATGTGCGTTTAACTACAACGATTACAGACCGAAGGAAGCTTTACAATAAAGAACATCAGAGCGAATTTAATTGTTTAATCACTCCTGCTTCTTTTTTTCACTTTTTACAGTTTCAATTTTAAAAAATCACGAGGGACAACACTGTGAAGAATGTGGCCATGATACTGTAAACGTACAGTATGTATTTGTGTTTGTTGAAGTTAAAATATACAGTAATAAAATATATGTCCAAATCCAATAGTGGCTGTAGTTTTATTGTTTTTGGCATCTTTCCACAAAGTAGTAGTAGTAGAAGAAAATCCCACGTCACCACGCTCTGTGATTACCTCCTCGTAGAATCTCCTCGTTCCACATGGCTTCTCTTAAGGTTACCTTTTAAGCCTGGATAATGACCGCCGCATAAATATATTCATCTGACTTTGGAAGCGGAGCAGCCTTGTGAAAGGAAATGGCAGAGGAGATAACGTGGTCATTTTGGGAATGACTTAGAGGATGGGTTGAGAAATTGACAATTTAGTTTAATTACAACCCTAATGGCAAAAGATTCAGGAAATCCCTTAACACAGACGGGCTGCGGAACAGTTTTCTTTCTGTCATTTAGGTCAATGCGGAGGACAGAGTTTAAAAAAAAAAATACATTTAAAATACTATGCTGCTGTTTGGTGGACAGGCTTGTTTTGCAGCTAAAGGGTAACGTCACGACGTAATACTTAAGTCTCTGATCAGCTTTGAGGCTTCAGCCTGGCCGTTTTTGAGTGACCTGTTCCAACGATGACAAATGCCTGACAAACCACTGAGTCACCATGAAATCCACCCAAATGGCTTTCTCTACTGCTTTAAACGACACAGAGCCCAAGCGGGGGCCCCCACCACAAAGCCCCCTCTACTGGAGCTCAGACAAGGGTGGGGGGGCTAGCAACCGCGTTACAAACTCGTCGCCTATGTCTGGCATCCTGACAAATATTTGAGGCACTCACTTATCCCAAGTATGCCCTCGCACACATGTGGCAACGGTGGCTGTGTGCGCTGCGCTTCTCCTCCAGCGTGATTCACTGCAGGGCCTAAAAAACATGGACGGTCACGGGGCACGCATGATCTTTCCTGACAGGACCAAGGCGCTCCATTAATGCTCCTTGATATCAGACGTTTTTAAAAGCTCTTTAAGTATTCATTACCATTTCATGCAAGTGAGACTTTGGGACACAGAGGGAGAAGGCGCTCCGATGAAGGCTTTCCACATGACTTTTTTTCCACCGTTTGGCCTAAAAGCTGCTGGTGTCAGAGATCAATACTGTTCAGATCAATGGATTGCTTGTCTACCAAATTGTATTGTGGCAACCTCTAAAACGGCACAACAGTGCTATCAACTCCAGGTCAATCTCGACATATTTGAAACTACATGGCCCTTCACGCCACGTGGCCAGATGGTCTGGTTACAATCTGCCAACTCGATCTGTCCAGTCAGCTGAATGCACTCCTGACAGTGCTGGTGGGCTTTCTACAGCAGAGCTTTTGATCGTGGCTACAATGCAGCTTTTGGAATTTGCAGGGAAAAAAAAAGAAAGAAGGGGAGAGAAAAAGAGGTGAAGTGCACTGGCCTCCACTGGCAACTTGTGTTACTTGTTGCTAATTGGACTGTAAACAATGACCGGAAGAGGAAGTCTTGGCCATTATAACCATTATCCAGATATCTCCTGGATTTACCAGAACCCCAGTTAGATTAGTCATTGTCTCCGGAGGATAAATCGTCTCCAGACCGATGGGTTCCAAGATAGGAAACAGTTTAGCTGGGTCCTCCTGTTTCCAGTCCTTGTGCTAAGCTAAGCTTCTGTAAATGTAAATATAAAAAAAACAGCAATGAGAAGGGTACAAACCATTGCATCTCATTCAAAGTGAATGGGAGGATTTCTTCAAAATGCTGAGCTACTCTATTAATATAAGAAGACCATATGTCTTTTGGGTGGCATAGAAAAGAGCTTTCAGAGTGTAATGTCCTGTGACTCGTCATAAATAGTCAAAGTGACATTTGAATTCCATTAGGTTGGAAAGGCTCAAGTATCAAACTCCAGAGCGGGCTGAGGGAGTTGCAGCGAACTCATCTGAGCCCAAATCTAATTTGTGATTTCTGTTGACAGCCAGCGGTGTCCCGCATTATTTTAAGATGAACTTGAGATGGTGTTAAGAATTGTCGCAGATGATGCTGCGCTTTACCTCATTGTGCCTCAACAGCAAACGTCTCACTGGACACAGCTGCCTTTCTATGCCAATATAGGAGCCGAAGGTAAAATACACACACACCTTAAATCATCACTAATAACTGGTTCGGATGAGCACCAAGATCTCTGTGTCATGTTTGACCTGAAGCACTCTGAAACCCCCCCGTCTGCTGCCAGGTATAGAGCCGATCAGCCCCTCTTTTAGGAAATGAAGACGGAGCTCAATCTCCTTGGAGTCCTCACCACTAATAAGATGTTCACTTTGTCCTTTTAAGTTTGCGCGGGGAGATGAGATGATGTTGCCATCCCTAAAGCTTCGCCCGGTGCTGTCCGAGTCTGTAACTGCCAGGCTTGCACTAAATCATTTCCTCATTTTATTTATTTTTTAAGTTGAAAGCATCAAGGTCTAGGTCTCGCTCACTGACCGAGCCCCATCTATCACTTCTGCACTGTGCTGTTTTCAACCCATTTCGCACTGCACTCCCAGAAGACGCCGGTAACTCACATGTTAGTCCTCTATCTGACATTTAGTGTCTCTCTGCCTGGGATTCACCACAAACACACCTCCTGTCATGCGGCCTCGTTACGAACATGGACACCACTGCCTGTGCCGAGTATTATTTAAACTAGATGCTACAAGCTTGTTTTATTTAGACTGCCACATGTCGAGCAGGTGCATCCACAGCCTTCCGCCTCCACAGTAGCATGCTGCAGGCATGACATGGACCTGGAGGTGTGGAAACCTCCTAATTACAGGCTACCAGATGTAAGGCAAGGGAATGGGTGCCGAGCACCAGTGCTCCTGATTAACAGAGGGAGGTCTTACGGTAATAAGAACTAGTGGCATACCGATGTTATTTGCAGCACTATTATTTATCTTGTTCCAAAGCGATGACACAGAGCGAGAAACTCTCTAAAAATCTGCTTGTCTGCCAGGTCTCCGCCCAGATATCTCCTTTTCATCATAGCCATTAGTCATGAAATGAGTCAAATTCCATTTCACTGGTGTCTTCAATATAATTCAGACAAAAACAAAGATTAAAAGAATCCAGATGTAATTTCTGGGGCAAACCAGTTAAAAAGATTTGACCCTGTTTTTTTTTTTCATGAATGAAATTCTGTCCTAGGAAACTCTTAGGAAAGTCAAAAATCATGTCTGCTGTTTTAAAAATGCTTTTAGCCCAAGACTGGCTACCTTTAAAGCTGATTTCAATATTTTAGTTTGATATTAGGGCTCACTTGGGTCTGGTTCCTGCCATTATTCATCTTCAAAAATCCCTATGTGGCCTTAGCCTTAATGTTATTTTATCTTCACAAAGTTTCCTGGAACTGAGAAGTAACAGCTGAGGAAATTCTTATGAGATACGCCGATGCTACTGTATGCGTCTTCTGTCCACAATCATTACCACAGTCGATGTTACAAACGGTTTGGTCTGGAATAGGCTTTGATCAAACACCTGAGGTCGTCAGATGACTCTGCCTCGTGGCTATTTTTAGACGATAATTGCCCTTTTGTTGCGGCCTGGTAAACAAAAGATGAATCCGGAGCGATTATCTGGTTTTGACTCTCAGCGGGAGCGCAGCCTGCAGCTTTTTTCCTCTCCGAGCGACGGTGCGCTAGGCCACATGCAGTTCATCGCCTCCACCGCGTCGTTAATGAAACCCCTAATTATTTCACTGAGCCGACGGGCGTCCCCGATGTTTGATCGATGGCGCTCTCTTTTGACCTATTGATGTGCTCCGTCAGTATCCAGTGGAGGCACGAGCGGGAGAGCTGCCGCGGATAGAGACCATGTGACCATAGATAGAGATCATCAGACAGGAAGCCTCTCTTGTGCTGCCCTAAGCTCAGGCAGCCAGCACAGAGGCATCTTGGGGATTATCCTGTTGATCTAGAGTGGCCCAAACATCGACTGTAATGATGTCTTGTCAAAACAAACAAACCACTTTAGTCCTCTTTTCAGGAGGAGCGGTCGCTTCAAAACCCTCATTACTGTAAACGGGACAACAATTAACTTTTTTTCACATGAACCACCCCACCCTCTTGTCAGTTTATGGACAAGACCCGCTCCACAGCGAGACCTTTATGGTGCTTTTCATGTGGAGTTTTTGGCCAGCTTTGCTGCCCGGAGGCGGCTTCTAGTTTATGACCGGTGGTTCTCTCACATGGTAGTCTTATTGACATTTGAAGCACGCACATGCCATTGCTGTTTCTGGAACGTGAGCGCATCAGTGTGTCCTCAGCATCTGCTGTGGCTCACTCGGAGCGAAAGAAGAAGAAAAAAAGAAATGATCGAAGCAGGACAGGGTGCTGAATCCTTCTCTGTGTCAAGTTAAAACAGGATCTCTGTCTCAAGAGAGGTACCGTACCGCTCGGCCTGTTTTTCTGAACACTACGGAGCTTTCTTCACAGCCCTGACCTCGGCCAACTCATCAACAAGGGGTCCCTTTTTATCTCTCAGGGAAAACAGGTGGTTGTGATTGTTAGTCAGCGCACATATGACGAGGAGGCTCCTGCCTCCATGTGTTTTCTGTTTGGAATGCCGCATTTGCTAACTCAGGTTTGGGAGGGACGCGGCAGATATTTTCGGGCTACGCCTGAGACGCGGCTCGAAAAACACCACCGCCCACTCCTGCTCAGCTGTTTCAGGTCCATTCCACAGTGAGGGCCATGTGCCACTTTGACTTTATCCCATGGAGGAACGCTGGTTGCGCAGACAGCCCACATGGCTGACTGGAGAGATTCAAAGAATATATTCGAAAAGGGTGTAAAGTAAACTTTTTTTTTCTTCTGACTTTTATACGGTATAACTGACTGAAAATATCACAGTATACAGTAATATTTTCATCTTTACTATAATCAAGTCAGTTGTAATGACCCTTAAAAGGAACAGAAGTATGAAACGGATAAAAACATAGCACCTATCTTATAACACTGTAGCATGTTAAATTAACTACTAAATAGCACCGGGCCCTCTTCGTGTGGATAATCAAATGTAAACAGTACGACAACAGTCTCTTCCCCCCCTGGTGCACCGTTACAACCCAAAATTACACAACTCTCGTTTAGGCAATGAGCCCATGGTAACTGCAGAGCTCCTTCCCTGCTGTTCCATTGGAGCTGAGACCAAAATGCCAGCCATGATAAATGTGTTACACCACTGACACCTCTCACCCAGGGGTAGGGTGGGGGGCGTCTGGAGACGAGAACTCCTGACTTGTAACAAACAAAATGCTTGGCAGCGAGGGACTCCTGTCTGTTCGTCCGTCCCCGTTTTTGGTCTGCCATTTACCGTCTCTGCAGTCAAATGTCAAGACTGTATGTGACTTGCCCGCGGGGGCCGTGCATGCCATTCAGAGTGCTCTGAACATTTGCTGCTCGCAAGCTTTGGGTGGGGAGGGAAACATCTGACAACATGCACCTCCTTAGGGAGCCACTATCCACAGTTATCCTAGAGGGGGGAGAGAGGGGGTCTATGCCACACATGCAAAACAATGAGGGAAGTGGCGATGCTCGGCTCTTGATGGAGACAAATGTTTGAATAGCCTGCTGGGCAACGTCACCCGATGAGCACCCCAGTTATGTGTTGGTTAGAGGATGCTCAAAGCTCTCCAAAGTGATGCAATGGCTTATCAGCAGAGAGCACAGGGGAGGCTCCACAGCTATCTAGCGGGACGACTTTCAAGCCTTTATCTTATCCATTCAGATGAAGCGGGGGCTCGAATTGGATTAGGCGGACAGCCATGAGTGAAAACAGAGATAATGTCAAAAAATGTCAATCATTCAGGTAAAGAAAGTGTGAAAGCTGATCAATCTTTTTCAGGAATGTATTAAACGTTTTCCTATGTTGTTGATCCAAAGAATTTCCCCAAAACGGCAGCAATCGCTCTGACGAGTATCGCTGTCCACAGGTGTTTCTTATAAGAGAGCAGTGATCTCAAAGTTTATATTTGCTCTGAACTAATCCAGCGTGAGCATCTTCCAAGTTCCCACATATCTTGGCCATGCTCTTGGCGAAGGGGGTTCTGGCAGACATCCTCTTGAAGTACATGTACTGCTTTCTCTGGAATAGTTTAAGGGAAACAGCTCAGGTGAAGCCAACAATGGAAAATGTCAATGCATTCCAGTAGATCAGATTGGAAAGTCTCTGCTGTGCTTAAAATAACAACAGGCCCTCGTCTTTCGCTACGCCGACAGATGACCGGGGTTGATATTTGCGGTCCGTGTTCAGCCGTCACTCGGGAGGGCCGGGGTTGCGCGGCCATTAACCCGATCGGCACCGATAAATGTCACATATATTTAAATAACAAGCACATCTCACAAGACAGAGAAGAAGAAGCAAAGACGGACGGCCCGCTCCGTCCTCAGAGTTCCTTACTCGCTTTGTGAAACATCAGGAGCTGAATCTGGAGTGGAGCTCTTCCATAGCACTAGACAAATTCCAATTACAGTCAGCACCTATTAGCGTCAGCACCAAGTAGTAAATCACCATGCGGCTTGTGGCCAGCTTTAGTTTAGCCAGATTTGTCCTGTTACTAAAGACAGTGGCCACGCTGGCTGGGAGCCAGTCGGACCACATGGCTGAGCCCTGTCCAGGCGAGACAAAAGACATTCTTAAATCTTCACCAGCTCACTGCACCACCCCCTCACCCCCTCCGCATTGAAAATGCCAATTGTGCTGCTGCGATGTCACAGATTTACCAAAGGGGGAACATCATTAAGAGTACTGACTTTGAAATGTATCGCTTGGGAAAAAAAGAGAACAAAAAAAGCACACAGCCTGGAGGTGAGTCGAGAGAGACACGGCAACAGATTTCAAACAAGCTCCGCTGCTCGCTCCTAATTAAAGCAAAGAGAATAAGCCAAATGACACACGTGAGAGATCACAGGAGGTTCTTGTGTCTACGCTTCTCTCTGATCTGTCTGTTCTCTCACACCTTGTTTAATGTGCGTCCAAGTGGCTGTAAGGGCACAATTAACACATTTCACCCAAACCTGTTCTGGTAAAACTATTACCGAAGCACCTTTACTCGTGCACGAGCAGGAAAAGAGTGCAAAGTTTCTAATGCTTTTTTAAAAAAAAATTTTTTTAAAGATCTTGAAAACATTTCTTACACTTAAATTAAAATTAAACTAAATATAATGTCGAATTACAAAAGCCACAGCCCACCATGCAGGACTTCAGTTGAGACCATTAAATATATGGCCAGGTACTGTCTGTAATTTAGCATACAACTTGAAGCTGAATCTATCAAAATATGCTCTATATTTAAATTGTAGATTTACAAGTTCTTGGATTTAAAAAAAGGAAACTACTGTAATAGCTTGAGAGTAGCTGAAGAAACAGCAAAGAGAAGTAAAACCATCCTGGTTTATCGAAGAAATCTCAACACAGCACAGCAACAAGTGGCTTCATAGGGTCGTTTCTGTTACGACTACAGCATGATTATATAGTAAATATTTAGTAACATGGTAAAAACATTTAACTTTGCTTTCACTCGAAAGGTCGTCAAAAACTCATCACGTAACTTGAAGTTGAAAGTATCCGGGACTTTCGTCTCGCGTGTTAAAACGTTCACGAAGTGCTCTGATCTCACAGGTGCGCGTGTATCGCTCGCCGCGACGGGGCCGAGAGACAGGGGGAACACGGGCTCTTTTAGGGGGGACTGCCGAAACCAATTGATTTTCTGGAGACTTTTTCTATTTACGAGCTCTGCTCCGGTGCGGGTTTGAAAGGGTCCAGCAGCGGCGACGGGAGGAGGAGGAGTAGGAGGGCAGAGGACGCTCACTGGCCCGGCCGCCTGGCTCCTCCCGCGGACAGCCTGCTTTATTCCGCCGCAGGAAAAACCGTTATCTCGCATCACTGCCTCCTACATCTCTGCCACTACCGCGACTCCAAAAAAAAAACCACACACAAAAAAACCACACGTTAAATAGTTAACAGCGCGGACAAAAATATGAAATAAACCGCCTTAATTCATACTTAATTCACAAACATAAAGTCTCTCTCCGAACTTGAGAGGGGTGAAACTTTTTCCAGAGTGAGGCGTCCGGAGCGGACTCCGGAACACGCCGCGGACCGAGCCGTTGGCTCCGCTCGTCTCGCTGGTGCTAATGTGCGGCTACATCCACACACTTTGTTTCCCGGGAACATTACCGCCGCTTTACTCCGACTGGAGCGGCGAGGGAGAAGGATGCGTTGGGGAAACAATAGCCGCCGATAACCCGCCGCTCGACCCGTACATTCGCCCGTCACGTTGACAGTGCGTGAAGTTGTATCAAAAATGGCGACTATATTTGCCATTTCTAAACAGAATTAAATACTCTCTTCACTTTCACGTCGGGGAGACGGGTCTCGCTGTCAGTGTGGCGTGAGTTTACCGTGAGTTGCGTCCAGATAGTGTTACTTCTGAGGCGGAATCTATTTTTCGCCCGACGCTGCTGTGAAATATCGAGCAAACAGACGCAGAAGTATCTGCCTTTTGACGGCCACGTCCCTCGGAAGAGAGAAAACGGGGAAAGAAGAGTCAGTTCGCGTGATTTGTTGTACTTACAGTGAGTTGAGAGGAGAGTCAGGAGGCAAGCCAGACGTGTTTTCGCCATCTTGGAGTCGATGCAATGCTCTGTTTGACTGGCCGTACATGCGCAAAGTAGCCTAAAGAAGCTTTGGTGTGCACGGGTGAGGGAGAGAGACATAGGCGAGAGTGGGAGGGATGGAGGGAGAGAGAGGGGAGGGAAGAGAGGAGAGGAGAGGGAAGGGGTGGGGGCATGTATTATATTAGGTTTCCATAGCTACCGAAAGCATCACTCACACAGACTATAATTTATAGTTGACACGATGGGAGGCTTTTACTACTGTGGCCTTATACTGTAGGGAGGCAGCTGAGAGCGTTCAGCCTTTCATGTGTTGTGAGACGGAAGAGAGATGAGCAGCAAAGTACATTTAAAAGACCACATTCCCACTATTCCTCAGTGAAATTAAGGGGATGGAGTGAGTAGGACAACACGGTTAAAAATAATAGCAGGCCGATGTATTCCCATGAAACCTCCCCAGTGGATTTTTTTTTTACATTTGGACAATTCTTTTTTTGTAAGTTTTCTGAAATGCTGTGGAAATTAAATACATTATTTCATTGGCGTACATTTCACGAACATTGGCTAAAGCCAGGTTTAAATGTCTTGTTTCATTTTGTTGAATTATTGTATATGTTGAGTAGACCGTTTTTCACAGAGGGCATTTTTATTATCTCCTTGTATCACTCCATGAATTAGAACATAGTGTCAACAGCTAAAAAAGTTATATAAATCAGGCCATAACTGTATGAACAAACTCTCTGTAAAAAAACGTCGGAATGCAGGTTGGATTAGAACGAGGACGTTTGTTGGATGTAAGAGCTCCTGAAGTGGAGATTTGTGGCTCAGAGAAAAAAACACATTTTGAGAAAACAACATTTAAAGATATGAAATGACATACATTTTGTATAGCCACTCCAAGTGAATAGGAGGAAAACAAATGTAACTAACTTACATCACCATGAAACTTACACAGTTGTTTACTTCCATGAAGACAATACTTTGTTGTATTACAAGTTTTCTTAATTCTATGTTTTAATGTGTAAATGGGGCCTTGTCTGTGGTAATTTGCCAATTTCCAGACCAGATTTCCAGACCAGACATCTGAAGATTGAATAAAGCCAGGTTCAAAATTAAGTCAAAGGTTTTTTAAGAGGGAATTTTGGATGTCTCTTTGTATCGATCCATACTGTCCATAGTCATAAAAAAAAAATGGTTTATCAATGTAAAGAAAATAAGAACAAACCCTTATTTAAAAGCTTTCAGAGAGAAAGACCTTTGAAGAGATGTATTGTAAAAGGACCTACACTACTAACTTCTGCCTTTTAGGCCATTCAAGCGTCCATGGACGTGTGCTGTGATAAAAGTAGTCCGGCATCCTGTCACCATTGTGAACAATTGGCAGGCTTTCAATAAAATATTCACTCACTATTTTTCACTGTCCCAACCCATCGACAGGAACAGCAGCCCCGTCAGACCAGAGCTCTATTCCCCTTTTTCACAGGCATTCTGTAAAGTCCACTGTTTGTCGGAGTGAATATGGTCTGCTCCACAGGCCTTCACTTCCAGCGGCATCGCGTTGCTTTATATCAAAAGGTTTTTGTCCTCTCTGATCCCCCCAGTCCAACTCTGTGATGACAGCTGATGCAGCGCGGAATAGAAATGCTAGTCCAACCATATCTTTGACATCCTATCCGAACCTCCTTAACAGTTCCACAAAAGGCACAACAAGGTTTCACATCCCCTCATCTGTGCTGTGTATAAATGTAATCTCCTTTACTGTTGGGCATGACCAGTAGGTGTACTGGATCCCTGCAGTATTTATAAACAGTCAAAATCTTCGATGATTGCACTCACTGCATACTTCCTTAATGTGGTAATTATGTCTAAATATAGAGCTATGTCTAATTATGCTAGCATGCGTATGAATTGTATTACATAACGCATGTAAATCTGCAAGATTCTAATATGAATCAGGTGTAGTTATTTTAACCACACGGTTGCCTTGAGGCTCTGCTCTCTAGGTTTGGATAAGAAGTCAGTATGTGGCACGTCCTATACGTGTTACAAAGTGTCTTTTTGGGGATATTACATAAACAACATTAGGTGCTGGAATCGTGACTGTACAAATTTACCACCAGACTTTACAAAAAAAAGAAAGAAATCAGACCATTTTCAGCACCACGTTCCACAATCAGACTAAATTTACTGAGGTAATAATGAAACAATCTGTGCAAGCTAAAACCATTCCAACACTGATAGCAAAGAATAAATCTGAATTCACGACGGAGTAAATAATCACTTGATGAATTTAGTGAGTGGATGTCTCCCTCAAGGTCGATGTTTCTCCAAGTTCCATAAAACTCTAGATTATTTTTTTCTTCATGCATTGCAAATGATTGTGTATTGATTGTCTCAGAGCAACACTATGAATAAGAAATGATTCCGGCATCGTAGCGACTGGCAGGATAAAAAGCAGGGTTTAGATTGGACCTTCTACTTCCACAGCATGCAGTTACATTGTTTTACTTTGAATTATTTATCTCTTTATGTGAAGGTTTCATCTAAAACCAAAGATCCGCCAAAACATTGAAATAAACATGAAACCCCCACAAATCATTGCTTTAATGTGAACACAAGTTGAATTCCAACTCCACCTGCAGTTTGAAATATGATGGGCTCGTATATCATTTTCTTTTTGGTCATTATGACCCCTTTCTTATGATGCAAAGTTATGTGGCACACTGACAGCGCAGGCGTAATTAATAACAGAAGCGATGATCCGGGGCATTGCAGTGTCCAAGAAGAGGCCGTATTCCAGTTGATCCATGTCATTGGTTACACCTGTGCTGAGGGGCGGAGCCAGACGCTGCAAACGTTTAGGACTCAGTCCAAACCTGGTGGGGTGGGAGATCCAGGATTTACATGCACTCTGTTTCAAACCATTTGATAATAAAATGCCTAAATATCTGGGCATTATTTGGGGAAAACATGTTATTTTCCAACCTCCCCACCCCCCAAAAAAATCCTCCTTTAGAGCCTCAATCCTTTTTTCTATCTCATAAATCTTCATCATTCTGGAAACATGACACAACAAATGTTGTAGATGACTAATTTTGACTCCTACAAAGAGGCAACAATTGTGTGATGTTACTGTTTTTAAGTGACATAACACAGGTGAGGTTAGCGTGTTACTTGTTCATCTTAACGTCTGTTTTTGTTAAACCGTGCTGGCGTAGCGTTCCCAGCATGAAGGTTCAGAGGCCAAGCCATTTGAATCCATGCCATAATATTCTGCTCTAATTGCAAATCAAGGATCCCCAACAATGCCAAGTGGTTTTCAATGCTGTGAACTGAATGTCAGGCCAACAGAAGATCATTTGCTCAATTATATTTGATTTCTTCAGGAAATATCTGATGAATAAACTACATGGACATAAAGTGTTATCAGACAATACTCAATACTTGAATCGATCTAATGCTTTCCTCCTCTTCTCTTCTTAACCTCTCTCTCTCTCTCTCTCTCTCTCTCTCCCCCTCTCTCTCTCTCTCCCCCTCTCTCTCTCTCTCTCTCTCTCTCTCTCTCTCTTTCTCTCACTCTCTCTCTCTCTCTCTCAGTTCCACTTATTTATCCCTGGTCAATAATTCATGAGATGAGATTGTGTATGTGCCCACTTTTACAAAGTATGGTGTTGTATGTTTTTCATCAACTGCAGCATGGAGTCCATGAACAATTATATCTTAATTATGTATTATGTAATCTGATTCAGGGCTTTTTCAAATAGTTGTTTGCCATATCTGCAAAAATGAGTCCGAGAAACAGACAGGAAAGGCAGGGAGAGAGAGAGCGGGGTACAGGCCGCTCCACACACACACTGTTTGGTGTATTACCATTTTTTTTTAAAAATTGATAAAAACTATTAAAATAGATGTTTTTCATCTACTTTTATATTATTATTTAGGAGAGACCTTCATGTCTGTTCTTAATTAAAACATTTTGAATACACACATACTTCCTCCCAGTGTGACATTGGCGCTGTGTATCAGGTTTATTACTGACACTGGATCTCTCTACTGTCAGTGTAACGTGTTCACCGGAAAACTTCTCTCAGTGAGGCCGGCCTGCATGTTCTATAAAAAAACTAAATCCAGTGGTAAATAACTGTGTATGATCGTAGAGTGTTTTTTTCTCTTTTTTTTCTCTCTTAGTCTAACAGAATTAGACCAACGGGCTTTCATGTACTCGGCTCCCACAGCCCACAGGGAAATGATGCAAAACTGAAAGAGCTGGTCTCACTGTGTGAGTTTCAAATGATTATGAAGGATTTCAAAAGGAACGGGATTATTCTTTGTTAATCTTGAATGTGTTTCATCTTATTTCCTGTTCCTGTTGTTGCACTCGCATAATAACTTTTGACTGAAAATATGTCTGTTACTTTAATTGTGTTTTTTGCTCATGAATATGATATCTGGTTGCATGAATCACAGAAGGGTCCATTTGTATTTTAGAGGCACAACAACTAACCAAATCAAAACGGAATAATTTCATCCGATTTCCTGCCTCGGGTGCTTTTTTTGGATAGCAATTTTTCTACTCTTATTTCATCCCTTCAGCGGTAAGATGAGCCTTTGGTGGTCCCATCCTACATGGTCGCCGTATCTCTCTGCACAAAGACAGTCATCCATGGATCAACCAGCCAGATGGTAATATCTAATGGCATCCCACTGGAACCTGAAATTCCAGCCCTCGTCTTTTATTGCTGTCGTACCAAGTTAATCCTGCACGACCAACAAGGCATGGCAGTACCTTCCGTCGCACCACATGACAACTTTGTGTACAATAAATGTTCACTTTGCATATATACACCTGTGTTCTCACATGCATTGATTTGTGTCTGTATTTTATTGATATTATTGTGGAGGTATTTTTGTGGCTGTATTAGTAGATGTTTTTTGTGCATGCATTTGTGTATGTATTGGTGAATTCATTTTGTCATGTAATTATAGTTGTGAATGTATTTCGTGGAACTAATTGGTGTTTTATTCATATATGCACTTCTGTATATGTATTTTTATATTTATTTTGTGGACATATTTTTGTGGATGTATTTTATTTTCATTTTTTAAAATCCTCCTATGGACAGGTGTTCTGCTAAAAACACTAAGCACCGTGCATCTAGTATGTAACAATTCTGATGTTACTGTCATGTCCACATCTACTCAAATAAACTGAAGTAAATAACAAGAAACACAGATCAGCTCGAAGCATGACCTCCCCCAGGTTATTGCAAATGAAAGATGGCAAAAAGGCAAAAGACTTTGCTGTGCTTTTCAGAAAGGCAGACAACCCTTCTATCAGGTCAGGCCGTACAGAGCTGAGCTGAACCGAAGAGTGTTTCTCTTTCAATGAGTAATGACTCAACTGTTTTAGTTTGGAGGATCTTCTTTTATACATGCATCAGGAATCAGATAACCATGTAGCAATATAATAAAAACATGAGCTTCACAAAATTAAGTGACAGTAAGGTGACAATAACAGGACGTGTAGATTAAACTCATGAGAAGTTTGCCCACTCAAATATTGATATTAAAGAGATTTAAAACATACAAAATTTGGGCTTCACCGTCCAGTGCTTCTCCTAAATCTTCATAAACAATTAGGAATTATTTTTATATCAGTGTACATAACTTTGTCATATGATGTTTTTTTAAAAATATTTTTCTCCCACAACTTCTTACATACATCTAACATATTACATGTAGAGTGGAACATTCCACGACACATGTAAATGTCATGCACTCCAACCTGGAATTGAAGATGTTTAAGTAGAGACATGCTCTCTCCAGCCTTATTTCTTCACATTTTAACGAAGACAACCTGGTATGAAGGTTCTTAAACAGAAAAATGGTTTATTGGTAAGTCATATACAAGCAGTGGGTATATTAAAACCTGATAAGATCCACGCGCCCTATATAGGGGGCTCTTCTGACAGTGTTCAAGTAGTCATATGAACCCCAAATTAGTTTTATATTATTGTATATCTTTTTTTTTTTTTTTAGATTTTCTGTGTGAAAAAAAAAGTATATTTCCCCCCCGCCCCAAAAAATCACTTTAATAACATATTTTTGATCATCACTATGAATATCCGGCATGATCTAAACAAGATTTCCTAAAAATATATTTTCAACCGGTTGCAGAGTTGTTCCAACTCAATGGTTCAACGTCCCACGTGCTAATAAGACCCCGTTTTGGTACGAATGGGACCTAACGAATGGGAATCTTAACCCGCCGCGGTAAGCTAACGGAGCTGCCGTAGAGTCGACGGACTTTACATAAGTACTCAAACTTAACGGTTACTTTCATTATGTTTTACACTGTGAAAACTTGATTAAACTCTTCTAAAAGTTTTTGTTTCAGATGGGGAAAGAGCAGCGGTCTCTCCTGGCTTAAAGGTTGCTGTTTGTTGGACACATCCTGAAATATCTCAGGACCAACGATGTGGTTAGCATAGCTAAACCCCCCACATTCAAAAATGTTTGAGGTTGCTTAAAGTTTAAAACGATACAAAACTAAAGTCCATATCTTATCTTTCCTTGACCAAAATAGATCCCAACATGTATATCTTTTAAGCTAGTTTATGGCGGTAAAAATTGAAGGCAGAACAAGACGGTCTGTGTGTGTGTAGCTGTGAGAGCAGATCCACCGCGAGCCGTCTACCCGGCGAGTAACATAACTGCACATGTTCTTCTTGCAGTTCAGTTATCACCATAGAGCATTGATGTCACGTCCCACAGAGTGTACACAGATACAACACAGCTGAATTATGCACCGAATGCATCCCGCTTTCCAGAGTTACGTGGATGGAAAGAAGTAGAACCTTACAACACACACATGCACACATTCACATGCACGTCCACACACACCACATTGCCTCTTTTGTTTCCATTGTGTTCCCGGTGTCTTTTGAATAATAGAAGTGGCTAGAGACTTATTGAATTCTCTGATTTACTTCCAGCACTTAGAACAACACTCCCCTTTTCTCCATTCACTCAAAACTCAAGCTGCTGGCACTAAGCCTACATTGTTTTCGCAAACCTTTCTTTCCCCCTCTTACTCATCCGGGCTTACTCTTTTACCGCACTCGTCGAGAATGGGACGGACAGGGGGAGCGAGAGGTATCGAGCAATGCATTAACCCACGATTGAATAAAACAACAGCGAGGGTATTTGAGGATCGCCTCTTTTATCTCGTCAACAAAAATATGTTGCGTTGCGGCACTACAATGACGATAGTCTAAATCAAGTGCAACAACTATTTTACTTCTCTCTACTTTTATATTTTACTTAAAACATCTAATACTTCTTTTTACAAGAACAGACTTTACAATTTGAATTGAGACAATTTGATCATAGAAATAACATGTTTTCCAGCTCATCTTCATGTGCATCATTGTTTCTGTCTCTGCTAAGTTGTTTGTCTTTGGCTCCTATGGAAGCCAACTTTTTTTAATTATTGTTTTGCGGTTCAACAATAATATAACTTATTTATAGAATACATAATCGCTGAGTTGTATAAATGCTTGTTGCATTTGTCCAGTAGCGAGTCATTTCCCATCCACAATGATAAAACTATTTCCATTATAGTTTGTAGCATTGATAATTGCACCGGATGTAGAAAACAATATTCCCTTTCAGTCCTGCGAAATCAATACATTACCTTTTAAACTCATCACCGCTGTAGCCATTAGCAATTCAACGACGGAAAGTACGCTCTCAAAATGTTCTGCTACTCGGCACGTGTCACTCACGGTCATTATGCTAAAACTATGAGAACATCAAAATGCACCATGGAAATGCAAGCCACGTCGCCAAAAGTTGTGTGAACGTGTTTCTTTTTTTTCAGGGAGTTTCCCACAGAGGCTATACGAGGAGCCGCTTATTTACCTCAGTGAGTGGCAAAGTCACGATGCCGTATTTCCAGTGGAAAACAAGATATTAGTCATGCTAATGCAGACGGCCACTTAGAAATCCCTCTGCTTTCAGGTGACCAGCATATCAATTTGATCCCGCTTCAATTGTGCCATGAATTACAAAAACGCAGACGATTTTATGTGTCAAGAAAGTTTCAGTTTGTCATAGGTTTGTAGTGAAACCGCTCTGTGAAGCTACATCACCAACACCGTCATCGCCGTTACTATTTATCAGCCGGGAAGCGAAAAAACAATTGAGAAGCGTTGTTGGTGTCATGGTGTTGAGTGGCTTCCGGTTTTATTTTGTAGTTTGTCTCCTGTATGCCTTGTCCCTGATTGTGCGTGTGTGTGTCTCCTGATTGTTTCATTCCCTTCACCTGCCCTGAGCGACGTCCATGTGTCCCCTGATTGTTTATGGTCTACACTTGTGTTTCTCTTCTCTCTACATATACTTCCCTGCTTTCCCTTGTCCCCCGTCGGATCGTCGTTTGGCGTTCAATACCGGTGTGTGTTTGGTATGATGGTCGAGTGCGCCTGCTGTTTTGTTCCTGCCTTTTTTTGTTTTTGTGGACTAAGTAAAGTGCCTTTTGATTTTTCTGCAAACCTGCCCCCTGTGTTGTTCCTCTGTGGACTCACACCTCTGTTGGTGTGAGTCCACAAGTTGTAGCTTCACAGAGACACTTTAACAACATTTCAAGTATTTCTAATTATGTCTTTTCACAGTCTTATTCTTCAACAGTTTTACAACATATACATGTGACTTTCTTAACAACAAAATGATATTTGACGTTGAAAAACTTGATGTGTAATTCACGGCACAATTCAAAAAGGAAATCAAAACATTATTTTTCTTGGCGTTGCCTACCGTATATGTTTTTTTCCTAAATAAAGTCCCACGATGGTTCATCATAAGGGGCGGGACTTCAACTCTCTATTGAGAGCAACACACCTCCTCTGGGAAACCCAGAAGACGACGAGCCTTCAAGTTATTTGGCATTGGAAAATGTTTGTGGGGTATATAATTGAGGACTTGGTACGTGTCACTGTGGAAATTCAAACTGCTGGGTTCTTCGCTGAAGATATGAAGATAAGAAGACGAGACATTTATTTCTGGATGAGCTTCTGTTGTCTGCTTTAGCTCTTTGTGACCTTGAGGTGCACCGGGCTCTGTCAACACTACAAACTGGGACACTGAAGTCCTTATTCCAGCCAAACTCAGACATGTGTACCAACAGACTGCACACAAGCAAAGCCTTCTGCTGCTCCCTCTCACCCCGGAGGCGAGCCATTTGTTTCTCCTCTCACTCTGGCCCACGTCTGCGCGTCTCCCGCTTGGAAGTTCCCACAGTGATCGAACACGTTGTGATATTGTGATGGCACTCGCAGCTCGGATGTGCAGCTCTTCAAATAACAGATGGACAGGCCGGCCTCGTTTGAACAAGACAAAGCCCCTCGGCCTGCTTGGCTTGAGTCAGAGTCAACACTCGCAGCTCTGTCGGTATGTACAGCAAACATTTCTGTTTCCAGAAAGATCAATGAGTTTAGGGTGATCCTCTGGTCGAGGTGGTGGAGGGCGCCTTCCTGAGCATATTTCATTGGGTTTTTACCATACAAAAGCTGAAATACATTCATTCAGCTCAAAACGTCTGACACTAACAGTTATACAGTCAGCATTCATTTACAATTAACATATGGCTTTGATATTAAGAGTTCATACACTAATGATTTAATTGCAATGACAGATTAAGATTATTTCTCAGGACCAGTACCTCCATTGACGAGTCGGACTTGTGGTTCACCATGAAACCTGTGTGTGCAGCAACAGGAACACTCGATTAGCGGGGTGCATCTTGACTAGCGGCTCTGTCAGACTGGACTCTTCCTTAAGTGTGGTACGCACAGCTAGCTGAGGCTGATGGGAATGTATTGCAGGCTGTTCAACAGCTGTAGCTCGGGGGGACGAGCGGTCGCCCCGTTACCACAAGGTAGCTGTTTCGATTCCTAGTCCCCCCGACCCCATAGTTCACATGTCGCAGAGTCCCTGAGCAAGACACCTAACCCCGAGTTGCTTCCCGGGCGCCTCACAGGGCAGCCCAATGGTCTTTAACCAAGAATGGGTCAAATGCAGAGAAGAATTTCACCAAGGGGATTAATAAAGGATGACTTTCTTTTTCTTCTCTTTTTTTCAGATACAGACACATGTAGACCCTGTAGTCGATGGGACAAGGTTCTGGTTTACGTTTGTAGGCTTGAGTAGCATTGACCACGTTGGAGCAGGCTTCGGGTGAATGCGAATAAACGGGTTGTGTGGAGAGCAAAAGAGATGAAAGGCGTTGGCCAGAAGTCTGACATTGATTTAGCTTCTTAATGGTTTACAATGAACTCGTAAACTTGCTGCTTGGGAAACAATCCGGTCGTACCCTTGGTCTCTCAACTCCTACTCCGGTCTCGCATCTCAAGTTGCTGATTGGATTGTAAACAATGAGCACACGAGGAAGTATATCTGCTGGCGACACTGGAACCCCAAATGTATAGCCCCTCGCCCCGAAAAGCGCATCCATCGTCAGACCGAAAACCGATGGGGAATGTCCATGACAAAGGTGCAACCTTTACCTGATGTCAGCTTGATGAACAGGAATTTGATGTGAAGAAACACCAATTGGTCCTGCAAGCAACTTACAGACTTGTTGTCAAAGCTGCAAGAATCTACTATTCAGAAGTCCATGAAGCCGAAGGAGAGAATCAGATACCCGGTTCTAGTGGAGACAGATATACTTATAAGGACTCTATGGCAGGAATGTTATGAAGCATCTGGTCAGACATGTGTGGGGAAGAAGGTGATGTTAAATTCATGCCAGTAAACCTTAGTCAGTCTTCCTTTCATGTGAATACTTTTGGCAGTGGGAAAACAATTTTTAATATCTGACAGTACCCCACATTCCTATCAAAGAAATCCAGCTGGAGTGTCCAAGTTAAGTGAAACTCTGCTTGGGTTATGTCCACGGGCAACGTTTTCCTCAGTTGAATGAAGGGCCACATTTATAGTGACAGGTTGAAGTTGACCTACAAAGGGCAGGACCTTGGCTAAGGTAAGGACACATCACGCTTTTGTGTCTCGAGTCACTGTGATCTTTTTCCGTTTTCAACGACCGTGATCAAAGACCGTGACCTGTGCCGTCAGCGCCTGAACAGTTCTATAACATTTTAAGAATGCTGTAGTCACCAGGAGCAGATTGTAACTCTGAGATGGCTCACCTACATGGCAAACAGCTGTCATTTAAGAGCAGGGACATGCACAGACATTTGGAGGAGCTGTTGTTCTAAACTCCTCACCCCCACCCCCATGAATCAGCATGTAAAATATGGTCTATTAAATGACAACGAATCAACTGTAAATGTGTTAATTGTTTTAGTATTTAATGATTCAGTAAGTCACCATGGAGCCCACTTCCAAATGAGTTTTGCCCCTTGCTAATGAAGGGTTTGGTGTTGTTTTTAGCAAGCCTTACTTTAATTCAAACTAGCAAGGTCAACTTTGAATCCAATGCACTTAATTTTTAAGAACCAAAAAACGTTATTCATCCCAGAAGAAAAAGTTGTTGGGCAATATGGAGATTTATGGTGATCTAACTTTATCAATTATAGGCTGGTTACTTTTATTCACGCCAAAGAAGACAAATAGGATGTTGCCTCGTGCAACTTTAGCCCGTCCTTGTGCATGTACTGGTTGCTTTTAAAGTCAAAAGAACTTATTGATAACACACCTGAAGTAGGAAAGTATGAATGGCATTGCTATGGATTCAGGAGGAGTCATTCAGTCATCTGTGGACATGACATCAGTGCTCTGAAACATGCATGCAGAGAAGGAGGATTGACCGTATGGCTGAAGCTCCATTGTCGCTTCAGCGGCGCGGTAAAGTAGATGTGTGTAGGAAATGTACAACTCGATGGACGCATCACTGCATGGATGAGCAAAAGTGTAAAGCTAGAGCTGTTATTGATCGGCCCTGCTGCGAAGCCATCAGAAAGCTAATAAAGAGGCAGACAGCAGTGCCCCCCCGCCCACATGTATAAGGCCTCAAACAGCTGAGTGATTCCGTCATATGTTAACTCAGGCTGACGTGCTTTTTACACACAATTCAGCCTCGACCCATCTCTCCTCCACTCGGAGGTTCGTGTACACCAAATGTCGACGAGCTCGATGGCCCGATTAAATTAGTAAATGTTTGGCCTACCACTCCGTCTCCGAAAGTAATGCAGTCATCTTTTCAGGACTTTATTTTATTTTTTTCACTAAGCAAGCATTTTGTTTTTGTTAAAAATTAAACCTTTTCTCTCGCCTTATGCCTTCGGGAGCAAAAGTTGCCAGTTAGCCACGCAGTCGCGCGTCTGCCAGATCTCAGTTTCATTCCATTTATTGCTTCTCTTGTGGTTTGTCGGGTGTTGCGTTGCAAAGCGTATTGCAAAAATGATAGTTTTACATAATATATCGTGTATCTTTTTCCTACTTGTATCGTGTCATGATGTTTTGGAGTAATTTGACGAAGGTCCAGACGGGCATAAAATGCAAGTAAGGGAGCCACTTGAGTGGTTTCAAATCACAAGACGGCAGAGGGAAAAGCCACAACAAGTGGAAGCGTTTAGCTCCGCAGATGAACATCAGCTTCAGTGGCCAAGTTCGGTTTTTAGCTTGCCCTGTGGAGCAGGCTGACATGCCAACAGTGAGCATGGAACATTGTACAAAGCTGTTGAGTATATAACCACTCCGACCTTTACAGAGGGACAAACATTCGTTTAGAACATTATGAAAAGACAACCTCTTTGCTCAGAGAATCCCACTGCACTTAAGAGAGTTTTTTTTTATCAACACAAAAAATGAGTAAAGTGACAAATGCTGTTTGTGATGCTGTACAATTAAAGTAAGGAAATCTGCCAAAAACCGAAGCACATTTCCACATTTTCCTAGAATGGATGTTTTTAATTTATCCATTGTGTACAATTAAAAGGGTGACACTTTATATGTTTGGGCTTATCCATGTGCAGTGTACCCCGATGCTAAATGAGATAAGAAAAAAGCTATTGAAGCAACTTTGGCACGAATGGCGCGTGCAAATAATTTGCCTCATCCATCGCACATTTTTTGCCCAAGTTGAAAAATATCAGCCAAATGTCAGCCACTCAGCGCTGACAAGCTCCACCCATCATCACCGGCGTCCTGCGGTTGCTGAATCAAACTGCTGCTGGTCTGTCTGACGTAGCGCTGGTTGAGGTCGTCATTCAGAAGCGGTTGTGGGGCTACGGATAATATTCTGAACCCAGACACGATGGATTTTGATGGTCCGATGTATTTGGAATTTACACACTAAGTATAAAGCAGAACTATTGATTATTTCCATGGTGGATAACGGAAACGGTAACTGTTTTTAAGGAGATACGCCACAAAGATAAGGAGTAACATTCGCAACGCGTTTGGTGTGAACGCAGCATAAGAGTCCATGCTAGCAGTGCTTGAGCTAAATGCTCATATCCACATGCAAACATGCTCACAATGACACACACTAACATGCAGGTGTTCATATGATGTCCAGCACCTTAGCTTAGCATGTTAGCATGCTAACTTCAGCTGATTTGCAGTAATAATAGTGATAATGTCATTGTCATCAACTCACACTCACCACTAGTCACAATTGACTAGATTGCTGCCACTCAAGGCGACACTGCGCAATCTCGAGCTCCTCGTGGAGTACAAGTGACAAATAAATTCTCTGTAACCCACGAACGCATCATCTGGCATAATAAACATTAACTACTAATCACTCAATGTCTCTCCTGATTGAAATAGCACATTTTACTGATGATGGTGTTGGATTAAAAGTCCTGGATGTATATACCAATATATCTAACTATGAAGTAAGAAATCTGTGTGTGTGTGTGTGTGTGTGTGTGTGTGTGTGTGTCTGTCCTTCGCATATTTTAAGAACTGCTCATTTGATCTACTTCACACTCGAAAGATTTATTGACGCGGACCCCAGGACGCGCAGTGTCAAAATTGGTGCAGTTATGATACAATCAATATTAATACACTTAATGTATGACTGAACTATAAATATGTAATGGGAATGTTGCAAATGTGTGCTGATTTTCTCCATATTTATACAGATGTACTGTTGCTAGTGGCAGTCATTAATCCCACATCATTTAATGTACATGCCTGCAATCAGATGTGCATTTTATGTGTTACACCACAATGACCAGTTTTCTTCTTTTTGCGTAAAACAGAAATGTGTTTAACAAGAGATACAAATCAAAATTACAATGCAAACCGTGCCGTAACGTTTTGTGAAGTACCCAAATGTGTCTGTCTGATGTATATGAAAATGTTAAACAACAGATATATAATGCATTTCCCCCACTCTTGATAGAAGAGGTATTTTTTGTTTCCCCCGCTCTGGCCCCAGGTGTTCGATCTGGGTCACTGCATCCGTGTGTGCAGCTCAGCTCGTCTGTCTACGCAGCCAAGACATTTGTTTGACCAGCAAACTCGACATGGATGCAGAGAGCAAACTGAACAACTCTGTGCTGCAAGGTCACATCGCTCCTGAAAGGTATAATTCCTATAGTCAATCAAATGAATCTTCCGGGGCGCCCGGTGGCCTGCCATTTCTACAGATTTGTCATGTTGCCTCTGCGCACGTCCCCCCACAGAAGTGAAGACGGAGAGGAAGGCAAGTCTAATGCAATAAAAGCTCTGAATCTGCCGTTGGACAATTTGAGAATGATGGAGGCTTTTGCTATTTCGAGGTCCTTATCAGAGTCTTGGAGGGCGAAGACCGGCCAGCACTCAGACGGACCTCCAGCCTCCACGGGGGATCCATGGGTGGCTGGCGGTGGACAATCTCAGGGCCAGAGAGACGATTGGCGAAGGATGGACGCGGTATATTTATACCCCTCATGTCTCACGTCTAAGTGATAGACAGGCAACCCAAACGTTCTGTCACACAAAATTCTCAATGGCAGCATCTCGCCTCTTCCCCCAAAGTGAAACACTGAAAAATAATCTGCAGCATAAAGGGGACTTTGGGATTTCTATGGGTTAATAATAGCTTTTCTCCAGTTTGAGTAATTCCCACTCAGACTCGCAATGTCAGGCTTCGGGGGAATCAAAAGCCCGGCCCGGAAAAAAATAAATAGAAAGTATAAAATAAATTCAGATCAAAGAAATAGGGCAGTTTTTCTCAGGGGCACATCATATGTCTCAAGTAATCATTTCTCATGCTTAGCAAGTCAGTCATGGAAACATCAAGTACAATACTGCCATGCAGTTATCATGCAGTAGCTTAACTTCAGCATTTAGCACTATTTATACCACCATCACCCACCCCCCTTAAGGCAAAACCTTGATCCTCAAGGGGGAAAAGCAAGTCAGGGCTAAAATTAGACCTGCAAACAGAGTGTGAGGAGCTACACCTTAACACAAATACCATGCCTGTATTGTGTATTTTAATACTGGATTGAAACCCACAAACCAACACGTCAGGGATTATTAGTGCTTGATATATTTATTGCAGAACAAACATAGTTGGATTTGTTTCTAATGTATCATCAAAGGGGTGATCCTAGATAATCGTTCGTGAATATTTATAGGTCTATAAAAGATTCAATAACACACATCTGTGAGTGCTTGATTTGATTACACGGCAAACAAATGGAAACACTGCTTCCATGGGTGTTGGAGGCTTTCCCCGCCTCTGTTTACCTGTCAAAGTAAATCAACAAACGGATAAATAGACGGTGGTGAAAAATGGGCACTGGAGTGTCCAGGTTGCACTGGGAGATAAAAGGTGAGATCAGTAAATCACAGCACAGCGGTGTTTACATGCATAATACTGGAGGAACGGACGCTTGGATCAGTGCACGCACACAGGCAGAGTCACGCATTCTTACACTCAAATAGATAGAGTAGGCCTCCATCAAAAGGGTGCCAGATGGCTCTGTGGGAGGTGGTCAGCGAGGATGAAGCGGGTGAAGCACCCTCGTTGGGCTTACGTGAGATCATCCATGCGCTCACACATTTACCCTCACGCACCGTCTAAGACAAGTCATTACTGCTGAGGAAGAAGAAGAGGAATAAGTGTGTTTAAGCGAGGCACAACTGCTTTTTCAGGAAATGCCTAAAACCTCCATACACGACTGCATTGGTTCGCATTAGACAATAAATGACTCCAGGTGTAAATTACACTGGCTTTGACCAAAACTTCATTATCAAAATGTACTGTGTAGTTACAAACTCTGCATCATCCTGCCGCTACCTTCCCCACCATATAAATAAAACAGGAGTCGAACAGACATTCGCATTCAAATCGACATAGCAGGATGGTCAAAGCGGCGGCCATTTTGATGTTGTCAACGCGTACGTTGTAGCTGGCTAACTTCCACATAAACTAAAGGAGAAAAAAAAGTAAAGCGCAATGGCAACAGCAGATGAGTGACGACTTTGTTTTGCATATTTTCTGTTCTTTTTCAGAGCATTGTATCACAGTAAACCTTATACGCTATCTAATGGACAGCTGGCTAGGTAGCTAGCTTGAATGACGACTTTGTTTTGCTTATTTTCTGTTGTTATCCAGAGTGTTATAGCATTGTTGAATTTACAAGCTTTATAACAGACAGCTAGCTAGTTAGCAAGTTCACCAATCAAGCTTTGATGCTACAGTGGTTACTGTGGTCTCACTCTCAACCGCTCCAGCGAAGGACAAGTTAGCTATCTGACCAGCCAGACATCCGTCTCTGCTGCTCTCTTCCCGGCAAGCACTTTACAGCCCCACTGACATATGTTGTCACCATCACAACTTACTCTTGTTCGACTCCTACTTTATCTCTGTTCCCCACTTACCACAGAAACCCATTACCGTGGTAATCCTGCATAGGAAATTGAATTTCACGCATGTTAAAGAGTATGGACATATTGAAGGTGATAAATGTTAAATCCTACATTATTCAAGCTTTCGTGTCAAGCACAGTGCTGCTGTAACTTTGACCTCAAACTGCAGTGCAGCTAACAGAGAGGGTCGGGCCCTGTAAATCGTACACGGTGTTCACAGTAACTGAGTCGGGCATCAGGTGATGATGTGCGGCCTCTGCTGTCTACAGACTCCAGCAGTCCTCATAACATTGATAACCGGTGAGAAAATGGAAACTTGGGCCTGGCCTCTGGATAAATGGTTTCTCTGACAGGAACCAGAGGTGGAGAGAGTCTTAAAATAACCTGGACAAGTCGAAGCACTCCGCTGAAGTTTAACTCACTCTCAACTGTTTTTGTATAAACGTACATCGAAGTAAAACTAGAGAGATTTAAGAGAGTAAAGGTTAGCAAGTGACTATTTTATGCAGAACATGAAGTGTGACAATTCACTGTTTTCCTTAATGTATTTTTCTTCATATAAATAGATGTATTTATTGGAAGGTTAAGACAATTTTAGCAAATACAACAAACATATTTCTTATATATATATATATATATATATATATATATATATATATATATATATATATATATATATATATATATATATATAATCCACCTTAGCTTTTGCTTTTATGCAATGACCTTAATTTGTGAAGCGAATGTCTTTATGCAATTTAAAAACTGAAATCCAAATACAATTCTGTCCTATTTGTATCCAGTTAGCTAGCAGGGGTCAAAGTATGTGTAGCTACAACTGCTGGGCTAACACAATGTCGATTAGACAGGGTTTGAGCTAGTGTTAAAGGCATATTTCAGCAACTTAGTATTGCTCTTCCATAAAGTTTTTAAAAGAAGCTGAAAAGCAAAGAACGATATCTCATAACGATATCCTGATTTTTACTTCCAAGTATGGATCGAATGCTCAAGCCTACATTTCCCACAATGTATTCTATTTATACATTTGAGAACCATAGAGTGCTGCAAATGACACATTTTTGCAGGCCTACACAGCAGCTAGCATCACACTGGTTCCCTCGACAAAAAGCCAATAAGATCTTTCCACTGGATTTGGGATTATGGCAGAAAATAAGCTCTGTGGCAAATAAACATTTATGATAATTACACGTTTCATTCAGCAAGATAATCTTCAAAGATGAACTCCACATTTATGTTTTGTAAACATAGACTATATAAGAAGTGATCGTTGTGACGTCATCCTCGAGTTCACCGTCACCATCTTGGATTATGACCCTCTCTATGTTGTTGTTTTTTGCAACCAATGAACAGAGATTACCATACTTGGAGTACAAAAATACATTAAGGTGGTTGTGACAGATTTCTTCTAAATCTGTCACAAATGAAAGTAATGTATATTTCTGCTGGGGTTGTCAGTTTCCTGCTGTGTTTGATCATCTCGGGCTTCATCCGGACATATTCATTAATTGCTTGTTCTTTTCCTTTGTACATGTCTGAGGGAAATTTGCATCACCTTGGGGCCCTGTGTTAACTGTGGGCTTATGCCATAATATTAAAGAAGGACAACAGCAGCTAAACATTGCAGTCATTTAAAAATAATTCAGTCGGTGTCAAAGTCCAGTTTTAATGTGTTTCATCTCTACAGATTAGCCCAGAAACCATGCCCAGTGCTGCTGCAAACTGGGAAGCGCTCATCTCCTCTCAGGGCCTGACTGAATGCCTTCCAGCCCTTTTGTGTCGGATAAATTACGTTGGTCTTTTGGTCCCACCACGGAGGGGCTTCGCATTTGTTCTCAGCGAAATGAGAGTCAGATATCTGCTATCGCTCTCTGTGCTCTTCCAGCTGGCCGCATTACGCTTTTTGAAACTCCTTTATGTTGTGAGAATAGCTAAAACCGCTACTAAGAAATGTAATCAGATTTTCACGCGACCTTAACCGTGAGCCGTCTCTGACCAGACGGTCCAGACCTGTTTGGGAGAGTCAACGAGTGTGATGAAGAGAAATATGTGGAGAGGACAAACTCTGTCACCTCCAACCTTCACTTCAGTGAATGAACCATAAGCCAATAAGTGATTATCTTTCATCTGTTAATGATTCTCTTTCCCACTTACCACCATTTGCATTTGAGTGAGAACCGCGCAGATAAAAGGAAAAAAAGCACCAGTGTACTGAATATGAAGGAAAAGCGGAACAAAGTTATCTCATATGATTAACACTCTCCCTTTTGTTTCGGAGCGCTCATTTTCTTATAAAAGCTGTTCTCAAACACTTCCAAATTTGGGTCATTTGCCAGTAGTTTCTCTGCCAAGTTAATGGATATTAATGAGCTATAATCCATTTGAAGTGACGGGCTACTTATATCACACCCCCCCCTGCCAAAGAAAGGACGAACCATTCTCCAACGGCGATGAGAAAAAAAGAAATCACCATCAATAATGCGATGCGAGCTTCATGCGTGGCGATGGCACGTCCAGCTTTACGATGCATTTATGTAAACGTGGCCTCCGATTTGTCATCGTGAATCTCTGACCCGGAGACGCAAGGTCACTGATCCTGACAGATAAATACTTTGAAAGTACAGAAGCTGCTGTAAATTTCCTTTTTTTTTTCTTTTTAAAAACTGACAGTGAAGATGAAGCCACTGTAGCATGACAGATCTCATGAATTAAACAGTGCTCTTATTAACTGTAGCGAACCGCAGGAGCTCCTGCCTTCTTGCAGTCGGCTGTGATCTGCTTGTTGCCATCTCCCTCTCTTTCTTTTGGTAAACGACAGTTTGACCACACATCAGGGGGAGGGAGAATAAAAGCCCTCTCCTCCACAGCAGGACGGCATGAATAAGAAGTCCCAGTGTGGTTGGGAGGGTATCTCCAGCAGGAATGCAGTGCAGACAAAAAACGCAGGCCAGATGCATCTCAATTCCAATTAGGTAATGGGAGCTGACAGCAGGCATGAGCGAGCGACACGTGGACTCAGAGAGCCGAGCGAGGGGGAGGTTGGGGGGGCCGGATGGATCTTTACAAGCTGCATTTCAAAGCCTCCTTGACCCAGGGTCTCTGGGAAAGGCAGGCGGGTGGTTACGCTACAATCAAAAATGAATAGTCAGGAAAAAAAGTCAGGTGGGAGGGAATTGTGAGCGCTGGAGAGGGGGGGAAGGTATGTAAAATGTAATACTAATAAAACAAAAGAAGCATCTAGAAAAGCATGGTGGACGGGGGTGATGCAGGGATATGGAAGTTTGCAACAAACAGGAGTGAGGAAGAGGAATTGATTGTCAGCGCGAGGATAGCGAGGCTGTAATTCTACCGGTGAAGGGTGACGCGTCTGCCAGGTCTCGTTGGGGACGAACGTGGCTGCAGTCCAGTGGCTCTCAATTCATGAAGGTGTCAAAACAACAGCGGCTAAACACGATGCTATACCTTTAAAATTTAGTGTCACAGAGAAAACGTCAGTCATCCTGCGCAACCAGCCTGCCAAGCGCCTCTCTCTCTCCTCTCTCTCTCTCTCTCTCTCTCACACACACACACACACACACACACACACACACACACAACTGACAGACTGAATGAACCCTGCTAATCTGCTCATAATTTAAGTCATCCAGGGTAGCCTGAATTTTGCACATCTGTCATCTCTGCATCTTGTCCAATCTGTTTGCGTTATGCTGGTACATTGCAACTGTTCTCCTGGTCTTTCAGTGTCCACGCTACAGCTGCTGCACCAACCCACGGTAATTATTTATTAGTAAGTGTGCCCAAATATGACGTTGTCCCCCCCTTTTTGGGTCAGTTCCATTTCCGGTTTTGTCTTTAGACCATTTTTAACAGCAGATATTTTGACTGGAGCGCGGGAAAGCACAGGTGAAAATGCTAGTGGTTCAGCATGCACAGACATGTTTGAAATAAATACACCTGTGCTTTTTCTGCTGTGAAACGGCGAAATAGCTGCTGTGAAAAAGGTCTTTTGCTTTTGTTACCTTGAGTGCATACAAATAAATTGCCAGCCACACAAAATATATCATGATATTTGGACTTTTTAAAGTGTATTTATTACTGGGAAGCGAGGCTTTGATTAGTAGTTTTGTACAAAATCTACTGTTGCACACGCGTGCACGCACGCACACACAGAAACACGCACACACAGAAACACATACACACAGAAACGCATACACACAGAAACACAGGTGTAATTGATGAAGTTCATTGTGGTCAGATTCTACTTAGTGTGGCCGACATGGTTCCTGTTCTCCTTGAACCTTAAATAAACATCACATATCTTTAAAGGAAGCTCAGGATGAGGCTTGTTTTTCAAATTTAAAGCCCCCAGCTCTCAATGTATATTTCCAGGAAACTAGTTTTTCAAAATAAAAGCTGTAGGATATTGTAACTTACCATGGACGAGGCAGTTCTTTTCAAAATAAATGTCAAATTTCTTGTGAATTTTTCAGTTAGCGTAAGAAAAAGCGTACAATGACGCATCAGATAGACTCACTTCATACATAACTAATGACGTCAAAGGGGTTTAATCATTAAGCTTGTTGGAAAATTGTAATTCATATATAGATAGTCATAAAGACAAACAAAACTATTGACTTTCAATTGGCCAACATCCAAACATATTTACACTCCTTCATTCATTTAATTATAGTATTGTTCCAAACAAATACAAATATATTTAATTTGAATAATAAAAAAACATAAAAGCATGCTTTTGTGGAGTCAGTCACATGCTTCATTAAAAGAGATGCAAGTCAGACATTAAAAGACTAATTGTTTCTCAACCTTTCTGATGATGAAACGTGGCACCCTGAGGGTTTAGTGGAATGAAATGGATTAATTAAATACTTTTGATGCACCGCCCAAGGTCAGAATTAATCAGATGCGCAGCACGTTAGAATACAAATACATTTCACATGTGATTTAAGTGGTTTAGTGCTTACGTGGTAATTATGTTTTTTCTTGGAAAACATCTACATAAAGCTTTTATTTTCTTTCATAATTAATGAATAGCTTATTTTACTGTGTCATCTCCTGTGGGCTTGTCAGTCAGGGTTTTTCCAGTGCATTTACTCTTTTCAGGCATCAACATGCAGCCCAGATAGGGGTCATGTACTGGATTTCTGCATTATGATGATAATATGAGGCTTTGGCTGACTCAACCCCCTCACACATGCAAGACTCAATCGGATGAGCTGTGCTCCACCTGTCCCTTCTTTCCAGTTGCCAAGACTGACCGAATGTCTCTACTCTGTGCCCACAGCTGTCACAAATCCCAGCATGCCTGCATGGCACGCAGTCGACGCTCAGGCCAACGCGTTGCCCGGTCGGTTGGGTCCGAGTGAGCCAGCGACGGAGGTCTCCCTTTGCACCTCCAGTGTGGCTCGAGGCCAGGATTGGGACTGATATGGTCCCTGTTGACCTCGCTTGTGTGTTTGGGATGTGCCAACATCTGTACAAGAACATGAGTCAGCTTCAAACCCGGGAAAGGTCTGGCCTGGTGCCATCCTTCCAGATGCTTTGCCACAGCGTGCAAGGCTCAGAATCATGTCGATGTGCCTCGCTGCTCCAGCTCGGCCCTTCTGTTTACCCCAGATGAGGCGAGACGCTCGCTGAGCTAATGCTAATTAACATGGATTGGGACTCGATTGCATCTGGCTCGTTCTTATTTCATGAAGCAATCTCACCTTCTCCACCAAGGTGATCTAACCGATAATGCTTCGAGGTTTTTCCTGAATTCTCGATCACGCCGTTTTAGTGATGAATCAGATCATTTATGATATGCCGATAAGGAAGCTGATAGTGATCTGAAAAGGGATTTTGTGGGTAATGTGTTTCATCACCTGCTTGTCTCTGTCTCTCAGTAGGTGCTGTTAACTATCAGGATACTTTCATATTTGGAGAAAAAAAGTGGTAACACACGTTAATTAAAGCTCCACTAAGCCCATCAAACTGAATTAGCAGTAAAACAGAAGTTAAAAATAGAAGCTAAAGCCTAAAAATGAACCACCGCATCTCTTGGTGATCGGATAATGAAATTAGGGAATACAACTGTTCCTGTAAAGCCTGTATTTATTTGCAATCATTAAGAAGCACCACATGTAGACATTCAGTATACCTTCAGTAGCTAGCGTAGCATAGAAGTGCTTACGCTAGTTTATGATGTGGTAACGTAGCGTTATCATGAGTCCCATTGCTCTTCTTGGCAAAAAACACCCTGTGCAGCGTTCAATCATGAGGATTGGCCCGGCGTCCATGCTCGCCGAGGCACTGGGAACCTGATTTTCTCAGGTCTCATGCCCTGACAAACGGGCTGCGAACCTGACCAGGTCTATGCCAAACCTTAATTACCCAATTGTCTATGTCTGGACCAGCCGGGTGGGTCTTGGCAAGAAGACGACTGAGTGTGTAATTACACGATAATGTATTCTGCTAATGTTAGCTTCAAATCATTTTATTTAGAAACATAGCATTTTATAAACGTATATCTCCTTCCAACATCTCCGGGTAACGAGTATCACAATTACACAACGTGTAACCATGACTAGCTCCAAATCCATCAAACCAGTTTGATTACACATCTAAAAAAGAATTGTGTGAGAGTCCATGGGGATGGATAGTTGCTGGATCCTGGTCAGAGCTGGCTGATGCTACGATATGATTGGCCCAGGAGAGGACTCATTCGTTCAATATTTTGTATATATGCATATTTATACTATTATATATACTAAGTATTATATATGTATTCATTATCAGGGACAATGCATATTGATCAATATTGCTGTAAATGTGTCATTTTCAAATTATTTAAAATAAACAAATGAAACACAACATATACAATTTGAACAGCTGTCGCGCTGTAGACAGCTGAACAGGATTAAAAGCTTGGAAGAGTAAGGCAGCGTCATGCAATGTATGACATTTAGAGAGCAGGCAATTAATACAATACAATGTTAACTCTACAAACAGCACAAACATTTTAAACATCACAACATAAAATCACACTACATAACAGAAAACAGGTGAAACCAGAAGGGACGCAATGTGACAAACACAGAAAAAAACTGTAGTTATTAGTGTATATGCAGATGATTATATTGCGTATACAATATAAGAAGACATATTGCACTGCTCTAGATTAAACTACCCAACAGTACATCATGTAGTGAAATCAGCTTCTCCTTGACAACAGGCTGCTTGTACATTAATACATCAGAAGTAACATCTTCAAAATGGAGCATTTTTACACTTTCTACACGAGTAAAACAACGTCAATACTTCTTCCACCATTGGGAATAAGAGGTTTGGAGTGTTATAAAGCATATTTTGACAGAGCTTCTCTGTTCCTCTTGGCGCAGTCTCTCACTGCAAAGGCCGGCATGATGGATATGAACGTTCCATTAGGAGCAGAAGTATTTTTAAAAGACAGACAATACGAATGTTAACAAGAATGAGACAAGGGCAATAATTTACACTGAGCTATTCAAGTTGATATGCAAAGGTGTGACTGAACAGGGTGATCGTGAAGCTCATCATTTGTTTACTAAAGATGGGAATGACATATGCCCCAGTGTAAAAATAAATATATAAAACTAAAATCAAGCAGCACAAGTAATCTCCAGCCTAATTAAAAGCCACAGACATATTTGAAATGCTTCGAGTGAAAGCAGGCTCTATCTCTCTCTGTCTGTCTGCATGCATGTGTTCAAATGTAATTCATTCTTAAGGCCTGGAAGACTTTTGTACTGTACGAAGCATCATGAAAGTACATATTTAATGAGGCTAGTGAGGATCACAAGACCAAGCCATTTGAGTCGCATCCCATTTACATGTTTCATGTGCACTATAGCAAGCGCTGAGGGTAAATAATGTGAAAGCAAATACTGTTTACAAAAACTACCCATTTGATTTTTTGACCAATTAAAAGCTACTCAGCTGTTAAAGATGGCCCCTGACGTAATCAGATATGGCCCCTTCACAGCTCTCAACATGGCGATGGCTGATGCTAATAGCTGAACCCGCGGCTAACAGTGCCAACAACGGCAACAGTGTTGACAGAGCTAACAGTGTTTACCTCCTCTCGGTGCGGTACAGAGCGGGCAGCTAGCCAGTGGGGTACAACAAAGAGACTCACATGCAAAACACAAATGCACTAATTGTATAAAATGTATAGAAGAAGTGGACGTAGTCACCGTGATATCAGACATTCATTTAGGACTGGAATTTTAAAGTCTCGAGTTCTGCATGTTGGTCATAGCCATCTTGGTTTTTGGACGTCGCCATCTTGTTTTTTTGCAACTCGAGTTGACACGAGAGAGTAGAACTAAATTCAACCGAACGCTAATTAAGAAAGTTTTAAGCGACCAAAATATTTACATTAACTCTCGAACTATCTAAGACGTCAACACACCCGACAGACGACGTAGTCAAAATCGGATGACGCCGTGGTAGCGGCCTGTCAATCACAAGGTAGCCCCGCCCTGAAGCATCCCCTGCTTTCTGGTCTGTTTGACTCTCAATGACCATTATTTACTAAATGAACATCATGCTGTGTTGAACAAGACTTGAAACTAGGGATTGAGACCATTAACTCATTTTACAATGTTTACTGAAGGAATAAATCAAGAAAGAAGTAGAGACATTTTCTCATAGACATACAACCAGAGGAGTCGCCCCCTAAGGGTCAAGAGAAAGAATACAGATTTAAAGCTCTTCTGCATTGGATTCATCTTTTAGAACCGGAGGTTGCCGCCTGACTAAAATGTCAAACATGCATTTCAACAAAGTACAGAGAGGCTCGATTACAACACAATGTGTGATAAGGACTTCCTTCTCTGCTCAGGTAGACATCACTCCTTTATCTTACATAGACAATAGTTGTTTGATGCTACATTACAGCTTTAATTTAGCACCTTTAATGCTATATGAACAATTTTTTAATTGCACCTAAAGGATTTATTTTTATTCACACTATTGGAAATGTAATTACTTTGAGCTGTATCTTATGACACAGACATGAGTGTGAAATGTTACATTTGCATTACATTATTATTCATTTTTACATGTTTTATGTGAAGTAAGTCTTTATTTGTAGAAGAAATGACCTTCACTATTTTGAGAGAAGTAGTTGAAAATGAAGCCAACTTCTCGCATTCTCAGGCCGAAATAATTAGCTAAATGTGAATCTAAGTCAAAGCACCTAAATGACAATCAACTACTAGTATGGTTTCAGCAATCTTTCTGCACGCGAAGCTAAGAAAGAGAAAACCACTCGGACTGAATTCTAATTAACGCTGCTGGTTACGTAAGCTGATTTATTACCACTGCGGCCCTTGTGTAGGTGCTCATTAGCCATTTAAAAGATAAGCATGTTCAATCTGCCTTGGAAATAATATCTCCACTGGGAGGCTCCTCTCTGTCCAAACAAATTACCATCTCTGACATTTGACTTGTAACAAATAAATGTTTATTAGAAAACCTCGTGGGCCGCACAGTCGTCTGTTTGCATCTTAATTACAAGTTGAAAGTACTACCAAATGGTTTTTTTGACCCTGTTTTGTAGGTTAAGCTGGTCCAGTCCTCCTTAAAGGCTGAATGGGCTGGCTTTTGTAACATGCAGCATATATGACAGGTTGTTTCTTAAAGCAGAGGTGAGGGAGGGAGGGAGCTGAGTGAGCTGCTAAGAACTATACTTACCATCTGCCAAATCTGTCGCGTTTCTTTCTCTCTGTCCCCGAGGCCGGAGCTTAATCCTGAAGGGGGGGTTGGGGTCTACAGTGACGAGACCACTGCTCTCACTGCTGAGTGTTGTCTCTTGTGTTTACATGATGGAACTTTATGGCTCACCGATAAATGTACCCCTTGTACAGCCGGGCATTGTTATATTTCTTTTTACAAATTCTTATGGGTTTGAAGGGCCAGTTTCAGACATTTCTAAGGATATGTTTGCAGATATGTAAAGCAACGTGCATAAAAAAGTGTTTGTGTGCTAGTTGTTAACTTAGAATGATTAGCCAAGAACGGATCAACACATACTGGCTCGAGCCGGAGCCTTTTGCTTTTTTACGTTACCTGAAGGCCACTGTAGTTCGTCATGGTCACGATGTATAAAAATAGAAAAAAAACGAAACTGAATTCTTTAATTACTAATTTGATCGTTTGTTTACGAATTAGCGATAGCATTTGGTTTGCATGCTAACCTCCGCTTGTAACTCAGGCTGAGCTCTTCACAGTCAGTTCATATCACTATCCAGTCGTGGAACTTGTCGTGTTAAAATCAGTGTATCATTGATTTCCTGTGTATCGTAGCTCCAGGGAACATCCCGTGATGCTTTAGCCATCTTTGAATTGTACTAAGTGACACCAACAATACAAGGTCTGTTTTATTTCAACACTCTTGAATTGTTAGTTCTTTTCATTAATATCTTCTCCTGAAAAGTTTAGACATCCCTGAAGGCTTTTTCCTTTTAACACCAACCTCCCCCATTCCTTTCTATTTCTGTCCACAGATACCAGCCCTCTCCACGGTGACAGCAAAAAGTCTTCTTGCTCGGTAAAGATATCTATCACAACAACATATAACATCTGTGAACGGGCAGGACGGTGAAGCGCAGACAGTGGCCGGCCCGTATTTGTATCTGACTGAATTTTTCCTCCAGAGGATGGTGAGGTTAGATATGTGCGATCGGATAAGAAAGGAAGAGTGAATGTGAACAAATGTTGAGGGTGTGTGCGAGGTTGAGATTATGGAGGAATGCCGGCGGTCCGGGCCAGTCTCCATAGCGGATCTTGGGAGGATTTTCCGTTCAATTTTTAGCTCCAGCCAATTGGAACAGAGGCTCCATGATCAACTGCACATTTGCTGCTTTTTCTTCTGTTTGAACAGGTAGCACGTGCATGTGTTTGAGGTGACTCATCACTTCTTGTTATAGATTTCATTTCTCATGCTCATGGGGAAAAAAAAGAGTTTAACATTTCAAAGCTGTTCTTTAATTATATGGCTCGTATTAAGATATGTACACTTATATAAACATGTTCTATTTATACTATAATATAGAGTAAGGTAACTTTACAACGTATAACACCCAATAAAGATATTGTAAGTATCATTTAGTAATGTTTAGTTTAATTAAAATAAATCAAATTGACTCACAGATAACGTCTTGAGATAAAGTGGAACAAAAAGTCCACAAAGGGATTTAATATGAAGCTAATTATTTTTGTTTTATTATTCATTCTGCATAGTTTGGACAAACATTCTCCAGATTCAAACAGCTGCGATCTTCAACTGCCAGACAGTTAATGAAACAACAGGAGCAGCCTGCAGGCATCGAGTGGTGAAGTATGTCAAAGTCCTAAATATCAGTGTTGAAAAGTACAGTTTGAGTAATATATTTTCTGCTACTTGATACCTCGACTCAATTACAGGAGGAGACAAATATTGTAATTTTTACTCCACTGCATTTACTTCTATTAATAATACAAAATACTCAACTAATAAATGGTGATGAATTATTATTGTGGAATATAATATATACATACTATCTTTGTAATTTAAGAATATTTCAATGCTGCTATTTTAAGGATTTCTGCAGTGTAGTATAAGTACTTTTACTTAAATAAAATATCTGAGTACTTCTTCCATCACTGAGCAATATGCAGGATGGCACCTATAGGTGTAGGTTATTACATATTATTATAATGGTTAGATGTGTATTAGAATATAATTATTACTGATGCATTAGCATGTAATCAGCATTTTAATATTTGCATGGATACGGTTGAGCTTAACTATTTTACATACAGTATTTTAGAAGCTGATGATATAATGTGTATGTAAAGAAGAAAAATGTACTCAAAGTATTCAAACTAAAATGAACCATTTTTGATTCATAAAATGTTTATGTTGTAAAGGTGGAGCTGATTTTAGTTATATAGGCTACACTTTGATACTGTAATGTATTACGGTGGATCATACTTTATTAGTTTATCATATATCCTATATTTAATCCTATATTTAATTTTTAATTTAATTTAATTAATAGTTTGAGATCAAATATTTCTATTTAAATTACAGCAAAGTAGAAAAACTATAACTGATGACGATAATCGACCTCAAAACTTTACTCAAAGACGCTAAATTTCAAATAAAGAGCATTTCTTTTGCTTCCACTTGAATGCTGAGCAGGGTGCTAGCAGCTAATAGTGCTAACAGTGCAAGCGAAAGCAACAGCGCTGCAAAGGGTCGTCGCGACGCTGCCCTGACAACCGCCTTATGGGCGCCGTGCAGCCGCGGCTGTTAGCTACAGCCAGCGCTATATACTGCATGTGCCAATTACAATGCATCACATGGAAGCATTTGATTTACATGAAACATGTTCAAAGATATAAACTTCTGCGGTTTCACAATGTGGATCAGGTCTCTGACGTGTGTATGACTAAACATGAGCACCAACATGGACTGAGGAAGTCAAACAAAGACAATTAAGTCCGCTCTGCAGTTTTTCCTGTGTACTCATCGTGTGGATTATCTGCTGTCACGTGGTGCATCGCTCCAGCTTTACATCTGACAGCAGTATTAAATATAGACTATAGATCAAGGGGTGAAGGGATGTGATGTGAGGCTAAAGCTCCACTGGATCCACTGAACTGAAACCTTGACCTCGTCCTCCTTGTTTTTACAGTCAAGTCAGACTGACAGAACGCTCTGTGGCCTCATGGAGAAACAGGAAATTTAAGACTTTTTATGGAAATGATGGTTGAACTATTGGCATAAATACTAAAAAAACTCATTATCACGCCTATCTTCTCCCGTACTTGAGACATTTTATGTCATAATCTCTGCCTTGGTTTTTCTGTTGCCATTTAGATTACGTTACTGTGTAATCTATTTGTTTTCACTTGTAATCTTGGCTCTTTATAGCTCAACCCGGGCTTTAAATATCATCCTGACAAAAACAATAGGAGGTCTGATGGAACAGGGGGATAAAAATATTCCTTTTAAATGGGCCTTAATGTGTTTCAAACAGTGCCTTCATCCACTGTTAATGATGCAGCATGATGTCAAACATTATTTATATATTTCTTTTACAGGAAAACACTGCTACGGGGCATGGCTATATTTTCAGAAAAATCCCATCAGCAAGGCCGTGACCCTTCCCTTAATCCACTGTTTTCAGCCACTCGCAGCCTGAACGCCAGAGAGCAAAACCATTGCTCCCCCCCCCCCGCCTTTTCAATGAGCAAAGAACACACACTCTCCTTTTGCTAAATGCTCAAATGACAGTCGTGGCCGATGGGCCACACACGGCAAACCCTGTAAAAGTGATTTAATTGCTCTGTCAGGTCAATGGAAGCTCACAGGCTGTACCTGTTATTGCAATACACCTGCCCACAGCAGAAATCACTGGCAGTCCTCTACGAAATGAAACAGGGGGCACAGCGGGGTCGGCGTAAAAGTGCCACTGGAAAATAGAGCCAGGCTGCAGTTTACTGGCAGCCTGCATCTGACAGAGCGTAATATACCTCCAGATTTACTGCCTCCCTCCCCGTCATTCTTTTTGCCTCTTTAGTGTTATTGCTCCTGCTCCCATAAAGCCGCGTCCCACTTTAAAGCTGCAGGTGAACCGCATGTATCATTTGCTCTTTTGCTCACGGACACACACACACACACACACACACACACAAGGACAAGGAAGCATCGATTGTTTGTTTGTACAGCGAGGACTTGACACTGGATATGAACACAACTGTGGGGAACCAATGCTTTTATCACAGCAGGACGCATGAACGTTGTTAATTCATTTGACTCATCTGTTTTTTTAAAAGGATTCTCTAAAAGAAGAGGAAAAACTTTCCTGGGATGTGTGTTGCACTCACAGTGGCGTTGCACTTGCCAGAGGATGAAGAAGTGCGATCCGGTTTGTGGTGAAATGCTGCTCTCTTGTGGTCGACGCCCGCAACCGAACGGGTGCAACGTGCCGACCAGCTGAGGCACCAGCGAGAGGTTACTGACACTAAACTATGCAGCGTCCACTTTACGCTCATTCTTTAAGGCGCTGTTGCACCGTAACGGAGCAGTTGTTTGTTTAGGAATGCTCATCAATTATATCTTTTAAAACATAGTTATTTACATTAAATACCCTTCTACGGGCTAGGACTGGCTGAAATACTTACATGTCTGCTTGTGTATATGATTTATTATTTGCTCGACCATTTAAAGGTCACATTGGAAAAAGAAAGTGAACCCCAGGAGTTTTTGTATATTTCCCCATAACATAATGTTTCCTCATACTGATATTTCAGGAATTGTCTTCACTGGATGCTTTTCGTAAATGTCTCTCGATTAGCCACTCTGAATGTTACTTTTCGTGAATCTATATTTTGTAGATCCTTTTTCACTGTGTTTAGGGGGCTTTTGATATTTTCCAACTTTAACATTAAGCATCAGAAGTCCTGAAACTTAATGTTTTTTTTATTATTATTTATGAGTTCATTGTTTTCTCAGTGGCAGTGGTTGTACTGGTTGTTTAGCATCATGGTCATCCATTCTCAATTGCTTCACTGTAAGCAGGCTGTCATGGTAAGCTACTGGTTGGTTTTGTCTTATTACTCCAAACAAAGTGTGTTTCTGCAACAACATGTCATCTTTTGTTTTATGTTTTCTTCCAAGAACACAATATTGCAGCCATTTGGCCAATTTTCAATGTACAGTACGATGTCATCAATTTCTGTTTCCTTCATGGGGCCCATCCACGATCACATGCTTTCTTTACATAAAGATATTTTGACAGGTTTCTCTTCTGCATCAAAAATGTTTTTATCTGATTTGATCATCTTGATGATTAATAGAGGTAATTTTGGTTCACATACTAGTTCCTATTTCGATTTTGAATATTGAGATTATTTAATAAATATGCCTATTGGCAAACAATTAGAGCGTTAGATCAGGTCGTCCTTTAATCACAGGGTCCTCTTGAAAACTTGCCACCACAGCATCTCTTTCACAGCTTTGCTTTACTGAACAAAAGTGAGGCAACAATGCCCCCCTGTGACAATATCACTGCATCAGTTTGACCGACTGGTGATTATTCTCAAGTGGTTCTGAGTCGCAATTTGCTCCCATATTTGACGTGTTGTAAATGTGTGCAGGTTCGATGGCTTGGTGTTGAGACTATTGTAAATGTGCGTTATGAAGGTAAATCATAAACGAGACATGAACTGCTGGTTCTGTGGTTTTGGAGATTCAAAAACGAAACTGTAATCTCCAAATTATACTTATGTGTTCATCTTTGTGCTGTGCGCTGCTACTGATTACATTTGCATTCCTTTTGCCTTGGGCAGCGACCAGTGATTTATTATTATGAGGATTGAATGAGCTAATTTAATAACGATCTTGATCCCAGTGTTAATGTTCATGTCTCGTCTGATCAACTTCTAAAAATAGCAGAGTTGCATAAACACACAGATACACGGTTATTTATTATATGTTCATGTCATTATATTGACATACATTCATTTCCTGGAGATTTACCCTGACCTTGAATGCTACTCACCTCATCCTAAACCTAAACTCACCCTAAAATGTAATAATTTATCTTTGCATTTGTCCTCTGAAAGAGGATGTTTTGTTGTCCCCACAACACAATTAAAACACGCACGAACGCGCACAAACACACACTCACATACACTCATACGCACACACAGAATCGTGTTTCCATCACTTAAGAGGACATTACGTTAACTTACATTAATTTCCTGGAGACTTATCCGAACCATGAATGTGACTCACCTTATCCTAAACCTGACTTTAACATTAATCTAAATCCTAAACCTAAATTTACTAGAACCTTGATCCAATTCTTCAAGCTAAAATGTAATATTATATTGACTTACATTCATTTCCTGTCCCCATAAGGGAGGCATGTCCACACAATGTGTAACCGCATGTCCCCACAACATGAGCAATACACTCGCACACACACACAATTCCATATCTTAATGACAGTTAGCAAATGAAAAACATCCTTCTTTGACGCACTCAACATCTAAAATGGATTGTTTGAATAAATGATTTGCAGCACTGTGTTAATCATGAGACTGTCGATAGAAACGTAATGAAATAAGCATTTCCAAAGCAGACTTTTTTAAAATATTAATAAGTTTGAGCCAGACTGTTTGGTTTATTCATGCTGTAGATCTCTATGAAAAACTGCGATGAAACGAAAGGAAAATTTAATTAATTTTCCTTTCGTTTCGTGGATTGGATTTAAGTATTTTGTTTTTTTTTTCCGGTCATTTAGTTTTCTGAAGATCAGACATTTCTCATGAAAACAGCAAAATGCCCGACAGATTTCCCAGCGTCAGACTTCAGACAGTCCAGCTCGCTCCCACGGCTAATTACACTCTAATCTCTGCTCCATTGTAAACCCGTTTGAGATTGACTCTGTGGACTCACTGCTTGAATCTCTGTAACTTGACTTTCATCAGATCATCTGAAGCAGCCGTCTCGTTGTTCCCCGCGCTTTCGAGAGAAGTGACGTTGTGTTCGGTTACAGATTGCAGGAGGAGGATTGACCTCGCCGATGAGGTGAGATCAAGTCCAGGAAACTCTTCTTCTTTCAAAAGGTACATTAAACATTGTCATAATTAACGTTAATCAAATAAAAAGAGGGAAGACTCACTTGTTTCCAGCTTTGGAAAAAGCTGGAAGTAACTGCATTAACAAAGTGCAAAGGACAGAAAAATTGAAGTATTTAAAATCATGTCTCTTGTGAACGGTCTTATGATAATCAATATTAAATGTTATGACAATTACTTCCTTTTGTTCAGCTCATTATTTGGGGTTTAAAGCCCACAACCCTCAGTGTTTTAGTTCATAAACGCCAACGTTCCCACTAGCCCTTTGGGTCACAATACCGAAACACAAAGCATCTGCTTCGTGGCAAGATGTTGTTTCTAACTCTGTCCAAGTGGTTCTGTTGTCTAAACCTGAACCTAAACACTGTTTCATGGTTAACCACATGTTCAAATATTAACCGCGGTTGTTTCACAACGTTAACCCGTGTTTGATCATTAACATGTTAACTGCATGTTTGAATGTGAACCGTGATGGTTTCACCATGTTAACCGCGCACCAACCTTCTCCATCAGTACTGCTGCCCCCACCGCCGACAGTAAGCCAAACTTAACTAGGAGCGACTTGTCACTAAAATAGCTTCATAAAATATTGGCAGATTAACATTATTGGCAGATTTTTCATTCTTTTGGCTCTAACTCTGCCATTTTAAGGCCGATTTCAGTCTGAAACGCCTTCTTTTAATCGTGCAAGCCTATAGGAGCCGTCTAAAGCCGTCCAAATGAGACTGACAGCCCTTTTAGCCATTAAAAATGAGTCAAACGCCACATTTTGTGACCCCGAGACTCGAAATGCCTCAACTTTCTTGTTGTAACGGTAACTGAGTGGACTATCCTTTCATCGAAAAGTAAGTCATATTTCAATTTTTTCGCTGGAAATCTGTTTTGGGCTGGAGGCAGTGTGGTTGACATGTTGCTGAGGCTTCGTTCTAACAAGAGGTTTGACGGTTTTACCGGAATCTGTAGGTCGTAACCTTTACAGATAGGTGCGCTAATCGCGCGTAGCTTCAAGCTAGCACAATGAAAATTTATAATTTTCATAACTTGGGGAGCTTGAAGGAGAATTCTCCCCCCTAGAGGGGAGAGGAGCCTGGTTCAAAATTGTTGCTTAACTTTCCTAATCTCTCTCTCTCTCTCTCTCTCTCTCTCTCTCTCTCTCTCTCTGTCTCTCTAACCTCACACACACACAACCAAGTTATTCCTTGGTGTACAAGTGTGCTACTTGTATCACACATTTCAACAAAAACAACCTAAAAATACATTTTTACAAAAGCCTCCATGGTGTTCAGGCCCGGCGGGAGGTCCACCCTCAAACCTCTGTCACTTTGCTGCGGCAGAACGATTTAGGCCCGTGACTCGAGCAGCATATAAGCTCACACTCTGAAAAGGATGTCAGACCAATTAGCTCTGAAAACTGTGCTAACGCGACAGAGTGAGTGTTCCCCGCATCATCTCTCGCCTAACATGAAGCGAAGTGCGTAGGTAATGAAGCTGTGAACACATGCTCACACCGGCACAACCTTTACCTCGGTGTCAAAACAACACGGACCGGCGGCCACCTGGCAACTCGGCTGATACTGAACCCAAAAATAAATCCATCCGTACCTAATGGGACGCTCCAGAGCGGTCCGATGTTTTTTTTTATTTACTTTTACAGCCTTCCCTCTGCAAGTCTCTGCCTCTCAGGCATGCAGGAGCCTGCTGCCGGCGGCGCCGCCAACGAGAACTAATGAATTAACACGAAAGTCAATCCAAGCTCAGCTGGCTTGGTGCAAAATAGTATTACAACACTGAATTATGCTCCACCGTCCAATTATGAACCAGTAAATTGTTTGAGACAATGAATTTAAAATTCATTCATTTAAAATTGATAATAAATAGGGGTCAGATTTACAAACTAAACCCAGGCTAATTAACTCACTAATTTGCACAGTTACATGCGTGTGTGCTGGCTTTGGAGTTGAGATGTGGCCACAGTTACCTCGGCCATGATTTCAAACTGTAAAGCGTGGAATCTCCTCGTCTGTCTGTCTGTCTGCGAGCGTCTTGATGCATCGCCGTCGGTGCATTTTGGACCCTGACGCGTTCAATGTTAATGAACTTTTGAATGAACAAGTGAACGGTGCAGCGGAGGGGGCGGAGCTTCACAGCCGTTAGGCGTCGAGTATGTCAGAGTAGATCATACAGAGGAGAGATACTGACACCATAAAACACCTTTTCAAAGCCGAGGAAGTTACCTCGGCTTGTCACCGAGTTGAACTCCGCCCTGGAGCACCATCTGCTGTCACTGCGGCTTTACCTCAAGCCGACAGCACGTGTGGATGTGAGCCGTCGGTTCACCATTGAGTACAACGTACTAAAAAACTGAATGTTGGAAGTCCTTAACGTCACCGTGATGTTTCCTGCCTCATTATAGGCAGGAAAGAATAGCAACAATAAGGAAGCAAGATCGAGTTTGATTAATTTTCAGGCACAAAAGAAAGCAAACTGGTCAGATGTAGAGGAGCACTAATGTGTGGCTGAGAAATTCAATCAACGCGTATTTTGTCGTACAAAAGGTGGCCTTCTGGGAACTTAAATGAGTCTCGGTTCCTGCTCCTTCTCACTCTGGGAATCTGAATCTTTAGTTTGAGCGAGTCACCCAGAGAAAAAGCCAGCTCCGTTTCACTCACACTGTCAACGACATGTGAAAAAAAGAAGAAGAAAAACATGTAGGAGCAGATGAGGCGAAGGAGAGGCGGGTGACTCATTCATGTTGGCCACACACATGGCGGACACACCGAACAAGGTTGATGACGAGAGGCAATATCCTGATGTGTCGATGACAACGTTGGAAGGGCAACGCGGCGACAGGCCGCTCGCTCGCATCAGGTGTCGGTGGGTGGCAGCTGAGCGGATGATGTCAGAGGGAACAATGCCGTACGGTACGCGGCGTTGGCTGGACCAGAAAGGTCATTAACGTTAGTCATGATTATTCACAGTTTGGGCCCACACATGGAAATATCAGCCACTGACTCACGTTGGCTCCATGCTGGCTACGAGTCAGCAGGGAGGCTGGACGTATACATCATCCTGGACATTTACTAAAGTCATGGACGCAAGAGGGTTTCACAACATGTTGCCTGTTTTATCTTCAAATGGAATATTATTTTTGCTCACTAACCTTTTGGAAACCGCGCACGACAATCCTCCCACGCCAATTGTAAGTCCCAGCATGCCCCATTCAGACGATCTTTTGGCATAAAATACGTCATCGTTTTCCATTTTTAAACGGAATGAAGAGGCCATGGCTTTGTTTTAATATGATTTTTGAGGTGTGTTATTGACCGCTCCAGGAGGCATTTTTGGGGAATCTGGCTCATATCATGCTGGATGTTAAAAGTGCAAGACTTTGCTGAACAAATACAATAAATACAAGTATTAGAATCAATTCGGGGTTCCTACAATGACTCAAACACAGGGAAAAAGAGGTCTAGAAACAAAATTGGTTCCACAGTTTTCTACAGGTTAAAAGACCAAACCATGATGTGCTTCACTGGCAGCTGGATTCATTTCAGCGCTGTACAAAAATCTACATGGAAATACTATAAAGTGGTTTAGATGAAACTGCAGGTGCAGGTGCAGGTCTTCCTCATTGGTGACACGTCTCACCCTCATCAAACAAATAGTTTTTTAAACCTCAACACCTTAAGTTGTGTCTTAAGACATCCCAGGTCACATTGTGCATCTCAGACAAAATCAAGTTTGTATTCATATAAAAAAACAATCATCTTTTCTTCCTGTAAAACAAAAAATAAAATGTGCTTCGGTGCGCTTGTACCAACCAAGACCAAGAATATGATGACATCAGCCCGGTTACTGTGAGCCGCTCACATCTTCTGTTTCACTGGGAAACACAGTCCCACAAGTGGAAAGACGCTCTAACATCTGTATTACTGGGGCCTGAGGTTTTTTTTTTTTTCAAAGTCAGGAACCAAACTACATTTACTTGTAGTATGTATATAGATCGGAAGGAAAAAATACAGTTGAAACTGTTTATTGCAGTTGCAAACTGCTGTGGTCTAAGTCGAGTCTTATTCCTATTTGAAAAGGTTTTTCAGCATTTTGTAACTGTCACAACACACCCAAAGTATCTCTAAATTCAAAACCCATGAGCTGGAAGTCATAGAGAACATACAAATGTATGAAATAACACAGAGAATCCAAACAAATGTTTCCTTCAAGGAAAATTATAAGTGGACCACAAGGAACATATTTCTGAAAGTATTTTCTAAATACTACCCCCTGGAGTCAAATATCTGAAATATTACTTAATGTTAAATACGTCACAATGGGCGTTTACATATAAATGTACTCCTCATCTGAAAATGAATCAAGTTGGCCTTTTTTTGCTTGATAACAAAGATATGCCCTTTTTCCTTGCATTTCCATAAAACATATCAAATATCTGTCAAATGCGCTTGAACTCACTGTGAATCCGTATGTGTAACTTACTTCAAGTTAAAGTACTTTCCAGGATATCAGTGTCTCGACCTGCTTCCCAATCCACCGCTCGCCCTCACGCTTCACACTCGTGTCGCCCCCTCGATGACTCAACAAGGTGCGCTGAATGAGCGGGTTCAAGGTGTAATGGCAGGCCTGAACAATAGAAGGAGAGCAGTCATAGTGAGTCACAGTGCTGGGTGGTAGTGGGCCAGGCTCATGACTGGTATTCATCCCGCTCATCAGTGGGAGAAATCAATCAATTGATAAATCAATGTCACGCACCCGAGATGCCTCTCAAGGTTCAGTCAAAGTGTCAGTCGAAAGGGTTCCCTCACCTGAAGTCTGTGTCAAATTACGTCTGCTTTTCAAGTCTGGAGGCACAAAAGTAAAAGTTGAGAATGTTTATTTTGCAGTTGCAAAAATGTTTCACAACTTGTGATGATGGGATCACACCCTCCACAGCCAGGCGGCAACCTCCGGATCTGTCGAGTGAAGCCTACGAGGAAATGTTGGAAACTTGCTTTCTTCCCGCTGACCATCAGGGAGCGACTCTTCTGGTTGCAAAAAGAAGTCAGATCATGTGTAAGCATATGAGAGAATGACTCTACAGCTCACTTGATTCACAGTAAACATTGTAAGCATGAGTTTATGTCTCAATCTCTAGCTTCAAGTCTTCTTCAATGCAGCATCATTTCCTGAATGATGCTGCATTTAGAGTCAAACAGACCATAAAGCAGAGTATGCTTTAAGGGCGGGCTTACTGTGATTGACAGGGTCTCCAGAGCCGGATATGATGTTTCCACGAAACGTAGTTCGGGAACTTGGACCACGCCCCGCACGCATCTCGTTCTCCCGCGCACCTGGGCTACTTAAACGCAATTAACCCGTCCACTCCCTCCTTGACTCAGTCTCTACATCCCTCCCACCTCTCTCTCTCTCGCTCTCTCTCTCTCTCTCAGGAACAAAGGTGGGACTCTGAACCGCAGAGCTACCAAGAGACGGCCCCCACCCACAGTCTCTACTTCCTTCCTAACCCTTATCCCCCATCCCTTACCCCTCATCCATCACCCTCGACCCTCGACCCTCATCCCACATCCCCGCTTCCCTCATCCCTCATCCCTCATCCCCTTTCCTTCTCACCCCTCTCCAGTTCAAGAACTTCTTGAAGGTTCTGAATAAAATGATGCTGTCCGCTTTGTAACAGGGTTCCACATGGAAAAAACAGTTGTGACTCTTCTGAGTGTTTGAAAGAATAAAGAAGATTGACTTGAGTGAATGTACTCGGCTGCTTTCGGGCCGCTGGTTTCACACGTGTCGAGTGTAAACGATAGCGACAACACGGGTGACGAGGCAGCCCAACACAGCACCGGCCTGACAGAGTAATCTGCTTTAAAATAGAAGAGGCCCCGCTGAGAAATTTCCCCTGCAGATGAGACTTAAATTCTGATCTCCCAGCATGCAGTCTGGAAATACTGGCTTACACCTAAAAAACACACACACACAAACACACACAATCCAGTGTTTGGGAAGATTATTTAGCAATTAACCAGCGGTTGCCATCTGGCTTCAGCGTGTGCTGCAGCCAGCGTTCAAGCTGCTGTGCATCCAGCTGATATGTTTACAGGTTTTGTCGAATACATCTACGAGCAAATGAGTTTTATTATGCAATGGAACATTATGCTCATTAGTGCATTACAGAGTCACTGGCTAACATACTTATCGCAATAATGTCCCTGTAATTACAGATCCTATAATAAGTAATCCATCACATTTAGTACTTTCATTTCAGTCAGTTTCACAACACGGAATCAAAGAGGATAAATTGTGTCTTTTATTTTTTACACCAAATGTATCGAAATAATTTACAAATATAAACTACAAAGCAGTAGTCACTAGTTTATTTACGAGGTCATACAAACATAATTATATTGGTTTTAGAAGTCGTATAATTGGTAAAGTGGAGTTCACCTGTAGCCGTGAGGTGCTTCTTCTTGAAGTTTCACATGTTGCATTTTAGTGTCTGAACTTGCTTCCTTGGTCAAAACGAGGCTGAGAAGCTCAAGTCACTGAATGAGGCTCAGAGTCCAGTTAAATCAATCTTTAAAGAGTTTGAAACAGCTGTTGATCTGCTCGCTGCCGGCTCTCCTCAAAGACCGAGAGGAAGGCAGTGATGGAGGACACGGAGGGCCGTATGACATCTTTCAAGATGGGTGTCGGGAGTCCTGACAAACATCTGTAAAACCCTCAAATGTTTCCTCTATGGGAAAAATACATTCTTGTTGTCAGCGTTTAGGCGTTTATGATGTTCTGCCCCACTTATGATTCCCTATCCCAATATGAAAACATGACTCGCATCTTAAATGTAACTTCAATGTGTCGTTGTAAAAGCTGTTGCTGTGTTGTTGTGGCTCCTCCTGACAAAGCGCTAACGGTTAGCTGTCCTGCCGAAAGAGAATGTTGCTGGTTTCTAAAGCGCTCCAGGAGGCCTGCCCCTCCCTTCGTGAAGTATCTGGCAACAAAATTGCTGCGTTCTGCAGTTGTGAGTAGTGTGTCCCACATCCTGATGAAGATGCCTGCATAAGCGCACACAAGCGCACACAAGCGCGCGGCGTGTGGACGTGCAGTCCACCTCAGGCCGCTGTGTGGGATACTATTACTCGTCAGTGTTTTGTGTTCTCCCCTCCCCTTTTGTTTCCACCCACAGGTTCCAATCTGTTAATTAGTTGCCACCGGCGAAGGCTAATCAGTTCAGTGGCGGCCATTTTAAAAGTCGGAAGCTAGAAGGGTTCGGGGACGGTCTTTCTTACGATGCACACACCGACACTGCTCGGCTTGAAGGTTTGTGGTGAGAGGTTGAGGGCAGCAGGGAGTGACGGCGAGATGAAGCTTCCTGAAGCTTTCCATCCAATCGGTTCGCTCACAGGCCGAACAATCCATTTTCTGGATCGGTCTTGTGGTACGGCCGGCCCGCTGGGCTTCAAACGTCACCACATACGTCACCAACGTTACTGGACAGGACACATCACTGGCAGTAGGTAAGTTTAGGGTACCCTGTACATTTGTGCAAACACGTAGGTACTTTGTGTCTATAGGTACATTAGGATATCGGCCATTTTTAGAGAAGTTTGTGAAGCCCTTTTCTTTGTTTCCTTTCTATTCGTACTCAGTCAGGCTGAGTTTTGTTATCTTGATGTCTATTTGTTTGGCACGACCACAAACCATCCCAATCTCTCTCACTTCATGGAGAAGCTTTGTTGTTTTAGTAACCACCAGCACTGTGAATAAATATTGTTTAAAAACGTTACCCCTACTTTTGACATCATTTCACTTATTCTTTGGCTGACCAACGTTCGTCCCCCAGACTAAAAAAGGTGATGTAACAGATATATTAACAAAGATTTAACAGCTTTGAGCTGCTTGACAGCAAATTGCGGAGGACACCAAGACGCTGACCACCATGTCAAAGAGTTAGCAATGTCAAATAGCGCATTATTCATCATTTTCTGGTTTTGCATCAGTAAGAGTTGTTGCCTTTACAATTTTTGTCCACCCAAGTGCGCAACTAGTTAGATCAGACTAAAAACTGAGTCATCAGACTAAACTCCGTGTTTGGTGGAAAGCACATTATCTCACTATAAAGCATGGCGGGGCTCCTGCTGCATGCTGAGAGGCCTGTGCGGTAAAATACATGCAACATAACACAGAAATGTTCTGGCGAAAAACCTGACGCAGATGGGAAAAAAAAAACTGCCCCCACATCGAGCTGAAGAGGAATGTCTATAAAACAACACTGTTAATGTCCTGAAGTGGCCTCCTTTTAGTCCACATCTCAGTTTAATGAAGTGGCTATTTATTACCGCCACTAAGACCACTTGAGGAGATGAGTATATGAGAGACGTTAGTGTCTTAATAAAGTGGAGATGTTAGACCATAATATCCTCATTCACATGTGCATCCACACTGTTTAAACAGCGGCCTTCCTGAGAAACAAACATGGGGATTCATAAAATACAATCACGTCTTTTCGGTCAATGATCCTCTCTATCATTTGGACCACTCAGATATCATAACGGTATTTATTTTTCCACACATTTAACAATCTGTCCGCATGTCTGCACATCAGTTGTCCTCAGTGCTCCATCACAAAGAAACACATTTTCAAGTCACAGATTACATTTAACACATTTAGAATGTAATCAGCTGAATGGATGCGCTTCATTAGCGGTTAGCACTAGCTTTCTAAAGCTTAACAAGGGCCGAGCTGCACCAACCCCGCTGTGATAGAAACAAAACACTGAAGTCTTTACTCGAGTCAACATTTACTTCTTTTGTTTCACAAGGGACACGATCAATGGTCTCCGGGGTGAAAGTTCTGGGATTGTTTGACCTGCCCTTTGGTCGCGTCATAAATACTCCGGCCACTAGAGGTCAGCGTGTTCTTTTTATATTCGTATCGGTGAGCAACCACGTGAATAGCTCATAACCGGCAAAAAAAAAGTAGCCATTTTATGTTTCTGCAAATCTCGAGATGCGTTAATTATCGACATTTCTAACCCGAAAACAAGTTTCATAAAAACAAAACAACTGTAATCGACTAACTTTTTTTTTTTTACGTAACCTTATTTAACAAGACTAACAACAAAAGATAAAAAGCGTAAAGCCATGATTACTTTTAGGACGCAAACAGCAGTGTCCTGGGTGAAAGTCCTGCATTTCTTGGTTGTGATCGTCGTCATTTCATACCACACAACCTTCACAACCCAGAACTTTCAACGCCCGTTCGATATATGACGGCCCCTGCTCTGCGTGTTGCTCGTTGCATTTGCTATGACCGACTGCAAAAACCTCCACATTCAATGCATGTTTTGCATTAAACGTACAACGCCAACATTTTGGTACAGAAGGCTGTCAAAGCTCTCAAGCTATGACAAAAATGGTATTTAACAAAGCTATTTATTAACCAGAGACGACATTGCTAGAAGTTGAACAAATGGACGGGAAGTCAGTCGTGCAGTGAGGGGACGCGTGAGCACGTGCTGCATGGGTGTGATAAAATATAATAAAGAAACTGAAAGGATGGGCGGAGATCTGACTGCTGCTCAGGCTTTTAGGTGCGCCCCATGCCACTGATCCCCAACCAGGTCTGTAGTCGTGGAACCAAATAGCGTGGCCATCTAACACATATCTATAACACTGATAAATGCCCAGTCAGTCAGCGGACATCCTTCGAGGCAGTGTAGTCTTTCCGCAGTTCATCTGCCACTTTTGTCCTGCCCTCGTTTGGACTGAGCTCCTCTGTCCTTTCCTCTCTTCATTCACCTCTACACCTCCTCATCCGGCTCCTTCTGTTCGACGGGGGGGGGGTGACTGTGCAGTTTTCTGCGCTCTCGTTGATATGCAAAGTTGTGCCTGCAGATTGAGAGGCGGGTGAAGAGGATGCGGCTCTGCCCATGCAAGTGGCAAAGGAGCGACGGCGACAGAGCGCAGCCAGTCTTATTAGTTGTAGGTGAGTTTGGCAGAACACGCTGCAGAAGTAACGTAGCGGGTGCATCGTGTCCCACTTTGAAACTTTTTGCTTTCATCGAGAAATGCATGATTGTTAATATCCCATAACGGTAATTTACATATGTCAAAATATAATAGTCAAACGGGGCATTTATCTTTCTTTACTTTGAGTACATTTACATGTGATGGTACTTCTGTACTTCTACTTAAGGTTCTCTATTCAACATATCAGAGCATTCATATCAAAAAACTATTTGCAATTTGCTATTTGTAATCTTGGGTTTTGAAGAATCGCCCTTATTGATTATCTCCTTCCTTGATTAGATAAAAAGACACAATTCATATTAGGACAAGCATGGCTTTAACTTTAGCTTTTCTCCATCTGCTCTGGTTGAGGTGTGCTGCGGGAGTGTTGCTGCTGCTTCTGAGACAGATTACTGTAACGCACAGGAACGTTTGCACGTCAGCAGCAGCAGCGTTGGAAAGATGCATCCAACATACACGTGGGAGCGTCTCGATTCTCGTAACGCGGGAGAAGCAGCTGCACGAGGCGCGTAGCGAGCGTGAGGATTTCACTGGCAGATGGTATGAGCCGCGCACGTCATGTGACATTTATAGTATGAACGAGGAATTTTGTTCTCAGGCCTCTTTCGCACAAAAGCAGCACATGAGTCGCAAGACACTCAGTAGTGACACCGGTCATTAGTCAGTCAAGCTACTCAGTGGTACCGCCGCCTAAACCTACAGCGCCCTGTGAAGACGTACGTTTAGTTTGAAAAGACAAAGATCGTTTGCTGTCGCGTTTAAAACCGACGCCTGCGGTGTACCGTGAAAGTCCTGGTTTGAAGTTTGGTGTCACCGGTCTTCCGACAAACTGCCAATAAAAGAGAAAAGAATGAGATGCAGCAGCGAAACCGGTGCGGTCTTCTCAAACGTCATGGCTGCTCGTGATGGAGACAAAAAAAAAGGTTTTGTTCGCATAATCATCCGCTTATCACTCTTTCCCGCTGCATTTCTTAAACATTAACAGTCAAAACATATTAAAGCCCCTGGATGATGTTTGGGGCTGAACAAATTAGTTGTGTAAAAATGTATCTAAGTAAAGAGACCGGGAAGAAATCAATAAATAATTGTGAACAAAAAGGTGACAGGTATACCTGTGTGGGCATCTCTTTGTACTTCCCAATATGTGATATGAATTGCTCCACAGAAAGCCAGCTGGTTAACACGTCTCCATTGCAACTCGCGGTAAACACATTTCCTCTCAGTCATCATGTTTTCCCTGTTCCATATCTCTGGTTCTAGACCTCGTCATACCTCATTCGAGGCAGCGGTGGCCCTGGCCTCTTCCTGCCTTTTCTCTGTGGCCTGATTACCTCCTGCCCCTCATTATCCTTCTAGTCCTTTAATGAGTCTCCTCTATGTCTCTCTGCTTTCATCTCACCTGATTTGTCTCTGTGTGCTGCTTGAGAATCCTCACCTCAGTCTTCACTCTGGACCCTTTGTTGCATGTTTCCTCTCAGGGATTTGGTTTACTTTGAAATGAATGTATTTAGACTAGGGCTGTGAAATGATTAACATTTTTAATCATGATTAATCACAGGTTTCTGTGGATTAATCATGATTAATCCATTATTATCGATATTCTCGTTATATTTTTGTAAAAATTTAAAGATTTATGATAAAAGACTGATACCGTTTACAAAACTTGGAAGGGCGTAATAACTAGTTTGTGAAAGACTCAAAGAAACACAAATATCCAACGAGGCAAAATCCGTTTTGGAATCCCTGTCGGGCGCAATTATTAGGTCTGACATCTACGTCTGACTGCATTAGAGCGGAAATAGTTCAATAGGTATATTAGAAGCTCATTCTGTGCATAAGTTAAATGCATTAAAAAAATTAACGCATTAATCCTGTAATTTAATCATAGCGAGTTAACGCGTTATTTTTCACAGAGTGATGTAGAGGCTCTGCATCCTGCTCTGTTAGGGACCTGTCAATCACAAGGTAACCCCGCCCTAAAGCATACACTGTTTTAAGGTAAATTTTAATAATTTAACATCACTGCTCGCTCTCTCTCTCTCTCTCTCTCTCTCTCTCTCTCTCTCTCTCTCTCTCTCTCTCTCTCTCTCTCTTATATATATATATATATATATATATATATATATATATATATATATATATATATATATATATATATAGGGATCTCTCTCTCTTGAGAGAGGAAGAGAGAGAGATGAGTGTAAATGTAATTAAATGAATGTACTTGTTTTAATTTATTGTTGACCTGATGATGCGTTGAATGTTTTTCCTTCGTCTCCTTTATCATCAGCAAAGCAGTCAATGTCCCTGATTATAGTTCATCTACATCTTTGGCCCGAACGCCAGCTTTTCTGACATGCGACCAGGTGTGCGTGTTCTGCAAACTCGAGAGGACGAGCCCGGGCCGTTACCCTTGGATTATAGAGGCTTTTTTTTCTAAAGCCTGTCCGACAAAGGTGGATGATTACTTCTGCTACTGTTCATCTCATTCCACCAGAATAAAAAAAGGCGTGTGTCCTGTGGGCATTGTCTGAAGTGATATATTATTGAGGGGTATCTGCTCTGCGCCCAATTTGACTCCACTTAACAGCTTTTGAGATTTAATCATCTCATCGTCAACCAATGGCCCCGAGTGAGGTCAGATTTAACCCTTTTCTTCTTCGTCAGCCCGGCTCATCAGGATGAGACTGAACGTGTCATTGTTAAAGCACTCAGGGGGAATGGTGTGCCCGGCCTCCTGAAACCTCCTAAAAGGAGCAAGCTGTCTTCAAAGGCAAGTACGTGATCTGTGCTTTTCCACCAAGGTGTTTGGAGGAAGAACTATGAGGAACATTTGACTCCATCAGGTTCTAATTCCCATTGGCTGCAAAACCATAAGGATTTCTTTTTCTGAGTTGAAGTTATTGCAAAGGTCTTTCTAATTTGACCATGACAGGATACTTTGTTCTGTAAGCTTTTTGAGCTCCGTTGCCTCCATCACTTTGGCAGAATGGAGGCAGTGGCCATGAAGAACATAGCATCAGCCAGCATTACTGCTGAAACAAGAAGAGCAGGAATTTAAGACATATTGATACACTGGTGGGAACAAAATATACCTCAACATTTGTCCTTGACCATGGCTGCTCACTGAAACCACTGGACAGTGAACTGAGCAGGTTTAGTGGTAAAATTACATCAGATTAAACCGACAAGATGTCATTCAATAGATAGTTTGATGAGCGTAACAAAGGCAACAAAACCACTTAGTTAGATTTAGGCTAAACATTGTTGGGCTTAAACTCGCTCAGTAAAGCTCAAGTTCTCGTGGTTGTGTGGTCTGTGTTCGTTGGACCCATCAACCTCCAAAAGAAGTCTTTCTTGATATTGTATGCTACATCACTACCTCTGACTGTCAGGTGGATTCCTTTCATTTATGTATCCATGAAAAAATAATCCTAATTTACTTGTGTCCCAGTACCGGAAATCAATAGATTACAATTCATATTAGTATCACAACCTGCCGTGATACTGGGACACTGACATAAAGGTCTAGTTTGTAAGATTTAGTGGCTTCTAGTGGGGATATTTCAAACTGCAACCAGCTGAATATCCACCCCTTCTTTCCTAGCACGTAAAATGATGAACTTTGCAAGACTGTACTTGCATGTCTACAGAAAGCACTGATTGACATGGACTAGAGGAGCCGGTAATCAGACCGCCGATCCTCTGATTGGAAGACGACCCCGCTCCAACGCTGAACCAACATGGTGCTGCCAACATGGCGGTGCAAAACGACTCCTTTATATAGATATGAAGGACTCATTATAAGCTGACAAAAACACTACAATTATTAAACACTAAAGAAAACATAGTTGTATGTATATTATATTCCATTTCTGCCAGTAAGTCCCCTTAAATCCTACTGTGGTTCTTTGAAGCACAAGTGCGACAGGTTTACTTTAATAAGATGTTTCCCCAGGTTTTAAGGTTATCAATCCCCTTAAGAATGAAAAGCCTGTTCTCTGGGGTCAAAGTCCTGGACTTTGTGCGTCGGCTCTCCACCCTGAACCCTTCCTGTGATGTGGTAAAGAAATGAAACCCAAAAAATGTTGACAATGAATTTCTTCTAAAAACATAATAGACCAAAAAAATGAATATCACATTAATGGAGCAGAGTTGGACTCACCGGCAGCTCAGAACAGGACATTTTGTACTAAACAGACTTTGGTAAAGCCCATCACAGTTTGAGCTGAAGAATGCTTTTTATGCACTGAACGAGGACTCTGGATGTTGTACCTCTGTTCTGACAGTGTGCTGACAGTGTGCTGTCAAGGCCGGTATGAAGAGGAAGGACTACAATCACCAATACCTCTCTCAACATTGATCTGGCATGAGAGTATTTCGGTACAAGATAGACTCAAACCACTGTTGAGCTCATCTGTATGTGCAGAACATTTGCTGTCACCTGACTCTATGTCTTCCTTTGAAGCCCTCCTGTGGATGAAGTGATAATCGGGTCCCGACATGACTCATGAGTTCATGACTGGGACCTGTCTCATCTGAACTGGATTCCTGTGGCAGGCCCAGAGATCATGATTCTGGCTTTCTTTTCCTCTTCCTCTCTTCAGCGAGCTGGAGGCACAGGACGTTTCTGGTTCAGCAACGCTTGAAGTCCTTTCAAAAGTGTTAGATTAAACACACTCAACAGTCCTCAAGGGGATGCCAGCAGCTACGGAACGAGGCCATGCAGTACAACGCGAGTTAATTAATAGCCGCTGTAGGTTTAGCACAGGGTTCCTCCGAAGTGCTACGAGGAACAAGGTCCACGACGGGAAGCCTGTGGTCCCTCTGGAGGACTGGAGTGGCTCTCATACCAGGAGGACACTTCATGCCTGGATTGCATTGCTCTCCGGTGGCAGTTCATTCATTTCAAATGAGACAATCTGATATCAATGTAGTAATCCATTGCAGGAGTATTGCGTTGTGAAAGTGGGGGTGTTCTCTCTTTTGAAGTACCCAAGGTGTATTCACAGACATCGCGACACTTTGCTGAACTTCCGACCAGTGGAATCAGAAGCAAACAGGTTGCGTTTGGGGGCGATTTGTGAAATGGTAGCTCTTCCTCTCTCCACACTACCACACTCTTCCTCTTCCTCTGACTGTCGTCTTTATCCCTCACATTGGCATGATCACCAAACAGACAGGTGCCCTGGTGGCTCAAACATACATTGCCACAGAAGTGTGACACCAATTCAAATCTGGTCAAGCATCTTGAACAAAGCTTTACCTATCTAACCAATACACACGTATTGATTGACAAAGACATAATGAGAGCTGGCCTACGAATAACTTAATATTCCAGATTATTTATGAATGTTGGTGTAGTCAAATTCTCCCGTTCTTTGTCGAGATTGAGATTGACTTTGGCAGCAAATGAATAATACACATTTTAAATACAATTGCAATGCTGTGGGAGATGGTTGTCCTCTTCTGCTTAAGCTTCCAGAGGAGCGCTTTAAAGCAGCTGAGTGCATACCGCTATCCTTTTTATAAATACATGAGTGTTATAAAAGAATAAAGACACTTCCGTAAAGGCCTGTGAAGAAACGCGAACATATAGAACTCCAGGCTCCGTGTCGCTTGAAGATTACTGAGGCTTGGAAGCTACTTGGAGGGTGAGCTCTTTTATCCTTTTGATCTTTTCAACTCCGAAATTCATTTTGAGTTTTACTTCAACATCGTCAGGCTGAAACGTCAGCGGCAGTCGGCGCTCCATTCAGACCAGGTCTTTTGTCAAAGATCGTCCAAAAGAACAGCGTCTACTGGACTGTTAAACGTTAATTAACAATATCCAGGCACCAGACATATTCACAGTCATCGCATCAGACGCAGGTCCGGGCAGCTGTTTGCAGCCGAACGTGAACAGATGCCGTAAACAGGAAGCCGTGGCGTCATCCTGAGTGGCTTGAGTCAGAGACGTGTGTGACAGCAGAACGCCTCTTGAAGTTGGAAACTGAGATGAATCGAGCTATTTAGGGGAAGAGTTGTGCTCAGAGATTTGGAAAGGATTTGCCTCTCCCACGAGCCTCCTAAAAATGGGAAGAGCATTAGTCTCACATTTAACCAAGAAAACAAACAACACGGACCAAAAATAAGAGCTTTACTTGGCACCGGAGACACAACCGCAGACACCGTGTCTTATTTAAATACAAGAATTATCTCAATCAGGTGCTGTAACGGGAAAGGAGTGTTTGGCACGGCCTGTGCATTTACTTGTTTTGTATGTGTTGGTACACAAAACAGAGCATTAATTTTAGTTTGGTATTTTTTTAATACCTTTTTAAAATGGCATTTGCACGTATGGGTAAGAAAGAGAGAGAAATATTGATGTTTCCATTCATTAACACCTTTGGCCTTCAGTGGCCGTATTGTACCTTTGTCTCTGTACAGCCCAGCGGGGGGGATTACTTTGTCTGATCGTGTCTGACGGCAAAATCCTCATTCAAACTGTTTAAAGAGCAGCACCACTCAGTTTGAAGAGGGAGACTTCCTTAGTTATTGATCCGGTTTTCTCCCTCAAAAAAGGGCTTCAAATAAAGATTCCTTTAAATGTATGTTCAGTGTCAGTTTCAAAGTATTTCTATTTTGATGTCTCTCCTTATCATGTTCTGTCAGAAGTTGTTTAAATAATACTTACACACACACACACACACACACACACACACACACACACACACACACACACACACACACACACACACACACACACACATTGTTCCTGCTGATGTTATATTGATGGGATTCTTCAAGGCTCCATCCTGGGTCCTCCTCTCTTTTGCATGTACATCCATCTCCTTGAGTTATTTGTGATATATGTCCCGTCACTGGACAGTCTTATTTCCTCTGACTTACATCTCGATGACTGAGGTGACTGTGTTCTCGCCTGAGTTTGAAGGCTTCATCTCAAGGGAACAGAAAAGGGAGCGTGAGTGTCGACAGGTTTTGAACTAAACAAAAGAAGATTTTAGCACCGTCCTTGTTTGTTTATAGTCAAGCATGAGAAGACCCTCAATTGTGTCAAATACTGTCCCAATTTGGGACTGGAATGACACTTTCGGGATATGCATTAGTGTGCTTCTTTTGTATCTTGTTACAGTTTGTGTGGTGACCTGGATATCATTGTGTTTGTGCTTTTTGGTTCACTCCCTGTGGTGGTGGTCTGAGGGGGAGGAGGCCTGGGCTGCATGCCAGCTGGACCTTTAGCTCTCCTGGGTTGCAGGGAAAGGTTGGGTGACGATGAGACACAATATGTGTGTGTGTGTGAGTGTGTGAGAAAGAGAGAGCGAGGGGAAAGCCAGCAGACAACCCTAATTGATCTCCTCCACCCCAGTGCCCACTGTATCCCAGTCATGTGGATAGACAGAGAATGTGAAGCCTGTATTCATGAAAGCGATCAAATATGGCCCGAGTTATGATCGAGATGTAATGAATGTCCAGAACGGTGGTGGAGCTGATTGTCTGGGTGCTTAACAAAGCATTGCTGGAACAAACTGGCGAAGCCACAACGGGACGCTCGATCCAATGAACGGATGCGTACCCTCTTTTACTCCCAGATACGGGTTATGGTGACGTCATTAAGATAAGTCAAAGTATCATCAAACTCACCAATGGCCGCCACTGCCAAGGGCAGACTGCAGCGTATCAGCCGCTCTGCTGAGAGGTTGGTTGGCTGCAATCTGCCTTCCGTCCATGACTTGTTCGCTTCAAGTACACTGGAGCAGGCAAGGAAGATTGCAGCCGACCGCTCTCACCCTGGATACTAACTGTTTGAGTCCCTTCCCTCTGGCTGGAGGCTGCGATCCACCAGCACCAAGACCTCACGCCACAGAAACGGTCTCCACAACGACTCAGGCCTTTTTATTCCCAGAACTAAATGTTTATTGTCACGCACCAATCACCTTGTCAAATTCCTTGTTTGTGTGATGTACTTGGCAATAAACCGTTTCTGATCCTGATTGATGAAATTAAGTCATGATTACTTTCCTTTAATACAATCGTAACATCTTTTCTCTGTATAGGCTTATTAGGGTCTGAGCGACTGACGTAGTTTTTTGTACATTGGACGGCTTTTTGAAGGACTTGTCATACTCCAAAAGTGTAATAATGATATTCATCATTTCACAATATTCAAACAGCTATAAAAGGAGATCTGCTTTTATAGCTGTTTGAATATTGTGACATGATTATTATCATTATTACATTGTAGCTGATTTTGAAGTCACTTTTCTCCAAAACTGTACAGTAAACTCTCAAGGCCATCCACATGGACATAGCTGAGGTCAGATTGAACAAGACTGCGTTCTAATTTCACTTTAAAAGTTTAAGTATCTGTTTTTATAGCCCTTTGCATATTGGAAATTGTGAAGTTATGAATATCATTGTTACATGTAAGCTGACTTTGAAGTCAATTTTCTCCAAAACTGTACAGTAAAATCTGAAGGTCATCCACATGGACATAGCAGAGGTCATCTTGAACAGGACTGTGTTGTAATTTCACTTTACAAGTTTAAGGATCTGTTTTTATAGCAGTTTGAATATTGGAAATTGTGACCTTATAACTATCATTATGTCATTGAAGCTGTTTTTGAAGTCACTTTTCTCCAAAATTGTACAGTAAAATCTAAATGCCATTCACATGGACAGAGGGGTTAGTCTGAATAAGACTGCGTTGTAATGTCACTTTACAGGTTTAAGGATATGTTTTTATAGCAGTTTGAATATAACGACCATAACATATCCTCAAGGAGTTGTAATTTGAATGTTAATTGGTTTCCTAATTACAAATCCAACAAAAAAAAAAAACGGGTGATCATCGCCAGGCTTCAAAATCTGACCGGTCCAACATAAGGTCCTGACTCTCACTGTGCTGGATCACCATTTGGAGCCATATTGACAAACTGCTTCAAGGGGGGCCATTGATCCCCTCCCAAGTCCAGACTGCGTGCTCCCAGGCACATGATGAAGCTGTTTCCACATTAGCCAGTTCCCTCAGCAGGTCACACAAAGCCCTCACACGAAGCCCACTAACGACATGCCAGGCAAACTGAAAATGGCGTTTCAGTGGTGTTTCCGATCAGCTATTTCAGTATGGGACCACGTTTCAGACAGCAACCCACTCCTGACATTCAACACACTGTTTCATTCAGTTCAGCTTCTGCAAAGTGACTTTTTTTTTTTTAACAAAATCACAAATAACTATCCAAATTTGTCACGATGCTGTTTACAGTGCTGGGAAAGCTACTTTGAAAGTGTAGCGAGCTTAGCTACCAGTTACTCTCCATCAAGCTAAGCTTCACTATACTGAAGCAGAGAAACGTAGCAAGCTAAGCTACAGCCACATGGCAACAGTAGCTTAACTTCATCCAAGCTATTTTTTAATCTATATATACCCGATATAAAGTATGTATACTATAATGATGAATAATACAATATCATTCATAATGTACATTACATGTTCAACCATCAAAGCACATTTAATTATCCAACATGCACTTTAATACCATAGAAATATTCAACTTTTTTTTTAAACTTTCAATGACAATGCATTTGCAATTAGGTTTCTGGGGAAACACATTTTTCTAATCAAAGTCTGCAAAAGTGCATTGATTTTGAGTGGACGGATGGGTCCAACAAACAAATGTTTCAATTTACAACGTTAAATACTCATGAATGTTTAAACTAATCCAGAAGAAAATATCTTTCCCTCAAAACATAATTGAGTTTGGAAACAGGATTTTTAGGAGACGGGGTTGTAAAACAATCAATCTTGATTTGTAGATTTAATATTTTCCATATTAATAGTATTCACATTCATATTATTATTTTAAGTTATAACTTGACATTTTCATCAACATTCTCTTCTTCTCTAGACATCTCTTCGATGGTGAACCTGTAATTTCTAGTAGCGCCACCAGTATGTCAGAAATGTCCCTGATCCAGTGTAATTTCTTAACATCTTACTCGATTTGCACCAAATTTGATTCGTGGTCCCCAGACAATGGTTCCTAATGACTTTTTCTCTTGCACGGGTCTGTTGCACAAATCAATCAGTTTGCTCCAGTCTCTTTCCCTCTTTGTTTACATTTAGATTTGAGAAGCAGGAACCAGCGAATGTTCAGTATTTTTCATTAAAGATGTAACTTATTCGATCAGTTATAAAAATCGGTGCCTGATTTGTTTATGGACCAATGGATTAGTTGAACAGTGTCTGTTTCAGTTCGATTCACTACAGTTTTTCATCCTATATAAAGATATGACAGCAGTTCAGTTTCTTCATTACCTCAGATATAAACACAGTATACTACAGTCTGTAGCCACGGCCAACAGCTAACGCTTACACCTGGCTCATTAGTCACAAGCAGGATCAAAAAGCTGACGCGAGCTGAGTGTGAGCATCACAGAACAGCGATGAAAGCTGAATTTGAATATACCATTTGCACTTCACACAGCTCTATTAAAGCACACTGCTCTGTATGACAGTTAGCTGTGAGACATGGCTGCTGTGCCATCATCGCGGCGGTCTGAAAAAGGGCCTTCGGCTGCATCTGTAGCCAGTCGGTCACGGGGGCTGACATGCTGGGACTTGACATGCCAAACTCTCCTGGCTGTTTCATGAGGAAGAAGAGCCAACACAAGTACCTGAGGACTCGCAGGCCTCAGGGCGAGAGGGCGATCAAGGTGGCACCCAGACAAAAAAAGAGTGTGACGGAGTGAGGGAGGATATTTTGTACCTGCATGTTCGCTTCTAAATGCTACTTTACATTAACATCTCTATCAGTCAGTAGAAAAAAGAAAACAAGATGAATCCCTCTTATGCTCCCCACATGGGTTCATAAAAGTACAAATGTTCGGAGCGGGAGAAAAACAGTTGAATGATAAATTCCCTGTTGCTTTTTCCCCAAAACTTGATTCCCCAGAAGTATAAAGCTAATGTTAGAATAAACAAACTACAGCACTGTCACATGGACAAATAGTGACCATATTGAGCTTGTAATACACAGACATTATTATTTCAGGCACTTGAGGAAAAAAATCATGAAAAAAAGGGAACAGAAACTGATAAAATGCTGACTCACTTCTCTGTTTTAGGACTCATTTCTGCAGCACGTTTGATGTAGCACTAGCATGCTAGCTAGCTTGAATTTGTCGCTATAAGCACCCTTGGTGATGTGCGTCTTATCCAACATTCATGTTGCAGACAACATTTTTATTAATTCCATGAATAAATACCAAGTTTAAAAGATTTAGCGTGTGTGTGTGTGTGTGTGTGTGTGTGTGTGTGTGTGTGTGTGTGTATATATATATATATACACTTTTTAAAAACTGAATTTTTACATATACTCATATGTGCAATAGTACTATAAGTGATAATAATAATAATAATAATAATAATAATAATAATAATAATAATAATAATAATAATAATAATAATGTCTTTATTAAAGCAGTCCTCTATCTTCTGTGCTGTACATCTTGAAGATAAAAACAAATATCTGATGTTACAAGATGACTTGTAGCATCTGTCACATTTGTCATCACAGCGTGGGAAAAATGTGTGGATGACAACTAAATATACAAGCTGAGTACATTTGGACATGAATAAGATTAGTGAATGATGAGAAGAACACTGGCAATGTGAAACACCGTGACCTCGAATAACTTGGAATTGATTTATTTGTCATATTGTTGGAGGCTTGTACTTCAACCTCCTCTTACTGAATAATCAGCCGGGGGTCCTTAAGACTTGGAGGTGGGGAGAAGTGGCTCTGAGGCAGAGGATGCTCTATGAGCAAGGCCGACTGAGTCGGTTGAATTTGAAACTGTCCCTGACTGAATGAATCACTGAATCAATGAAGATGAATCATGATGTATTCAAGTTATTTGTTGCAAATTGTTTTGGCCGGTGGTCTTAACTGCATCACACTGCTTCGGTCATACACTGTGGACATTTCTTTTCCCCAAATAGATTTGAATATATGGATAGCACATGGCAGTGGTCCACATGATGATGTGCACAGTCAGGCTGGAGGATTCCTCTCGTCTAAATGCGCAGGATGATACCGCAGCTCTGCCACGGGCTTCACACTCCAACCCACCTTAAAACGGTTCCCTCTGGTGCTGCATTCAGGTACTCCGTGAAAAAAAACGGGTGAGATACAATCATGCCTTTTCGTCACAGAATTTAGAAACTTGCAGTATTGTGCATACATCCTGATTCATCAGAACCAAACTAAATGATGTGTCATGCATAAATGCCCACAGACAAGCAATGGCTATCTTACAATTCTTTGAACGAGCGGGCAGGGGGGGTCATTGAATGCCTCCACTGGGTAACCACCTGTTGGATTTTGCCAACTGTGGTTGAGATACTGTGTGAAGGCTTAGCTTATAATAAAGTGAATAAAATAAAAACCAATATATATAATAAAAACAATATACTATATATATATATATATATATATATATATATATATATATATATATATATATATATATATATACGCTGATGAGCATAACTTTTGCCTTCTGTTTTATGATTTGTACTTTTTTTTCCTGCAGCATGCTGTAATATTAAAAACAGTATTGTTTAGAACTGTTTATAGAACAGTTCTTAACACAAAGTTATAACGTACCTAAACAACACAACATAGAAATAGCAATAAAAGAAGAAAAGCAAATAAAAGAGTAATATTTTGCTTATAAAACTAGTATTAAATCGGTTCGCTAGTGTTAAAAAACGTGATGTCATGATTATTTTGTCATTACTGTACATTTAAATGTGTAAAGGGTGAAAACGCTATCAATGACTAAAGCAAGCTGTCTCTCTAGCCGACACGAGCACACTGAGGCGGCGTCCTTTAACTTGAGCGTGAAAATCTCCGAGTACCACCGTGTTCAGTGAACGCCCCACGCCATCAGGGAAAACAGACAGCGCAGGTGACCAATCAGCGGCCGGGCTTCCTCCCACGCCCATCAATGGAACGAGTGCGGAGGCGGGGCCGCGGTTATCTAGGAGCTCGCGCTTGGTTTCACTGCGTCGTCTGCTCTCGTCCCATTGGCGCAGGTGATCCGTCTCAGGATGCGAGAGGAGAGCGGAGGAGAGGGGAAGAGAGAGGGGAAAGCGCCGATGGGAAAGTGTCCAGGGCTCGGTTAACAAGAAAACAGGATACCGGCCCGCTTCACTTCGTCCTGGGACGCTCGGCGATGAGAGACTAACCGAAAGGGGCACTTTGAGACATGATAAGGTTTATTTCTGGCCGGCAATAGTACTATGATTTGGTATGTGGCCACTTTGATAGCAAGTGTATTCAGCACCCGAGGAACGGCCGCTCAAGGTGAGTCGAAGTGCAGTGTGTGTGTGTCCAATGACGTCCAATGCTCAAGTTTTAACTTCCCTTTTTTTTTCTTTAAAAAAACAAAACAAACAACAACAAAAAAAACGTTTTCCCGCTTCTTCGTTTGCTAACTTTAAATATGTCGCTTGTATGTTTAAAAAAAAAATAAAAAAAATGTCCCACTTCCCGTCATGAAGTTCATACGTGTGTTCATCACCGCACCTGAGCGGAGCCGGGCTGCCGACGGGCGACGGGGGCCGGGCCGGGTCACCGTGAAACGACTTGTGTCAGGAGGGTAGGGAACTCCTCTGGTTGAAACCTTGTTTTCTTTTTTTAATTTAAAGAGGACAACCGGCTTATTTCCACTGTGACACAGCCGCGGACATGTGGTTTGTGTCTGCGGGGTGACAGACAGCGGTGGCCGGTCCGGTTGAACGTCTCCATCCCGAGGTGTGTGTGTGTGTGTGTGTGTGTGTGTGTGTGTGTGTGTGTGTGTGTGTGTGTGTGTGTGTGTGTGTGTGTGTGTGTGTGTGTGTGTGTGTGTGTGACTTTGCGCTCCTGGAGCTCCAGGACGGGTTTGAATACATTTTGTTATATTGCCGGCGGGAAACGGGACTGCAGCAGCTCTGCTTCACCGGAGCTGCGGCGTGTCGTCAACATGCTAAAAAGGCAAATGTATCTGAGGACGGTGCGCTGGCCTGGATGCCATTTAAAACGCTGTGAGTGGACGAGCCCTCTGCGCAGTGAGCCGCTCTTTGCGATGTGTCCGCTAGAGGGCGCGCTTTCGAGGAGGGGGGTTCACACCGGGGCCCTTTCTCAGGCATGTCAAGTGGGCTGCCACTTTGATCACATGTATGTACTTCATGTCCACTTGAAACTGCTTTTTGTTTGTTTGCTTGCTGTGGTTTGTGTCTGAAGGTGCTTTCTTGAGGAGAAGAGCTCAGGCTTTTATTTGACAAGATGGCGCCAAGGAGCTGGAGATCACCTGCGAGCTGACCTCTGACCTCCCCGTAGAGAAGGTCGTTGTTTCACATCGGTTAATCTGGGGATTATTTTCTGTTGTTTGGACTATCAAAAGACAGAAAATAAAGAAAGCTGCCAATCATAATTTCCCAAAAGCCCAATAGAAATATATTCATATTGGCAGCATGAAACAAAGGTTGAGATGACGAGCATTAGAATGCTAAAAAAAAAGTATTAAAAGAATATTCACATTTGAGAAATGGAAACCAGTGAAAAATAATGTAATACGTCTTTAAAAAATATATAAATGATCTATAAATAGATAATCTATTAATAAACTGACAAAAGCAATACGCACAATACTCTCGAAAAAAAAAAATGACATCATCCTCTAATCGCTAGACTCAACGTGCAGTTAAGTGGTGAGCAATTAAAGCTGCAGCAGCACCTCACTCGTATAAAAAAAAAAGGAATCCCTGCTACTTTCACCCCGCCTCCGCCTTCCCTACCACTCATCTTCAAGAGCGAGGGGAGATGAGGAAAGTGGGATAGCGTCTGTGCTTCAGCATCCCTGATTTAGATGACGAGCGAAGGAGAAGCTTGACGACATGAAACAAGCTTTACGTCGCCACGCTTTGTAAACTTTTTATCCCGCACCAAATATCTTGCGGGCTTCAAATGCTACATGTTATGTGCAATTATGTAACGTCCCGCCTAAACAGGATACACTTAAAGCGCCGTCTGCCAAACGAGAGGAGAGGTGGGGGGTGGGGGGTGGGAGGGCTTAGGGAGATGTTTTTAAGCGGCTTCCCTCGTCTCCTCCGCGGTTGGGACTTGGCAGAAAACGAGCAGCGACTTCTGGGGAGGAGCGTCCCCTCAGTCGGCGGGGGACCGGCCTCTTGGGCGCTTGGTCCCGGGGGCGTTAAACGCGCCGATGCCGTGTACACGCAGGCAGAAGCGGCGGCGGCGGCGGCGGCGGCGGCGGGGCGGGCGCGTCCTTTTGGCCGAGGGCTGCCGTCTCCAGCTTGGCGGCCGGCGAAGCGTGAACCCTGGATTTGAGCCAGGCAGTTCTCCCCTGCTCGTCTCCGGTTTCCTCGCCGCCTCACCTTGTTTCATCCCCTCTCTCCCTCCCTCATCTCCCTTCGTCTGACTCAGGTCCTCGCCGTCCTCCACCCGTCTCCCCTCTTTCCTGCCCCTTCCGGTCGCCTTCCTCTTCCGTACACTCGGGTGAACTTGTATCCCTCCGGGTTTCAAGTGGCCTCTCTCTTTCTTTCCCTCTCTCGCTCCCTCTCTCTCGATGTCTCTGTCTCTCTCAGCGATGGGCCCGGTAGTTGAGGAGAAGGGAACATGGTGGGCTGTGTTAATGGATGCTTGGGGGGCGCGCTCCACGGCAAACGTCTGCTGCCTTACTTGTTACTCCTACCCACGCACACGCACACAAACACATACACACCCTGGGGGGCTCCGTGTGTCTTTAACCAGGATCTGAACATATGCCCGCTGACAGGCTGCCTGCCCCGGACTAAGTTGGACCAATTATGACGAAGCTGCGAGATAAATGCCACTCGGTCGCTCAGTAAACACACATGCCAACAACACGCCAAGAGGGCTGGTGACGATCGGGGGAGGAAGAGGAAGGAGGTGGAGGGCGATGTGGACAGAAACATTGGGAAAAACGATAAAGAGTAATTTCCTTCTTTGGGTTTTACTCTTGAAAGCTCTTCCAAATGCTTTCACATCCCGACCTGTTTGTCTCTGGTTCTTTATCTTCTTGTGAGCCGCTGTGAAAGCCGTAACAGACGACGCGCGATCACCACAGGGAGGTTTGCAAAGGAGGGCTGTCTGCCCTGAGCAGCAGTGAGAGAACCCTCCGGATCGTGGTGGTGCTGGTGGGCTGACGGCGGCATCAGCGTACTGACGGCTGAGAGACAATCGTATTTGAAAAGAGATAGCCGCGAGACGATTGGCTAACAATGTAGGCGTGTCACCGTGCCATTGGATGGATGTGAGCAGCTGATTTGCAGCTGATATCACCATTGATTTCCTCTTTCCCCGGCATTATAGAGGAGATATCCGAGAGGCAATTCAGAGCTCCAGCTCTAAGCAGCTTAGGATGTGTGAATAGAAGTGCCAATATCAAGATTTGTTTATAAATCATGAGCATGTATTTGAAGTGCCATCAGTTTCTTTCCTGTGTACTTTGAGGTGGATCCTTGCTGTCTATTGTAATTCCATTCAAGTCCGAAAAGGCCAAGAACATTGCATCGCCCCGTCTCTGTGTTAGTCTGGATGAGGAACACGATCGTAGGAGGTCAACCTGTGGGAGGAGTTGTAGAAAGTCTTCTCTGGCTCTGGAGGCGCTTTGTCAAGTCTGGTAAGACTGCACTCACTCAGTGATTCCCGTTGCTTACCTCCACACCCCCCCTAATCTCAGCATCAACAGCAAAACACATTAAACTAACCGGTATCATAAACATAAAGGACGAAGAGGGGAATGACTCAAAGTGAGGAGCCAATAAAATTCACATGGTCGTTCGTTTGGCGGCAGCAAGTAGAAAAGGTTCAACCGCCGTGAACTCCAGCTGCACCACATCGCTGAGCCGCTCTCTTTATGGGAAACTATAGCGTCATTTGTTTTCTGCGCGGAGCCTCTGAGCATCCTCGACACTGGCTGTCTTCTCGGACAGTGAACTGAAGACAGCCCCTTGGGCTTTGGGGAAATGAACAATGCACCGGCTTTTTATAGAGCAAGCGGTCATTGAGATAAATAATGGACTGATTAATTCGTTAATTGTTGTTAGCTGCAGCCCGACAATGTTGTCTTCTGACAATTACATCCTTTTCTATGTCCATGAGAATCCATGACTTTGTGTTTTTCCCTTTTCACAGCTGGATCAGTTTATTTGCTGACTGGCCGCGTGGTCCTTCTCGCTGCGTGTGTTTTGCGTGAGGGAAACATGATCATCCTGCAGAATTTTGGACTTGTGTTTGTGATTCAGTGTCTTTGGCGTCTGTGAGGTGTGGTGTGTGTGTGTGTGTGTGTGTGTGTGTGTGTGTGTGTGTGGGTGAATTGAGCTGGCAAAGAGTGCTTTTTTGCCTAATTAATTCTTCCTCCCAGAAAGTTCTCCGGTATCCCTGTGTTTCTTTTTTTTTTCACCATCCCTCCAGTATGATCACTTAATGAGTGTCTCCCAGTCAGTGGGTGGCTACTTGGCAAAAAAAGCAAAGCTGCTGACCAAGAAAAGAACAGACTTGTGTCTCCTTCACAGCATGGATTGCAATATTGTGGCTGTTCAGCATTTTCTCGCTGAAGGACTCGTGTGTTGAGCTTGAACCGCATTTAGTTTTTTAAACTGGGACCGTTCCGATCTGGCATTTTATTGATCTGATGCCGATCACTGCTGTCAACGGCTGAGGCCGTGGTCACGCTTGTCTTTCCAGTGCCTCTTTTATGCTTCATGGTCAAAGAAGTGGCTGTAGACAGCAGATAAATGCATTTAATTTCCTTTTAAATTCCTCACAATAAAAGTCACCCTTTATCTTTTGCTGCTCATTTGATCTCTGCAGTATCAGTCGACTTGTTGTCTTGAAGGATAGCCGTGAACAGAGCCTCTACAGTCACGATAAACCACCTCGGTATGTGGATCTCAATGCGAGTAAAGTCCGATCTCAGAGCATGGAGACTTGACAGTTACGGCGTTATCGGATGACAAAAGTGGCATTTAAAAGACAAGTGTAGCCACGGCCAGAAGGACTCAATATGGACGGCATCTCACCGGTTTGCTCGCATCTTTGCCAACTTCCCCCTGGACTCGTGGACTTGAGGCCCAGATGAATGAGCCACAACTCCAATCAGTCTATTTCTCTGCTTTTAGGACTTCAAACAACTAATTTCCTCTCTGGAGCGTACACGTTCTTTTAAAGTTGTATAGGTGTGCATTGCTTCTCATTGCAGACCAGAGCTGAAACAGCGCTGAGCCCCCGTAGCTTCACATTAAGTGTTTCTCTAATTACAACACTCCACTTCCTGTATTGAGGTCACACAACCCGGTAACATCTGAGGAGGCATCTCAGCTCAGCATCTGCCTCACTGAGCCTGATGCCCTCAACATGTTTTAAGTTGGCAGTTGTTGGTTGTTATTTCAGACGTAATGTTCCCACTGTCAACTTCTTCGAGAGCCAACATTGAAGCTGGACGATTTCCAGACATGGAAGGCCCACTGGTTTTAATTTGTTGCATGAATCTTTTATATGTCTGCAGTAAGAACGTTTAGCTGTGATGAGAGTAAGTTTATAGTCTTCCCCACATTGGGGGGCGAGGAGGGAGGGTCCTTTTTTTTTTTACAATGAATCACCATTAGAAAGGAAAAATAAAAACTCACTCAGCGACTATGCAAATAATGTTATCACCCAAATTGTTATTGTCCATATTGATATACATTATATATTCAGTTTATTTTGATGTGGAGTTATTTTAGGCTAAAGATTTCCCCCAAGCGTAAGATGGTAAGTTCAAAACCAGTGTTTCCCATCTTTGTTGTCGGAGCTTTTCAGTTTCTCAGCTTCGCGTACACACCTGTTTCACAACCCTCTGAACCCCAAAACCCGATTGAAAGTCGTGTTTTCTTTAAACATTCGCAAAAGCTACACCGTTTATCATCGCCAGAAGCTGAAACTCACATGTCTGAGGAGCTCTTACGTCAAGAAAAACAACTTATTTAAAGCTTAACATTTGGTTATATCCAATAGGGGTGGGAATCACCAGAGGTCTCACAATACAATATTGTCACGACACTTAAGTCCCGATACGATATTACCACGATACTGCGATACATTGAGTATTGCGATATATTGCGATGATTACCCTTTTTTTCAACAGAAAATTGTCCCCAAAGAAAAACGTTGTTGACAAAAAATAAATTGATTTTATTATTCTACAACCAAAAAGTTTAAAATTGATTAAATAAAAGATCGATACTTGGCTTTCATGTATCGATACAATATCGCCACGCAAAATATCGCGATACTGTGCTGTATCGATTTTTTTCCCCACCCCTTATATCCAACAACGTCGTCCCAAATGAACCATTTGCTCTAACCAGATTCTGTAAAAGACATTAAATTGAACGTGCTTCAGCGCAACTTTAAAAGCCCTGGTTGACTTGGCGAAGACCAACTGTAATGTGACCAAAAGTCTGCGAAACCTCGACTGACGTGACTGTTCAATGTACTGTAGATAGCATGTGGAGCCTCAGTGATAACACTTGGAAGTTGGATGTATAGAATCCATTGTTTTCCAATTTCTCTTAAATAAATGACCAATTCAACTGTGTTTTTAAAGATTGTTCTGCTTCCATTGAGGTGCAAGACTGAAAAATGAGGCCACAGAAAGTGAAATGGGACAGCAGCAAAAAAATACCCCGAAAGTGCTTCGGGGTTCAGAGGCTAAAGTTGCCGAGTGCCACACCACAAACGTCCTATTACTTTGTTTAACTGCTGATTAGTTTTAGATTCAGCCCACTTGTCTGCTGTGGTCGCTCGGCCAGATGAACCGATGGAAAAGATTGGGATGCTCCACATGTGGTTCTCCACAGTCGCTAGATCCCTGTCAAATATGTGAGCAGTCCACAGAGTGTTGCTGTGTTTCTATTTCAGTCCAGTTAACCCAGAAACACACCTGATTCATGTTTACAACGTGAGCCCTACTGCTGTCACTGCTGTCTCCCACGACTCCAAGAGGGATGTTTCCGTTCGCGTTGGGGAACATAAATACCATTTAGATTCTATGGCGAAACTTTACTGTACGCACTGCTTTTCACGTCTGGAAATTCACACCTGAAGCAGCTTTAATAAGCGTGAAATCTCTTTTTTTTTTTGTAGCTGCAAGCGTTGTGCATCACTCCGTGCCACAGAGTCGTCGCTTAATTAATTGCTGGAACGACGGCGTTGCTTATCTGGTATTGCCTTCCTTTGCAACTTCAATTATGTACAGCATCTCTCCCGAAAGGACCAGGGAGCCAGCAGAGAGGAAGGGTGTAGTTCAGCACGGGTTAAGACTGCATATCTCTTGAGTTGTCTCTCAACTCACGTGAGACCACAGCGTACTCCCTCGTAGCTCCCTCACGCCGCCGCCTCACATCTGGGGTAGTTTGGTGCACCGCTCACGATGAAGGGTTTGACTTGGAGCCGCTCGTTGCGGCGCAGCACCTCAGGAGGACATTGCTCTCTGGCATATACTGTACCCGTGTCCTGTAGCTGACTCAGCTTAAGGCCGGCCAGCTCGTAATTGCTGGAGCCCTTCTGCTGCAGTCAGGATGCACAGACACCACATGGACACCGCATCTCAACGTTGCCTCGTTGCATCGGCAACTTGTTTCCACCGAGCTGTGTTCACTGAATGAAGCAATGGCCAAAGCCAGCAAGATTCATTACTGTGGGTCTCTGTACCAAATATTAGATGCCATTGTTATTTTACACAACACTTCTCATGGTGGCAGTGCTTAGTAAAGCCAATGCTAGCTTCTGTGCTCCATATTCTGCTCTATATGATGGACAGGCGGTGAACGCCTCCATTAGAGATGCTGTGCTGAGTTTTATTCCTGTTGGCATGCGATGGTGATGTCAAGGCTGGTCTGATTAGCCTCACAGTGCAAATATTAAAACCATGTAAGCGCTTAATAACAGCTTGCACGTTGAAATTGTGCTACTACCTCAATTTCAGCATAATAAGCACACATATACCTAAAGGAAAGAAATATATTTCAGGTCTCTGTTGAAGACTTTTTCCATGTGCAGCTGGTGTCATATTGCAATGTTCGCAGCCTCGTCTTAATTACAGGGGATGGGTGACTCATGTGATTGTCACTAAATGATCCTCCCTCAAAAATATGAAGGATCTTTTTGAGGATTTTCCAACAGCCAGTGCAAGATACTGTAAACCCCAATTCTCAGCGTGGCTCTACTATGCAAACACGGTGCCTTCCTTGAAGTTGTGAGAGAAAGATATACATATATTTTCCTAAGGTGAAACCCTTTTCTTCCTCGCTGGTATGTGCTGTAGTTCATACGCATCATTAGCACGTCATTCACAGCTGCCTTGGGGGGGGGTTTGCAGTCAGGCATATGGACTGCCAGACGTTCACAGCAGCGCGGCCCCCGATGGGCGGAGGCAGCTTTATTCAACGCACTTCAGGTGGTTGAGTGATTTTGGGTAGCGCGTCCTCGCTGGTCTTGCGGCCCAGCTGTCGTTGCATTCAGGGGTTTAGATAAGGGCCCAGACGGAGCAGAGACACCCCTGTGGATGAGCCGCCGACAGTCCCCGAGGACCTTGCAGCCGCCGAAGCCGATCCGTGGCGATGCAGACTCGCTATTATGACGTGCACGTTGAAACCGTTGAAGTCTCTGGCATTGTTTGCAAACAACCACAATGCACCCTGCCTCCGGTTCGTGCCCGCAGTCAAATCCGACCAAAGTGCTCAAAGGGATGCCTTCTCTCGAGTTGACAGCGTGATCCGGATCTGCTGAGAGATCCCAGTGTCCACAGCACAGGAGCTCTCGACGGCACACACACATCTGGTTTTACAGACGTGGACGCATGAATACAACAGACGGCGACCATTTAGTCCCATTTTGGTCCCAAATGTGATGCATTATTTAATAGTTGCGACTCGGGTCGGGCGATATGACAGTATATATTTAAAAAATCTACATTGTTTCTATTGTGATTTTTAAAAACCAGCAGCCGGACTGCGTTACGGTCATGTACATCTTCATTTGGAGGGTTTTTAGTGTGTAGTTTTTTTTGGTTTTCCTGATAACGTGCATCTTGGTTCCTCTCCTGCTCTGTATACTTTCTCTCACCACTGCACTCCCCTCCTCCTCTTCCTCCCTCCCTCCATCCTGAGCCGACTGGCTTCCTGCCCTGTCTCAGTTTACAGCCTAGCCCACTGATGCAGCACAGTCAGCTTCCTCCACGCCGACTTCTCGAGACCCATTAAACATTCATTGGATAGGGCCATAAGATACCTCAGCGTAACCCTCAGCCCTGCTACTCTAAATTCAGCCAGAGAACTGAGCTTTTCCCTTTTCCCCCCATGATACCTAAAGGCAAAATTCTGTCGGCACGCGTCCCTACGAGAGGAGCAGTAGAAAATGCATGCAACAGACAAACAGATTGATCATGTGGGCGTGGTGCACTGTATGACACATGATCCTCTTCCGTGGCAGCAGTGTTGGAGTACATGGATGGATACAACTTGCAGCGGGTACCACGGGCAGATGATGGCTGTAATAAGGCCCAAAATACTAAGAGCAGCTTACGATTACCAGGATTTTCCGCCTTCATTTATCTGTTGCATCAGAGACGCACTGAGAGAACATGTAAGAACACATCCAACCATCAGGTGTAAGAGCAATGTAACAACCTAGAAACGCAGTCCACTGATGCCAACTCTTTTCCAATAATAATCACCAGCAGCACCTAAAGGCAGCACTGACAGCCCCTCCCTTCAGGGCGTCCTCCAAAGCAAGTCACCATAATGGAGAAAAACCACGAACACGGCTGCTCGTACTCACAGCTTGAAGACTCTGGAGACGAGCAATAAGTGAATGAGCAATCGACGTAAACAGGCAGGTAGCCCATCCAATCATTCGCTTCGGCCTGAATGAAATGATTGGAATAACTGGTAATCGTTCTAATTGGCTCGCAGAAGCATGTGACAGCACCTGTTTCCAACTGAACCCGCCTGCCTCCAACCAGCAACAAGAAGAAACCGTAAAAACACTAAACAAAACTCTTTCAATATAAACTATGTCAATATGGAACCCGTCGGCTACGGGGCTGATGATTTAGCCCCTGGAGGCAGCGGACAATATCTCCGGGGTTCTAGTCTAGACGTTAGATAACTGGATATCCGGGCCAAGACTTCCTCTTCTGTGCACCGCTCATTGTTTTCTAATAAGCAACTTGAGCCACCACAATAGATTTGAGACGTCTCCGGCCGGATTGTTGAACAAGAAGCCAGATGCTTGTAATCGTTGTCAGATTATAGGCCGATGCGGTCCACCTTGTTAGTTAACACACACAAATTCTCTTCATATGCAGCTATCTGTTTGTAGGGTATTCAAATTATTGCGCTGTGGTTAAGAAGCTGATTGAGAAAATACGCTTTCTACGCCTCTTAAAGTATCCGTGTCCTCTCATACAAACCATATACAGTACATGTGCAGTACTTCCATGGCGGTATCCATGGCGGCTGCCTCCGAGGTGTCGAGTGACAACTTACTTAGCGTTTCGCTGACATGAACTGTTTGTAATCTTTCCATCAAAAGGTCAGAGCACTCTCGCCCGGCCATAAGGAACAGCGCAGACACGCAAAGGCATCACCGGGACGAAGAACCGAGCAGCTTGGAGACGATGTATGATGTAAAGGAGCAGTGTGCACATGTGGAGGATGCAGGGTGCTCGTGGAGAGGAATGGATATCGGAGGAAGGGAATAGTCGGTGCACTGTGTGCACGGGGGAGCAGGGAATAGCTGTCATGTCTAAATAGAGACTTATCGGGGGAGCTGGGCTCGTCCTCCTCTACCGCCAGGTAAAATGTGCTTACTCTGAAGATCGGACAGCAGCGTTTTGCAAACAATACAGGATATGTGTCCTACACATCTGCCTCCAATCCTATTTTAAGCCCTCTTCAGTGTCTGCTACAGTTGTAAAGTCTGCACTTCCTGCGTTTCCTCCTCCTCCTCGCCTCTTCCCCTCAGTAACAGTTATATTTGTTGAGTAAAACAGACTGAACAAAAGTCCGTTTGTACCAAAAATAGAGAAGATTAAAACGACGGAGGTCATCATTACAATACGTGCGTTCCTGCGCTGCGTGTTCTCTTATCTCGCGGGGCCCGATGCCACGACCTCGTCGGAGCAATGACAGCCGCGCGTTACTTTGCTAATACGCAGCCGCGGGTTACGGGGAGCTTTCCCTTTTTCGGAACAGCCCGAGGGCCCGAAGGCGGCGCGTGGCTCCTGAGCCCTTTTTCCCCCCTTTGTCGAAATCTGTTTGTTCATCGATTGTGGTTGGCAAACACGGGTCCGCGGGGACAGTCGGTGACTAATCGGAGCGATAGCTCGTATAACTAGGGAGATTTATTTCAGAGCGAGCGTTGCCCTTCTGGTGTCTGTCAACTCGTCCTGGATTGTTTCGACGTGCCCGTCGAAGGCGACCGCTGCTGAATTGCACGTTCAAGGGCAGAAGTGTTGGCATGTAGATGTAATGGCTTTTTAAAACGAAATAATGAGGACTGCTGTCATTTAATGCTGCGTGCACGCCTACTTTCATTCTGCAAGTACGAACCTGCTGATGCTGAAGTTATTGCAGCTTGTAGTCCACTCGGTCGAACGGGAATATCATTTGGCGATATTCCCGTAGGTATAGCTGGGCAATGTATCGATATTATCAATATAATAATATTCTATAATATCGATGCCGCGATATGAGACTAGATATGGTCTCAGCTTGTGGATATTGGGGTGTGGAATAAGAGTTTTCTTTTCTGGCTTTTTAAAAAAAAAAAGATTTTATTAAGGCAAGTACACAAAAATACACTACAATTGTGATACATTTAGTATTTTTCTTTTCCCCCCCAAGCATTCAAGTCAACAGTATCATTCTTCTTGTAAACAAACTCCCTCCCCGACCAACAACAAAAAAAAAGAATAAAAAATACAAAAAATAAACCTCTTAATTGAGGATGAAAAATGTCTTTTCTGGCTTTTAAAGTCATTTTCTGAATTTACCAGAGTGTTCTCAGCTGCGTCATTATATCCACATTACCCAGGATTATCCTTAAAAAATCAATCTTTGTTCATATTTTGTGAAATTGCCAATGGTCAGTCAACCCTATAATATTGTCAGGATGTTTAATATTAATGTATTTGATCTAAAATATCCTGATATTAGATTTCTCCCCATATCTTGGAGCCCTTTGACTATAATATTGAATCATAGGGAGGAGTCACCTGCTCATTTAACTCCCAATATCTAAATACACACATATAAAAATAGATGTGTTTTATCCTATAATTGTATAGACTTGCTGAAACCCCCGCCAGGTATAAACAAATATTAATGTAATTCAAAGTCTTCTTCCCCTCGTTGAAATCAAGAGCAACACCGAGGTGATATCTATACTTCAACAGTAATTTGGGTTTTTTTACAAAAGAAAAAGGACGAGGACTAACTGGTGTATTTCGCTCATCTATGTCTGGTTGAACCAACTCGCTGCAGCACACAGAACAACTATCCATGTAGAATTGAGTGTCCGCAGTAGAAACCTCTTCATGGTGTGTGTATGTTGCATGTCCCCGCTGGTGCTGCAGAAAACACACACGAATGATTTCTCCCAGGACGAGGCTGTGGGTCAGCGGAGGCTGCCGTTACTCGGTCCACACACACGGCGAGGCCCGCTTCGGTTGGCGTGCGTTAAATAACTCGGCAGCCGAATTGAAGAAGAAGAAAGTGAGACGCACACATCTGTCCCTGCGGTGATGTGGGGAGGAAACGCCGGTGACTTGCAGGCAACGTCTACAACCGGCTCACTGGAGGATGTTTGATCACAGCTTACATCAGGCCTTGAAGTAATCTTTAGAAGCAGCCGGAAAGAGCAGCCAGCGGTTTTTGGCTGAGAGGATAGCGACTCGAGGCAACTCCATCATAGTTATGCAACACACGCTAAAGCAAAGCAAGTAGGCATGCACAGTCAACAGATAGTTATTGTAGCTCTACAGTGGGTTTTCCCCAAATTAGGGATTTGTCTGTCCATTAACTCGAACTGTCGTCTGTTTTTTATAAGCCTGTTGCTGCGCTCAAGCTGCAAGATCAGAAAACACATCGTAGTGAACAGCACCGCGGAGAAGCACTCACCATCCTTATATTTTTAGGAAGCTTGCTGCATTTGCTTGGATCTACTAAGCTTGAGAATATGAAATATAAGGCGATACAAGTGACTTTTTTAACCTGAGTGAGATTTTGTCTCAGGAGGTTTCTGCTGCTAAAGCAGAGAGGCAAACGTAGGATTAGTCTGTTTCTATACATCTACACAAAAACACGTCAAAGCAAAAACAGTACTGCATTCCTGTGGGGTAGTTTTTATAGCTAAGCACCAGCAGGAATCACAAAACAGCAGACGGTCCGGCCGTCAGGTGCATCTTGATCCGGGACCACGATGGAGCCGGGTCTCTGTAGAGATGTGGGCACGGCAGTCCACGACCTCCTGACTTTTATATATTGATGTCAAATGTGGACTTTAATAAGAAAATTCACAGTGGTCTTAACTTTTTTATTTTCAAAATCACATCTTATGGAGTCTTAAGATAGTGAATACTCACAAAGTCTCACATTCAGGTGCAGCTATGCAGTAACACAACAAAAGAAACAGCACATTCAGAGTGGAAATGATCGCTTCTTGGTCACAAAACCATGAATAGAAAAAAACACTTATTCATTATCTGACGTGATTCACATTACAAACCGAGTACTTCTACTAAATCTTTTCAAATCTGTTCTTTACTGGAAGTTATTATTAGTTTAAAAGGCACCATTTTGCAAAGCCTTTTACCTTAAAGGTCACCTGAGAGATTAGCCTGTGATCTTCAAGAGTTCGGGAGACCTTTCCTTAATAGAGAAACTCTGGCAGAATTGGTCCTTACAGGTACGACAATATATTATTTAGAGTAATCAGGATGAAGCGTGGCATTAACTATGGACATGTAATAGATGGGGCCACACAGACTATTTGAAAGGTAATATGTTTTCTTTTATTCATAAATCATAAAGAAGAAACGTCAGAAGTGTATTCAAAACTCCACACAAGGAGCCAAGGACACAGGAAAAGGATTACATAGTTTTAGTAGCACCTCTGTGAAAAGATAATCAACTTGTATTTTAACAGAATTCTACAGTGGGGTCTGAAGTATTAAAAGATGAATAAAGTACCGGTGTAAAGCATTAAAAGCTAGTTTCAGAGGTATTACATTTTGCAGCTTGCTTTTAATATTTTGACAAAGTTTTTGCTAAAACTTATGATTTGATATTCGTAACACAGATTTGCTGCTAAATTTAAATTGATAAAAATAATAAAACGTCCCAACAAAATGCCACATTAAGACACCAACACCTCAAAGAACACCATAAACAGATCGATACTGTGATTCGGTATTAAAAACCTTTGACATTTGGGGATTTCTGCACATTAATAAAAAACAAATCTGCAATTGGATGACGACGCCTTCAATTCTGCTCTAAAAGCCGATATGTCATATGTCACTAACACCAGGAAAGCCTCACATCCCCAGAATGTCCTAAATCTGTAGTTTGTAGTCGTAACGTTGCTAACAGTTAGCGTCCCGCTGTCGATGGAGCCCGTTCACACACGTACAACAGCTGTATGAGTCGCTGGTTTTGACATAACCACCGCGCTTATGAAGGAGAGCAAGGCTTTTGTCGTGGCCAGTTCCTAATTCCTGGTTGACATGCTGTGCCACATTGCGGGACTCCGTTGATTGACTCACACGTACAAAATCATAACTCTTCAGACGTTTATTCCCATTCAATTGGCTTTATTCTTTCTAATCAAAATAAACAAAATCATAAGTCTAACTTGAGTTTCCCTATTTAACTCTGACGTGAGGTCGAAAAACTGTACCGTTGTCCCGTTCCATATAAGACACTAAAACCCGATACTCAGTCCCACCCCTTCCTCTTATGCCAGCTGATTTTTGTCCAATTAGCATAAGTAATTCACCAAAAAAGAGGTATTATTTTAAATAAAGACATACGATCAATCATATAACCTCTTTTGGCTCCAACAGCTTTCATTAGCCGAGGTATTTTGCTGCCGCTTGTTTATTCATAAGTTCTTAGTATTGAACGCGTCTAAATGGCACCAACATGGCCCTGCCTTTGGTTCCCAGCATCACACCAACCAAATGGAAAGTAGATCAGATAAGATACGCAAAGGCCGGCCGGTCAGACAGACATTCTTTGCTTTATAGTTAGATGTTCTAAAAAACAAAGTGCCGCTTTCACACACCAGAACGCACAGGGATCCCCGGAAGTGATGGACCGTCATCATGGCCCGTTCCCAGTTGCTTTATCCAAGGAAAAGCAGTGAGGGAGGCTGAGGCTCGTAACGCATCCTGACATCTGAACAGATGCTGAATGTTCGCGCGCACCAAGAATGCGCCTCGACGCCGTCGGCCAGTAAGTGTGCGGCATTTATTCCGATTAGTTTCCCCTCGCAGGATGTTCCCGCCTTTCGCTTGGAAGCGCTCCAAACACCGGCTCTCTCACCTTCCCAGACAAATTGTACCCAGGGTGTGGATGTGCTGGAGTTTGATTCAATTGCAGCTCGGCAGGCGCCTTCACACCTGCCAAGCCGCAGGAGGAGAACACCGAGCCTTCATCCAAACAGAAGCCAGAATGCAGGAAATGTAATTTTAGATTTCTTCTTTTTTTTTTTACTATCTCACAGTTTCGAAAGGCTCACACAATGCAACACCTTTTGTAACGTCAACCACAGCTGGAAAGTGCAGCTGTAATACTAAATGATGACTTTCTTATTTTAGAAATTGCACAGATGCAGTACGCGGTACTTTTGTCGCCCCATCATGCCAAGACCCTTTAACTGTCGAACAGAGGTCTTCATCATCTTCACCCACTGGGGAGGTCCCGTACCAAAGAGAGGAGGGAAAACACAACACTATCCGATTTCGCTGCTTCAAAATAAAAGGTTTTAATTAACAAAATAATGGGGAGGGGTTTTGTGGGGAAGAATTTCTAGAACAATACGTTTATCAGCGAGCTTTGTTCGCGGCTTTTCAGCAATAAAACAAGTCTACTGATGCCGCGGGGAGGAAAAGCAATCAGGGAAAAATAACAGGGGAGACCTTTATTGTGGAGATTATATGAAATTAAATATGTTCATCGGCGAATTAGCGGAGCTTTGTTGGCGGCCATGCTTCAAAATAACAATCCTACTAATGCGGAATGGAGGAGGAGCAAGCAGCCAAAATAAAGGGGCACTTTTATTGTGAAGAATATACGCAATACATCGTAACACAATCGTACGGCCTCCACGGCCTCACTTATTGGTGAGCATTCCTCCGCTGATCCTCCTCCACCATCTGCCCCTAATGCCAGCCGGTCAACAGGAGGTAAGAGGCTCAAAAAGACGCCTCCTCCCTCCTCGCCACACATGGACAATTCTAAGACTCTTAGGGTTTTAGGGTGCAGGTTCTAACGTTGAAGACAAACTTGCCAGCAGTCTCTTTCTAAAATAGAGATTCACACAAGCGTTTTACTTTCTCGTTGGGTCGTCACAACTCTTCTAATTACCCCTGGCCGAATGATGAGAGCTCGTCACATGCTTGCAACATTAAACCGGCGTGGCAATTTTCAACCTCACCAAATAGAAGCCGAGCCCGGTAATTGGCGATAGTAAAATCTTAATAATGTGCGTGAAATGTAATCAAATCATTTTTATATGTAAATGCTGCATATATGGAGCAATAGGTGAGACATTGACAAGTTTTTTTTCAAATGTAAATGCAGAAATGGAATGTCAAAATACCCTGTACTTTACTCGTCAGAAAGGAATTAATGACTCGGCGTGCAATTGAAGCGTTGCCATGATTACGTGCACCATCTGCAGCAGCAACGCTCTTCTGAGAAAACCTCCAGCAGGACTCTGCATCACATCAGCACTGTGCTTCCACAAACGAAGAAATTATACATCCAAATAAGTCAGCATTCCCTTTTGAAACGGTTCCAAAATATTCTGAGTAGACCTCTAAGAGCTTTTTACCCAATTAGATGAATCGAAGAGGAAATACTAAAGTCCAAAAGCTGATGTAAACTCTTCTGCTCGGCTTGAGACACGGCCCTTTTTAAGTTCCTCTCAGAACCATCTGCTCCGTCTGAACGTCCTGCTGCCACAAAGACTTTCAGTTGTCGGACGTTCCTGTCGGGGGTGGGGAAAGGACGCGAGACAGAGGGGACTGCTGGGTAAAACCTAGGGTGGCCAAGGGCCATTGAGACGCCACTAAAACACTTGTCCGCAACAGCACTTGTCACACAGAACTACCGTTATTTGGGTGGAATTGCTGGCATTGATGCGGAGGGATGAGCATTTCTCACCAGCTTTTACTACTTCCTGAATCTGTGGAAGTGTCCCTTCCTGTGGCAGAGAACAACATGATCTTGACACAGTTGACCAGCACCAAGTGGGTCACGGGGACGGACAGGATTAACAGACAAAATACTAAGTGGACATTTTGTCGACGCCGAGACAGAAGCGGCTGACCTTGACCGGTGGCTTCGCCGGCTGCATCCGGGACGCCTTTTTGAAAGTCAACCCCGTTGTCTGGATGTTGCTGACGATTCACAAACGTTTGCCGCGGTACTATATCGAGGCTACCGTCAACACAACATCCAAGCGTGCTTGCTTTACTCCCCGCGTGATGCAAGAGGGATCAGATCTCCTGTGAATTCCAAATGATGAAAGCTTGAAAGTAGGAGGCCAGAATTTAGGTCAAGTCTCCCACCCTTTGGTGTAGCATTAGCGCTTTAAGCCATCCTGATATATCTAAGGGATGTTGCACAAGCTGACAAACCCCCCTCCAAAAAATGAGCAATGCAATTTTCCTAAGCTCATAGGCAGAATAGTTTGACTTCCTGGGTGCTGATTTCTGGATTTCTTTCTATTTAAACGGAGACAAAATTCATTCTCACTCCCTGCTTTTCCCAAGTGGATTATCTCTTCCTGCAAGAAGTATTTGCCCGACGAACACACCGTAGTTCACACATTTTGCTTTATTGATCTAAAACTGTACTCGTCTTTGATCTCACACTCGAGAATTCAAGCTCGTAATGGACTCGTCTTTTGGGTTCGAAAACTATACTCTCCGGCAAATCTTCCATTTGCAAATAGAATTTTATTAGAAAGTAAAGAAAACTTCGTAAACGTGCGTTTATGGTCTCAATCGCTAGTTTCAAGTCTTCATTATTACAGCGTGATGTTCATTTAGTAGATTATGATCCATTTAGAGCAGGCGATGCTTCAGGGCGGGGCTACTGTGATTGACATGTTGGGAGTTTTCCATGTTTTCATCTTATAGGTTTTAACGTTAATCTCATCTCTCTTAGTCTCATTTTTCGTTTCATTTTCACAAAAACCAAGATGGCGCCGGACAAAAAAAACCATTGCAACTTCAAAACTGACAACAGGCTTTGCGTTACCGCAAAGGAATCAGAGATCGCCCATGAAATCAGGAGTAATAATCTCCCAGTATTCATTACGCATCAGCATGAGTTACTCTGCGTTATTCTCCTCCTACTGAGCCGCTGCATAACTTTGAGCCACGCGTGTTTAAGCCTCCAGCTTCTGGGAGCAGATGGTGACGGAGTTTAAAGGCCAAGTGGCAGAAAGAAAGAGAAAATGTTCTCCTATAGTACACACTCTCTGTGAACTTCCTTTTGCTTCTTTTTTTTTTATCTCCAAACTTGCCCGAGTATTTGAAAACTGATCCTAATACACCTCCGGCTCGTTGTACATCCCCTTTCGCTTCACGGGCGGGTCGGTAACATCATTAATGCCTCCATTAATTTCACGGGAGCCGGCGCGTTATTTCCTGCCACCTCAACTTTGGAATAAGATACAGGAGGACTAAGTGCAGGTGCAAGAATAATAGGCGGCGTGACAATGCACTGACCTTCCTATGGTCATCAATAATTCATGTTGTATTGTGTAAAAATCTCATTTATCTTTCATTTTTTGTCGGCGCCGGCAGAGTGGGCCAGTTGTCGCCGCTCGACGGAGCCGGGGGGCCAGCTGGGGCGGGGACGGGGAGCTCTAGTGTGTTTGGTGTTTTAAGTGCTAACAAAGAGTCTCAGCTGAAATAGTACGCCTGTGTGTGTGTGTGTGTGTGTGTGTGTGTATGATAGTGCTTCATACTTGCATTGTTTATTAATTGCATCTCACTGAATTTTCACACGCGGTCTCGTTTGTCACCTTGAATAAATATAGAATTGCAGTTTTCTCCGAGGCTTCAGTGTGAATATAAGCCCCGTCTGCCCTGTCACTTTGTATTATACCGTCGTACATCCTCCCGTTATGCTGCCGTAGCGCAGAGGAAAAGCACTTTATCTTTGACACACGGGGACCTGCGATCAGATATTACTCGTAAATCCTTTTAGAATAGCAGTTTACTGCAGCATTATGAAGGAGAGAATACCATAAACATCTTTCCTTTGCAACATGTGAACATGTCTCCAGGATGAAAATCACCCAAGTGACTGGAAGAAAGCAGAGTGAATACTTTGGCAGTCTACATGTTATTTCATATCGTTTAATATCTTTCTTTTTTTTTCAACGGATCATTTGAAAACCGGACACAAAGGCCATCTCTCCTTCACGTTTTGTTTTCTACATGTTCTTTCATTCGACTGGCATCCTTGACAGAAGTGAATAGAGGCGCACATAAAAATAAATAAAAAAACGAGTATAGATTTGAGCCTGTAAGTCGATTTTTAACACCGCAGATCAAACATCTACGTATTTCTCTCCCGCGGCGCCTCTTCTGGCTGAACCATCACCGCCACGCGATGTATGTTTTATCTGACGGTGGCTTCAAAGTAGCACGACTACACAAGTGTTACAGTACTCCTGGCAACAATCACACGTACCCAGCAAACATAGCCTCCCCTTGCCTCTTCGCCGTGCTCACACTCTTAGTACTGTGTGTGTGTGTGTGTGTGTGTGTGTGTGTGTGCACCTCAGCGGTTGTACCTAGCGGTGCCCTCCCCCGGGTCTTTGATTGTAGATGAGCTGAACCCTTCGGGGTGGGGATGGGCACACGAGCTGCGCCTCTCCTCTCTCCCTCGCTCCCTCTCCGTCTCATCAGTTACAAACAGTGAAGTCATACCTTCCAAGGGGCCCTTTTTTTTTTTTTTTTTGCTATCAGCCATGATGTCACCAGCAGCCAATCAACACATAGCACCGCTTGAGGAAGCGAGAGTGTGTGTGTGTGTGAGAGAGGAGGGTGATGTGGTGGTGGTGGTGGGGGGGGGGTTCACCACTGGGAAAAGCACAGTTATTATCTGGTTCTGCTCGGCGAGCTCCGGAGCACACATGCACATCAAAATCATGAAATCCACGGGCTCCTTCTGATCCCCGCTGCCTCTCGGTGATGTAATGCACTGCGCCTTACATAAGAGCGCTGTGTGCCGCGGCGGTATTGATGGGCCCGTGATGGTAATGATGGATTCGGCGCATCGTGTTTCGCGAGGTGATTAGCAGCCCTGCGTTTTGGGGGAAACACACGGCTCCGCTGCTGTTAGAATAGCACTTTGAATCGGAGCCTTTTTTTATTCCATCAGGTCAGACAATTATGCCTAATCATAAGATAAGCACCCCCCCCGATTTAGTGGGAAAGCCAGACCGTTAGTCGGCTTTCGTATTGACCTCTCTTCAAGGTGACTGTGGAGGCCGGTAACGCTTCCCCGCTGCAGCCTCAATACGCCCGAACCGCCAAGTCAAGACGGATCATTCGGGTTCCCGCCTCGCGGCCGGGCCTTGAGCGGGTGTCCAGTGATTGCAGCGGTGTCGGTTGCTCGGTCGGTTCCACGGCGAGCACATTCTGCTAATTGCGAAGCGGCAGGAGCATCAAGTGCTCGGGATGGACGCTCAGCAGAATGTCATCCTCGGAGCGGCTGTGCTTTTCACGGAGCTGTTCCTCCTGACCTTTGCTTTGCTGTGACACACACACAGCACCTCCTGCTCTCAGGGACTCCTGTTTATCCTCCTCCTGTTTGGCCACACTTCCAGCTGAAGTGAACAACAAAGACGCGGGCATTCGTTTTTATTATTATATTATTCATAATGTAGTTTTTTTAAATTGATTATAAACAACTGACAGAAGTCACGAAGCACATTGTTGATTGTTAAATCGGAAACGTAGCATAGCGGCTCTGCAACAACCGACCATGAGCTATGCACACAAGCTCACAGCGGTGTTTGAAAAGGGTGAGATCCAATTTAGCAAAGACACACAATAACACAAACAGTGCGGGAGACCAACAACTCCCGCGCTCTGGCAGGTAAAACGACTGCCAATGGAGTCCTGCGGCTTTGAAGGGAGCTAACGCTAGCGTTTGAAAGGGCCGCTCTGCATTTGGGTGGATGAAGCGTTTTAGCTGATGTTAAATATAAAAAAAAGACATGATTCTTCCTCACATCTCCGTCTTCTCTACTACAGAATGTAGCGCCAATACTCGTGACCACGCAGGCAGCAGAGCGACGTCCGTGCGCAGGAGGAACTCGCAGCCGAGTACATCCGATTAGCCGCATCGACTGGTAAAATGCTACCGCGCTCATAAAGACAGGCTACATAGTAATTAGCCGGTGGATCGATGCGTGGACCCTCAGACACACGGCTCCACCGGGGCGACTCCGACCGCTGAGCGAACGGAGGGAAACCTTTTTTCCTGCGAAAGGTCAAAGTGTTATTGAACATCAGGTCCATTACTGTCACATTACCTCCTGCATGTTTTCATCCTGTCAGTCGGAATTAGATGGAGAAAAGACTCTGTCGAGATGAATCACATCCATGTGTCTGCGGGTGCCGTTAATCTTCCTCTGCTCCCGGCCCGCTGGCCTTGGCTCTGTATTGGATTTGTCGCCGGCGGTCTTCGCTGCCCGGAGTGATGGAACGTATTGCTCAGCACATGTTTGTGTTAAAACACACACACGCGCACACACACGTAAACTTTCACTCACTTCTCCGGTGTGGAACCCTCTTGCTACATTCCCCTCTAATCTGAACCATCTCTTTTGGCACCGTGGCGTTTCTGTGAAAGCAGGGGAATCGGCTTTCCACCCCTGCCTTGTTTACTTCACGTCGCCTGATGCCACGATAGCCTCCAGATCAGACCAGCGTGGTCGTCTCTGAAAGGTGATAAAAGGAGTGTCAACGCAATTTAGCAACACTAGCTCGCTGTCAAGTACCCCTCAAGGATTAGTGTGCCATTTTTCGGAAACGTGCTTATTGGCTTTCGGGGTAGAGAGTCGGATGAGAAGATGGATTCCACTCCCCAACGTGAAGCCACTTGTCGGTTTGCTTAGCTTAGCACAAGGGTTGGAACCAGCTAACCCGGCTGATCATATAGTCCCTTTTCGCAGCAGCCATTTTGACTTGTGGTAAACACAGGCGTAATTGATCCAGTGAATTATGGTCCCATGCTATTTAGTGTGTGACAGTCATTCCAGTGAGCCAGCGTGCTCAATACCTGGCCCATTTAAATGGAACAGATCCATAATTCATGGCCGCTGTGAAAAGGGCCTATTGTCAAGCGGCCGTCTTCCCACCATGTCATTGCAATACTTAATCGAGGATTGCAACAACTTTTCCTTTGACTAAAGCTCTTCTTTGCTGACTGTTGCCGTTCTCGTTGCCTTGTACAACGCAATGGTTGACCCGTGAATTGCCGTTGACCCCCCCAGGTGCCCACGGAGTGCGAGAGGAGCCCCAGTTTGTGACGTCCCACGCGGGAGAGAACGTCATCCTGGGATGCGACGTGTCCCAACCCCTGAACGGCCAGCCCTACGTGGTGGAGTGGTTCAAGTATGGAATGCCCATCCCCTTCTTCATCAACTTTCGCTTCTACCCTCCTCACGTGGACCCGGAGTACGCCGGTAAGATGCCGAACGCCGTCACATTCACACTCCGATCGGCCGAACATCTCAAGGCCGTTTGAACCTCTGACTGTAGACGGCATCTCTCAGAAGTTCCTCTGTTGCCCAACGGATCTTAAAACTCCCCGTTTGGATCAGCACAAAAGAAAACAAGGGAGCAAATATAACTCTGAGTTCCCTGATCACGTCTTTTTGCCGATTCTAATTGCTCATCGTTGACGATCCATATTGTTGTTTTATTATAGGAGCCGGTCTACGAGGCTCCAGACATTATTTGCCACCGTCCCCAGAAAATCTTAAACTGCTCTAAAGTCGGTGTGAACCATAAACAATTCTAAATGTTATCTTTTTACATGTTTTTTGTTCAGAAAAACACAATTAAAATGATAGGGAAATAAAATATTATATGTTTTTATTGATTAAAACAAATGAATGAAAGCTATGTAGTGAAAACAGCGAATAATTCATCTCTAATATCTATTTTTTACGTTTCTCACTAACACTACATTTTACGAGATTACATGTGGACACAACACATCATTTTAACGTTCACGTTAACATAAAAAATGTCACTAGAAGGAGCTTGAACGCACCATAATGTAAGTGTTTGTTAGCCGTTAGCTGTGCTGCTAGCGTTACTAGCTCCCAATTTACACACGGATTAGTTCTTTACAAGATAACATGATTAGAGATTGGCGACTAGAAAAGCAGAAATGATCATCACACTGAACACCCGGTGCATCTATATTTCACTCTGTGATGGTGAACGTTAAACTGTGTAATTACTACTTATTAATAAAAACTGTATTGTTCTCTGGGGACAGTTATGCAGGAGTTCTCGCATCAATCCAGCTCTTCCAATAACATAATTCATGAGAAAATATTCGGATGGGAACACTGTGTTGTAGGAGCAGTGTGGGATCTTTAAGAAATACCTCGCTGAGTAGTACGACTGTAGCGAGCGAGTCGTAGAGAGAGAGAGAGTGAGTGTGGTGGAGATAAAGAGAGAGAAATGGTGCAAAGGGGTCAGCTGGAGGTCAATGCACAGGGCAGGTTTGGTTTGTCTCTAAATAAACGTTACAGCTCCTCAAAACCAAAGAGTTAACTTCCTTGAACCCTGTTTTTGTTACATTAGGTCGGCATACACAGACATTTTACAACAAGCTATTTTAAATGAATCCGTGCAGCTGAACCAGAGACGGATCATTAATTCAGATTTCAGCGCACTATTTGAAGATTTATACTTTGCCAACAATCACGTCATGATGGTGAAGGCGAGTCAGGGCCACTTTGAACAGAAAATATACAGAAAATTATAATTCAACAGCAATTAATTGGCGATGAAAATGTCATGTCCGGGCTGGGCGATATGGAGGAAATTGAAGATATCATAAAATTCTTTCAACAAATACCTCAATATCAATATTGCGACGGCCGCTGTCGGCTTTTACATATTTACACAATGAGTCTTTTTATAAATGAAATGCATGTGGAGATAATGACTGAGTGGGTAAAGACAAATAATACAAATGCTGAAGTCTCATATTACGATATTGATATACTATTGAAATATTGCCTTGTGTCAGCCCAAGGTGTGTGTGTGTGTGTGTGTGTGTGTGTGTGTGTGTGTTGGGCACAGTAATAACTATTAGTCTTCAGCATAGGACATGACATTTTTGATCCACTCTCTGTTTTGGTGAAAGGGTTCAAATGAAGACATGAAACCATCACCGTCTTGACAACAGCGCTGACTTTGATCAGCGCTGTTCTCCCGTGTCGACTGTAACAAACCTGTTTACTAACTAACAGATTATTCACGTGTCGGGCTCAAGGTGAAGTTTGCCGAGGAGGTGAGAGGGATTTCCCCCCTCGGCCTGCTTTTGATACCCTCCCCTCTGATGATTAGATTTCAGAAATAATCCCCCCCCCCTTCAAAGAGCTTTTATCATGTATTTATTCATGTCATAAAAAATTGAAAGTGAATTTTTCCACGTGTGAGGAGTCAGCGCATGCAGCATCCACACACACGTTGGATCATCCAACGAGTTCAACAGCTTCTGAGCGTGATCCTGTAATAACAATGTCATAAACACGACGGTTGACACCATTTTCTTTTGGCCCTCAGTGAGACACCACACTAATACTTACATCAACTTCATATTCTAAGAGCCAATAAAAAGTAACGAAAAATAAAGCTCCACACAAATGATGACATTTGATGATTAGCTACTACCAATAAAACATAATGTAAACTATACTTATAGAGCAAACTACTAAACCAAAAATGGTAAAAAGGTTTAAAAAAGAGAGGTAAAAATAGAAGATTTGTATTTCTCCATATAATGTATGTTGTATAATGTATAATGTATGTTCACAAATCATCATTAAAAGGCTCTGGGGTTAAATTTAAGAATATTTTCATGCTGAACTATAAGATTATTTCTCAATCTGCTTGATTTTACAGGATTTTCTTGAGAACTGGGAAACTTTAATGTCTCTAATATTATGTTAAGATTGGTATCACAAAAAGCCCTTCATAATACGAGATTATTTCTTTATATCTCTATTAGTTAGTCTAGGAAATGTCCATTTTAAAGTGGGATTTTTGCTCTCACAATTTAAGTCCAATCGTCTGAAGTAGAGTGTAATATCCACTTGTCTCTAGTCATCACTTTTAGGAAAGTGTACGTTAGATAGATTACATCGTGTAAATGATTGTGACAATACCTGCCAAGTTGACTCTAATTAGCAACACCGGGCCATCGGCACGGCGGAGACTAATCTTCTGGTGTGATTGAAAGGCAGCCCATTGATCTGCCGCTGTCTGCATCAGATACAGGAAAAGCTTTAAAGGCCTTTACATCCCACCTGCCTGCGTCCCGCAGCAGGAAGGAAAATAGCGGGTCTGGGAGACTGTGGCAAGAATACTCGAGCTCTCATGCATCCTCACACACTCTGTCCTGATTGATTAGATCACCGGGTTTCAGAAGCTTTCAGTTAGAGTTACAGAATCCTGACCGCAGCAAAAAGAGCAGCAGGATGCGAATGCAACCCCAAGTCCCCGAGGACGGCAACAATCGCACCACTAAGCGGGACAGCCTCAACCAAACCAGTTCATTTATAAGTTAGACTCATGGTAGGTTGGGCTTCAATACCATTTTAATCATCCCGATCTTTTCAAACGCCGCTTAACAATGTCATTCAGTTCAGCTTTCAACATCTGCAAGTAACTTAAAGTCAAAGGCTCGCCAGTGGTCCCTTCATAGTTTGGTCAGATGACACATGGTTCAAACTGGTTCTTTACCCCCGTACAAGGCATTGTTGGCCTTGTTGAATTAGCCAAACATTCATAGAGTGATGTTTCTTTGTACAGACACCGATTGGCTGAGAGCGCATCACCCAGACAACAGCCTAAAGTTTCATTTCTGCCGCTCTGTAATAAAGGTTAATTAATGACACTGCTGCCAGCAACGTTTGTCATTTTAACTGGTGAGAGACAGCCCGCGCAGGCTAAAAACAGCCTGCCGATGTTACTTATATTGCGCTCTCTCAATAGTAGGAGACAGACAATAAAAGGAGCTTCATGTATTTTGTGTATTTTGCCATTTGGAACCATAACCAGGATGTAATTGAATTGAAACCTGTGCAGCGCTGATCTGAAGACCAGAATCCACATTTTAAGTCCCAGTGAGACAGAAGTCTGAGTGCGTCTTGCTTCTGAGCTGCGAAATGAGATGTTTGATCGCCGTACATTTAGGAATCAGATTCAAATCAAATACTTCGCAGTTGATTGGATCGCTAAAAAGTGGGCTGGGTTAGAGTTTAGCAACTTTTAGCTTCACACACACACACACTTCCGTCACCTGTTGTTGGATCGGGAAAACACAGGGAGGAAGTTGTGCTTGGAAATTCTTCTCTCCGTCTTTTCGGTCCTACGAGACGATCCAGACGATTCATCTCGCCGTTTCAAAGCGCAGGAGTGAAATATGTGAAGTTGTTGAGCATCAACCAGCCACTGTGCTTCACTGTGACATCATGGAATGAAGTCACAGGTCACAGCCAAAGAGCTGCTGAGACGCAGAGAGGCTCGCATTGTGCCCTCTTTAGATCGGGGTGATGGAGGGTTCGTGAGTGGAGCCAACCACAGGGGCACTGTTTCCTAGTCACCCGTCTGCCCTTCTGTCTCAAACAAGCCTTTGTCTCGGCTTTTTTTTATCGAGAGGAGGAAGGAGAAAACATCCTGGAGAGTAGAGGAAGCGGACAACTGAAACATTTCCATGAGAACCAGTAGAAGGAAGAGATGGACATATGGTGAGAGTCACGCAGGAAGAGAGCAATAGAAATTGAAGATGGAACTGGAAATGGAGGGACAGAAAATTTTTTTACACTACCGTTCAAAAGTTTGGGGTCACCCAGACAAATGTTCAGTTTCTTTGCAAGTTCTGGCATCGAATGTCCTTCATTTCTAAGAACAAGAACAGACCGAAGAGTTTTTGAGAGCTTAATAAAACCCACAAACGTGATGCTTCTGATCCTCAACTAGCTGAATGGAAGAACAGTTTTATAGCTTCTCTCACCAGCAGAGCTGTTTTCAGCTGTGTGACATCACTGCACAAGACTTTTCAAGGGTTTTCTACTCATCCATTAGTCTTCTAAACACAATGTACCATCAGAACACTGATAGCTGCTGGAAATGGGCCTTTATACACCTCTGTAGATATTTCATTTAAAACCAGTTTAAAAACCAGACGTTTCCACCTACAATAGTCATTTACCACATCAACAATGTGCAGAGTGTATTTCTGGTTAATTTAATGTTATCTTCATTGAAAAAAGCAGTGCTTTTCTTTGAAAATTAAGGACATTTCTAAGCGATCCCAAACATTTGAACGGTAGTGGATAAGAAACAGCAGGAAGTCGTCCCAGATTACATTGTTGAATGCCCGCCTTATTATCGTAGTAGATCTCCAAGCTGGTCCCGAATGGTTACTTGACCTAGCAGACGTTCACTGAAGCTAATAAATCTGCCTAAGTTAGGTCGAATCCGGGAGCTTAGTCATTTTTCTAAAGGCTGGTTTTCTTTCTAACGAGCTTCCGATCACTGGAAACCGTCCGTTCTCGAACCGGCTCTCGCTCGATCGGTGCGTCTCTATACAGAGCTGTTCTTCTCAAACAAACAGACCGACATTTCTCTTCCCGGTGGAAACTGACTGCATGTAGGACAGTTAATAAACGTGAAGTAATATGTATGAGAATGTGTCTTGTCAGTACCGCGGCCTTTGATGGTACCACTGCAGCGCTAACAAGCCGACCCGCAGCACCAGGCGACCTCGTGTGAAGTTTTTTGAAAATGTGGACCCAAGGCGAGGTCCTCTGATGTTATCACAGCGACTGTCAGTCACGAGGAGTGCGGCTCCGTGACAGGCTGCCATGCGCTGACTGCAGGAAGCCGATAGAAGAGACGAGGAGCGGGGCCGGGCTGACGGTCCAAGGAACAGCTGGACTTGTGTCATAATTACTCCAATGATCTGAAGTCCAGCTGACGGCTGCTTTTGTTGCCACAGGGACACTGCTTCTCGTCAGTCATTACAGTATTCCATGGACACACTGCAGGCTGTGTTCCAACTGTGAATTGAAGAGGGATTTAAATTTGTCTGGTCCAATGTATCATCTGACCTTTCTTTTTTTTTTATCCAAACTGAAATATCTCAATGACTTGAGTCGTTACCCGGCTCCAAAAAACAAAAGTAAAATACCTGCAAACTCCTGTAGGTCTTAAAATGTGGGGCCTGCAATGACATTGACATCAATATTAGGATATGTTTGCATTTAATGAACACATTGAAATATGCATACTAGCTGTACATTTCCTATGTCAGCCTGGCTGTATATAAATTCAGTGCCGGTGCAATATTTTATATTTTGGGTAATATTGACATCTGACTTGCAATAATTTGCTGAGAGAAAACATGGACGAAAAACGGACGTTTGTGTGGCAAGTCTCTAAGCTTCTGAATCATCTACAGAGGACCGAGCGCATATAATTAAAAATACAACACTTTGGAAAAAAAATCGTGTTTAGACATTTTGAGGATCCTTGTTAAAAAAGACAAGAAGGAGCAATGTTGTTACAGCAGCATCGTGGTTCAGTTATTGCGTCTTGGAATTGGAATAACCCTTCCATTGCACTTTTTTTATCCGTGTCAAATATATTTATACAGACAGTATATATGTTTTCCAAGTTTCCGAGTACCATGAAATGCAGCGTAACTCGGCTAAAAGTGGTTTCTCGAGCAGCAACAGTAATGTTCACAACAGCAAACAGTAGCCTAGTTCACAAGAATTTGTAAGTTAAGCTCAACAGTTAGCCTACTTTACACACCGTGCTTGTGTATGTGTATGCTTGTTGAACAGGTGTATTGATAGATTATTGTCTTCATACCTGTAAAAATCTGTATTGCATCTTCATTGCAGTAGCGAGCGTCGTTGCCGCCTGGTTCCCTTCGCTGTCTCCTCCTCCTCCTCCTCCTCCTCCTCCGCCTTTCTGATCCGCTGTGCTCTGACTTCCCTGTGTGACTTCACCCAGAGCCGAATGTGCAGTCAGACCGTTTTCTTTTTTCACCTGACACAGACTGTATGTCAGCTGCAACATCACACGTGTCGATAGACTTGATTGAGTTGTGAGACCTCTTGAGACCGGAGTAAGCACACGGAAAAGTTGACGGGTGACTTTCAAAAAGAACAATTTGGTCTTTAACCCTCTGAGCCTCGAGCCGTTTTGGGGCGTTTTTATGCTCCTTTTACTCTCTGTGACCTGGAATTGCTCTGCAATACAAAAGTCCTGCACCTCTTTGGAAACAGTACAGTCATGGCTAGAAGTAGGGATGCATGTATTGTGTGCAGTGCAACACTGTCACCATGCCATAAAACCTTAGAAAGAAGAAAAGAAAAATTTCTCTGATAATATATATATTTTTTAATTAGAAAACAATGGAATCCATACATACAACATTTCTCCGAGTTACATTGGTAACATGTACGCTCTGTATTCATGGGACTATTTACATATTTACAAACTCTACTTCTGACCTCTCCTGTCCCCAATGCACTGTGTTCATGGGGCTGCAGTTCAATGGCCTCAGATGAATCAGTCCTCGTTGCACTGAGGAGTGCAGAATGAAACGCTTCTATAGGGTGTTTGGCGATTGTTTCAAGAACTCATGCTTTTCAACCCTGCCAGCAGTGAATCACTGTCTGTTTTCTGAAGAGTTGCATATATAAATATGCATGCAACAAGTAAAAAGAGCTCTCGAATATCCTGTCGTGTTCGCTCTGATCGGTACATACTCCTCCAAAAAGAACGGAAACGGAGGCTGTTTGAAGTGATTAATTACTGCTGTGGGCTTTTGCTCGGCTTAATTCACCACCAGTGGACTTGTGGCTTTCATGAAGTTTGCCCAACCTGTGTTCTGTGTGTGATAATGACATAATTGCTACTGAAAGCAGTTAAGCAAGAATGAATGGAAAACAAAGCCAAAGGGAACGTGGAGTGTTCTTTTTAAATGCCACCAAAGCCCTTTAGTGGCTCCTCACCTCAGTCAATAGTAACTCCGACTGAACCGTCAAAAGGACTTAAAGGTCCAGTGTGTCATTTTGATGCTGTAGGAAAATTGGAAGTACGCTATTGCAATAGTATATGGTATATATACTGAATAGCTGAAAAGTAATACAGTATTAGTATACCCTCAATGTTACGAGGGAAAGTAATCATAATACATTACCCTTTCACCAGCCCTGGGACAGTTACACTGAGAGCTTGTGACCACATCACGACGTCATGACTTTGGATGTACAGTCAGAGCTAACAGACCTGGGATAATGAGGCTCGTCCTCAAAGCAAATGTGTGCGCTTGAGACATAACCCTGCCAGCAAATTGTGTGATTAAAATATTTAACACAGGCAAACGCCGCGCTTAAAGTGTTTGCCTAATTGGCCTGTTCTGACAATAGATAGTCGATGTAATGTTTTTTTCAAGGTTTAGTTTTCCTGAGGAGGGATAGCTGCCTCCCTGCAGGCCTCCTCTCTGCAACAGGAGGGGGGGGGTTGCACAACATCAACATCGTCCATGCTTTGAATCTGACAGGCCGGCAAGTTCTGATGAGTAATATACTCTGTTCAGCCACACTAATGTATGGAGGCCCATTTCCGCCACTTAAAAAAAAGTCATAAAAAGTCATAATTATGACAACAACAAACAAGAAAAGTCATAAAAGTTTTTTTTGTGTGGCGGAAATGGGTTTTTCCTTACTAACGCCATCTGCATGACAGCTTTATTCTCTGCTGGATGGACCATGTGTTTTGCAATGGGGATCCCTGGTGCTATTATAGTCAGCCTGCTCTGACATCCAGGAGCATCTCTGGCATTTAAAGAAAGGAGGGAAGTGAAGACATTGTGTTCGAAATCATGGATTTCTGCACACACGTCTGTCCACGACGGAGCTCACATACTACCCAACCCATCAGCCTAATATTCATTTTGCTCCTTTATGACTAAGCATAGAGCTCTTTCCATCCCATAAATATAGGAAAACACGTCAATGAGCAATGCGTATTACCATAAACACACACACTGAGCCATGCACTATAGGCCTATTTGTGAGTCGTTTTACAGAGCAGAGGAATGCAGAATGTATTTAGAGATGGACTGAGACATTAGTTGCTCATTGGTTTTGGTCTTTTCATGGAATTTATTGATTATATAACATTCATACCAGCTTAATCCTTTAATCTGGTGGACAAATCCACCAGTTGCTGTTGGAAAACCAACACATTTGGCCACCCTGGTGCACAAACAATGGATGTGTTGATATATGTAAATGACATTAAATCGACCGTGATCAGATTTTTCTCCATCCCGTGTTTACCTTCCTTAAATCTCCCCATCACTGCTAATATATATCCTTTAGCGTGAGCATAGGCTGTCGGGCAAATGACAACTTACTGACGTGAAAACAAGAACAAGACCTGCATTCATACACTTAAAAATAGCTCGACACATTTCCAGCTGTCAAGAGGTGTTAAAAATGTATCCGGCTTCAGTGAACACAGAGCCAACGAAAAGCATCACAACCCTGACGCCATGTTGACTGAGCAGTGTGACGAACAAGGAGGACGTGACCTCAGAGGGCCACAGAGCAGGGAGGCCATGCCATCAACCGGTGGGAGATATCGTACACATCATTATATGGTGTCGTTCGACCTCTCACTGAGCAGTGCTTTCACAATGTTAAGCAGCTTTGACACATTTATATTCGCATTAAATGCTCCCCAATTTTACCTGGGAATCCCAGACCAATGATGAAAATATAGAAACACATGTAAAAGTGTGGGATGAAAAGATGAATAGCATCTCACGTTTTTAAGTTCATTTTTTATTTTCTTTCTGGAGACCTGTCACCAGATGGACACACTTGGTCACAGACGCACATTTATTAAACACACAACGCAGCTCCTGTGGTGGCAGGGTCGGCCGCAAAGTAAACAAACAGCTGTAGATCATTTGAAGTCCATGATCAACTTCCTCAAGACACTTTCATCATTCGTTGTGCAGATATTTTTAATCCAGTATATAAGAAGATGGATGCTGGCGTCGTGACGTCAACCGTTGGTTTGTGGACTACGTGTTTTATGCCTCGTGTTTTGTAATTTTGGCAATCGTCATCTTGGTGTTGCGCAACCGGTGAGCAGAAGTGCCCATATATGTATTGAATCATGGCTCCTTGGTGACTTAACAGTGACGCCTGAAGTGAAGGATCACCATTGCTTCATCCTGTTACATTTCACAACTTGCAGTTTCTCACCCATGGTCCACCCACACAGGTGTTTCCACTCGTGTTACCTAATTGGACCTCTTCTCAGACTGTGTGGGCGCGTACAAACTGTGCTTCCTCGCTCTCTTTAGATTCGTTGCATCTGTCATTGCGGCACAATCCACACCTCATGTCATTATTATTATTATTACTAGATTATAGAGATTAGTGACATCCATTGATTCAATGATGCAAAGTGTAAAGAATGATTCATGATGTTATTTTCATACAGGGTCAGTACCATGTTCCCAAGGTTCTATGTACCCTGGGTCCTATGTTCCAAGGATCCTATGTTCCCATCTTCCCATGGTCCCATGTTCCCAAGGCCTTATATTTACAGGGCCCTATGTTCCCAGGATCCCATGTTCCCAGTGTCTTATGTTCCCAGTGCCTTATTTTCCCAGTGTCTTATGTTCCCAGTGTCCCATGTTCCCAGCATCCTAGGTTCCCAGTGTCTTATGTTCCCACGATCCCATGTTCCTAGTGTCTTATCTTCCCAATGTCCCATGTTCCCAGGGCCTTATATTTACAGGGCCCTATGTTCCCAGGGTCCTATGTTCCAAGTGTTTTATGTTCCTAGTGTCTTATGTTCCCAGGATCCCATGTTCCCAGTGTCTTATGTTCCCAGTGTCTTATGTTCCCAGTGTCTTATTTTCCCAGTGTCTTATTTTCCCAGTGTCCCATGTTCCCAGTGTCCCATGTTCCCAGCATCCTAGGTTCCCAGTGTCTTATGTTCCCACGATCCCATGTTCCCAGTGTCTTATCTTCCCAATGTCCCATGTTCCTATGGTCCTATGTTCCCAGTATCTTATGTTCCCAGAGTCCTATGTTCCCAGTGTCCCATGTTCCCAGTGTCCTATGTTCCCAGTGTCCTATGTTCCCAGTGTCAGATGGTCCCAGGATCCTATGTTTTCAGTATCTTATGGTCCCATGTTCCCATTATCGTATGTTCCCAGTATCATATGTTCCCAGTATCTTATGTTCCCATGGTCCTATGTTCCCAAGATCCTATGTTTCCAGGATCCTATGTTTCCAGGATCCTATGTTTCCAGGATCCTATGTTCCCAGTGTCTTATGTTCCCAGTGTCCCATGTTCCCAGTGTCTTATGTTCCCAGTGTCTTATGTTCCCAGTATCTTATGTTTCCAGTGTCTTATGTTCCCAGTATCTTATGTTTCCAGTATCTTATGTTCCCAGTATCTTATGTTTCCAGTGTCTTATGTTTCCAGGGTCCTATGTGGCCAGGATCCTAAAGCGAAGGGCCATGTGTGAAAATGACGCACCACTTGCTTTCACACAGAAAGAGAACAGCACCCTGTGTTTATACAGACACACTCGCGCATGATTTCTTCTTCATTACATTGAATACATCAAGTCCAGATAAAAGGACACCCACTGCTGTTTGGACACGTTGTTTAGCCTCAGACAAAGAGAGGAATGGAGGGGGAATCAAAGGGCATGTACACAGCGGTGGATAGTGAAGCCTACATAGATACATCTGTATACTAAAAGCATAGTTCACACTCAATAATTAACATGGAGTGTCTTTCTCAGCTCATCCCAGTCGGCCGAGAGAGGAGACAGACATGGTTGGAAGCTGGACAAATATAATCTGATATATAAATAGCCTAACCAGGACGGACGGGGACACACACACACACACACATACACACACAAACATCACTTTGACCGTCTACCTCAACTCAACTCACTGAGGCAGCCGCCAATGCAGCTGATATATATTTACCTGGCGTGTCATGCTGCAGAGGGGATTTAGTAGGGCGAAATACAAATTAGTCAGGAATACCCTTAAAGTGGAGCGGACTAAGGGGGCGAGGGGATTAATGAAGGATAGCAAGGCTTTGAAAACACCGACGTTTTGAGCCGGCGCGCGCTCCCTGAAAGCCCTTTGTTTAGCCCTTATTGCCAGTCGCCATCTGTTATGATCTAGTTGCCAGATTGCCCCGAGCGACATCATCAATCCCCCCCTGCCCCCCGCCCCCCGCTATCCCCTCCCTCCCTCCCCCTCCCCCCCCCCCCCCCTCCACCCCTCAGCTTTTGATCTGTAAAAGTAAGCCGTTGCAGACTCTGCCGTACTCACCGAGTCGCTATCTGTTCTGACGGCTCGTTGGCTCCTGCGTAACCCCGAGGCTCCCTCCGCTGTCACGCGGGCCACTTCCCACTCCTCAAAGGAAGCAACGACCTGTCCTCGCCTCGGCGCGTCTCCAAAATAGACATAGCGCACACACACACACACACACACACACACACTAGCTTAAGTGACAGATTTCTCTGTGCGGATGCAGCTGCAGCCGGTCTCCCACTTTGATGTTGTGAGGCTCTTTAACCGCGCGGCAGAAGAACAGGCCTGCGCTGCGATGTGGCCCCCTGACGCCGACTCTCTGTGATCCCTGCATATTTATATCCGAGCCTGTTCAAAGGTTGATTTACTCTTTAACATTCACCCGTCGTTTTCCTCTCCTCCTCGTCCGTTCACCTCTCACCTGCTCCTTCCCCCGTCTCCTTCATTTTCCCTCATTAAACCCAAACCCACCCCGTCCCTCCTCGCCTCTCCGCTCGTCCTCCTTTTTCTGCGCTGACACGTCATCTCCTCGTGTCTCTCTCTCTCTCTCTCGTCCAGGCCGGGCCAGTCTGCACGGCAAGTCCTCCCTGCGGATAGAGAACGTGCGCTCAGACGACCAGGGCTGGTATGAGTGTAAGGTGCTGATGCTGGAGCAGCAGTATGACACCTTCCACAACGGCAGCTGGGTGCATCTGACCGTCAACGGTGAGTTCCCATGAGCACGCTTTACTCCCGCTGTCCAACACAAACAGATAAAGGAAAAAGAAAAACCTAATGATTTGCTGTTATACTGTAAATAAGCCAGTTTGAATCTATAATTATTTATTAATTCAGTCATAAAGACAGCTGTTAACCAAAGTGAAATTAATTGAAATGAGCCGTCTGTGTTCGTAAAAAAGAACTCCCACTCTGTTTCTTTGGTCCAAACACATCCTACAGAGTGGGGTGTCCTCTCTTTATGTTTCAGGAAATTTCCGGTTTTTCATGTTTCAAGCCAAATAAATGTGGCACGTCCGCTTGCCCTCGAGGGGGAACTGATAAGAAGTTGGAGGTCAAAGGTCACTGTGACCTCACAGAGCACGTTTTTGGCCGTAATTTAGGGAAAAGCTAATTAGGGCAATTTCACACAAAGGATGAAGTGATGACATTTTGGACAGACACATAAACTGCAACTTGACTGACTGGATCAAGGCGTACAACTGTGAGGCGCCAGTTCTAGTTTGCATATAATATATCAATAATTCAAGTTGACTAAATATGTTGGAACCAAGAACTCAGGCATTTGGATCAAGTAGCCTGTTAAGAAAATATGTCATATTTGATGAGTATCTGCAGTCCAATGCATCCGATATTTATTGAAACAACATTGAAGTGAACATTTGGGGATGACTCTGTATCAGCAGACATCCTATGATGACGGACTCAGAGCGCTTGAAAAAATTGTTATTGGTCTATAACTGTTGATTATTTATCACCCAAGATACCAAACAAGCTTTGATGCTTCTGTCTCTGCCTGCCTGTATCGCTTGTCAGAGCCTAAGATGACTGTAAATTACTTTTTTGGTCCCTGTATAGTCCAAAACCCAAATATATTCTCAAATTCTCAACCAAAATGTCGGCTGCAATCAGAGCATTAGAATATGAAACTAAAACAATATTTTCCTGGGCAAACTGTCAAGTAACCACGAGGTGAAAGCTTGAATCCCCACTTGGCTTCATTGTTAGTGGCGTCTCACCGTCACCACGAGAACACAACCTCCCCCTCCACGCTCTGTCAGCGACGTCTCCCCGGAGAGGAGTGTCAAACCAGCAACCCGCACAGGTGTGAGCCCAGAATATTGTTGCCTGCAGTCGGTAGCTCGAGCGCTCACCGAGACACTTCATCAGACGGCATACGATGGCGCCGGTTGCTGCGGCAACAGACACACTAGATACGGTCGCGCACACGTGGTCACGGTGCATTAGCTCGGTTTCATCAGTGTTGCTCTTTGACTTCTCCCTGCCTCCCTCTCTCTCTTTCTCTCTCTCTCCCTCCACCAGAAGTGCTTAAAAGGCCTCCGGCCTCCTCCTCTGCCTTTTTTGTTCCTCATTCTGCCTCCACGTCCATCACTCCTCTGCTGTCCTTCAGCGTCTTGGTGGCACTTTTATTCGGACATGCGGTGGTGCTGGTTGAGGGCTGACTGGGTTGCTGGTTCTACCAACATGTTGAGGTCAACTTTGGTCACAGATGTGCTGACATGGGAATAAAAGGACACTGGAGTTGGCAGTTTGTAGAGGTGTCAAACCAAAAAATAATAGCCAATGGATTAAACAATTAAGTAAATGGACCCGTACAGCACTTTTCTTGTCTTCCGACCACTCAAAGTGCTTTAACGCTACATGACATCATTCATCCATTCACACGCTGATGGGAGGAGCCACCATGCGAGGTGCCACATCAGTATTTTTAACCATTCATACAACGTAGGCGCAGCTACGGGAGCACTTTTAGGGTTAAGTGTCTTACTCAAGAACACATCGACATGGGCTCGTGGAATCGGGGATCGAACCGCCGATTCCTCTGATTGAAGGACAACCCTGCTTACCACTGAGCCATAGTCGTCCTGAAATAAATATAAGTAATAAATATGTGACATATTCCAAAATGCTTATTGTATCCGCACAGATTCAACCAATCCCAACCCGCAGATTTTCACTAGGAGTCCAGTTTTAAAACATGATCCCGCCTCAAGGCTACACAAATTGTTTGAACCCTGAGACTTGTATTTAAGTGAGGAGATGGTCCTGAAGTAAAAGACATTGTTGTGTTTGTGGAGGACTTTCTGGTGTTTCAGCTGCTTCCTGAAAATAAATAAATAAATAGAAGCTAAATGTCCGTGAGGAAGCAGCCAGTGTGGGTGGGAGGTCAATACGAGAGCAGAGTTACAGCGTACCAATAGGGCCCGGATATTTATTTTTCACCAGAAATGTTACGCTTGATGTGGAAGTAAAAAAAAAAAAAAGAAGATGGTTGCACCCTGTTGGTTTCTAGTTTCACTGAGTCTTTGCATGCTTGCATGCAGCCAATGATTGTTAGTCGGTGACCACTCAATAGGCCGGCAATGGCAGCCACACGCGCCCTCCTGGCCGAGCATCGGGAGCGGTGACCCGTATGATGCAACGGCAGAAAGCCTTCACAGAGTCTCGCTTCATTGTCACGTTTAGAGCCGTCTCTGAGGAGATGGAGGTTCACATGGAGGACAGGAGGCGGCGTGGAAGTGTCCCGTATGACAGCAGCTGCATCCACAGCCCTAACGATGTCACTCACAGACGAGGCCGTCGAGGCACATAGAGGATTGCTCGGTGAAATAAAGGTCCTTTGATGGAGAGACTTAAGCGGAGGCAGGTCCCCGCTGCTTTACTTTCTTGATGATGTCATCCCAATGCAGCTGAACTCCCCGCCTCCGGCAGGTTGTCCAATCTTTATGGCAGCGGTGTTCTGCACCATGGTAGACATATGTATGTACAGACCATGGTAGACATATGTATGTACAGCATCCAGGGATCTGCGGCTGGAGAAGTGATAGTCTGACTCGCTGGATGTAACTGTGGGTTTCGGGGCCGGCCACATGTGCTTTAGTGCAACAACAAGATTGTGATTGGTTTAAAGCAGTGGTTCTCAAACTTATTCTGTCACGCCCCACTTTGGAGGAAGCAAAATGTTCGGGTCCCACCGCCCCAATAACATGGGAACAAAATGGTCCAAATTTTTGCGACTCCTCCATCCGTGCTTTTTTAATTAATAGATTACTTTCAAGCAAACCAGATTGCTCCATCTGACAAAAACTAATAACATGTGCAATCACTTTGTCAAAACAATGCAAATAATGACCAAGGAAGCCGATTGGATCCCTGTTTTCTCTCCATAGTTTCATGTTGAAGTGTCCTTGAGCAAGACACTGAAGCCCCAGAGCTTCACAGCAGCACAAAGCTCCTTCATTACTAAGGATGGTACAATGCAGAGAATACTTCGCCCACTGTGGGATTAATAAAGAATTCTAAAAAAACAAAAAAGAATCTGCATCTCCCTCTGCTCCCCACCTGTAATACCTCCGCGCCCCACGAGAGGGTCGCGCCCCACAGTTTGAGAACCACTGGTTTAAAGAAATACAAACAAGCCAAAGAGTTTTTGAGTTTCTTTTGACGGACTACGAAAGCATGGTGCACTAAAGATCTCGACTCGAGCCGGCTTCTACATGTTTTGATCCGGTCTGTATCAAATATCAAATATCAAACTCAGTGAAACCCCAATGGGCTCTGACAAAGTGAAAAGGTGGCTGAGCATGTACATGCAAAATGTTCCGACCAGAGAGGTGAGAAAAAGCCTTAAGAGCTCCATTGGCGGCGAAGGCTTGTGAAATAGAGCTGAAGGAAACTGTAAAAACGTTAGATGGGGTTTAGTGTGATATATGAGGATGCCAACTACGGGCGGATGAGTCCACTCAAGCTTCACATCCTCACATCCGACGTCGATACAGGGCGCAGTTGCTGTGAACCAGTCGGCGCTCCCGGCGTCGGTGCACCTCCGTTCGGAAGGTGAAGTTGTGACTCCCCTCATGTCCGTGCCTCTCGTCACCCGCCTGCGTGATTAGCACAAGGTGCGCCGAATGCTAAACTCGGTGCTCCGGCGCCGCGTGTCGAGTGCGGCTAATATCGTTCCCAGGAATTGCCTCGGCGGTATCTGTAAGGTTTCAGGGCCCTGCTCCACGCTCGTGCCGCATGAAGCTCCGGCAGTGCTGCTATTTATAGACCCCCCCCCCCCCCCCCCCCACACCACCACCACCCATTTGCAATCCACCTCTCTCCCTATCGTCGTCAAACATCAGTGGCTGTCAGTGATGACTATGAGCACTTTAGCTGTCAGCCTCGTTGGCATTGAAGCAGCACGCATAGTTTCGGGGGTGAGATGCATACAGATTGCGGGTGAGAGCGCTCTATCGCGCTGACGCTCTACAAATTGACACCTGTGCTCGGTTCGCCGTGAACTTGCATCTCCCTCGGACTGCTTCGGGGGGCCCGAGTGCGAGTACGATGAGCCGGCAGAGAGGGTGAGTTTTGTAGGAGTGATGTAATTATTGTGCAAGATATGTGCTTGAATGGAGGGAATACTGGACCAGTTATTGCATGGAAGAGGCGTTGCTGCGAAGTGCCAAAAAGAAAACCCCTCAGCTGCCATAAAATCACTGTAATTCACAGCCTCTCGCGACTTATTGCTTTTATAAAGCGATTACTACACATACCTGGGAACACACACACGGCGACAACAACAAAAATGCAATCATCTGTTATTAACAAATTCTGCCGCGCAAGGTAGTTCCTCGGCGAACATAGCAGAACGGTTGCCAAGCAACACACGGATGCAGAGTCGTGTTGATGACGAGCGCTCGTCTGCATGTTACGCCATCAATCGTTGAAGTAGCTTTCAATCATGTTAGCATTCTTCTTCGCCGGTCCAGGCGGGTTTTGATCCGCTCCATTGGCTCTCTGGGAAGAAGAAAGGAAAGAGGAAAAAAAAGCCGTCACGATGTTACAGTTACATCATAACCATCATGTCTCCACACACAGCTTAAGAAACACAATAGGCTACAAATGAAAACGTGCAGGCTAGCTAAAGGAACGTGGTTAACTTCCAAGAAAGCGCCGATGTAGTTTATCCGCTCTGGACGAGGTGGAGACCGGTGGTTTGGTATTTCTCCAACACGGCGGCAGGACAGGTCGATTCTCCCGCTGCTTCATCGATGCAGATGCGTGTTGAAAGAAAGTAACTTTATTCTTTCCAATAAAAACGGCGGGAACCTCAAAGACAGGATTCCCAACAACGAACAGAATTCCGGTGGAACGGAAAACACACAGAAAACACACAATACAACTGGACCAGGGAACAGGAGACACACTTAAACAGGAGGAGTGGGTGATGAGACACAGCAGGGAAAGGTGTGGGTGATTGGGAACAGGAGGAAACAATCAGGGACCAAGACAGACAATCAGACAGAACAGGAAGTGCCGGGAACACGGACTACAAAATAAAACAGGGACCCAGAAAAACCCAAACCGGGACAGTTTGACGGTCCCGGTGTTGAGGCGAATACCGTTTCCCTGTCGATAGTCGTTTCCCATGTCCCTAACCACCCATAGGGGGCGCTGTCATTTTAACTGTGAGGAAACACCGTTGGCTTTCCCAGCTCTTCATCTTCCTGGCATCGGCGTCAGCGTGAAACAGCGCCCCTGTCACGCCGTCACAGCTGTGTGTTCGCTCCATCTTTTTTTACAACGGCTCAGACAATCTTTTCGCAGTCAAGTCGCTGCTGTTGTGAGACAGATATGCAGTTTTTTTTTCCCCCCACTAAGCGGGTTACAAAACTGATGTATGCATTTATGGAGGGAAGAAGAGGATCACTGTAGCTTCACACAGTCCTGTGGGCAGCATCCCATTTTTCTGCCTTCTCCGGGGGCATTCCTCCTCCTCTTTCTCCCCTCCCTTCTAAAATGATTTGGACTCCTGCTGTTTGCCCCGCTCTCCCTCACAGTGTAGGCCCAAATCCAGCACCAGTTGATGCCAAAGAAGCAAGGTCCATATCTCACTGGGTCAGTCTTCAACCGCTCCCCTTTATAAATAGCTTCCTCCTCCCGCTTGCCATCCCCTGTATTCTGCAACAAAACTCTGCAGAGGCTGCATGCTGCACAACTGCCATATCCCCCCCTGCCCTCTTCACACACACACACACACACACACACACACACACACACACACACACACACACACACACACACACACACACACACACACACACACACACTTACTTTCCTCCGCACAGGTTGAGGTCATTGAGGAGACTGGGATAAAGATGTCATTTTGCCCCACTCCCTGTCATGGTCTAAAAACCGATTTCGACATGACCACTGGCCACTGATTATCCCATATACTGAGAGATTAACACGCACAGCCCTGGATGGAGTGTCCAAAGCCCCAAGACAAAAAGCTGAAAAAGATTAAAACCCAGACAAGTATAACATGTCAATCCACCTTTTCCCCCCCCTGAACATAATAAGATTTGAAGTGCAGCTTTCACCACAGAATTAATTTAATTTCAGAATACATTAAAACCTAATTAGTCTCAGATATTATACAATCAGAATTGGCCCAATATTCATAATGAAGCATTGTGTTTGCCTCACTTGCACTTGTTTCATATTTGGAAAAGGCCTCGTGTGAGTGACGTAGGTGGTGAACTGGTAATAGAGCTACTTCATGATACTGTAGTCGGGTCAAAGAGTCAATACTACGTATGTATTTATTTGTCAACCTTCAATTAGTCAGGATAATGCCATTGAGATTTTGAAATTCATTTACAAGGGCGTCCGGCCTAAAATGGCAGCAAAAAAGTTGCACACAAGCGCTACATGAAAAACACACTGGTCCAGAATCCAAACAGCAAAAAAGTAATGTAACATAAACAATTTAACAAAAGAGGAACAGAAATGAAACGTTCAGTGTCAGAACATGTAGATTAAGTGCTCAAATGATTCTTTTTAAGCTCTAAGTTGCTTCGTTAGTGGTGCTTTAGCTACAAACTCGTCTCTCACCAGACACAGACAGCGATAGCGAGGACACAAGCAGAAACAGACGAAGAGCTGCACAATGAGCACTCACTGTGGTTTGTTGAAACCAACAAACCTCCAACAGGTTACTGGTGCCTTTCAACGTTCTATAATGTGGGGAAACAAGACTTGAATGATGGTTGTTCACAGATCGGCTCAGCGTGAGTGTTTCCAGCCCTATTAAAAAATGGCCAAAGGGAATACTAGCATCTCTTTTAGTATCTGCCAATCTAACATTGTGCAACAACAGAGACAAATCAGATATGAGTTGCTGAACAGCAACAACAAGAAGCTCGTAGATTAAAGAGACATCACAGAGTCAAGGTTGTTACTTCCTCAGTAGATAAGCAACCCAGTCGCCAGAAAAGTGTCTTTTTTACGTTTGTGCAAACGGCAGGATACGTTCATAACTATGTTTCATATCATCACCACATTACGCCTGCAGAAGGGCATGTGGATCAGGAACGATTGGTTAAGTTTAAGCAACAAAACTACGACTAAACTATGCAAAGACATTTCATTTTTACCCATCCACCAACTCTCTACGCCCCATTACTGTCAATAACGGCTGCTTAATATGCTCCGTCACCTAATCTGTGCGTTGCTTGTTTTCACCGGATGATCCAACAATCCATGAAAGAAAAAGAAGAGCAGATTGTGTTTTGGCTAAACGTTGACCAAAAAGGTCAACGTTTAACACAATCTGCTCTTCTTATCTGTATTCAACAAAAAGAAAATCTTGGTCAACTGAAATTCTACCTCCTCTTCTTTTGGTCGATGGGACAAACATAAAAAAATGAAGGGATTCTGCACAGTAGACTAAATGGCCTCAGTGCCCTGAGTGCACTCTACATGGTTGCTTGAATTCATTATGAATATACATAAAAGGCTTTTTGCCCAAATGGAGTGATTGGTAATGTAGGTCAGGCTTTTTTGATATCCAGCACACCTCGCCGACCTGACATGAGAGCGCAGCCGCACTGCCCGACATGCAAAAACATGCATCGATCAATCAGTATAGTTGCCGTATTGTCAGGACTAAAGACTGAAGACGAGGAACAGAACTAACCAATGGGAGCAAGCGCATATCCACCAACCAGCCAACCAGATGGTGTCAGATGGTGACGGCTACAGCAGCGTCGTTCACTGACGTTGGAGTCTGTACGCAAACTTCTCCCCTGCAGCTGGCTCTGAACATGTTATCGCCTATCACTTATGGCACCGCTCAGTTAGGGCCAACGGTATCCTGAACTCATGATGGTAATCACTGTCACGGCAGATTTATGAATCGCATCCCCATTACCTGCAGACTTTGACAGGACAGTGTCATCAGGCGCGGCAAAACTCCCAGATCCCTTCTCCTGGCGTTCTGCTCAACGGTCACGCTACGTATAATGAAGCAATATGTGCCAATATCTTTGCATTACTTCCAGCAATTCTCCTGAGAGCCGCCCGTCTACATTAATTACGCTGTACTGAAGTGTACAGTACATTAGGAAACCTGCAAGGAGTTTAAATGTGTTGGGGAATGACAGTCCATCACGTAACTCAACTAAAGGCTTTTGTCAACGCTGAACAGGCTTTTCTCAACAAAATAAATATAACTTCTGAAGGCAATGCTTTGGCAAAGCTAGCGCTCAATTATTGGGAGTGAAAGTGCCCTTGAATGCACCGCAGAGGAGAGTCATATAAATAGGACCTGCTCTCCACTGCAGTTCACATGATGACAGAGATGTAACTTTGGAAAACGGTACAGGTAAAATCTGAAATATTGCTTAGTCTGCAGTTTGTAGCTAACACATTTAAATATGAAAAATCTCAATTGAAATCATATTACAATAAAAAGTAATTCCAGGAGATATCTGCCATATTCTAATGTGGTTTTATATATATATATATATATATATATATATATATATATATATATATATATATATATGAGAAACAGATCATACATCTCTGCTGCTGTTGTCCAATATGTAACTACTTCTAGTCAAATATAGCAATATAATCATATAAATTGTTTTATGTTTTTATACACCAGTCTGTGATGAAATACCTTCAGCATTTACAGATAATACAATAATACGATGTGAATTGCAACATATTTGCTGCTGTAAATGTGAAATGAACGGCTATAAATAGATGTCTCCTCATAAGAAGTTAGATTGTTTGCGAGTGTCGTCGTGGTCACCACCTCTGGCGCGTTGAAGCTCGCGGCGCTGGAATTAGCGCTACGGCCGGGCTTATGGTTGCAGATAGAATGACATGTTAGCCACTGAGAGGCTCGTGGATTACACACGTAAGCAGATCAGCTTCGGTCCTAAGGTGATTAGATTGAGAATATCAAAACAGGAATTATGACCCCAAAAAATCGGCATCAAATGACTGACAATGATATCGCCACGCGACAGCGTTGACTGTCCACATTGAACGAGGGGCGGAGGTGGGAGGGGGGTTAAGTATATTTGGTAGGAAGACGAGCCAACTGTCTTGTGTGATCATCCGTCCTCATATAATCTAGAAGGCCTCTGAGCTAAAGAGGATTCTGAAAAATGGTTTTGCAAAATGCAGCAAGCCTGGCAGGTCACGAAGGAAGCACAGTTGATTGGAGTGTAAAAGCTCTGATAGGCGAGGAGGTTTATCTCGCTCAAATGGGGCATCGGATATTAAGACGTACTCATTTCTCCACCTTCACTATACTGGATGTGTTCAATTTATGCAAAGAAAATGAAGTCTGATTATGGATGGATACTTTCGGACAAAAGCGTTTTCAACTCTAAATACAAAGAACTTGTGTTCTTGAAGAAGAACAAGAAGTTCTCCTGTTTATTAAAGATGTGGATTCACACGGGAAGGTTTTTTTTTTCATATAAATGCTCCGTTGGGTCAGTTCAGGTCATTCAGGTTTATTCCTCGGCTCTCGCCACAAGCGTGCCGTTGCTACCTGCTATCCATCGCTCATATTTCTCTGCTGATACAAACTGTGAACCCTGAGACTTATGCAACCGAGAGGACAGCAAAGGTTTCCGCTCATGCATTATAGAGCGGTCTCTCGCCACCTGTTAGATCGTCTCCTGCTATTATGAACATGTGGCTTCTTGACTTCTGCTGCCAATTAAGAACATACCGTTAAAGACTTAAACGTCTCCTATTAGAAATGAACTTCTCCACATGATTATTATGGAGAGTAACAAACTTGAGAGTTTGTTTTTTTTAGACATTGCAAATGTGGCAGTAATCTGTGAAAAGGGATCATATCCCAGAGGCGCATTGGATAATATATAATACCGTGGTCTGAAACATCATACGTTACAGCAAAAAAATATTCTATAAATGCTGAAAAAATATCACAATCTCTATAATGAGAGTCAGTGAGGTCGTTAGTGGCCACAAATCAACCACTGCCCCAAATATAATTTTTAACTGGTCAGTTTAAACCATCTCAAATTAAAATAAGTAATTTATCGTGTTTCGTCCCCCTCATAAAAATACACAATTTAAATGATACGGAAATATGAGATTGTATTTTATAGACTAAAACAAATCTTGTCATTAGTAGTTTTAATGATGTATTGTAATCAGCTTAGAGCTAGTGTCAGGAAGTTATGTGAAAACATCTGGATTTATTCAAGTTCCTCCCCAACACTACATTTTACGAGATTACACGTGAACACATCAGGATAACGTTCACCTCGTTTCTCGTTTTCACCGAGCAGAGCCTGAACGCATCATCGAGAAACTAAACTTAACCTTCGAGAGTTAGCCGTTAGCGGAGCTGCGAACGTTTGGAGCGCGCCTGTCAATTAAACTCAGATCACTTGTTTACATTAGAGCATTGTCAGAGATCTGCAGCTAGAAAAGCATGATTGCCGAAATCCTCATCACATATTTGACTGATTGTTGGCGAATAATATTCTTCAGTAAAACTTTATCTCAGACTGTGGCGGTTACTTTAAACTGTGTCATTAATCCACAGATCACACGCGAGGTGGCATCCGTACGGATCACGGGTCGGCAGTGTTGCACTACACCGCTATTTATTACTATTATTGTACTTAAACTTCGTGCAAGTCATGCCAATTATGTAATAGAAACCTGTTTTTGGAGTCTGTTTCCCCCCCTCATTGCCGTGCTTGCTCATTGAGAGCCAACCAGTCAGTCGGTCATTCTCCTCCACAGCCTCCTGGCAACCATCACATCACAGTGTGTTAGAAGTAAAAAGGCCGTAACACATTATGTAACGTGTGTTAGTACAGATACATGTATCTACTCGTGCCGCTCGTCTTCGCCCAGTGCTCGAGGATGCACCGCTCACTCACTGTGCAGTGCAGCTGCATCGAGCGCCTGACAACAAAGTGCAAGAAAGTCCCGGAAGGTTTCGAACTCGTCAGAAGACTGCAGCGTTGTCTCTCATAGTGTGAACGTAGCGCGTTGTTGTCATTGTCTGATGAATGTTTAATGCCGCCAAGAGTGTACAACAGTTTATACTGAGTCAAATAAAGTAGTCTAGAGAAGGGAGTCTGTAACTCGTGTTCCTTCTGGTGCCCGGGCTTTATCCTGTGGAAACACGTTTAACCCGTCCTCGTTTGTTCTTTTTCTCCCCGTCCTCTGACTCCTCAGCTCCCCCCACGTTCACGGATACGCCACCTCAGTATGTAGAGGCCAAGGAGGGGGGCAGCATCACTTTGACCTGCACGGCCTTCGGCAACCCCAAGCCCTCGGTCAGCTGGCTGCGGGAAGGCAGCCTCATGGTCAGCAGTGCCAAGTACAAGGTATTTAACTCCACTCTCCCTCTGTGTCTCTGATTACCGATGGTGTTGCGCCTGTATGGGTGCCTCCAGACTGACAATGGTGCTTCATCACCTGGATTGTGTGTTGAATTGTTTCACTACAATTTTGTCTCCCGGGCTTTATCAAGCCGGCTGTGCGCAACCTCCCATGACCTTCACATCCCCGCAGAACTAAAGAGCCAGTGAAAATGTATCCAGGAACCTGGTGTACTCTCAGGGGGTGAGATAGGATGCCTCAGCAGGGGAGCTTTGCGTCTTGATACCTGGCCATCAGGCTTCTAACTAGAGCTCTGGTTCTCTGCTCGAACCCGATTGGGCCTTATCCGACCCGCAGGGTTTGGGCCGGGCTGTACGTTTTCAAAATGGTGTAAGCCAAACTTTCCCAATAACTCCAGAGTTTAATGAAGTCCAAAAGTAAAGAAGATATAGATTACATTTCCAAAAAAGACCTGTTTTTATCAGACTCAATATTTTGCGTCAATTCATATTTGTTGGCATTGAGTCTTTCAAACACAACGTTCTCTCTGCAGGCAAATAAACACCAAGGAAGGCTCATCTGTTTTATTGGGGCAGTCAAGGAGAAGATCGTATCCCAAATGTCTGTTAACTTATCGAAAATACTTCAGTTGACTTCAATGAATTAGTTTGTACATTTTTTAATACAACTTATATTTTTTTAATCACATTTTTTGGCAAATATGTTTTGAAACAAACATGGACACTTAGCTGCTGCTGTGGTTCTGGCTCCTGTTGGATATAAACTATGTGGACTCATGTCGTCACACGACGCTACGAGCGTAGCTTAAGTTACGCAACATTAAGCCTAGCCCTTGATGTTTTGTTCTCGCGCTAACCAGGTTGTTGTTTGTCTAAACCAGTGGCGGGTTGTGCATTTTCCACCTGAGCTTTCAGTGGATCAGCTGTTATTTAAAAAATAATAATAATACAATTAAATTATGAGATATAGCTTTAACTTTGTGATTCTGTTCAGGCCAGCAGAGACGCAGGCCCTGACGGCCCGCCACTGGTCTAAACTTAACCAACACAGTTTCACAACGCTAACCTCGTGCTGCAACCTTCAGCAGTTTCATCACATTAACCGAGCTTCACGCCAATGTGGAGGTGCCTTAAAACTTGCATTATTTCTAATGGCCATCGGGGGGCATCTCCCAAAAATGAAATCAGATTGTATAGAAGTCTAAAAGAATTTCTCTATTTCTCTTGTTTTATAATTCATATGATTCATCTCAATATCACAACTCTTCGCACCATACGACACCCTCTGATAATGACAAACTGGTAGAAAACTTCAAAAGAGCAACAGAGGAGGGATGCCAGACAGGAAGTCGATTTCGGTATGGAAAATCGGGATGACCATATGTATGTTACAAACATGAAGAATGAGGATCTGGAAGGACGTCAATCAACTTCCAGGAGCTGCCCTGAACCCGTCTGCACCACGGAGAACCTGGAAGAGGAAGAAAGTCAAGCACCGAATGGCGAAGCCTTCGTCACACAAGAGAGAGACGGAGACAAGAGGAGAGTTAGTGAATCTCTTAGTGAGGAGGATCATGTGGGACTTTTCTGGAGGAGCAGCAGCTCAGTGAATACATTACCATCGCAATTGGCATTTTTCTATATTTACTCTCACTGCGTGAGAGTTTGGTTTTTAGTTTTTAGCATCAGTGTGGAGTGAGAAGAGAGAGGCCTCCGTGTTAAAGCGGTATAGTATGGAGCATTGAGTGCTGCGTGTAAGAATGGAAACGACTCCCCCACAATAGATGAATTATTTAAACTTTGTTCACAGCAGAGTTATGTATCAGTCGCAGGCAGCAGCTTCCCACAAGTCGCCCGACTCCACTGTGGTCTCACATGGAGATGCGCTCCGTCTGTACTGACTGAAGATTTAGGCAAGGCTGTGCTCTGAAAAGCCATTTGGTGTCAATGCAGAAGTCTGCACTCTGATCTCCGTTTGAAGCTGCTGCTTCTTGCCGTCAGATGTTTTGGATTGAAAATGAAGTCCTCTGAGTCCGTTTTGACTTCAGCAGTGTTGCAAGGGGGAAAAAAAAAAACAGTGTAGTCCCTCTTCAAGCTCAACTAAAAGAACAAAATGTAGTTAAAATCACAAGCCACAACCAAACTGCTCTCATCCACCCAATAAGAATGAAACCGCCCAAGATCTTCAACATGCAGCGTTTCACTGCCTCCCAGCTCGGCCCTGGCAGTGACCGTGTGGAGCAACAGCTCCTTCTTTCCTGTCCAGCGTGGCGTGAGGACTGGTGACATCCTTGTGCAGCTCGCCTTGGCTCTCACAGCTGGCTTTCCAACAATATCATCCATTCTTTTCTCTTTTTTTCATGCGTGAAACAGGTGGTAAGTAACACGTTTTGCCTGGACAATTATCATGGGGGGCATCTTATTATTATATATATATTTTTTTATAACATAAAATGTTGATTTGATGCATTTCTTCGCCTTATGAAGCTCTTTTCATCGCCTCTGCGTGTTAAAGATGCCGCGAGTTACTGTATGCTCTGCCCTTTGTGAATGTAGTTCCTGCACCCCCTCATGGTTCCATCTTCTATTCATGATGTTTACATATATTGTAAAAATGATCTATTGGAAATGTATTATTCATATTTATTGGCTTTACTTTTTAAAACTTTATTTGGACTCAAAACTTGACATTAGTGTGTGTGTGTGTGCTTTCTGTGCGTGTAAATGCAGAGTGACTCACTGGATAAAAATAACATCATTTGTTTGGAAGACCAAAGTTTAAGGCTTTAACAGTTAAATATCTTTGTGTGTGTGTGTGTGTGTGTGTGTGTGTGTGTCTGTGTGTGTTCAGGTGTCTGATGGGAGTTTGACGGTGCTATCCATCACCAGGGAGGACCGTGGGGCCTACACGTGTCGAGCCTTCAGCGCCCAGGGAGAGGTCATTCACACCACACGGCTGCTCGTACAAGGTACACATGCGCCCTGAGGAGTGCAAAGTGTTCATACCTCGTCTTTTTTGATGAAGACATTGTGAACAGGAATGTAAACAGCAGCAACGAATAACAGGTCTCTGTGAAGACAGGGGCTCAACAGTCACCGACCTCCAGCCGCTTCGTCTCATTTCATTCCTCTTATTTTCCTGAGATCCTGGCTGTAGGTTTATGCTACAGCCAGGAGCATGCTGGGTAGTGGAGACGCTCGTAGCTGGGTTAGCTTAGCTCCCATCTCAACTCTGCTCTGAGGGCCGCTGCTCCTCTTTCCGATGTTGAGTGTATTCTGTCACGTGTCACGAGCGCTCCAGTAATAAACACGAAAAAAAAAACCTACAAATCAAGACAAAAGATTTTATAAAATTCCCTTAGCTTTATGTGTAAAACTATCCACCAGCTCATTCAAATGCCGGGGTCCAACCAGCGGTCAGACCAGCCTGAGGAGCATGGACGAGAGAGTAAGGTGGCTTTTCCAACGAAGGCGTCAAGTACAGTACACACCACTCCCAATGCAATACACTGTGCCGAATGCAGAGCGCGATGACAGTTGACTTTACATAAACCATATCTGTATTTAAGCTACGGCATGAGTTTGCATCCAGTTTTCATGTATCTGGGTACATTTTGTGCAAAATAATGAGACCACTGTCGGTCCTGTGAAAGAGAGCAGAGCAGCTTAGGAAGGAGGAAGAGGGAGGAAGAGCAGAAGTACACAGTAAAAATGAAAAAAAAAAAAAATGTTATCATCAAGAAAGATGGAGCATATATCTGGGTTTACTATTATTTCACACAGACTGATCGATAACGTACGCAGCAAGCTACCAGACCTGTGCACCAACAAGCACTCACAACAGGATCCATATTGATCCACAACAACAGGAACTACATGAGCCCTCAGACCACAGTTGTTCTTTGTTATCTCCGCCAGGAGAATCATGCAGCTCTGCCTGTTGATTCCCCACTCGCCTCTCATAACCGGCCCCCAGCCAGTCGGGGCTGCGAGTGATGACACAGTGGAGTAGTAGCCGCTTCGATCCCTGGTCTCCTCGTAGTTCACGTGTAGTTGAGCAACCCCCAGTTGCTGCTGGGCGCTTCACGGCAGCCCCTCTGCTCCTTATTTCTAAGGATGGATTAAATGCAGAGCCGAAATCCCCTATTGGGTTTAATAAAGGATCATTTCTTCTTTCACCTGGTGGAGATCTGCACTCTACTAAGTGTACGTTTCTAGTTTGTGTTTAATTAAGTCCCTCAGGATAAAAAAAAGAAGAAGCTATTTCAAGTGTTGATAAGCATCAATAAAGCTAACTTGGGAACAGTCGCACTTTGAGCGAGCTAAATGAAAAGGTGTTGATGGCATAATGTTCACTGTAGGTAGCAGAGGCACATCTTGTGCTTCCTTTCAAACTTCTACAAATAGAAAATGTAAAATAAGACATCGCGGGTTTAAAAAAAAGGGGACTTTCAGATCCGTCTCGTGCCGAGTTTCTGCCGCGTGGTACGGCTCAGCATCATCTTGAACAGATCACAAGATGGAGCCTTTCATCAGAGGAACGACTGCACTTTGTCAATTGTTCGGCCCCGTGTGCGCAGTGTAAGATGTGGGTTTGAGTAGCCACGGCCATATTAAAAAATGTCGGGTTTGTGCAGGATGCACCATATTGCCATCCCATATTCTAAACAGTTCTCTCTGACCGGTCCACCTGGAGATAGAGGAGGTGGACCAGCGGCCAGAAACCCCAACATCGCGGGCCCTTGAGCCTGTGTCATGGCTAAACCATGAAGTAAACAGCATTAAGTGAAAGCCTGACTTCATCTGAAATGTATTAAAGCTAAATATATCTCTTCCCTGCTGGTGTGAAACAGTCACAACCTCTCTGATATCAGCGCGCCGCTCCCCCCGAGCGTGCTATCACATCGGTGCGAAACACAGCAGGCTGAGTAGAATTTAAATAGTGCATGATGCAGCAGTACGTTCAGGAGTGGGACTAGACTGGGACTGAAATTAGTTTGGGGGGCGGCTAACAGCTGCATTGCACCGCAGCAACGTTTAAGACGAGACGCCTGAACAATTGCATTCATACGTCGGAGCGGTTTATTATTCATAGGGGCCTACGGACTAAAAAGCATCAGAGGATGAGAGCGCTTCACGCCCGCAGCTCTAAGTGAAATGTCAGCTTCTGTAGCTACAACAATCTGTCTGTATCCGTCCACGCTTCGCCACCAAATCAAGACTCATTTCGCAGATTAATCATTCATTGTCTGCAACGGGCGACATCATGCACACATCGGTGCTCAAAGTCACCTTTTTTTTTTTTTTTTTTTCCTCCCTCCATGAATTGGAAGTAAACACAGCATCAAATGTGTGTCTGCGCAGCGACCTTCGATTGGATACGCCGCGCCAAAAGAGGATGAACGATAGAGCGGCAAACACGGCCATTCCAGGTCATCTCATTTCAAGATTGCTGCCCCAGATCAACACAGCTGAGTGGTCGTGACCTCATCCGAACTCGAGGCTTGATCTCTTCACAGAAACATTTTCCCCGAGCTTTTTCACCACATTGATTCCTCCCATTCTCGTGGAAGTTCAACAAAGGAGCAGAAGACGGCAGGGGAAGGACTCGGCCAGACGGGACTACGAGCCCTGCGGCTGGCTGGCGGCCACATGACGCTCTGCCAGACCAGAGAATGATGCTGAAGGACTTCCAGCGTGCTGTTTGACCTTCACGCTGCAGAATGATGTGCCGGCTTTGTTTCACATCCCTCTGCTGATTGGCCTGTCGCAACAATGATTAGAGCGACTCGTCGTAAGAGAGATGAACATGGCCGCGATCATTTGTACCCTCTGAAGTCATTGTGCAATATATGGACATTTTAAATGTTACCTTTTGAACATATCTTATGAGAGAGAGAGAGAGAGAGAGAGAGAGAGAGAGAGAGAGAGAGAGAGAGAGAGAGAGAGACATGTATGTGGTGCAGCTTAACATGACAGAGTTACAATGACATAAATCATAAAAAAGAAATGCAAGTTGAATTTCTTTGCTAATTTATTCACATGTGTGATATCACAATATCACAATTTTAGGCTGAGTTTCAGTTGCTTTTTTCTGATGGAAGCGTTCGTGCAACGTGATATGTTCAAGGACTCTTGGAAAGAGTCAAATCTGTCAATCATATGACGATATTTGTTTCCAGCTTCTGGCTGTGATAAACGCTGTAGTTTGCGTTGGGGTTCAGAGGGTCACGGAGACTTCCAGCCTGAGGAAAGGAGCTCCTTGCCCTGTGATTCTAAGTATGAATATGAGCCCGGTGCTGGAGAAGAGAAGTAGCTGCGTTTTCGTACGCGTGTCGGCCGCCGGTCGCTCATTCGCCAGAGAACAGACGGCGAACGTGTTCACAGAGGTCGCGCATTTGCTTTGGTGACTGAGCACCGAAGGCGGCGCGCAGCCGAAGCGCCGGTTTGACCCCCGTGCTGTATAATTTACGGGAGAGACGGATTAATAGAGGCCCTCCTGGAAAGCCAGTGAGCAGCAGATCAGCTAAGAGACTAGTGCCAACAAATCTCCAGCACTCAGCTGGTTCCAAATAGGGCGGGTTGGCACACACACACACACACACACACACACACACACACACACAGACACGCTCAAACCCCAACAACACTGTCATCCAACACAGCTCTAGTCCTGCTTGTCCTGCTAAGGGGCTGGCAGATGGAAATGCTTTGCCTGTTAAAGGATCACGCCGTGGGCTACAGATCAGTATTAACATATGGGACGAGCAGTTTATACTTGCAACAGTGGCTAAACACAGCTGTAAGCGTGCACGCGTGCTTGTGTGTGCGTGTGTCCATGCGCGCGTCGGCCGTCAGGACGAGGTGTTGAGAGTGTGTATCGTAAACCAGCCTCTCAGACGCTGTCTCAAAGCTGAACGTGTTTCTACCTGACAGTCTGGGTAACGTTCTGCAGTTGAGGGGTTTCACATGAGAGGAGTGCCCCGACAAGCTACTGCTCTGTGTCTACGGTTGCTGGCAGTCGGCCTAATTGGAGTTTTTGTCTCGTGTCTTGGAGCCACACTGAACACACAGGATGAAGCACGCTTTCTAAAGAGAACGCTGCGTTTGCTGGAGGTGCTATCGGGTCATATTGCAAAGCAACGATGATTGCCATGAAATACTTTTTGTATTCATACCATAATGTTCTTTCATGCCGCGCTCTGTGAAGTTACTATTTGTTCTCATCACAGTTGAATTGCATCAATTTGCAAAAGTCCAAAGATTCAATTCAGAAACTTAGCCAGATTTGATTTTTTTCAAATAAACAGATAGCAATCGTTTGGGCGTGAACGCCTTTTTATGGCCGAAATAACGCAGTACTAAGAAGTATTGAAACTTCCCCAGTCAAACAATACCTGCAATCAAATCTTTTTGTACCCACGTCTAGAAAAAAAAAAGTTTGAATGACTCTGCTCGCCGAAGCAAGCGTTGTTCACTTTAATGACGTTTGATTGGCAGGTGTAAAGAGCGCCGTGTTTACGGAATTGGCGGTCCCGCGTGCCGTGATGTCACCAACACGATGAAAAGTATGGTTGTGCTCCACACTGCGGGGTCTGAAAATAGATGTGGCGGTGGCATTGAGTGACGCCGTGGAGGGCTCTGGTAGCAGCAGGGACCTGTCAATCACAGTAAGACCATCATTTAGTAAATGAACTTGAAACTAGAGATTGAGACCTAAACTCATGTTGACAATATAGATAGCTTATGTAATCTTCATGCAAAAAAGATGTTCGCCATCTCATCATCACGGCATGGCAATTTACTGAGAGCTCCCACAATGAGGAACTCAAAGTCCAACAGCATCCTCTTGGTCTTCACACACGTTCCTGTTCAGAGGAACATCCCCCCGTTCACCCAGTCTAACAACACCCACTGTACGATCATCTGTTACTGTCAGTTCCCCTTGACCCCCTCCCAGCTAAGAGATGAGCCGCTCGGTTTTTAGTACCAAACGTATTGTCAAGCCAATCTCTCTTTGTTACTGTCACAGCACGCCGGCGCTCTGATGTCATTGGCAGCTCGGCAGTTTTCATATTTTTTCCTCTGTTCAGATATCTGACCAGACAGGTAGCCAGCCAACAACTGTCCCTGCTCACAAACAGGTGGCATTCATCGAGCTAAAACCAGACATTTATGACAGATGCGTTCGATTGAGTTTAGTTTGTCCCTTCAGCTCGAGCTAAAAGTCACGAGTTGCCAAACTGTGTCAGTGGAAGTGTCAGAAAATGTCATCTGTTTTTCATCCGGATACGAGACAAAGTGTAGACTCTGTAAGTGAATCCAAGCCTCACAAACACGCAAGAGAGGTTTTAGATAAGAATATGAAAATACCCACGCAAAAGGCCAAATGAAATACAAAATAAAAACTCTCTGAACAGTCAGCAGTTCCTTAACGTCTGTATTTTCTTTCCTCCTTTCACGTCATTCCTGTCTTAGCTTTTCTTCCCTGACCTCATGTTCAGCTGCTCCGGGAGCAGCTAGGTTTAGTGCCCTGAACCCAGAGAGCAGCGCAGCCGTTTCATCAACCTCTTCATCACCAGTTACCTCCTCAAACTGTGGATTTAGGGTCTTGTGGCACTGCTCCTCCCTTTTGACCCTCGGCAAGCGTCTTTTGAGCTCGAGCTGTCGAGTCTCTTCATCGTTTTTGTCTATCGACTCATCCAGGCCTGTTGAAGTGGCCTGGTACTACATTGAAACCTGCTCCCTCTCCAGCGGAGTCTCACTGAGATCTGCTCGGCCCGTCCCATCTCCTCGCCCATCTCCCCAGCTGTTCAACTTCTTCATCTCAATTGGACGTTTTAAGCTTATTCCACTTTTCCTGTTACCTAGAAATTTGCATTCAAATGAGATCTTTCACACAAAACGGCGACGTCTGCCTGAGCAGTGCTTATGTGTAGTATTCCCTATTCTGGGTGGCACTGCCATGTACGCTCACACTAAAGTGGTGGCTCTCGTATAAATCCAAACACCCAGTGTGCGGTAAGTAGCGGAAAGGAGACGAAGGTATATGCTGGCCAAACTCAGCGCGCATATATATGGACGTATTATGTTGGGAAACGGCTGCAAATCATGTGTCAGAGGGTAAATATATATCCATGTGTGCCAGGACGATGATCCATCTGGCCCAGTAAGGATCACTCAATAGATTCTCATAATCCTTCACTGAGTGCAGAATAAGTATGTGATATGGCTCAGAGGTCTGCCACAGAGTGGATGCACCGGTGTTAATCCCTGTGTGTCTTCACAGCATGTGCACATGGCCATAAATACCCCACGACGACCCTCGCCAGCTGTTAACTAATTACCGCGTTGTGTCTGCGGTGGGTGTGACGCGGCCGAGTGGGAAGCGCCCAGCGAGAGAAGTCGTACCCGTGTCCCGTCCTGGTGGACGCCGCACATTCAGGATTATTGTCCTGAATGTGCGGCACATGTCTCATGTTTTAACATCGCTCTGGTCCAAGAACACATCGTTCCGTTGTGCTTGAGGATTTAGAAATCGAGCCGACGATTGAATATTTGATATTTTACTCACGTTGGAATAGTAGTTTGAATTTTGAATAAAAGGTGACAGCACTAGTCCCTCAATTTAAAGCAAGAAATCGTTGCTTCTCCACAGCATATCCCAGAAGCCCTTCATCGAAACTCATTCACACTCAGCGGGGTGTCGTTGAAGTTGGTGCCGTTTGGACTCGTTCAATATTAATAAACTTTTGATAAACAAGCGATGGCGCATCCCCTGCTTTATGATCTATGTGACTCTAAACGGTCCATCATTTACGAAATAAACATCATGCTTTATGGAAGAACACTTGAAACTTAGAGATTGAGACATAAACTCATGTTTACAATGTTTACTGAGGGAATAAATCAAAAGAGAAGTAGAGTCATTTTCTATGGACTTCTATACAACCAGAGGAGTCTCCTCCTGATGGTCAGTAGAGAGAATGCAGATTTAACACATGAAGCATAGACTTCTATACAACCAGAGGAGTCGCCCCCTGGTGGTCAGTAGAGTGAATGCAGATTCAACACATGAAGCATAGACTTCTATACAACCACAGGAGTCTCCTCCTGATGGTCAGTAGAGTGAATGCAGATTCCACACATGAAGCATAGACTTCTATACAACCAGAGGAGTCGCCCCCTGGTAGTCAGTAGAGTGAATTCAGCTTTAACACATGAAGAATAGACTTCTATACAACCAGAGGAGTCGCCCCCTGGTGGTCAGTAGAGTGAATGCAGATTCAACACATGAAGCATAGACTTCTATACAACCAGAGGAGTCGCCCCCTGGTGGTCAGTAGAGTGAATGCAGATTCCACACATGAAGCATAGACTTCTATACAACCAGAAGAGTCGCCCCCTGGTGGTCAGTAGAGTGAATTCAGCTTTAACACATGAAGCATAGACTTCTATACAACCAGAGGAGTCGCCCCCTGGTGGTCAGTAAAGAGAATGCAGCTTTAACACATGAAGCATAGACTTCTATACAACCAGAAGAGTCGCCCCCTGGTGGTCAGTAGAGTGAATTCAGCTTTAACACATGAAGCATAGACTTCTATACAACCAGAGGAGTCGCCCCCTGGTGGTCAGTAGAGCGAATGCAGCTTTAACACATGAAGCAAAGACTTCTATACAACCAGAGGAGTCGCCCCCTGGTGGTCAGTAAAGAGAATGCAAGTTTTAAGACTCTACATCGGCTTCACTGGGCAGAACCGGACATTTGTGATATTACAATGCATTCTCTATTTTAGCACCACGCAAGCCACTCAATGTGTGTTTATCCAGACTGCTTGTGTTTCTTCCCACCAGGCCCTCCGTTCATTGTATCGCCACCAGAGAACATCACAGTGAACATCTCGCAGGACGCCTTCTTCACCTGCCAGGCGGAGGCCTACCCCCGCAACCTGACCTACACCTGGTTCTGGGAGGAGGACAACGTCTTCTTCAAGAAGTAAAGTTATGATCGGTCTCCTTATTGTCTCCCACATCACCTCACCCGTCTGTCCCTGCTGCTGCCCGCCGACAGGTGGGGGTTTTGTGGTGGATTCACTCGACGGGATACAACTTTCATTGCATTTTTCCAAAACACAGCCAACTGCCTTCACACGGATCATGCAAACAATGTGCAGGCAGAAATATGCTGTCTGGGTTTAGCAGTTATTTACCGTAGTGTAAGAAAGGCTGAACTGATTGCTTAAAGTAGGGTTTTGGAGTTCAGAGGGTTAAAGACTTAACTTATTAAACTGTGCATATATATATATATATATATAAGTATATATATATATATATATAGAGAGAGAGAGAGAGAGAGAGAGAGAGAGACTAACTTTTCTTCCTGTTAAACTAAATATCACATGTGCTCACGTGATACAGTAAAAGCTACTCTCGGAGATTCATTCTTCAAGTACTGTTTAAATAATTTGTGGGTCTGATGTCTAAAGGCCTTCACAGACTGCCACACTTCACCATATTGGATTGTTGTTTTTGTCATGAGAACTTTCCCGCAGAACGCAAATACCACTCTCCCAAAATGCAACGTGATTCATTTATTTTTTTTGTATATTTCCTGAGCTTTTGTTAACCGTAATGTAGAATCTCCATCAGTGCACTGTAGTATATACAGTGTACTATAATGTACGTCGGTGACAGTGGCGGAATGTAACTAAGTACATTTACTAAATTACAGTATTTCAGTACAATTTTGCATTACTTCTAGTTTACTTGAGTATTTCCGTTATAATGCTGCTTCATACTGACATGGAGTTCATCATGAAAAGAGTGTTTCGCTCCTCCTGTGCGATGGATCTCTAGAAACGTCCGTCAGTTGGCACGTCATCCTCCATCGCCACGAGCGATGTGGACATTTCTCCCGCGAATGCGTGGAAGCTGTTCAGACACACACAATGCACTTGTCCATTCTGCTCACCCACAAAGCGCCCCGCAGCCACCAAAAGCTCCCAGTAAAGCCCGCTTTGTGATGCACATTCACAATGCATCATATTGCATCAACGTCCGCTTCAACGCACTGCTTTTTTAAAGACGGGGATGAACCCAGGTCTCATGCGCTTAAGTGTAAAATAGCCGAACAAAGAGTGGAGCGCTTCTCTTTTTTTACTGGTATGTCCATTTCATGCCGGCTCAGATATTATTAAATTATGGCAAAATAACAAATGGCCTGAAAGAGAATACTGTGACAGATTGTCTTCACTTTGAAAACATGAAAAATAAGGACATGAGGGCAAAATCAGCACTCATGTGTGTATTTCTACAGCTGCAGAGATTTCAACAAAACAGTGGAAACTACGTTACAATATATATTTATCGCTTTATCAGCAAATACCGACTAAATGAAGGGCAGACTGATGCATTTTGCGTGACCTGCACTGCAGCAGGTCACACACTCTTCACGGTTCTGCTGGATGAGGCCGAGCGCCGCTCCTTATCAAAAATGCAACCATTTTTGCAACTTTAACGCGATGCAGTGTAGATTAATACTTCATGCAGGGACTTGACCCCTCCTTGGCCTTGAGCACTTTTCTGCAAATATCTCCCAAAATGGTTGCCACTGTGCATACACACACATTCAGTACTATTAACAACCCATGTTGCTCACTTTGCACATGTCTGTGTACTTCAGCAGTATTCTGTCTCACAAATTACAGGGGAAAAATGTTTTTGTGATACTGTACTGAATTTTTATGAATAGTTAACATACATAGATTTGTGGCAGACAGTGGCAGATTTATTTGTTTTAAATGCAATATTTTTCCTTGCTTACAGCATCGCAATATCGCGTGATATATTAAATCAGTTGCTACATTAAATCATAACTGCTTATACAGCCCAAAACTAACTATTTTACCAACTGGGAACCAGGTTCCAAAACGCAACCGGCTATCCGTCACATGTACACTGTCACTGATGTACACGGTCACTGGTGTATGAAGCAAGGCTGCTACACAAGGCCACACACTCTTGTCCTTTTGTAATCCTGTGCCAGTGGCTGTAAAGCTCTGGTTTTCGTATATTTTCTGCACACAGCTTGATAAAAGTCTACTGGCTACAAAGGTAGCTGTACAACAAAGACCGTAAATACATTCAACTTGTTCGTTATTGCCCTCTAGCACAAACTCTTTACATTATATATATATATATATATATATATATATATATATATATATATATATATATATATATATATATATATATATACATACATACATACATACATACATACATACATACATACATACATACATACATACATACATACATGCATACATACATACATATTCTTCATTGTTAAGTTGAAGGATTTATTGATACCAATACCAATGATAATTTTGCTGGATGCAGAGATTTCAGACTTTTAAAATCCCTCTAATCCTCCCAGCTCGTAGGCTTTGTGTTGGAACTGAAGAAGGATCACAGAGATCTTGGTTCATGCTTCACTCATCGTCACACACTGTGCCTGCAGATCTTTCAGCAACACATTCATACTCCAAAAATCCAATTTCTCAAGGTGCTTGACTATTGAGAGACCTTGTGTGTGTGTGTGTGTGTGTGTGTGTGTGTGTGTGTGTGTCTCAGGAGAACTACATGAAGTCACAGTCATGTTTCTCGAACTACTTCTGTGAAAAGTATTCAATTAAATATGGTTAGAATGTGATGGTGGAAGAATTTGTCCAACTTAAATTCTCCTTTTCAAGTTAAAAATATGAGTATGACAGTCAGTCATATTAGTCTCTCCAGAACTGTTGTGTTGTACTTTGTATTGTAGCTAATTTTGCATTTTGAAAAAACACTGGATCCAACACAAGTGCCTCATTTACTGCCATGTTTCTCAAAAGAGGGTTGTTTCTACTGCACGGGTACGTGAGATAAAAATAAAAGAAGAAAAAAAGGTCACGCACAATTCCTAAAATAATCATAATATAATATTATCAACAAAAACATGTAAATGTGAGTTTGTTCATTGCGACTGCTAACTGACAGAAACTGTCAAGAGTAACATGGTTAGAAAATATTTAAAATTATTTCATTGTTTAAAACTGCTGATTCACAGGATACGCCTCTTAAACTTATCACCGCAAAGTCAAGAGAAAGTCATCTGAAAAGTTATTACATTTGACGAGCTACTGGGTGGCGCAAGAACATACAGAAACACTGAAAACACATGATTTAAAGTCATAAAAACATGGTTAACCCTCTAGGGTAAGAGGTTTGACATATAACTGTAAAACTAGTTATAAAAAGAATTGGTTAAAACCAGACAACCAGCTGGGTCATGCTCCCAAAAACCCTGATCCTACATTTCCCATAATGCACTGTGCTTGAAACCACACACATCTGTTTGCAACGCAAGCTTTTTGTTCAAACCCAAACTGAAATAACTGGTGACATCACCATTACATCATCAGGGTTATTTCCCCAGGAGACACACTATTGGGTCTGAATTGAAATGGATATTTCAAAATAAAAGCTGCATTATTTTTGTTGATAACACTTTAAGTTAAATGATGAGACAAAGTAAAATGTGTTGACCTATAATGAATGTCCATTCATTTATTTGTATAATGGCAATAATTGAGGTGGAATAAAAGATAAGATTCGCTTATAATAAATAAGATAAACTACAGTTTGAGATCTTTTAACTTGTTGTTTGGAGCCAAGAAGCAAACTGTCAGATTTCCCATCATTTCCGCAACAAACAGCATCCTCATTTTCTCTAAATGTCCATCTCTTTTCAGTGTGTATTGCAGGCTGTGTGCCGGCTTCAGCGTTGAAGCCTCATCGAACAGTGTTTCTATACAGAGAGTACTCGTAATAATGACCTCATTGTGTGAAATATAATGTTAAATTAAATACAAAAAGCACACTTTGTTTTTACTCAGCGCCGTCAGTCTGAACATGGAGCTCGGCCTATAGGGACATCCATCCCTTTTCTCTCTCCATCATATGTTTTTATTTGGAGCTGGGATGAGTAAAAGTCAATCCTGATATTTGGGTCTGCTGACTTTTGACCAGCCAGCTTGCAGTAGCCAAGGCAACAGATATTTAGCATTAATTCGCTCTGCTCCCTCCTCCGCCTCGTTGCAAATCAGCGAGTGCAACGAGGTGGGGAGGCTCGTGGGACCAACGGACACCACCATCCCTGAGGGACACCACACACACACACACACACACACATTTGTTGTCATTTAACCACTGTTGTGGTGTCACTTTCAAAAGGATTCTTTTATTTTTTATAGGGCAGCATTTCTGCTGATTGAAGAGGGAATATAAAGGCGTTAAAAGCAACGCATCAAATCAGAGATCATTTGCAAATTGGTCGTGAATGCAGCTTTTAAAATGGTGCGTTTTAGAGCTCGCATTTTAGAGAGCAACATGAGGGGAAAACATTGATCTGTTGGCAAAGACGGTCATTTGTCATGAGTCCACTTCAGTCCTCAGTCCTTCTGCAGGAGCAACAGAGTCTGGAGGAGCCGGACTCGGCTTGTTCCAACGGTGATTGGATTGTATATTGAAGATTGATGGGATGATTGATAATTGTTTTTTCAAACACCAATAGTAAGGGGATTTTAATTTAATTCAATTCAGGTTATTTTGTACAGCCCAAAATCACAAGTACAAGATTTGCCTCGGAGGGCATTACAATCTGTACACATGACATCACTGTCCCAAGACCTCACATCGGATCAGGAAAAACTCCCCCAAATAAAGATAGTAAAAACCCTTTCACAAGGACACAAGGGAAGAAACCTTCAGGAGAGCAACAGAGGAGGATCCCTCTCCCCGGATGGACCGATGCAATAGATGTCATGTGACCAGATTGAGCAACGTTACATGAATGTGACAGAAACTATTCATGGACCACGATCCAAATAGCCACAGTCCATGTCAGCGGAAGAGGTAGAGAGGAGGAGGGGCATCAGCAGGGCCATGGCCACCGAGGCGGGACCTGCTCCAGACACAGCCAGGATCCATGTCGGGGTTTAACAACCTAACTAGGAGAAACAAGATGTAATACTTAGATCATGCGCCCTGCTGCGCATGTGGAGATGTTTCTGATGCAGCGGCATTTTCATCCACTGGCCCGGTTCATCAGCACCAGTGATGATTGATTTAAAGCCTTCATTACAAACCGGTTTGCCGTCTCTTTTTACGCGGGTCCGACCCCCCCAACATCTCCCCTCTCCACATGACGGTCACTGAATGGCATTTTTTCCCTTTCGAAGCTTTGATGGAGGTTGTTGAATGAAGCTTTGAATGTCTGTTGTCACGTTTTATGATCGTAAAATATGAGTTTGTCTAATTTATTCTGCCCGACAGCCCCATTAATACAGGTGCGTGTCTCGCTGGTGCAGTGAAAAAGTTGCTTTTGAAAGGCGTTATAATCGCCAACAAATATGGATTATGATATATTGCCGTATAAAAACATGTTGGGAATTTTGGAAACGATTAAGCCGGATCATTGCACGGAATGCTTTCCGCCGATATTAGTTATAATAATATATATTAATAATAATATGAATGTCAAGTCAGCAACGAAGCTTCAAGCTACTATTTTGGTACAGTCCAAAGTTGTGGTTATGATTTGAATTGTGATATTAAAGACAGTAAAGGGAAACCGATGCTGTTGCATTGTCCCACCATACACACACACACACACATACACACTTTTAAAAGGAAGCCGTTGCTGGACTATCGGAGACATTGCTTTTATTTATAATGCCTTTATTATAAAGATATTGTTCACAGTCTTTCATATATCTCGATTCCCGTTACTTGAACCGCATTTCTTGCAAACAGCTTCAAGGTTCAAACGATTCCAAATGATGTGTCAGAGCTGAGCTCCGCTGCACGCCGTGTCATTTCTCTCACAATAGCGTGGGAGCTGACTCAGACGGCGATAAGCTGAAGAATGAGTTACTGAGCTGTAGGAATCTGCATCTGGCGGGCCTCCCTCCCGTCCACAGGAGATCAGCTGTGCAGCGTCAGTGGGGACTGACTCACATCTCATGGATCCATCGCTTCACCTTGAGCGGCTCTTTCTGCTTTTCTTCTTTTCTTCTTTTTGTATTATTTCTTCCCATCGTTTTATTGGCATAATGCTTATAGACAGTAGTGTGTTTCATTCTTACTGTTGATGTTTTTAAAGTAAAGGATCGTGAGAAGAGTATCATGGTACAACAGTGACAACAATGAAAGGATGTTGGTGAAAGATGTCTGCCTGGGTACAGATTCAATTCAATTTATTTTGGATTTATTACAGATTTGCCTCAGAGGGCTTTACAATCTGTAAACTATACGGCAGCCTCTGTCCCAGGACCCTCGCATCTGTCCATAAATAAATGACCCTCTGATGAATGTAACAACGTCTTGAAAAAGTATTCTGTACTGCAAGATGACTGTTATATGTGTCTTATTTTGAAGGGCAACCAAGTCTTGTTCTTCCTTCTCTACACAGAGTTCCTCGAGACGACAGGATGTCACATCAAATACATTTAGATGCCAATCTAAACGTCTCCATATTCTCCTTTTTCCACAGTGACCTAAAGCGCAGAGTCAGTATTCTCATCGACGGTTCCCTCATCATTGCCCAAGTCAAGCCGGAGGATGCTGGGAAATACACCTGTGCTCCCAGCAACAGCCTGGGCCAGCCACCGACTGCCTCTGCCTACCTGACAGTGCAATGTGAGTGTCTCTTCTTCTGCTTCACTGCGAGGGTCCGTCTCTCTCTCTCCGCTTTGTCCTTTCTGTGTATTTAGGTCAAAGCCACGGCCACCTCAACTCTATTAATACCTTAATCCATCCTCATTGTGCTGGATGTCCACTGCAGGAACATGGATGACTTAGAGCCCCGGAAAACTTGGCGATACAACTAAGACAAATTTCATGAAAGTTTCTTTTAATAGGAGAAACTGAAGGCTACGTCATGGATTCTTAAATAAAACAATGACATCAACGGTTGAAAAAAAGCACGAGACATCACCTTATTTCCCAACTGAGCCCCGCCCACTTCCAACGAGAAAGAAAAAGACAGAGAGAAATGTCCAGAAATAGATTTGTGTGATGTGGGTCCACACGAGAAGTGTGTGGCTTCATAAAGCACTCCATCACTCAGAAAGGTGGTGAGGGAAATACTCCATCAGTAAATAAACTGTGAGGATCTTTATTGAGCATCTCACAAAGCGCTTCATTGGACTCATAAACACTAAACAGGCAGTGACTTAAACAAAATGTCAATAGTCATGAATACACAGGAACACAGTAAAGAAGAAAACTGAGACCATTTACAATCACTTAATTATTGTTATTATCTTCTATTCTCAACTATTTTATCATTACAAGCAATAATATTTGTATTATTTTGGAAATGCATGTACATTTAGCAGTGTCCACAATAAACATAAAATGCAGCTCCGCTCAATATTTTTCAGATAACGAGGACGATCGTTATTAGTTTGACTTTCTGTCTGACTGCCTTTTAATCAACAGGTCAATACTGTTATTATATTGTAATTCAGTTGACGTCAAAACGTTTAAACACGCGATGTGATCTGTTCCACGTGATCCGCAGCGTTTCTGTCGCGATAACCACGTCCGTCCGCCAGCAGCGGCGGCCCAGCTGTCCTCTCCGGGATGACTGATCGTAGACATCTTCTGGATGAAAATAACCTTCAAGTGGGCCCCGAGAGGAGTCTACTGCTTTGTGTTATTTTATGGTGAATAAACTTCGCCCCGCCCCCTACGAAGGAGAGTAAACGTATGCCTACAGAGGAACAGATTTATGTGATTCAAACAACTTCCTGTGGCAATGATGCTCCGATAAGCGCTCCAGAGGGGAGATAATGTGATCATATTGGACATTAAAAGAAAAAAACTAGTGTGGAGGCTGAACCAAGTTGGCTCATTAGTTAATATATCCAGTAACGTTGACATACATGTCTTAATCGTAGATATGCTCTGAATGTAGTGATGAGGAAGGTTCAAATGTGCTATCTTTTGAAAAAAACAAAATGCTGAGTAATTATTTAGACTAGAATAGATAGTCTTGTATTGAAGGAATGTATATTTAAATTTGCTATCCCATTGTGGGCGACGGACTGTGCACCTCTGTGTCTGTCCACGGCGTATCTCTCGTTCCGCTGCAGCAAACTGCGTCATATTTTGTGTGGTCGGGAATGGCTTCATGCTGAAGGACCTCCTGCGGTTGCGATGACTCATACCTATCAAAACATTTGGTTTTGTTTGTTTTGTACCGCTATTGGCTGACTCCTCACTCTCTCACTCGTCTTCATCGCTCTCTGTGTGGCATTTGGACTTCTTCTCTTGATGATTAATTGTTCCCGGTGCCTCGTCAGCAGGATGCCGTGCAGCCTGCCTCCGATGCCACGAGACTCGTTTACAAAGCTCTGCCTCAAACATCAAATAGTTTGACATCACAATAAGTGTAGACAGGTCCAATAATAACCGTGTTGCAGCTTCACAAGGCTCCTGTTGAAGAAAGTAGGACACAATAGAGCATTTAAGACCCGATCTGCTGTTTTTACACTTTCTACATCCATCGTGACTCATTTGAGAATATTAAATTTTTATGTCTATATTTGATATATTAGCAGCTTTAAAGTTTGGCAGTAACTTTAATTCTTAGACTCATTTCCTAAAAAATAAATAAAACATTTTGATGACTTACTCTAACCCGACTGATTACACAGAACCATCAGGGAAGTCGTCATCGGAAACAGAAAAGGCGGGTGATTGGATGTGTCAATCAAACTCTTCTCAAAGCGTGAAGAGCAGCATAACATCTTTTGGATGGGGAAAAGCCTTCGGCGTTGTTCTTTGCTCTTCTTTCAATGACGACACCGTCCAGCCCTGACGCTGTCGCAGCATCTGCAACATCCTCTTTGGTGGAGCCGCCTGTGTTGTCCGTCCAGCCCACCGGACACAAACACTTTACTTATAGCTCGGTATTGGTGGGATATGTGAGCCAGTGGCGGGCTGTGGATTTGGTACGCTGGCTAGCTGTCCATTAGCATGTTGTTTAACTCACTGCTATAGCATAGAGAAACAAAAGGTGAAATCTGATTGGGTGAGCTATACTTAACCAGCTGTCGTGCTGCTGGCCTGAGCTCTAGGGAATAAATAAGCTAATAGGGAAAAATAATTATAATAGATGTAGTGTATTTGTGTCAAACAATTCAATTATAAAATAGCTATCAATGTGTTATTCTGTTTAGGCCAGCAGAGAAGGCTTAGCTGGCCCTGAGGCCGCTGGATGCAGCGATTCTGACATGATCTTGGGACGGCGTGAGAACTAATTTTGCATCTGGATTCAAAGCTTTTAGTACAAACACAGGGCCGCCATTACAGCCAGCCCGCGTCTCTCCTTCTCCAGGTCAGTGTTTCCCCTCCATGAAGGAGATCGAGACAGCGGCCTCACTTCTAAAGCTCCTCCTGCTTCCCTCATATCATCCCCCGTCAGGGACTTTTCCACGCTGAGCTGGAAGCTGCTGTCAATTTGAAACATTCCCGTTCAGCGTTGTTGTCTTCAGTAAATAACAATCATGACCCCCCTCCTCCCCTCCTCCCCGAGCTTTCTTTTATTGTGGAATCAAGTAGCGCTCTGCTCGCCGTGTCATGTAAACTTAAAAAAGGAATAAAGCTCAAGAGTATGACGTCTGATGACTAGTTATCGGGACCCAGTTTGTGTCCATAATTGGACGTTTCTAGCCTGCAGGAGTGTGAACCCCGACAGCGCTGTGGGGCTGCTGTCCCGAAAAGAAGCCGCGTCCTCTGCACTGTGGAATGGATTTGGACACCCCGGCGGTCTCCAGGCGAGCTCTGCTCCACCTCTCAGCCAATCCCGTCCCAACACCCATTGGCTCTCTCAAATCACATTTGCTTTCTGCCTCTCCTACTCCCCCCTCCCCTCCCCTTCTCTCTCTTCTTCCTCCATCCTTCCCTTCTCACTCTCTTCATGTCTCATTTTCACTCATTTATGTATATGTATTCACATGCACACCGACACACTCTGCCCCTCCCTCCCCTCCTCTCATCATCATGGAGGTGCCGCCTCCTCGTTCTCTCCTCCCGTGAACTGCAGTCCGCCACTCACTCACTCACTCACTCGCTCACTCACTCGCTCACTCACTCACTCACTCGCTCGCTCGGAGCTCCAGAAATCGCGGCGAATTTGTCACCTCAGAAAAAAGCATCTGTCCCCCGTCAGGAAGGCGGAGGCAGGACGGAGCGCTGACATTTTTTGGCCCCGTCGATCCGGTGACCGCCGGCAGTAGTCACGGCAACAGACATTTTGCATTCCTTCGCTCTCCTGCCTCCTTTGATGCCTGTACATTAGATGGTTAGCGTGTGTGTGTGTGTGTGTGTGTGTGTGTGAGTGACGAACACAGGCGGGTAACACCAGTCCTGAGAGGGAGGGGGAAGTGAGAGGGGGGATTACATCATTGCTGGAAGACGAGGGACTTTTCTCCGTCAGACTGCAGACTGCTCTCTCCGTCCTATTCTCTCCTCTTACTCTCTTTCTTTCCTTTTGTTCCTCTCTTTATCCCTTCCTCTAAATCCTCGACATTTGCTTCCCCCCCCATTTGTTTGATGCCCTTCTCTCCCCCATCTGCTTGACTTCTGTTTAAATCTCTCTCTCTCTCCCACAGTCCCCGTCTTACTCTCTCTCTCTCTCCTCCCCCCCTAAAGCATCTTGCAGTAGGGAAACCGGCGTGTCGTGAGCGATAGCGCCGTCTGAGGCTATATTTAGAAACTTGGCTGATATTCTTGTCTGTGGTGCCGGTGGCGGCGCTCCTCTGGGCATCTTTGCGGCCGAGCGCTGGCGTGGGCGGCCGGCGGCGGCGGTTAGGACTTCAGAGGACGGCGGCTGGAGAACACCGTTGTTCTGGCGACGGCGCGGCCATTCGATCCGTCGCCGCGTTTCAGTGCCTCCATCTCCTCGTGTCACGCACTCATTCACTCACTCTCCTCTCCTTTTTTTTGTGATGCCGGAGGAACGTTTTTTGTTTTTTTTTTCTTCCGCCGCCGGCTTTCACAGTTCACGTCGCCTCATTCTCCTCTCCCCCTCTCTCCTCTCTCCCTCTTTCATTTCTCCCTCTTTCCTCTCTCTTCTCTGCTTTCCTCTCTCTCTTTCCGCCGGCTCCTCTCCACCTTACGTCATCCAGTCACATCTCTCTCTCTCTCACCTGTCCTCTTTCCCACGCCGGGGCTCAGCCTCTCTCGTCCGCCAAAATCGCTCTCCTCCTCCTCCTCCTCCTCTTCTTCCTTCTCCTCCTCCTCCTCATCATTATCATCATCATCATCCTCTCACTCCCACTATTTCTCCTCCTTATCACCCACTGCCTACTTTGAAGCCATCCTCCTTGACCTCATTTAGGAGCCATGCTGTTCTCTCCCTTCTTCAGAATTTAGGATTTAAAAAGTAGAAGCTTTTTTTTTTTTTACCCCTCCTCTCCTCTTTTTAGCCCCTTTCCTCTGCCAGATGGACTCGCTTTCTTTCTGCCGTGTGTCCGTCTTCGCCCAAAGGGTCTTTAGCTCGACCATGTTGAATCCAAATGATTTCAGACTTAAACTGCAGAGGGGGAAACGTGGAAGCATGGCCGCTAATGTCGAGCAAATGAAGTAATAAAACTCAAACGCGTAAGCGCTGAAATGATTGGACTGATTGAGGCGATGCTGGCCGGGTGATGTAATGCCATTTTTATAAACTGTCTATAACCGAACAAAACATTTGGTCTATAGAGTAACACATTTATGTCAATGACCCTTACGGAGACACATTCACTTCGGACACACACTTTGGTTAGATTTACTGTAATAATACTTTGTTGACATAGTGTTTAATGTGAAGAGCACACCTGAGGACACATAGACATATAGAACAATAGATGACATAATGGAATTGGTCAGTGGATCCAGTTTATTGCACCTTGAAGTGAAATCCTCGTACGACAGTAAGACCACAGTAAGGAGTGTTTAGGTTGAAGAGGTGCACGCTACACATTCCCCACGCTCTCCTGTGCCGTTGTCGTTTGGTTACTTGAGGGCGGGGGTTGGTGATCTTCTTCAAAAAATCGCGTCTGATTTTTGCGTTGAAATTATCATCACATCCTGACAACAATGAATGAATCAAATGCTCCGACGACAAAAGGATTTAAAAAAAAAAAAATGGGGTGTCTGTTTCCGTCCCGGGACGAATAACTTGGTCCATTGAATTCATTTGAGCCGGTCAGCTGATCGCGCTCTGCCTGTGCGCTCATTCCATGTCACCAGAGTCTTCCTCACATCGGTACCTACTTGGCGTCTTCATCACTGTCACGATACTGCAACTTCAGGCGAGTGCTGCTAGCTACTTTCATTAGAAAAGAGTTTGCAACACCAGACCGTCTTTTTTCTTTCAAATCATTTTAAAAGCTTTTTTGCATCGTTATTTTGAACAGTTTTTTCAGTCAGTTCGGCCCTTTTTTCTGTATCAACTATGATAAATCAGATGATGACTCTATTTCTGTTGAAACCTAGCAACAGTGAGACATTGTATGTGTGTATTTGTTATAGCAATGATCCATACAATAACCACCTGCAGTTAAAAGCCACTGTGCGGTACATGAAATGAAAGTAGATTTTAAAAAGGGGTCCAGCTGATTTCCAAACCTTCTCTATGTGACTCTTACCGTCAGCGGGCATCGGGTTTCCCTCTTTTTCACAGCGAGGTGTTTTTTCCCTGCTGCTTTTCACCAGATCCTGCCCGTGTGGTAAACATGCCATCCGTCATCTACGTGGCCATCGGTCTGCCCGGCTTCATCCGCTGTCCCGTAGACGCCAACCCCCCCGTAACTCTGGTTAAGTGGAAGAAAGATGGCCTCCCTCTCCGGATCGATAAGGTGAGCCGGTACAGCTCGGGGGTTCCCGCTCGCGTTGCCCCGCCTCAAACAAGTGCGGGATTCCCAATTTTTCACTTCGAACCCCTTTGATTTCAGTGTGCTGCTCCATCTTTTGTTTGACTTATCATCGGCCTTTAACTAAATGCATCCACAGTACCCTGGTTGGAGCCAAATGGAGGACGGGAGCATCCGTGTGGCAGAGGTGACGGAGGACTCTCTCGGCACCTATACCTGCATGCCTTACAACGCCCTGGGTTCCATGGGATGGTCCCCTCCCGCTCCCCTGGTGCTAAAGGTGCGGCCCGCGGCCCCATAGCCAGCGTGAATGCACCCAGGAGGCATCGCAACTCATCTGTTTGTGTTTTTTTCCGTACCTCTCTTCTCAGGACCCTCCCAAATTCTCAGTGGTTCCTGGAGGGGAGTACAGGCAGGAGGCTGGCAGAGAACTGGTCATCCCCTGTGAGGCGGAGGGAGACCCCTTCCCCAACATCACATGGAGGAAGGTAAGACACCCTCCCAACTCCCCGCCTGTCTGCGTGTAACACCCGACGTCACGCACAGGTTTCTCTATCGAGAAATCTTCACGCCTGAAACACGCGTCTGGAGTAAATTGCCCCGATTTTAATCACTCAACCTGCTGTATGTCATCGGAGCTTTTTTTAATCAAATTTGAATGACGTCTATAAAATGTGCAATCGAGGGAACATATTTGATTTTCTCAATTGTTTTCTTGATTATGAGGCGTGTTTAATCTCGCTCACTGACTACTGTGTGGTTAGCTATTGTTTTTGCCTCCCACTTATGAAATTCACCATTAATTCACCAGTAATTTGATACTTAAGTTAGATATTTTAATCAATGCTATTGATATATATATATATATATATATATATATATATATATATATATATATATATATATATATACATATATGTATCTCAAACCGTCCCTGCTTTATGGTGTGAATTTAGAAGTGTGTTTTTTCTCCTCTCTCTCTCTCTCTCTCTCTCTCTCTCTCTCTCTCTCTCTCTCTTTCTCTCTCTCTCTCTCCCCCCCCCCCCTCCCGTCCCTCTCGGCTGGGTCGGGGTGCAGGTAGGGAAGCCCAGCAAAAGCAAGCACAATGTTCTGCCTCGCGGCAGCTTACAGTTCAAGTCACTCACAAAGGAGGACCACGGGGAGTGGGAGTGTGTCGCCACCAACGTTGCCACGAGCATCACTGCCAGCACGCACGTCCAAGTCATAGGTACCCCGACATGTGCACACATTCACACAAACGCTCATTTCGGGGAGTGACATGATCATCACGCTGTATTGAAGAAGACTTGAAGCTAGATGATTGAGACCATTTACAATGTTTACTGAGGAATACATCGAGTTTCTCAGAGACTTCTATTTGGCTCCTTCAGTAGGTACTGTCACTAAGCTTTCATTGGACAATCGCTGTTTAGGGCGAGGTGTTTCGCAAACATTTGATATAAGTCACATCAGCACAAAGGTGAGTTGGCTTTGAGGCTCCCTCTTGACTCACGCTGACCTGTTGAGGTGAGTCCGTCATTCCTCCTCTGAAGAGGCCAATCAAGAGCACTATCACTCTGGAACAGGAGGCAGGGTCAGAGAGGAAGTATTAGAACGAGGCCAAAGTTTCTGAATCGCCTGCGAGGAGCCGTGACGGTAAACACGTCTCACTTTGGATGGCTTGTGGCCTGAATATCCCATTAGAGGACACCATCGTGGATGATGGTCGTGCAGTGGTGACCAATCACAGTGATGGAGAGATCACAAAGTTATGAATAATCTTCTTCCTTGTGAAAACCTGGCAGGCTATGCAGGATGCTAGTAGCGGTTAATGCAGCCCCAGAAGCCTCCCTCTCCCGAACACACTTTGTATTTATATAAAGGGTGAAACGAGGCGGTCGGTGCCACTCCCCTATACAGGCAGCTAAGTGTTAACGGACTTACACTTGCCAGCGTCTCCAACTTTCACCAATTAACAAGTCATTTGGTTTCATTTCATACTGTATTGAGGGCACGTTGTGAGGCGGTCGGTGCCGTGCGTCCCTCCGGGCTCGGTGACTTCCTCTCAATCCTCGTCGTCTCTGCGAGGTTGCCAGGCAACCAGCGAAAACCCCTGAAAGTCACTGCACCTGGCCGCCGGTCGACCAAAGAATAGTTACGGCGCGCAACACCCACAACCCTCTAAATAAGGGAGAAGTAGAGGTGGTGGGAGGTGGATGCTACACACGTTAGTGTGAGCCAGGCTGACTGACGGACTCCTGCCTCCAGCGCCATATTTAATCCACTCATATGCATGTGACCAGTATTCTCATTTCACTCTTGAAAAGAAAGTGAATGAGGTCATTTCTCCAACAATTCCTTTAGCGGGGCTCTGTATGCTCTGCGTCAGCTGACACAATGAACTGTGTAATGATCCCTGCAGGTAGTACACGTGCAGTGGTGCAGCACTGGTTGCATGCAAAGCACTCGGTTTGTAACTGACTTCATTGTTTAGTTATGATTGTTTCTTTTCACCTTCTTTTCCGATTGAGTGCTGGCCCGGCATAAACGTTTAGCATGAAAGGAACATATATAACAGATTTTAAAATGAAACGGCACAAAAACGACATAAGAAATGTAAGACAAAAGAGACAAGTAACAAACAGGAAATCGACCAATGAGTGATCGGTGTTGCTCAGACGCTTGCCGCTGTCGATGGGTAGTATGTCGTTCATCCTCTCAACCACCAGGAGAACACACTGCAAATGAATTTAACCCAGAATGTGTTTTGAAATGCTGGATTCCTAAAATGTGTCTTATAATATTCTTATAACTATTTGACCTTGTCTGTCCTGTTGTCCGTCTCTGTCCCTTGCATGTATGAGCTCTGTGGAGGAGAGCCAGTCAAACCAGAGCTCCTGACTGCTTTCCTGTTGCTCCACTTCTTAACGACGCCATCAGAAATGCATATTGCGAATTCTGTCTGGAGAAATTATTTGAAGCAGTCTTCCATACATTATTTACATTTGAAAGGTCACAGGTCATATCTTATCTTATCTTACAAGTGCGAAAAAAAACAAAAAAAACAATTGCACTGGACCTTTTTTTCACATTATTCTTGCAAAACCATAAATGTTTATTTTTCACAGTTGGGTGATACGTTGGCTGGCTGCTTTGAAACACATCACCTGGTCCAGCTCGCAGTAAATCCATTTGACATTTCAAATGAACGCAGTGTATCACAGCGAGGCTACTCAGTGACGAATATGGCCTTTTAACAGCCTCTCTCTCTCTCTCTCTCTCTCTCTCTCTCTCTCTCTCTCTCTCTCTCTCTCTCTCTCTCTTGCTCTCTCTCTCTCTCTCTCTCTCTCTCTCTCTCTCTCTCTCTCTCTCTCCCTCCATGCAGGCACAAGCCCCCACGCCCCCACCAGCATCCACGTGGCGGCGTCCTCCACCTGGGCCAACGTGTCCTGGGAGGTGGGCTACGACGGAGGCTTCCAGCAGACATTCTCAGTCTGGTATGGCCATGTGTGAGTCATCCCAGCATGCTTTGCTTCCTGCTTTTTCTTCTTCTTCCGGTACTCCCCTGTGTCTGAAAGCGTCTTTTTCCAGGGTTGTGTTCAGAACAGTTGTGAGAAACGTAGAGGTGGAAATACACGGGGGATCCAGATGTGTGAGTGAGTCTTTCAGCTCTGGTCTTGATGATTTCCTGGAAGAACAGCAGAAAAAACGGTAGCAACTAAACTGAACATGACCCAAAACTCTCTGTCCTGCTGCTGCCGCCGCTGCTGCTGCTTTGCTGCTGCTTGAAACGTAGAAACGTTTCATTTATTTAACGACTCGAGATTTTAACAATGACAGAAAGTACAGTGCTTGAGTAGATATACTTAGTTATATTCAACCACTGCTTTCAAGTGAAGCTTCCTATGACTTAAGACAAATGAGTAGAGTGGACACAATAATGTCACAGTCACGACAAGGTTTTTTTCATTGCTGCGGACGCAGATAAATTTCATACGAACAAACTCCTCAACAGAGCATTGACTCAGTTGAAGATGTAGCAACGAATGCGGTTATTGGCATGAATTTAATATATATTTAGGACATGTCATTGTGAGAGCAGTAACTGCTGCCAGTACTATGTGCTGCAGACTGTTTAAAAATGGTCATTAAGTTGTCTTCTCTGTCATTATCTGGACCCCGCTAGAGAGACGCAGCATTGATTCAAGCTGAGTCTCAGCACTAACAGCTCAGCCCTCTGAAGTGTTCGTCCTTAAGCTTCCCAAACATGATGCACGCCACCAACTTGCAGTAAATAGTGTCCTTTTTGCTTTTTAATTGGGATGTCCTGAACCAATCCGCAGCATCAACTATAAAAAGCCCAACTCCAGTCATGCTTTATTAAAACAGCGAGGGAACCGCAGAGCAGCACAAATATAGAAAAAAGCACCGAGCAGCTTTAATTAATGATATTCATACTGACAGCAGACATCAGTGAGTGATGCGAGCGGAGCAGCTCTGCGCTGCATCCGTCTCAGTGACGGTTCTCAGGTAGCTCTTCCCACTGAAACCATGCCGTCGGTTAAAGACGTGCATTTCAACTTCAGCATTGTGTTCATGCTCGGGATGATGAGTTTGTTATCCACATCCTGTTTCAAAAACCTTCCTGCCAAAAAAAAAACAAAAAACAGCTGCACTGGCTTGGATTTTCCTGTGTAAGACACTACAGCGCACTATTTCAGTTGTCCGTAAGCACTGAAACCTGCGACAGCTTCATAATAAGAAGCCATATCTAAATTAGATTAGCATTACTCATTTAAATTAAGGCCTACTTCAGGCTAAGTGTGCGCTGTGCAGCTGTATCAAGGAGGGAAAATTACTTTACCAGGTCGCAGAAAAACCTTCCCCTTTATATTAATACTTTAAAATGGACATATCATGCTTTTTTGAGCTTTCTGCTACAACTTGTATCCATTCTTTAATCTTCAAAAGCTGTGGGTGGAAATACTCAGATTAGGAGGGATGCGTATATTCTAATAAACCTGCATGTGACATAGGAAGAGGAGTCAAATCTGATTGGATTGTTGAATCACATCCACGCAGCCAACAAAAAACTTCCCGGGTCGTCTTATTCCACACAGTTTTTATGATACGACCAATTTATTCATACATTGTACTGCGTGCACTTCAAAGTGCTACAGTAGCTCTATGTTGGTGCAAAACTCAGCAGCATAAAGGTCTTCATAGCGTAGGCGTGTTGCATGTGTAGCGTCTTCTGCTTCATCTGGTGATCAGCTGCAGCTGAATGTATGGCATGGGCAAACCGCAGAGCTGAGCGCAGCATGGGCTTTATTACCATCACGTGAAGTCACGTTGTCAATGAAGTGGACAAAAGCACACCATGTTGGATCAATGATGGCAGTAGAACTGTTGCAGAAAGGACCTCGCATTATGTAACACCGTAGCGAGCCAAACTGTGTGATCGTAACGGGGCTTGTAGACACTTCTTTCTATTATCATCGTATAAAAAGAAATGCGTCTTCTCTCAAAGTCTCTCCTGTCCGTCCGCTCACCTCCTCTCATCCCGCCCAGGCTGAAGAGGGAGCATTTAGGTCCACACGACTGGCTTTCCATACCCGTGCCTGGAGGCCACGACTGGATGGTGGTGCCCGGCTTGGAGCCAGAGACAACGTACCAGTTCAGCATCCTGGCCCAAAACAAGCTTGGCACAGGCCCTTTCAGCGAGGTTGTCACTGTGAACACACTAGGTAAGTGTACTCACTGCTGCTCGACTGAGACCAAAGGGATGCTGTAATGAGACGGCTCTGCAGGGCCGGGCAGAAATCCTAGTTACTTACACTACCGTTCAGAGGGTTGGGGTCACCCAAATATTTCTTCGCAATTCCTCTCATGGACTAGCTTTCAGTTCTAAGAACAAGAAGAGACTGGCGAGTTTCACAGGAAACTTCTCTTTTTCTGGCCATTTTGAGAGTTTAATGAACTCACAATGTGATGCTCCAGATACTCAACTAGCTGAAAGGAAGAACAGTTTTATAGCTTCTCTCACCAGCAGAGCTGTTTTCAGCTGTGTGACATCACTGCACAAGGGTTTTCAAGGGTTTTCTACTCATCCATTAGTCTTCTAAACACAATGTACCATCAGAACTCTGATAGCTGCTGGAAATGGGCCTCTATACACCTCTGTAGATGTTTCATTAAAACCCAGTCATTTACCACATTAACAATGTACAGAGTGTATTTCTGATTAATTTAATGTGATCTTCATTGAAGAAAACAGTGCTTTTCTTTGAAAAATAAGGACATTTCTAAGTGACCCCAACCTTTTGAACGGTAGTGTACTTGCAACGAATTATTTCTGATCTTTTTGTGAAAACCTAAAAAGTCCGGGAACAACTAAAGCCTTATTCTCATTTGTATTCTATCACTTTCAATGATGAAGGACCATGGAAAAGTGCTCAGGTTAACCTATAAATATTTAAGTAAGCCAGCTCAGGAAACATTCCTGGAAAGCATTCCAGGAAGGGTTTGTGCTCCAGTGTGTAGAGAGCAACGGTTTTAGAAAGTTGTGTGCCGCAAATGAAGTCTGACAAGTAAAATGCCTCACGCCTCCGCTACGGGAAAGACAAACAACACCTTCTCCGAGTGAGTGCCGGCCGTGTGATGTTTCACACGTGGAGAGGATCGTGCTGATGTTTTAGGAGCTTTTCATTCCTGTTTTCGCCTCGTGTCTACAGGTGTTTAGGCTGAAACTCTACTCATAAACAATACGACTCATTTGAAGAGTGATTCTGGTTCAGGGAATGGTCTTAGATGTTGTCTTAGATGCTGTTAGCCGTCCTCGTAGCTACGATGGACCGGTCAGTCAGTGAGTGAGTGAACGTTTTAGTGAACAATTTATCCTCTGGCTGTAATTCCAAGTTATATTCTCAGGCTTTTTTAGTATGTAGACGTCATTTTTCTCACCGATGTTGTAATATAAATTGCATCTGTTTGCTATGTATTAAGCTGCAGGCCTATGTATATATATATATATATATATATATATATATATATATATATATATATATATATATATATATATATATATATATATATATTTACAACATGATAGGACTGTACCAAACAACACAAAAAAGCAGCAAAAATAAATGGACTGATATTATATTTATTGATTGGCCATTCACTCCACATCTGAAATGAAGGTAATGTCTCATATCATCATGTATAGAAAGACTCTGAGACTAACAGTCGACAGTAACAGCTACCTGGTTGAGAAATTGGCAACCGATGATTGTCCCTTTCCAGAATGATGCATATTGACAGCAGCGGGGTTGATCTGCCCGTGATAGCTGTCAATAGAAGACGGCGAAAGCAACGGTTCAAAGTTTTGCTGCCACTCATTAAGACACTGCCCTGTTGTACTCCATCATATATAAGTTTACTGCAACACATCACTTCACATCATATTTTGTCTGTGCATTAAAGACTTCACAGGAAAAACCAGCAAACCAGAAGCCCAATGAAAAGGCCTAAACTAGGCTGCGGTTGAATCATTCATTATGGAGTACCATTCCGCCCAGCACTGATGAAAGGGGCATTAATTAAGTATAAATGAAGCTGTCACAGATTATTACTTAAAGATAAGTGACATGCTGAAAATTGGGGTAACCATCCAGGCCGCGCCACCTTCCCGTGCCGGACGAGAGACGAAGACGACAAAGCGCTCGGCCCGGGCGCCGCTTGTGTCCTTTCGCTCTTTAAAAAAAGTTGCAAACAATGACACGTCTATGAAAACGTAATGATTATTTTTACAGAGGCAACGGAAAACAAATAGGAGCTCCATGTTGAATACCATCAACTGTTTGTGTTTTAATGGAGACGACGACCTGAAATAGTAAATGGGGGCAATAGCAAGGACTTGAAGAAGTCATGTGAAGTAATGTTCTGATGCAGTGTAAAGGGAATGTATAACTGAGTGACTCACACACACACTTTCTCAACCCAAATGTCCCTCTTGCAGTATTTCCTATAAGTACCCCTGAACCATTGGTGCTGCTTACCCCACCACGGTGCCTCACAGCCAATCGCACGCAGCAGGGAGTCCTGCTCACCTGGATCCCGCCTGCCAATCATACAGCACCTATCCAGCATTACGTCATGGACTTCCGCCTGGGGGAGCGATGGGAGGTCTTGGACGACAGCATTCCTGCCGGGGAGACGGACTTGCTCGCCCGAGACCTGATCCAGGTAAATGACAGGAGGCGGACTGAAGACCTCGCGCGCAGTGCAATAGAAGATCTGCATGTGACCAGTACCAAGCTGAAGAAGTGGCTTTTACAACTCTAAACGACTTCAATGTGATTATTATTTTTTGGAAAAGCTTAACTCATACACTGTTTAAAAGAAGTGTGTGTCGTCATCGTTTGCCTCACCCATTGGTTTGCAGACGACAGTTTGGATGCCTTGAGTTTGGGATTTTTGGCGTTCACCATCTTGTTTGTTTGGAGCCCGTGAATGACCATATTTAAACGAGAGAGTGGAGAGAGAGAGAGACTTGTGAGCAAACAGTTGCTTATTTAAATCTCCGGCGGTTAGGGAGCAACGTAATCCTTCATGATGAGTCATGTTTGTGTGATGAATGGAAGTCCAGCATTCACTCTCTTCTTGCTCTGGTTTTCGCTTTGGCAAGCGTTGAGGGAAATATTGGGCTCTTCTGCTACTAAATGCTCTATTAGCAAGGCGCTAACTGTGTCCGTCTGCCGCGTGGTGCTGAGCAGGTCGTCATTGTGCCTGAGAGCAGGGAGAATTATCTCAAGCAGTAACTTCCAATCTCCACTTTCCACCTAAAAAACTGTAACGCATTGTGGCCTCCCAACAAAACCCACCTGCACAGACTACAATACATCCAAAACTACATCCAAAGCTAGATCCAAAACTAGCCAGACATCACATAAACCCAGTCCTTAAAACCTAGAACACTCACGTTAAAAACAGTCACACTATCACTAACGTCAGGTGAATTTCACTCGATATAATGTGCATGATAAAATATACTTCTCATCGAAATATATTCAAATACAACAATACAAGGCAAGTTGAAGTACTCTTCTGTTATTTTACCCTGGAGAACTTCTCATGAAACTAAAAACAGGTATCACTGGGAGACCCTAAAAAAAGGCAAAAAATCCGGGAAAAAGTTAGGAAATCGTCAATAAAAAATTATTAAAAATATTTAAAAAAGGAGCTTTACGCTTGTTATTTGGTCCACATGTTGAGTAATCGGAGCAGGAAGACACGCCCACCTTCAATAAGACCTTCAATAACATCTGTGAGCGGCGTGAAGCTACAGAAGGACCACAATCGCTCGGGTGAAAATCACCCGACGTTCGTGTTCGAGGGTTAATATCTCCACCGGCTGCCCACTCGGCAAAGAATCCAATGCAAAAGTCTCCCCGTCACCTAACACAGGCCTCCACAGCCTCTAGCCCCCTCCCACCTTTTCTGACCTCCTACCTGAACCGCCAACGCCAACCTGCTCACCCCTCTCACCAAGCCCCCTCCCTCTTGTTTTCATACTTGTATTGCTTTCACTGTTTCTGTCACTGTGTGAAGTGCCTCTGATTTCCTTTTGAAAGCACTTTACAAACACATAGTATTACTGTAAGGAGTGTTAAGTAAGTAGGACGACTAAAGAAGGAGCGAGAACTCGCTTAAAGCCGAGGGGAGCTGCAGCTTCAGGTGATCATTCTCGTACTGTAAGCCCCATTTGACCTGCTCTGAGCGAAAACAATGCATTATGGGATACATTGTGATGATGAAAATGTCCATTAGAGACTTCCAACATTTCCCTTCATCCAGTCATAAACTGAGTCTTTAGAAATCCTTTTGAATTCAGTTCAGTGGCTAAATTTAGTTTCCTCCACTGGTTCCCGTCTGTATTGATTCAACCCCAACGCCACCGAAGGTGCAGGAACGGAAGAAACACTAAACAAAAACTCTATTTAATAGCTTTTCCTGAACAAATCCCGACTCTGAGGCTGCTGTGTTCAGACTTCAGTACAAGTTCCTTGTTGTTGTTTTTTCAAACATCGCTTTATATTACGCAGATCAGATTCTGCATACGTGTAATGATGTGCTTCCACATCCACCTTGGTTGTCATAGTAACAATGCAGGTGTGCACACAAGTGACCACTCCGTGGGTTTCAATCCCTTTCTCCGCTTCTGGTCCAGACGCACGTTCTCTTTTACATCTGCAGGTAGCTTGTAACCGCAACACGGCGTGAGATGCAACTGGCCTGTGGGCTCCATGCAGATGCTTTTATATTTCCTTACATTGCACAGCAAACACCCACACACACTTGTCTCTAGCTCTCCCCACACACACACACACACACACACACACACACACACACACACACACACACACACACTCTCACACAAACAGAGCCAGACTATGCACCTAGCTTGTATAACTCTTTTTGCTGCGAGGTGATGGTGTGACCGTGCAGGAAACCGTCACATCAGTCCGTGGGTTAGCGGGTGTTACTCCAACAGCACAGTAACGCAGGTATTGCACCCCCGCTGAAGTGCCCATGAGCCTAGCGCCACAGCTGACCCCGGCACTGTGGAGAGCACAGGACGCCGCCAGGAGAGTGAAATGGTCAAATATGTCTTTTCATCAAGGGATTTCAGCCACATCGTTCACCCTTTACAATATTTACATTATTGAGATTTGTATCACTTATTCCTATTTATGCATATTGTTCAGTGATATATTGATTTTTAAAGCATTTTGAAAAGCCACATTGAGCTTTCGTTTATTTATCAGGAAACTTTTAAGATCCTTTGTGTGTCTGTAACGCATCACAAACATAGTTGTAAGTTGTTATCCGCATATTTATAAGCTTCATAACAATAATCACAGCACATTATCAACCAATATTTAAGAACTTTTAAGGTATTGTAACAATGATGACTTTTGCGGAACTTTGAATCACAGTACAGTTACAACAGTGACTGCACCATGAAAACAATATAATGTTTTACAAGTGAGAGAATTCTACAAGCCTCGCAAAGAAAAAAATCGATGGCGGTTTTCATTGGCTGAGTGGTTTGTGTTTAATAAACTGAGTCGTGTAAAATTATCAGAGCGCCCCTTTGAACACAAAACACATCTAAATGCATGACTTCTAGGATCCATTGTGCTATTTGTAAACCGGAGTAACAATGATGCTTTCTTTAAACCTGCCTAACACTAAAAGGTAACTGGCAGTGAGTGAGCGGCGCTACTCATATGCACAAAGCTGCAACCGGCCGGTCTCTGGAGACACAAACACAATCCTGCAGCCCGACATGACACCAGGCATGAGTTTGACCTTCTGAACGTCTCTCTCTCTGTCTCTCTGTCTCTCTTTCTCTCTCTCTCTCTCTCTCTCTCTCTCTCTCTCTCTCTCTCTCTCTCTCTCTCTCTCTCTCTCTCTCTCTCTCTCTCTCTCTAGGAGGCGTGGTACGAGTTCCGCGTCATGGCCGTGATGGACGACACCATCAGCGAGCCCAGCAACGTAGTGGGCGTGTCCAGCACAGGTGAGCCCCATCACAAAGTGCACACCCGGGAATCTCCCCCACTGATGGCCCCCCCCGGAAAGTCCCGGAGGAGCTTTCCTCTCTCGTCGGCGCCGGGACTCAAACTCCAACAACCTCTGGCGGCGAGCAGCAATCTGTAACCTCAGGCGATCTTAATGAGTTGAGGCGAGGAGAGGCTGCGGATGTATTGCACACGCAGCAACTCCCAACTTTACATTTTGCCCACTCAGCGCTATTGTATGTAAGCTGTCTTCACATGCACACTTCTTTTGTACAAAGTATGACATCATCGCTCTGCATGTCTCCTCGTGGATGGTATCGGGCAGCTTTGTGCTAAAAAAGAAAAAGAGGAAAATGACTCAACAAAGGCAGCCGTTTCTCGGTCGCAACGTTTTGAATTCTAAAACGAAACCCGTCGAAATGTGATGTCATTCCCCTGCAGAGGTCACTGGGTACACATCATTTGGGAAGAGCAGCTGTTGGCAGCATTTATAGACAGGATTTGCTCCTGGAGCTCTGCAAGCACTCTGCTGCCCCCTCCTGGTGAATGTGTAGAACTACGCTAAGTGGTGATCAAAGGCTCAAAAGTCTTCATTTGACTGCTTGTTTCTTCTGTGCATAATGTCAATCAGCATCATACTCCCCTCGCGACGTGGATACACCCTCTGCTACACCAGATGAAAGCTGCTCTCTGGCTGCTCTGCGGTTGTTTCATGATCGAATATAGCCGGAGGTGCAACGTTTAGCATTTTGCTGTATCATGCCTCACTGCAGCACATGAGCCACTAAAACAAAGCTTGACACATAATCCACCTGGCCGTCACTGAGACGTTCATTAGCATGTCGGCACTGAAACAGCTCCAGCATTCGTAAGTGAGGCCGGCTCTTAAAGTTGGTCGCTCTACAGCGGGAGGTAAAGTTGTTTTCCTTCCCGTCATGATACTGGCAGTGCACAACTGCGCCGGTGGCTTTGAAGCATCTTTTGAGCGTAAAGAGCTGAGCAGCGCAGCCCGGTATGTTGACCGGAGCGTCACAGAACAAGACAGATTCACCGAAATGACCATCACAGTTATTTTTCCATCAATACTGAGCTCTTAATTATTCATTGATTTTTTTTTTTTTTTTAGGTCCGTGACATTTTTCCTTGCACTTCCACATTTTGAATGAACTCCTCTCTGTTAAGTACAGTAATCTTTTTCTCTGGGCTCTAACAAAAGGTTCAAGTTTTTTCACAGGGTCCAAAACATCTGGGTCTCCCCCTGGTGGCTGTTTTCTATCGGTGCATTGTAAATGGGATCATCTCAGCTGATCATGTTCTGTTAATTGGGGGAAGCCAAACTCTTAATGGCGATAAATATTCAATGAATTAGGTATCTAGATTATAAATACGATCAATATGGTACAGTTTGTTTTGTAAATCTGGAGTTGCAGAGTTAAATAGCTAAAGGGTAGTTCTCCACACACTGATGGTTTATGTTGTAAATATTGTAGAACATCTCTTAGTGACGCCACTATTACTTTAAGTTTGAATCCTAATTCAAAGTTGATGTCCAAGTTGACAAGCTATTGCTCGGTGAAGGAGTCTAATGTCAGAGACTAATACCTTCAAGTCCACTGTGAGATTATGTACATTCATTAAGAGTTTCCTCATCCTATATCCCTATAAAGTTTAAGGAAACTTAATTCTGTTCATTATTATTAACAAGTAGAAACCAGCCTTCATGTCACAGCAAACACATACAAGTAGCAGTAGCATTGTGTAAAACTGTTATAACTAAATGTAACATCAAAATGTAATGTGCAGAAACTGCAACTACTTGTTATGCAGAACGGCCTATTTGAGAATACATATATTATGAGATGATTTATAGTGTATAGTATGATGCATTTATGTGTTCATCACTTTTGTGCACACTGCTGGGTAGCTCGTGAATTCCATCTGCGATCAATAATAATACAACATAATGTATTTACTTATTATATTTTCTTCACTGATATAAATCTGCAAAGTTAATTCAAATACAATACCTGTTAAGAATGGACTTTCAGTGACATAAGATATATCTTGTGTGCAGCAGTGAAACATATTTGCATATTCATAAATATCTTTTTTGAAGAATAGTAGATTTTAAAACATTTAGGAATTTTGAACTCGCCGTATCCTGACATAAAGCTTTATCTCAGGCAGAGCACAACCTAAAGAAAACAGACAGCAACCAGAAGATGCAAAGCACATGTAGCCTCTGCAGCGTTCCTCACTGCAAGGGAGAAAAAGTTTACTTTCTGATGAGTCATCATGGCATGTATCCTGCAGAAATGCCCGTTTTGAAGACACGTGCAGTAGCAAAGGTCGGCTCCTGCATATTTGAATCTCATTAGAAATGGCAGGGCTTCTCCTTTCACTTCAAAGGAGCCTACAAATTATGCACAGGGTGTCTCTTTTTGGGTGCAAATATGCAAAAGAGCTTCTATTTATTGATGATATTAACGTCAAATGAACCCCAAAGTAAGGTCAGAAAACCCAGATTCAGTTCCTCACATAATTAGATAGCTGCTTAATCAGAGCACAGTGTGTTCTGTTCTCGCGGAGGGACAGCGTGCTCCCTTCCTGTGGACTCTCATCTGCCTCGTAATCTCACGGCAAATATCCGCCCCGATTTCAGAGCCAGCATATGAATGTTGACATTAGCATAAACTCATATCAGAAGTCTCGTGAACAAACTTAAAGTTTAACGTTTGTTTCTTAGTTCCCTTTGCTCGCTCCTCCTTGCAACTTCACATTTTGTATTTTTTCCCCACAACCTCCGGGAAGGCCACGTCTCTGCCGACACCGTGTCCAACCGCAAGCTGTCACGACCTTCTTCTTCTTTTTCATTTCTTTTCATTTGGATGTGACACTGTGACTTCAACCACGACTCTTCCCTCCTCACCGCCACAGACTTCTTCCCTCCTCCGGAGATGGTGGAGGAGCGTGGCCTGGCTCGGCCTGTGGTGGCCGGCATCGTGGCCACCATCTGTTTCCTGGCAGCAGCCGTCCTGTTCAGTACGATGGCGGCCTGCTTCGTCAACAAGCAGCGCAGGCGGAAACTCAAGAGGAAAAGAGGTGAGGGGGAAAGTCCTGGTTAGCTGTCTCCAATATCTCTCAGCCAATGAGATGAGAAGATTCTTTCATGTCGTTCAGATCACATTAAAGGGTTATTATTAACTATGTTGTGTTAAATGTATGAATACTTAATAAGAATTGTTGTGTTTTCATTACCTTCGACTGAGCTGTTTATATTTACATAGGGAGTGGGTCTTCTTGAGAAAGTCTGCCATGGTACAGAAGCCCGGAGTAGACAAACCAAACACTGGCTCTAGATAGCGCCATTTGAATTTTCATATCAGCCATAAAGGTTTCTCTTACATGCGAGAAGTTTCAGTTGGTTGCAGTCTGCATCCTCACCACTAGATACCGCCACATTCTACACTCTGGCCCTTAAATGTTGAAGCCTTGATGCCGCCTTCACACCAAACGTGGCACAAATTCAACCAGATTACATGCATGCATTTTCATGACTCGTTTGAGGCGGCGCGAATAGCACGTTTGACGCTGGACGACTTTTAAACGACAGTTTAAATTTTTCAAAAATGGCGTGACACTGAGTCAACGCCAATCAGCGTTGAGAAGCTCCATCCGCTACGGATGATGTTATGAACTTAAACACGAGGGCGTTGGATGTTCTGACGTTTTTTGGGACTTCCACGGCACAGAAATATGGGTTATTTCTTCCATAGTCGATAGCGTAAATGATAGCTCTTTTCACTGAGATAAGCCACGCCCCTTTTGACATTTGGTGTGAACACACTTTTATTGTCAAGCGAGTAAACTGATGCGGTAAACTTTTGTTGCGAATGCAAGTGAGATTTTTTTTATTTTAACCGTGAAATAAAAAGTTTGTCCTGGATCATTTTGTCTAAGTGAGGGCGAACGATTCCCACCTGCTGAAAAAAGGAAGTTTTGGCGAGTGAAATATTTGTGTTTGAATGTTTTTTGTGTTTGTTGTTGTAATTCTCATTTTGGCCACATGATGCTAAAGTGCTCGACTACCCCATCGTTCTTTACAGGACTAAAATATTAATAATTTGATCAACTTGCTAACACAATAGCGCTTGAGTGTCATGGTGAAATGATCGTTCCTTAAAGAAAACATGAATGCTTTTAGTTCTATTTAGATCATGGGGTAGCCGTGCACTCCAGCCACTTGTGGCCAAAATGAGTATTACAACAACAAACAGACACAAAATGCTGACAAAGATTTTTTTTACCTGTTTCATAGATGAAAACTAAATATAAATTACTTGTTTCACCTGTCCATGAGTCTCAAACAGAAAACAATTCATATCAGACTTTGAAATTGTGTCACAATGATTTTTTCCTCCCTTCCCCTCATCGCTTCCATACACTGATGTAAACAGTCAGTTACCTAACCTGTACCTAACTGATCCATGTACCTAAACTGCAGCCTCGTGCTGCTTTATCTGTTTCCAGTTGAAACAGGAAACATCCATTTCATTGTTTGGCTTAGAATGCATGGAAGACGAAGCTTAATGACACTTCAGAAAGCAGCCGTGCCTCGAGTCAGTTATTATTTTTGATGGTTTTTGTTAAAGCCTCATTTGCATTTTAGTATTTTCCTTTGACTCGGTATCAAACCCTGCTCCAGGCTCAGCAACAGCATCACTGATGTCGTCTTTGGGGGAATGAAGTTTTTATAAACCTCATATGTAAATGTCTTGGATCAGTGCTGTTCATCATGAATACCAAAAAAAGCCTTTTTCCTCAGCATAACCACAATGTGCTGGGACTTTGAGTTCTCCTTAAAACATTACATTTTACAATAAATGTGAAGGCAGTTCATCATCTCTCACACTGCCTCTAACTGCTTTCATTTAGACAATAACAATCTCATTGGGAACTTTTTTGTTTGACTAGTTGCAGTAATTATCATGTAAACATACTAAAAAAAGTACATTTAAAATCCATCAGAAATGGCACTAATGGCCTTTTTTTCTCTTTCCCCCCGTCTTCCAGACCCCCCTCTCTCCATAACCCACTGCAGAAAAAGCATGGGAACTCCGTAAGTAACTCCAACATGACTCACCACACTGCTTCACTGCACAGAGCTCTACGGCCAGCCCCCCAAATCAAACAGCCCACCAGCTTCACACAAGAGCAGCCAGTATCATACACCAGCTCATCCCATTGGTGCCTCAATGACAACTTCACATCATTGCGTCAGTGATTTCCATTCTGAATGTTCCTTGTGTTCATAGAAACAAACGATAAATATCTGACATTACGTCGTCCGACATGAATTCTGTCCTCGTCAACCCTCACATCCATCCAACCCACCATCCTCGCCTCAGGTCCCTCGATAGACTCTTTTCTCAGCCGACATTTCGACATCGCAGGAAGAGCAGCGGTGTGACTTATACCATTAACCTGGGCTGTAGTGAGGCGTGCCGGCATGCACAGGCTGGAGCCCTGGCGTTGGCACACTTAATATGGAAAGTATCTGTCATGATGTTACACCTGTATCAGACGGGGTGAAAATGTCCGCCATGAGGAAGGTCCGTTCTGCTCAAAGGAGCGAGTCCCGAGGGAGATATATGATCATCTCCTGCTAAAAAAAAGATGCTTTAAAACCATTCAAAATATCTTCACATAGAGGCTCTAACTTATTTACTCACTCACACATTCCCTCAGTTTGACTGATCTGACCAGTCCAAATACAGGCTGCCGTGCTTGTGTTGATGCTTTGCAAAGTTTTGCTGTAGGACAACATGCATAACCTCAGCTGCTGCGGCCGTCATCAGCAACGTCTCATTTCAGGAAATGCACATTCCCTAGATTTCTCCCTGCTCGCACCTCTTCTACCTTCTCTTGTCTTGGGGGGAAAAGACACGCACCCAGAGAACTAAGTTGTATCAGTGGACTCGTGCTCCGGTTCTGAGATTGTGGGACTTTGGCCTCGATAAATACGCAGCGGTCACATCTTCATCTTTATCTCCCTCTAGTTGCTTTACGGAAGCCTTTCTTGTCCTTTTCCCTCCGATCTTCTCTGCGACTTACTAATTAATGCCTCTTCCCATTTCTCTCCTATTTTCAACCCACTTAATAATATCCAGCTGTTTCCTCTCATTTTCTGTTGCCGTTTCCAACATTTCCCTCATTGACGCGTTTCCTGCTAACCTCCATATTCTCCTCACTTCTTACTGTCTGATCTCCCCACTTCTACAGGACCCCACTTAGCCTCATTCCCAGCATTGAACCCTACTGGGAGGGGCCGGACACAGGCAGGTACAGGCCCCGACCCTCCAGTCCTCAGTGAGTGTGCCAACCGCTGTCCCCCCTGTTCTTGCACACAGTATACCCCCCCACCCTCCCCCACACACCCCCTTTTGCACTTTGGTTCGACCCCCCGGCTCCCCCAGAGTCCTGGCCAGGCTGCATGCGTCTGGCCAATTGTACGAGATCGACAACTATACCAGTCTGGGTCTTTCACTGAGAAAAAAATGAAGGATCTTTATCGTCAAAAATAAAAATAAAATTTCAGCCCTGATTATTAGGGATTTAAAAGCATGCGGGACATAATTTAAAGCAACAGGATGATAAAAAACAGTTGGCTAATATCTCTTATCTGAGGACTCCATCTCCATCCACTCCATGTCTCCATTCTGGACAGCAGGAGCAGATAATAGACATCAGAGTAGATAGTAGACACTGTTTGATGTTTGATTTAATCACCATACCAGTGACAAAACTTCCAATGGTCATAGTATTGTATGTGTTTCACCAAGAGGATCTTAGTGCACATCTTCACAGCCGACTGTCTCTTTAAGACCCCTTCTGTAAAAGCCCAGTTTAGACAATGGCTTAATACAGGTGTATTCAGACTGACAGTATTAGAGACAGTATGTGTTTTATGTACGTTAAAGCATGTAACATGTTCTAGTAGAAACCAAAAATACATATTTGAATTTTGAAAGTATTTGGCTCCCTCTAAAAGAATAGTTTAACAATTTGGGGAAACCTAATTAAATCAGAATGGATGCATCTCTCTTGTCTGTACGCTATATGAAGCTAAGACCAGGGGTTGGTTAGCTTAGCTTAGCATAGAAACTGGAAGCAGAGGCTTGCTTCCTGTCTTAATGCTAAGCTAACCCAACCGTCCCCTTGCTCTTGCTACATAGATACAGATATCGGAGCAGCATTGACGTCTCCCCTCGAATACATACAGTATACTGGTCATTCACTGTTTACATACAGTATACTGGTCATTCACTGTTTACATACAGTATACTGGTCATTCACTGTTTACAGACAGTATACTGGTCATTCACTGTATGGCAATGGTTTGTTGAAACATCAATGAGAGTCAAATCATGAAACGAAAGTAAAGAAAAGAGTTTTATCATGGTAAATGACATCATGCATTGCATGAGAACGGTTATGGCATTATACACACACACGTATGTATGTATGTATGTATGTGTGTGTGTGTGTGTATATATATATATATATATATATATATATATATATATATATATATATATATATATATATATATATATATATATATAGCTGAAAATATTCTGAAAATAATATCTATCCTCCCAGAGCAATGAAATTGTTCCTGAGATGTGCATTCACAGTGCTTTGTTTTATTTGTTAAAGAAAAAGACATTTTGGAAAATGAGTGTTGCTGGTTGGCTGATTTTTGTCACCGCCATCTTCATGCTAAGCTAAGCTAACCAGCTTCTGGCTGTACCTTCATGGTTACCATATGAGATAATCAATCTTCTCTAAACTATTCCTTTAACATGATCCTTGTGTTCTGCATTGTTCACAGCGCTGCGTTGTAGCCATTGCTACGGTTTGCGTTGTGTATTCGATGGGTCCTTTCTCACTACTATGAATCCCCGTTTCACCTCAGAATGACCCGGAACACTTTCTTTTTGACACTTTGGAATTGATTCACGTCACCATGATTCCCTTTTTCATCCCAGATGCTGTCACCGTCTCACTTTTTTCTTCTGCCTGTTAATCTACGTTGTTTCGTAAAATGAAAACCAAGTGTTTCAGTTGTCAATCTGCATTTTTATCTTTAAGATTAGAGTGCCAACTGCTGCTAATGACAATATGTGTTAACTTGTGAAAAATCATGTCTGTACTTAATATTTTATCTAATTGAATGATGATCGAGTCAATTTTAAGGACCTTTACAGCATCAGTATTGATCACTAAACCAGTTAAATAAACCAGAAAATGCTAATTCATTTTGTCGTGAAACAGCCAGTTTATAGATAAGCAGCTGTATTTCTTACTGTCTACATGAAGTGAAGATTCTCATTATACAGTTAATAGCCTGCATTTTATTGTTGTGGCCACTATTCTTCTTGGTTGTAGTCCCAATTTCTAGAGAAACAACATATGAGATTTTGATTAATGTAACCAAAAGGAATGATGGTCAAATTAACAGACATAACAGAAAAGTATGAGCAGTCTTTTATGTAAACACAGAAAAGGCAGCCCATTATTAAGACATGCATAGTTGTGATGTATGTGTTTATATATATATATATATATATATATATATATATATATATATATATATATATATATAGACACACACACACACACACACACACACACACAAATGTATAAATTATCCCCATAGTGTTTGAGAACAAGCTACTTTATATTTTTAGTATTATTTGTCTTTGTAGCTCAATAAAGCAGATGTGCTTTTTCACAGAAACCACACAGCTGGAGTATCTATTACATGTAACAGTATTTTTCAGTATCAGCTCCCTTATAAAGACTCCACTTATTATAAGCAAGAGTGATTCCTAAGAGGATTGGCTATATGTTATATTTCCCACGAAATAAAGTAACTGTGGCTTCAAAGCAAATCATTGTTTTCATTTACTCCTTCCTATAAGAAGACATAGTCATGAACAAAACATGTCTCGCGAAATGGAAACCAATTTTCATATCATGTACTTTAAAGTGTGGTGTGTACTGGTCATGTTCTGAAATACAAGTACCCTATGAATTTGTCACAGCGTAAAGTTGAATTCTTTGATGCCACCCAGAAAAAAGGACAGTTTCAGCAATTGAGTCGTCTCAGCTAGCTTTTATTAGAACGACCTTTGGCCTTATATTGACACAAAGCCAGTGTCTCTCCAGCTACGGCGGGTTATATTCTTACTCGTCTGCATGTGTCTTGGATCAAAGCTTCTGCTTCCACACCTGTTAGTCACACCTGTCTACCATACCAGAGCATTACATTGCTGTTGATGACAACTAGTGTTGCTGAAATCTCTTGCAAAGGCCAGCTCTTTTTCTTCCTATCATGGAGCCCTCTAGTGGTCAAACAAGCTGTAACTCCCAAGCTTAACTCCAGATAGTACTGCAGTTAACATGCTTTCCACCTTAACATATTTGAGCAAGTAGTGCACATGGCACTAAAGGAGTCTTTCTTCCCAGCTCTCAAACATCAAGGGGTAGTAGACATGCTAACATATTTATTGAAACATGTATGCCACACTCTGAAATACACCTTGATTGTATTGACATTGTTGACAGAAAAGTATTGCTTATCATTAACTTTAAATTAAAAATGTTTATATATTAGCATAGTCAAAAAAATAGTGAAACTACATATGAAAAGGCTGCAAGTCTTAGTTAGATGTCAACACCCTTAAAGGCCCGAAAACACCCTTTTCTCTGGCAGCCTCTGAGCATTAGTAATGGGCTCCTACATGAATACACACTTTTCTGTCAAAGTCTGAACAGTGGGGTTATTTTACTCGGAGGATATGACAGTTTAAAATGAGCGGGGATGCAAAACATGTGATATCACATCCTCCCGGACAGTTGGTGCTTTGTTTGTTCACTGTCACTCAACTGTAATCCAACCATACCCGCACAGTCCTGATGAAGCAATTTGACTGTTGAATTCTCTAATATAATACTGACATTTTGTTTTACTTTGATGTTGCTTTCTTAGTCATGGATATGAAATATTCAAATTGGATATATTAGAGTTGAAGATAACTTTTCACAGGCTTTAAAGCTGAAAGACATTCATTTTTGTATTATGTCATTCATTAATTTCAAGTCAAGTACACAGCCAAAACAATTGACAGGGTCTCACTGTCAAAATACTCTACAGTATAGCTAGAGTGAAAGGATTTGTGTTTGTACCAAGGAACCACTTTGTTGGTTTGTCTTTTTTTGTATTTTTATGATATTGCATGATTTGATATAATGTACCTTACAGATTCCAACTGGCCTTACATTGTGCACACCTACCTGACTACTTGACAATTAAACCAATCATCTTTAGTCACCAAACATCTGCATCTGTTGAACCTTACTGTTTAAACCACAGTATCTGTCTAGCTTAAGTTACCATGGTGGTGGCAACGATGAGGCATAGAAATATGTGACGTCTTTTTGTGACTATGAATGAAAAGTTTGGATGGTGCAGAAGCAAACACACATGGATTCCCGGCTGTTAGACATAGTACATACTATTTAATATTAAAAGAAAAACTGAGTTTTAAAGGATTCATAATTCTTCTCAAGTTCCCATTGGTCACTCAATGTTCAGGACATTGGAGGGTTGTGATATCCCTATCAACTTGTGAAGATGTTGCAAACAGCACACAGGTTATTTAGTTTGCGCATTTCTTTATTCTTAATTGTACTAATTAGAAATTGGCAGGCAACATATTTTGCAGGATATCTTTGTTCACTATTTGCCCATAATCAAGTAAGAAGTTATAATTCTGTCAAGGGAATGTAGCTGTCATTGATGTTATGAATTAAACCTCTGATTTTATATCCCATGTTTCTGTGCAAGGTGTGTTGTCATTTTAGATTTATTGTCGCTCGATCAGTTTTCAGCATCTTCAGTGAAGCATTGTGCAAAGTACTGGCTTCATGAATATTTAAAGGTTCACTTCTTCTGTATTCTTTTCTGTAGGTCATCGTCAGGAAAGCTGAGCCCAGAGAGCATTCGTTCAAAGGCATCCCTGTCAGAATCATCTGAAGATAGTCATGACCAGCGGGGGATGAAACCACCACCAAGTCCGGGGAAGAGGGAGGAGTTGTCTTTATACAAGAAGACCAAAAGAGCAATAACGAGCAAGAAGTACGGCGTCTCCAAGCATGAAGCTGAAGCAACGACACCAATTGAACTCATCTGCCGAGGCCCAGATGGACGCTTTGTCATAGATCCCACTGACCCAGAAATGTCTGTTAAGCCTCGGCGAATTGAGGGCTTCCCCTTTGTGGAAGAATCAGACCGCTATCCTGAATTCCGGCAGTCAGACGAAGAGAATGACGATCCCAGGCCCCTTCCCCCAGTTATGGCACCACTTCGGCCTCACCAGATTTCTCCAATCTCCAGTCAGGAATCCTACCTGCAACCTCCAGCCTACAGCCCTCGTTTCCAGAGGCCTTTCGAAGGTATGACCATCATGGAGAGCAGTCGGCTCCAGGCCACTGGGCAGATTCGAGGTCTCCACCACAGAGCTTTCTATGGCTACCTAGGCCACCCTGGGGATCATGATCCTCCACCTCCTTTTTACATGCCTGATACTAGCCCTCTCAGCTCAGTCATGTCCTCCCCTCCATACCTTGCTGAAGGTCCTTTTGGTCATCCCATGATTCCTGAAGAAATGGGAGATGGTGATTTCCCTCAATATGCTGTTCCTGGTTTCCCTCTTCCTCTGACACTCACCTCTTCCTCTCGTTCCCCGGAAATTTGGCAGGGACTGGATTTCACCTTTGCAAGTCTGGAGGGGCCCCAGTTTATTTTTCCGTCCCATCACCCTTTGCATCTCCGCCACGACTCACCCTATCCTCCTCCACCTCATGTGCTTCCCCTCAGTGCTTTCCAGCCCTCATCCCTTCCAATGCCGACTTACCCAGCTGTCCTGCCACTGGAGGTCCCAAAGAGCCGCTCAAGCAAGTCTCCCAGCAGGGCCAGGCCTCGTGGCTCCCCAGCCAAGCACTTTGCTATGAAAGATGCACATTTAGGGCAGCTAAGACACACAAGCCACGGTATGGGTGTGCCGGTTTTGCCTTACATCGATCCAATGGCCCATATTCTCCCTAGCACATTCAGTAGCTTGGACACACGATGGTTTGAAACCACCCCTCGTTTCAGTCCCAGACAGACTCGTAGGATGGATTCTGGCATGCATCAGGTGGTTCTCCAGCCCTCCCGACTCTCACCCCTCACCCAAAGCCCCCTTAGTTCTCACGAGGGCTCCCCAGAGATTGTAGTACGTCCCAGGCCACGTCCCAGCATTGTCCAACCTCACATACCCCCAGAGATGTCTGAGATTACCCTCCTCCCTCCTTCCACAGCCAGCTTCTCAAGGAGATCTACCCCCTCCTCCTCACCTGCCCAAGGCCAGGGTAGCAGGAGAGCAAGTCCCAGCTACCGTTCCCAAATGGCCTTTGCCACCTCTGCAACCAGCTACCCAGCTTCCCAGTCCCCGTCACCCCCCATGGAAAGCAGCAACATATTTGGGCAGATGCCATCTCAGAGGAGGACTGAGGAGGGGATTCTTCCATCTGAGCCCTCTCCACCCCAGTTGTCAGCTTCAGGGTAGGTGCATTAGGCATGCAGAAAGGGATACCATTTGAGTCATCTGCCCCAACCCATAATGCTTTGATGTATGAAGTTGCTCTGACATTTTGGTTAGTGAAAGTGCTGTCTAATATCCATCATTTTTTAAATCATCTCTGTGGCAAATTTGTTTTGTTTTAGATGCTTTTTTCATTTGTTAACACTTTTATGTGAAAAATGAAAACAGTTTGGTTGAAGGAAACCATTTGGTGATTAATTTAATGAGCTTTGGAAGTTCAGTTTGGTCAATGCTGCTTTTCATGTTAGACACCATGTTAGAGGTATTCATCCACTGAATCTGTGAAGCATTGTCTCAAAATGATCACTTTGAAAAATACATTGCATTTTCCAGTGAAGCATAAAAGTATAAAGTGTGAAACAAATTATATGTTGAATTGACAAAACAATGCATTTGCTTCACAGATTACATTTCAGACCTTTTGGGGCTACAGTCCACCCGGATGAGAAACACTGTCATTTGCTTGGCACAAGCCCCTAAAGGCCTGGGAATTTGCAGACATCAGGATCCCTGTTTTTCCATCTGTATCATGCGTTACCCTGCTTTCACCTAACAGGAGGAATCCCATAATGTTCATCCAATTGATTCCCCAGACAAAGCAAACACCCATTGTTATGTCTAGCTCCAAGCCTTTGAAGATGCCTTTATCATGCAGAGGGATGCTTAAAGAAGATTTCATCTTGGCAGGCCCTGCGGCCCATCCTCGGCCTTAGTAACCTAACTGCATGACCAATTCTCCCTTACCTTCCAACCTCTCAGATTTTCTCCCCCCTTACTTCCCCTTCCCTTTCTGTAACCCTCCTCTCCCAAACTCCTTTAATTGCCCCCAGGACACCCCCAGGTCTGACTACCAAGGAAAGGTTGTTGGGCAAAGTGTGTCACAGGGCCTGTCCGCTTCTCATGTACTGCAATGTCTCCATCATTATGAATTAGGGGCAGTGTGGTGGTTCTTGATGGCTCCTGGAGTCTTACCTGCTTTGTTTTTGATTGATCTCAGCTATCTGGGCAGCGTTGTTGTGACCAGGTCCTCTACACCGCAATAGGTAAGGGTTGGATCCATGTCTGAAAGGGGGGGGTTAGCAGGTGGGACTTTTTTTGATCACCTCGTCCTTTAAAGGGGAATACAAGACGCTGAGTCTTTGTTTGATTTGTTCCTTCCTTCAGTCAACATGTGTAGTTCATTTCAGTTCTTTCCTTTTTCCTTTTTCTTAAAGTGGCTATGCATTTTAAGTTCTGCAGTCTTCAGTACATTATGCATTCTGAAATGCATAGGCCATCAGTTAGCCAATGAATTAGGTCGGTTGTATCACCAACATGATTTCGTGCTTGAGTGGTTTGCTAACTGACCACGTTACGGATAACTCTACCACAGGTTGGCACATAGCAAGGCAATGTTGCTCTTATCAGCCTAAAACCAATTTAAATATGTATTTTTCATTCATATTTATTCATTGCCTAGTTTTCTATTCTGAAAATTGGTTCAGCAAATGTCACAAGGGAATATAATACATTTCATTCTAGTATTTGGTGTAAAAAGCCTAAAAACACATCTATGCAAAGCCAAACTGGACTATATTCCAATTGACTCGTGAAAGCTTTTCTTTTTTGAGCCTTTAGTCTTGAGATAAAACCACACTTAAGTTTTCATGGGTTGACTTCAGCTAAAAGTTAAATTATTGTCAATAAAGACACAAACCCCTAAAAATGACAACATTTTGAAAGTGTACTGTAGGTTGATAGTATTTTGTATGAACATAGACCTCTACTGACTTCTCGATTGATTTACCCTAATTAGCCTCTGCCTCAGCATCCTGAGGCAGAACAAGTTTCTCGAGTAGTATGCAATAATTTAGTGGGAAGATTGGTGTTTACCTCAGTTTCCCTTGAATCCATGCAAAAGAAAGAACTCTTCAGCAAGCGAGACTGTCAAAATCCAACATCATTGTAAGATATCATGATCTTGTGGTCTTTTGCTACCAAATGCAAGGTGAAGGCCCAGCAAACAAACAAAGGAATTGCACGTCAAGAATACAGTCAGTGGCTTCACTCTTTGTGCCTTTGGCCCAGTGGTAATCCATTTCCTCTGTTTGGCCATCTTCCTCGGAAAGGAATCAATTGTTGCTTAATCCTGTCTAATTTATTATATGTTAATGCTGCCTAGGGTGCAGCTCTAGGCTAGCCTTCTTACCAGGCAATACTACAATACCCATCAGATTGCCAAGGAGATTGTCATGGATTAACACACTTCTTACCAGAATGTCTCTGGTGTTTACTATCAACTGTGAAACAACAGAGTGCACTACATACTGTAGGATGGACACAGGCACCTATAGTTGAGCCATCTATAGCTCAACATGCCATTACTCCAACTTACTATACTAACATCCAGCAAGATGTTAATCTGACATCCAGCTGCTCCCAGTAATCCTTGCCTTTCCTTTGAGTCTGAAGATGAGCCTCGTAGGGATTTAGAGGCCCAAGCACATCCATCCCTTGGCCCCTGGCCAGAGGCAACCATAGAATAGCGCCCAGGCCACTCTTCTTTGTGCTTTGGGAAACCTCTTGTTTTTTGTTTTTTTTTCACAGCACATGTTAATAGGTTACAGCAGCCTTACTGCATGTGTGCGCCTGTCTTCTAGAGATTTTAGGTCTCTTCTATATTTTCCACCTGTTCACTGCAAAAATAGGCAGTGTACTGACACCATACCAGAAACATTATCACACTTTCAATGTCTATAGCTTCAGAACATATCTTAGACATGACACAAAAAAAAAATGCACAGCCCTCGGGAGCAATTTGGGTTTCACTATTTTTGCCCAAAGACACCTTGACACGTGGAGTAAAGGAGCTGGGGATCAAACCACCAATCTTCCGATTAGTGGAAAACCCTCTCCACCTCTGAGCAACACCCACTCACATATGTAGAAAGCAGGGCTGTCTGTGTGGATACCAGATGTCTGAGAGAGGCAGCAGTTCAGAGAGGCAGACGGCTAATGCTAACAATAAAGAGCGCTGTACCACGAAACACTTCCTTTATGAAAAAAAATAACCCATAGCCATAAAATGGCTTCCTACGTATTCATAGAACTGGAGTTACATCCAGGTAATGTTGATTCATCATTATAAAAAGTAAGGTCACCAATTTTTGGTGTTGTCCTATGTCTTTCTGTTCTATATAAATTATTACAAGTTGTGACCATACTGTGTATTAGTTTGAGGGTGGTCTATATGTGGACGTCAACATTGACTTCCTTTATCGTCAAAGGATCACATACTAAAACGCTCTTAGCATTCTCCTCAAGCGTGACACATTCTGCCATTTATATATGTTTTACAGATGCTTGTCTTGTATGACACCAATTGAAAATATTTTGGACCCCAATCTCCAAGAAATATTTTGTAAGATTGGCGTTATGACTTCAACTTAAGCTGTGTGTCCACTGGAATCGATCATTCACAGCTCCTTTTTTTTCTTTTTGAATTAACAATGAAGGAGAAAGGCTGTTGCATGTTCCTGGCGGTGATGATAGCTTAGCATGTGTAAAGTTCTCAGCGTACATTTACGAGTAGTGAAAACAATATCCCAGCTTTCGTCAGAAATGCACCCGATTTGTAGCAGGCTTTTTTTGTCCAGCAACAGAGCAATAACAGGAGCCATGCCAGCGCTTCCATCTCTATCCAGCCCTAATAACTTAAAGCAGATTCCTGGTGGACACATGGCCTTAATCCCCTGTATAAAGCATCTGTATAGAGCACCAATCAAACCATCTACTGTAAGTATACAATTGCCATTTTAAGTTTGGACTGCAGAACAGTTCTCACTGCCATGTGCAGCAAAGTGTCCTGACAAAACAGCTTTCGCACTTCTTTTTATCCTAAGGAACAAATATTTTGCCAAGGGCTTGCAGAGTCAACTTCCCAAGAGCTTTTGAATGTATTCCCCTTTAAAGTCGTGTTCCATGTGCAAACTGCCATGCATGCCATCGCTAAATATTGCTCCTCCGTTTCAAAAAAAAAAGAAAAAAGAAACAATTCTATGGATAAATTCTTGTTACATTTGTTGTCCTAGTGCTTCGCTTTTCTTTGGCTTATTTTTCATTATGTGACTGTTCCTGAGTAGTCATTTTCCCCTCCCGCCATCTCTCCCCCTGTCAGCATGGTGAAGCCCATTGTAGACAGTATCCATGTCTATGAATACATATTGATGATGCTTTGTTGCTCAGCTGTGATTCTCCCCCTCTACTAACAACCTTCGGTTTCTCTCTGCAGCCACGGCGGGACGAGGGCCTCTTTGTAATGATAATTGTTTTCTGTGCTTTGGGAGAACCGAGTGTATGTTTGTGGCCGAGATCTGTTGGCTGCCAAGTCATATAACTACCTCTATGAATGGGAGGGAGGTCTGTGCAGTCATGAGCAACTGAGAGATATACACTCAACACCAAGGAAACATTTGTTCTGTTATTTTCAGAGAGGGATAGATTCATTTTTAAAATCTGCAAAAAGTACCATTAATTCAAACTCTTGCTTGCATATTGTTCAAAATATTGTTTTCTTCAATTCTTTTGAGAATTTTCCTCTGAAACCAACAGCGCAAGTTGCTTTTTTTTATGTTGTATCTTCTCAAAATGTACTCACAGTTGTGATCTGCACCGTGAGGTAAACAGATGGTTTTCAGGAGTCATGTGATACTTTGCTTTCCTTTTGGATAAAGATTGGTTGGATCAATTTGAGCAAAACATCTTAGATGCCCCTGAAGGGCAGCGAAATTTCTAGGTGCACAATTTGATGTACAATCTGGATTTATTAACCTATTTTGTGAAACATGGTCATCTTTGAGCTAAACATAACTGTTTGTAAATCCAGATGTCGTACTAAGTTTTGGAAATAGTAGAATTAACGTCACTGTTCTTTAAACCTTTAGAAAGAAAACATTTGCTCGTTTCAGAGAACGGCAGTTTGGGTGTCTCCTATTGATCCTTTGGCCATGTACTGCACCTCTTAGCTTAGCACGGGCCGTGCTGTCTTGAGGTCGTGTGGGTTTCTGGCTGCGTTGCACTCCGTAGTGCAGAAACAGTCCACTGACTATGTTTTGGCCCAGAGTTACCCCGTTCTCCCCTCTCTCTGCTCTTTATCCAGAAAACATCGAGGTGTGCCGAGTGCCCTTTCGGGGTCTGAGAGGATTGATGCACTGAGATACCAACGTATTAAAAAGGCCAAGAAGATGATGATGAACAACAATAACTCCAAGTCCAGAAAGATAGCAGGTGTGAATCTTGTTTCTCTCTTCTCACTTTTTACACAGTCGTCTTGATTACCCCATGTAAAACAATTGTGTTGTGTGTCGAAGATGCATTTATATGATTTTTGTGACCTACTAAGGATATTTTATTGTAGTTTTGTGTTGGTCAGAGAAAAGAAATCTACTCTTTTGGGGGGTCAGGACTGATTTTAGCGTGTGATATTGTAAAAATATTGTCATCGCAAGCAGCGTTGTCGAGAAACGAGGTCGTTCCGAATGTGTGCCGTTCGTAGCAGCTGATCACTTTGTCGTGAACCTCTCATCAGTTGACTCCAGGCAGGTGGAGAAGTTTTCGATTGCATTGTTAGTTGTATGTCCAGAATCAAACTGCAGTCAATGAGCTCTGAAGCCAAGCTGCGAACATGAGACCCTGCCCCTGCTGCTGCAACGTTTAAGAATATTTAATGGATCGCTTGTCCAAATTGTCCAAATCTGCATTGCGCGTCATTGGGTCCCCAACAATACACCTCGCCAAGTGTGAAGTAGATCATATGAACGGTTCTGGATATCTGCAAAGGACACGCAAAGACAGAGATTTCTTGCCTTAAAGTCAAACATCATGAGGGTTAAGAGCTTGTACCACTTGTTTCACTGGCTAAGAGGTAAACGGAACTTCATGTGTGAAATAGGTGGCGTGGCCCTTTAAATTCAACCACCATGTCATATCTCAGTATGATTGGTACGCTTCTAAAAACCTGTGCATTCATTTTTTGAGACCCAAATATCTCACCTCTGCCACATCATTTTAAAGTTTTAAGAAATGTTGCCGCCTCTAGTGGTCCCTCGAAACGTGCTATGTGCTTTTATTTATTGATCATGTTTTACTTTAGACTCAGAAATCACATGATCATTTCATGGTGAGTAAATAAGACAACATAACTTAACTTTTGAGGCGATAAGAAGTACAGTTCATCATATATTGTCTTGGCAAAGTAGTGCTCGTATAATCATTTTGTTGCTGCAGTGTCCAGAGATAAAAGGCTAAGACTTATAGATAGAGGTTTAAAATAAACACATGTCCAATGCTGACCTATGAAACTTCTATATTGAGCCGTCCACAGAAAATCACACAAGACATGTACAGTGCAGTTCTTAAAGTCTGACCAGGGGAACCCATGGCTGTTAGTTCACAAACTGATATGTTGTCTCTTTAATTCTCCGAGACTATTCAAATGAAATGCTTACATTGTGAAAAGGGTAAACTTGCAGTTGTTGGGCTGTCTTTCTGCCGTCGGGTCTCTTTGGGTTGCCTTTCTTCATTATTTATATTGGAACAAAAATGGGTCCATCAGAGAGTAGGGGCAGATCTTCCAGCAAGACGTACTCAGTAGACATGAGTCATTTGAGTTTTTCCCATGCAGCGGTGTCTCTTTGGATACTCATTGACCAGTGTGTTCATGTGCTAGGGTTAGGGTGTAATCGTGTGAGGAGAAAAAAGTACTGTACTGATATTGTTTTGTTTTTTATCTTTGCTTAAAAGCAACAGTTTGACATTTTAGGAAGCACGCTTCGAGAATATAACGCTAGAGTCAGCAGCCGATCAGCATAGCATAACATGAAGTCTGAAAGTGAGGGAAACCTGCCAACGATCACCAGAAGCTCTGACTGATGAACATGTTGTCATATTCTGTATCTTCTTAGTTTAAACCCGTTCACAAACAGATGTGTAGAATCGTTTAGTCGTGTTTTTAAGGGGAGTTCAAACTTTTTCTCGACTGGGACTTTGACTTCCCGGAGCCCTTTTCCTTCACTAAGAGGTGAACCAACAGAGACTCCAGGAATTAAATGCTGGTAGGTGGATTTTGTTCTCTTGGACTGATTAGCTGTTTTACCGCTGCTTACGCTTCATGCTAAGCTAAGCTAACCATGTGCTGGCTGTACATGTGTTCTATGTTTAGCATCCAGACACAGCAGACACAGCACAAACTGTGCACTGATCTCTCTCGGTCATCTGTCTGCAGCCTCTAGTCCTGCACTGTATTGATGAGGAAAACGCCGACTAGAAGTCATGTCGGAGGAGTTTATGTGCGGACTTGCTTGTAAATCTTGGCACAGTGACTTCCGGTGGCCATGACCCTACCTTTTATCTTCTCCTCCAGGTGTCACCACCTCTCAGACCCAGCAGGCCTACACCTCTCAGGTACTACAGCCCGAAGAAGCTCTCTACCTCCGCAAGAAGAAGAAGCGGCCCGTCCTCCACGATCCATACACTCGCTTTTCCGCTCTGCTGTACCGCCGCCCGCCCCGGGAGGACCAGAAGGCTATTCTGGCCAGCATGGACAACATAGACCTGGACCACGCCACGCTCCTCTGAAAGCCCCTTGAGGACAAGGTCACAATCATGCAATATGACCTCATTCCTAAAAATAATCCGAGCAACATACCGGATGGTAAAAACAAGCAAGATGTTTGCAATGTGTTGTCTATAAACGGGGGAGAGCACTAAATTTCAGCGTTCAGATTTGGAGCGTTCTATAGCGATACGGGCCTTGGTCAGTTCAATCCGCACTAGCAAGCATTCTGCCATGGTCCATCTGTGATGACAGCAAAATCAACACACAAATAAAAGTACAGATGAATGATTGAGTCTGCAGTGCTGCTCCCAACTTCCTGATAGTGACACAGCAGACACAGCTCTAGAAAAAAAAAAGGTTCTGATCGTTTGTACTAATGCCCAAATGCACAAAGATCTGTGTGTGCTAAAATCCAGTAGCATTCCTTATTAAAAAAATACATGTTTAGGCTAGACAATTCAAATCACAATGACAGCTGCCACAATTTTCAAAGTTTTACTCCAGTGCAAAAAAATACACACAAAAAGAGGAAATACGTTTTCCAAACCGAAGCAGTTTTCCCTCGCCAGTGTTACCGTTTTCATTTTAAAAGGCTTCTCCAGATTTTAGAGTATGTTTCTTTTGCTAAACGAACCCCCTCCCCTCTATCCCTCCTTATAAAAATGAAATATCCCCGCGGGTCTCCGTTTACAGCACCTTCCATCGGATCCTCTCCGCTAGCAACGGCTCCGATCTGCCGAGAAACTCGCCTCCAAACGTGGACGTTCTCACTTCCTACCAAGTATACCTCAGAGCACAGGACACGAGACCACACGGCCACCAGGATCAGCCAGCAGGACACACTCGCCTTTTACCATCTCTTTAGTCCCCTTTGCGTTCCACTCGCTTCCCTCATACTGACACGTTAAAGTTCTCTTCTCTCATATGTACGTTTTCAGCTGTACATACGTTGAGTTAATTCTGTTCACTTATCTCAGACGAGGATAATTCTGTCGCACTCTTAACTCAAAATTGCTTTCCTCGGCCTTCTGAAGGAAATTCACTCCATGTCATTTCTTATTGGATAGATTTCAACATTTGCATTTCACACACTAACGTGGCGATTCACTTACTTTCCATCGCCTCTATAAAAAGTCATCCAATTGCTCCAATCAGCTGCTTCGTCTTCAGCTCCTCATCCCTCATATAACCGTTTGCACTGGAGCAAAATCTTCTCCATTTTACTTCCACGTGTGTGTCTGCTTCTTTACGTCGCCACTTCTTCTACTTTAGGTAGTGTAGAGGGTTCAGAAAGAACTATAGTTATGCCAAAAACTATTTAAGTAAAAAATATATATAAAAAACAACGATAGGTAGTGGAGGGTCAGACTGTGTGCCATAGTATATTATAGTATTTTCTTCATACATATTAGAGGGCATCAAAAACAATGGCCTCGTTTGGCCTTAATAGAGCTTCTGATGGGTTGCCTGCTTCACTTGTGTCTATTTTTTTTTATTTCTACTTCTACATTTTGTGTTATTTTATTTGTTTGTGCGTGCTTATGTAAGTACCCGCCTCTTTGTAATTTGTCTCTTTATGTGCTTGGAAAGGTAAATGCTGAGAGGGAGTCACCCGTTGAGACCTGGGTTTGTGTCTTTGAGGGAAACAAAGTGAGCCAAACGTTTTGTTGTTGTACACCACACTGGTGTACGCAGTTTTGTTTACATGTCGCCCAGTTTTACTTTGAAAGACTCGATTCAATTTGTCAAACTGACATTGAAACGTGGTCGCTGAGGGGCAAATTATTTTGGGGGATGAGTACGGGAAGTGCCATAACATCAGAAACGCAACTATATCACCCACTGCACACGCTGCAGCGCAGTCATATTTTAGATTTGGGTGTGTACTGTAACAGTTTTATTGCTGTTTTTCCAGTTCTTTCCAGTTTTTTCCAAGGTGCTGACATTCTTCAGAAGGTGTATTCATTTAAAGACGTTACTGTAACATATCTCGGGTTCCTGATACGAACAGGAAGCAGTGTCCGTGTTCTTCTGAAGTGAGTCTGGAGTGGCATTGCTCATCGGTACGTTCAACGGATTTGAATGCATTTATTTACTTGTGTGTGTGTTTTTTTAATTTTATTTATTGTGACTTTAAGCCGATTCTGAGAACTCCAACAATCCACCAAATTCTCAGTAATTGAACTCGCTTGATTGCTTGATTAAGATATTTCCACGATGAATGCTGTGTCAAGATATTTAAAAAAACAACCTCTTCTCACCTCTTCTCACATATTAGATATTTAGACTGCAGGAGAAGTGAAGAAGAGCAGCGATGGCGTCTATTTACATAAAACTATCACACATTAATAGACTCACGACCATATCCAGCCCACTGGAATCAAGTTGCTGAAGTCATCATACACACGCATTGGAGTTGCTTTAGTGTAAAAAAATAAAAAATAAAAAAAAAGCTAGTGCCTTGAAGATGGAATTATGATGTCTGCAATTGTTGAGCATCTGGTAGCCAACAGTAAAGAATGATGATGCACTTATTGTGGAAATAACTCTTGTTCAACTCAATTTAACGTCAACATCTCATCCCAGGGTGCTTGATCGGTCGAGTCGATCTCTCCTCGCGGCCTCGAGGTGCTCAGCGAGCCGCGTACGCGCGACGGCGTACCAATGGGTGCATATTATATGATTACAAATGCCAAGGTGCTTGTTGGAGGAATTGTGGTTGGATTCAAAATCCCATGGAAATGGAAAGGAGGACCCGTTCCTCCACGAGAACCCTTTATGTCTGGCATGAGAACCGTGAAGTCGTAAGGCGTAATGTTCCCCAAGACAAATATGGAACTGTGCCGTGGTGCTTTTGAATATCATTTGGTGTTATGCCATTTATAGAGCATACTATGTGAGATGTGAGGAGGAGAGGGACAGGCTGGCTCATTGATTGTTCTGGTGGTTGTGCTGTGGCTCTTCTTAACACAGCTCTGAAGGAGTGAAGTCACCCCGTTTGCTCTCGTTGACCTCTGACCCGCTGGAGGAGTCAGAGGACGTTACACTGTATGAAAAGACAAGGTAACACATGGCCGGCAACGAACAATGAATCCCCCAATAACTACAAGAAATACTTTATTTACATCGCTTTAGAAGTTAGCAACATATTGATGATTTCCCCCAATACGAGCAAAACATTGCTGAAAGATAATGTCAAAGCAATCTCTCTTTTCTACCAATTATGGAAGGTTTTATAAATATTATTAAATGTCCTCCTTTAAAATAGTTTGAATCAAGACTTTAAAACAATAATAACTGTATTAACATTAAGGACAGTATCAACAGATTGTCCTATAATAGATACCAATAATATATATATTTTTTCTGTTTAGGAATTAACTTTATGAATACATTGGATATATTGAATCTACGAAACCTCTGACAACGTAACACAGAAAGGACCGCTGTCGTAACTACCCCACATTTACCACCAAAACAGGACAGATGTGGGGAAAACACCTAAATGTACACAATATGAACTATTGAAATGTGTAAATACAATCAGTCTATATATTATAAAATGTACAAAAATAAAATAAGAAATGGAATATTTTATTAAAATTGGGCAATAATATGCATGCAGGAACTGCAATCAATCTGAACGATATACCCGTTGATTTGATTTGAATATGAATGAGTTATTCTTGAGTCGTCCCTCTGAGCTCAGTGGAGCTCCAGGTCAGTGGAAATAAACGCTGAGACCCCAAAGTGATAAACCGACCCAACTCAAGCACCGACATGCACTCTGTGCATCGTGGGATTTAGTTTTTATGCTTTTCTGGTTGAATGTAGAGAACGAACACCTTGAGTACGCCAACAAAGGCCCAAAGCCCTCAAGCTAAAGGGGGTCGGGGGGGTCTTTGTGTTACCAAGGGCTTCAATGGGGCCTGTGTGAGCAGGACGGCGTGAGCTGGATGGACGAGGGCCCCGAACAAGGCTGAGGGCCGAGTCAGAAGCACTGTATACCTCGGCATGAGCCACTCAGAAACGTGTACATAGTGTATAGTGGACGATATTCTTTGCATGAAATATTTGAATGCTACTGACAAACAAGGGGAATCGCTACTTCCAGAGCAGACAGTCTGTCGCTGTTTGGTGCCTAAAGTTTAAAACCCACCCCGATGGAGGAGCGTTGCTCAGCTGGACGTTAAAGAGGATGAAATGATGGGGAAACAGCTGAAGGGTGAAAGTGAAAGCATTAGTGAAAGCAGCTGAAGGGGAGACACTGCGGGAGGACGGGAACTAATTGAACTAATAGTTACCAACATGGAACGTCTCCAGTTCATTACTTACATCAAAACAATCATATTTATGGTTTAAAGGTTCTCTGCAATGTTATTTTTAAATAAGGGGAGTGAGGCGTTTTTAAAAATGCAGGTTGCTTGTTTTATTTTGGGAACAAATTAGAGTCAAAGAGAGAATTTCTTGCTCTCCATAAATCAGAAAAAATCTGTTTCTGCCATGTTAACGGTAATAAAATGTTCAGTAAATCAGGCTATGGATGATGTACAGGATGTAAAGGTAAAAACCTTCAGAATATAAATAGGAATGAATCTGGGAACCTATTCTGGCTCATTAGAAAACATCCTTTAATTACATTCACTACCTGTGACAAGCTAACAAAAAAATAACTTACATTACATTTATGTAGTTTTCTCAAATGTTATGTTAAAATGAAGCGGTATTTAAATGTGTATTTTGGACGTTTTCTTTCCACTAGTCTGACAGAAGACATGTCGTGGAAGCAAAATAGACCATAAACTCTGAATTGACCAGCGCGTGAATGTCTCCCCTGCAGCAGAAGCATTAACATGCAATACAAGAACATGCGATCAGATGCTTTCAGTGGACTGGAAGCTGCAACACCCAAACACAGCGAGGATGAGTTGGTAATGAGGACGAGATGCTCTTTCACTGCTTCTGTGATGTCTGTCGATCACATTGATATTTGTATAGTACGTGTTAGGTGAGCGTGACCTCACACACTGTTAGTCTGGACTAAAAACAAGCCCAGTCCAGTCCTGTGGTCCAACTGCAGTCGGACTTGTGTTGAGTCCAGGACATGAGAACTTCTTTTGTACCGTGATGAGGTCACTCTTAGACACACACACGTATACTGTAGCTTTGTCAGAGATAACAGCGGCAGACAAGAAATAGTAATGTTTTTGTTGACTGAAGAAAAAAAAAACTTTTGTTTTATCATTAACAAATAGTTTATTAGGAATATCTCAGTACTGTATCACTCCTGAGCCGAGCATAAGCGGACGTTCTGCTCTGGCTTCACATACTTCGATGCACTGAGAGAGAGACTTATCTCTGGTGCTAACACGTGCTGCACGGTTTTTGTTGTCACCGCATTGTAACCATATTCAGTTGCTCTTGAACCCTCTCTGAGCTCACTGCATCTGATGCCTAAAACTGCCAAATATTAGTTCTTTTTCTTTCTTTTTTTAGCCCGAAACGCGTGTGTTGTGAAATGGGCTTTGATCATATCACTGGGATCCATGAGATTTCTGTAAATAAATGGACTTATTGCCATGTTGACACACTCACAATGTTCTTCAACTGCAAATTGATACAAGTAATATGTCACCAAAATAAAAAATGTTCCCCTGCCATTCAAATGAAATGACAGCTCACACGCCGGTAAAACAAATCGATAACAACGAACAACATGATTGTCAGAAGAGGATGGAGACCTTAATCTCATGTAGATTTGATAAGGGAGGAGAATTGAGCTATGAGGTATCTTTTCTCCACATTTGAGTGTACAAATAGGCATTACATATTTGAGATTTAACGGAAAAAAAACTACAACATTTTCTTACTGTGTAAATATATCTCAAATAAGCTTACCTTGTCATATATCTATTTTTTTGTAGAAGAAAATATGATGCACATTCAACCCTATTGAAGACTGCTTCAGTGACACGTTATAACACAGCGTAACAGACCCATCACTATCTTCTAAATGCTAGAATTTAGTTCAAGAGGTTAATATCCTAGAGGCAGGAAATATAGATATATAAATAGATATAAATATATTGTCATGGAACCAAAATGGGTATATGAGTGTGTGTGTGTGTGTATATATATATATATATATATATATATATATATATATATATATATATATATATATATATATATGGGGAGAATACTTGTTTTCAAGAATGTATACGTCTATATTCTATTATTTTTATATCCATTTGTTGCTCTTTACTGTAGCAATCACACAAAAGTAGAGAAAATGTGTTTTTTAGCCTGTGTGCAAAGCAAAAGAGAATGATGCACCAACAGCGTCACTGTGCTGTGTATCTCACCGTCCATCACACGGAGACCAGTGCAGCAGACTAGTTATTATAGCAAATATGTCCACTTGGTGTGAATAGCAAATGTAATTGTTGCATTATTTGTGGGCCATCTTCTTACCTTTACTACCTAGTCTTTCGATATATATATATATATATATATATATATATATATATATATATATATATATATATATATATATATATAGTTTTTATTTTTCTATCACCAGGCTGGCTTCTGCAGTTACACATTCATCTTTAAAAAAATATTATAATTACTATCTTTTTTGGCATGAAAGACTGGTGAGACTCTCTTTCCCTACTATGGTGCTCCCTTGCGATGTGTATCACAGCAGAGCACACGAACATAACTGTGTGAACCACAGATAGAAACCTCTATATTTACAGTGTGTGTGTAACAGGGCGGAGGCTTCATGTTGCTGCTTTGAACTGACGGAAAGGGGTCCACATGTTGGTTGTAAGACGGGAGCACGTGCAAGCTAACGCTAACGCCGCGTGGCCTTCTGCTCAGGAGTGGAGGTTGAGCGCTGCAGCTGCTGCTAGACGTTTCTCCCAGACATTCAATTCAGTGCTGTACATTGCCAAAAAAACAACAACTAAAAACACGTCATATACATTCTGACAACTGGTGCTATTTAAACACATCTGTGGTGCTTCTTTTCTTTTTTTAAGTTGGATGTTTCCTTGCTTCAGACAAAATGTAGCTACACAATCCTGTACTGTACTGTATGGTTGCTGTCGGTCAGCGTTCAATTTAGATGGTTTGCTTTGACTGCTCGCTGTTTCAGGGAATACACAGATCGGACGAGGCTGACATTTTAGAGTGGCGGATCTAAAAAAGCAAGGAAGTCGAAACAGGGCAGTTCATTCAGATACACGTGTCACGACGGGTTGAGTTTACAAGTCTCTTGTTCCTTTCTTTTCTTTCCTTTTTGCTCTGATCTTGCTTCAAAGTTCGATGTATTGGTGGCGGCAAATAGTGTCCACACGTTGTGTTTGGTGCTGAGTGAACAGATATGCTCACCATGACTTTTGATACGGTATTTCATCCTAGACATTCAGCTCCCTCTCTAGTCTTTCTATCAGGTCGGTCAACATGCTAACATGCTAACCCAGGTGCCCTTCTATTGAACAGAAGACGCAACATCATCAACCAGTTCTTCTGCGCTCGAGCTGCTCACAATCCCACCCTTAGGTGAAGGTTGCCGCTTCTTACGGGGCCTGTAGTGTTACTATGTTCGTAGACCGGAGGGAGCATTGAAATATTGTCTCTTGAAGGTGTGTAAAAGTAGTTAACGCTCACCTTTTTGGGAGCCTCTGTCCATAAAAAAACGTCATGTTTTTTTAAGTTACCTGTTTTGTTTGTTTCATCACAAAATGCAATACAGGTGGAAGAAGAACAAACTGAAGTTGTCTCCTATTAATTGTTGTGTCTTCCTGAGATGTGTAGAACTGCTTTGAGTTTCAGACTTTTTTCTTTTCATGACCTTCTGGTAAACAACAAAACAATCGTGTGAGTGTGTTCACTGTTCGTTACAGGCGTAGACAACTCAGTACCTCAAATTGTCTCTTTGTGGAAAACTTCAGTCCAGATATGTAACCATTCAGTTTATTTTCTCTTGTTTTTTATGTTCACCATCTCAGAGAAGTCAGTACACATGATGCTTTTTTTTTTTTTTTAAATATATTTGTTGGCACAAACACTAACAAGAATGTATGGCTATTGTAATTCCTGCTCACTCCCACTCTTTCTAAAATTGAAGCTTTTCAAGCAAACAGTCGTTGTTTTTTTTTGTATTTCAAATGTCTTGGTATGCTTGTTGTAGTTGTATATTCATAATGGTGTATATTACATCAGTTTTTATTTATTAAAATGTTTAAATTTTCTAAGATGACTGTTCTTGTTATTGAGCAGTGGCCTTCATCATTGATACATGCAGAGAGGTGAATCAGCACTGTGTTAAAATGCCATATCAGTGTTTTTCTTTCCACAATACGTTCCCTACTGTTTGAAGCTAGTGATTTCCATTCATTGCATATGTCTACATAGAAAATACAAATATCTAAAACACAACATCAAGATCTGCAAAGTTGTTCTCATCACTACATCATCAATTATTCAGAAGTGTGTATGTTAAAGTATTTTTGAGTATGAATACTAAATTTTGTTATACAGTACAGTGCTAAAAGTAAAAAGTATATCATTTGGAACGCAGCTTAAGTTTTGAAAACAAATGCCACGTTTGATACATCCACATTTTCTGTGTAACGGTAATATAAATCACTATATTATAAACTATTAGCCTCATGTTGTGCAATGAAGGTTAAATCGGTTAACAAAGATATCTTGTGTGGTTGATGATGATAATAATTATAAAGGTTTATTATATAGCACTTAATAAAAGCAGCAGCATTTACAAAGTTCTTTGCAAAGGCTGGCTACAGGCGAAAAACATGTCTCTTTCATCCACTTGCAGCACCACCAGCATTGATAAAAGTTCCTGCAATCCCAGTCAAGTCCAGACACATTACATTCTTATTCTTACAAAATAATTGTGTGTCTTAAATGATGCTAAAATATCGTCATCAATTACTCAACAGCATGTGTTGCGATGTGATTGTGGAAAAAAACTACATCAACCACAATGCCCAGTCAACGATGACGTCAGAAAACACACCTCCCACTGTGATTGGTTGAAGTGCTCCTGCTGCACGGCTGAAGGTGAAGTGGGTGCCAGTGTGTGACTCTCACAGTCCAAAATGTCATCCTGTGGACTTTTAACCATGCGCACGCACTTATGCAAACGCCTGGTAAGTGATAGCTTGTAAAACAAATACGTTGTTTGTGTCCGTCTGTTGTATTCCTGCAGAGCAATAGCGCCGGCTGTCTGTAAACACAGGGCCCGGTGGCTCACTTTGAGCAGCTCAGCTAACCTGTTCGGGTCGCCCTTGACCAAAGTAGTGAACACCTGAGAAGTCAAAAGTTGCTCGAGCGCTTTAGCGCTCTTATGTCACCTTTTATTCGCAACGCTTTAACACCAAAGTCTGCTTTCTCTTCAAACTAAAGGTATTTACAATTAAAAGCAACAATAGACGCTAGCTTAAATGAGTATTACAACAAAAGAGCCAAAAGTTGGTATTTTTAACAGGTGACGGGCACAAGTGTGACCGACACGACACCGAGCCCCTGTCACCGTTTTAGCCGTTATTCTGTGCTTTAACTTAGCAAGTTAGCTAACAGCTGCTTGTGAGCGCACTTGTTGTTAGCATAGCCAACGTGTTTCTCACGCTTCTGTCGCGGTACTCGGACAGCAGACTTGACTGGAAAGCTGTGATACAACTTGTGAAAGCTTACGTTACGATAAGAAAGGAAAGGTGCTTTATCCCCATATTTGTCCTGCCCTTGTAGGCTCACAAGTACCTGTCAAGAACCTACACGTCTCGGCCCTCGCTCAATGTGAGTACCAGTACCGGACATTTCATAACCTCGTCACATGTAATTGTTTGGACTGCACACTTAATAATGCAGACTTAATACATGCACGGTTTCAGGAAGTCGTCATCGTCAGTGCGGTCCGCACTCCAATGGGCTCCTTCAGAGGCAGCCTGGCGGCGGTACCAGCCACCAGACTGGGCTCCATTGCCATTAAAGGAGCCATCGACAAAGCAGGTATGTTCAGATGGGAACTGTTCTCCTTCATTGAGGCCTGTCCACTGCCCCTGGCTGTATGCAAGCATGGAAGAGCGAATACACCAGATAAATAGGGTCACCTGTATACATGAGTATGTGTACCGAGCGCTGCAGCAAAGGGGGAAGCCGGCTGTGTGTATATTTTGTGAGTTGACCTTGTGTTCCTGGTGTGTAGGAATCGCTCCAGAGGAGGTGAAGGAAGTCTACATGGGCAACGTGCTTCAGGCAGGAGAAGGGCAGGCCCCCACAAGACAAGCCCTGCTTGGAGCAGGTATCCTGCCCTCGTTGCAACGATTTGTACTGCGACAAAATATTGATGTCCAGAAACGTCTCGGCAAACCGGAAAGGGTTGCGCTTAAAGCAGGATTGTCATGTTGTTTGCCTGTTGGAGCTGTCGCTACCGAGCGGTAGTTCTTGATTATAATGTGTAGTCCTTTTAATGGAAACATATCAAGATAGAATATATGAGATATTGCGATTGACAATTACACCGTCAAGATTGATAAATAATGATGAATGTGCACATACCCACTCAAATTTCTCTCAAATTTGTTTTGCACTAGAGCTCCTTTTTTATAAAATCTGAAAAATAATTTTCATTTGTCAAGTATTTGATTCACAGAAAAGTATCCATAAACATGTTTATTTATTTTAGACTATTATTTATATAACTACCGGAAAACATACTATATATTATTCTCTCTCGTTAATGAGATATGAAATTACCTATATTGGGTGGGAAGCTTGTGAGCAGCTAATGGGTTCTGATTGTCTTTTTAAAAAATCCTCACTTAAATGCTGTCACGGCTACAATATATTTAATCAAAGCTTGCAGCTCAAAGGTGTCACAATATTTATTTTTAGCAGCTTACAGAGACCTTGTATTGTATTATTGACCTCAAAGATTAAAAGGTTCAAAGCTAATGTGACATAAATAACAGTAATGGTTCACTCTAAGTAATATCGTACTATTATGAAATATGCGGTTCCCCTGTGTCAGACTGACATGCAAATGCATAGCTGAGTGAAGGTCAAGATAATATTAGTGTTTTCTATTCATTTTTAGCAAATGCAAATAAGTCTGTTTATACCTTCAGGCTTGACCCTCGGCACTCCAGCAACCACCATCAACAAAGTCTGTGCCTCCGGGATGAAGGCCATCATGTTGGCAGCCCAGAGTCTAATGTGTGGACACCAGGTAGCGTCAGAATTAAATACACTCTCTCTTCTGCTCGCTCAAATATTACATTACATGTCATTTAGCTCACGCTTTTATCCAAAGCGACTTACAATAAGTGCATTCAACCGTAAGTACGAAGTAGGAACAACAAGAATCAAGACAGAACAATTTCTCAAATAAAAATATATAAACAAATCTGATTCCTGGCAAGATCCAGGAAAGCTTTGTTGTCACCAAAAACAAGCTTTGTCGTCCATAAGATGTGATTACTTGCACGCCGTTAAAGTGTTGTCATCATAGACGGCACAGCTTTCAGTTCTTTGACAGAGTTGCTGTAGTTAACAAATCCTGTCAAACATAAGATGCAGAGGAAATTAATTTTTAAGAACAAAAGCTGCTGCTGCGTATAAGTGTGTGGCTGTCTGTGTGATCCAAGGACGTGATGGTGGCAGGAGGCATGGAGAGCATGTCCAACGTACCGTACGTGATGACCAGAGACACCCCGACCTACGGAGGAGTGAAGATGGAAGATCTCATCGTCAAGGATGGACTCACTGACGTCTACAACAAATTCCACATGGTAACTATCAAGCTCCTGTTTAAAATCACAAAGTCATATATTTCTATTCTACTTGGAGATGTCGTTAGGGTGCATTGGGAAAAAAACAACTTTATAAACCAGTTAAATAGTTTATAAAGTGAATCTTTCTTTGCTAGTTGGATACATTTCTGTTTGGAAAAAAATGAGTTTGGTTGAGGTGTGATGCAGGCCACATTTTATTTAATTATTTCGTTGGAAAGCATTGATCAAAACTATTTTTGCTTGTTTATTTAATTATTTTATATTTTTGAGAAATTTGTGAAAGGGGAAAATGTATTTGTACTTTAATTATGAGTTATGTTACGGCCTGCCTAGGGTTCCTAGGGGTGCACAGGCCTAACACGCATGCAGAAGGAACAATAGCCTTTTGAAAAGGTGGAACAAAGGGGAAACAACAAGGTGGGTGAGGTATTAAAGTGGCAATGAAAATGGTTTATTTACAGCTTTATCAGCGCGCACAAAAAAGGAGAACAACTAAAACGGAAGCAAAAACCTCAGGATCTCAAAAGCCGAAATAACGAACTAAAAACCCCACACTAGCCGGAACAAAGTATTTCTTTCTTATCGGTGCAAAAGGAAGAACAATACTGACCTTCCTGCCTCGCCTTAATACAGGAGAAAACAAAAGTGACAACACAAATGGCAGAGAACTCCTATGTAGCTTCGCCCAAAAATGATACAAGCGGTAGCCTGCATTCAGTGTATAATCATGTAAATAATAATAATGTTTATATTATACCCACACAAGAGCATACAGCTGCCACATAAATGTGTGTGGAACAAAACATTTGTAATTTCATGCATTGTGTGTTTACGGACCGTGAAGTGGGGGAGGATGTATACATTTTTACTTTTAAATTGGATGTGTAGTTTGGCCGGTTTCAAGTTTGATCTGTTTTTCTGTTGCTTTGGCCTCGCTGTCTTTAACAGGGCAACTGTGCCGAGAACACAGCCAAGAACAGCAGCATCACCCGGGAGGAGCAGGACGCCTACGCCATCGGCTCGTACAGCCGCAGCAAAGCGGCGTACGAGGCCGGTCTGCTGGCCAAGGAGATCGTGCCGGTCAGCATCCCCCAGAGAGGTACAGCGAGTTGGTCTCTGGCCGGTGGCCGGTTACTGAATACAGCCACGCGTAGCTGACGTGGATATGGCTTTGCAGGCAAACCTGATGTGGTCGTGTCCGAGGACGAAGAGTGGAGGCGGGTCGACTTCAGCAAAGTTCCCAAACTGAGGGCCGTGTTCCAGAAAGAGAACGGTAACGGTGCTGCTGTGGTTTTACTCATTACCAGAACCTTAGTGACTCTTTGAAATGTAATTACATCCTCTTCTCAATTTTCAACCGTAAGTCTTTTCTTTTTTTAGGGAAAAGTAATAATGGTAATCATTACTTTTTTTTATTTGAATGTACATTTTGTTCTCGCCTGCTCTTCAGGCACAGTGACGGCGGCCAATGCCAGCACGCTGAACGACGGAGCAGCCGCTCTCGTTTTAATGACCGCTGATGCTGCGAAGAGACTCAACGTCACGCCACTGGCCAAGATCGTCTGTAAGCTTCATACACACACACACACACACACACACAGACGCGCATTGACACACAGACAGACACAGACAGCTGTTCTTGCAGAGCTTAACTAAAAATGAGGTTGTGACACACGGCAGATCTGCAGATGAAACGTAACACTGTTGCATTTATTCTACAAGTTCATACTCAGAGAAACCGGTATGCTAGTTGAAAACAATAAAAGGTTTGTTGGATATGAGTTTAGGCAGTTAGAACAGTGTGTGTGTGTGTGTGTGTTATATTACAAGATTGATATGTAATGTTTATTCTTCCAGCTTTTGCTGATGCTGCTGTTGCACCTATAGATTTCCCCATTGCTCCTGCATTCGCTGTTCCAAAGGTGAGTACTTGTAAATAGTAAGTTTTGGGTCTGAACCAATACTTATATTTACCTAATGTTAACTGAATATTATACTACACAATAAAGGAATTACTACAAATTACAATAAAAAACAATAAATTGATCGTAATAAATTTCAATTATCATGATAACTGTGGTTATCCTCATCAGTGACATAACAGAAGCTGAAGAAGAATTATTACCTATAAACAAACAAACCTTGGCAATATCCTCTTTTTTTTATTTCTTGACTTTAGATTACCTTATTTCCAGTATGTTTTAGTGCCATTTTAAGAGTTGTAAGCTTCTTTGACATGTTCAGCTGTGATTATGGAACATTTGTTATTCCCCCAAACACAATCTGTTCAGGTCTGGCAGAGCACAGATACCGTCCACCAACAAAAGCCAGGTGAAATGTTGGCCCGCCATCAAATCACTCACAGGTTTAACGTTGCTCAGTGGCCGCCGATATGATCGGTCGCAGAAGCCGTTTATCAGTTCATGTGGTGACCGCACAAGATGAAACTGAGAAGTCGCTGCCAGAATGTTTTTTCCTCTGCGCCTGTGTGTCAGTGCACAATCGGCAGGATCTTGAACACTCGTCCCCTCACTGACACGTGGAGGGAAAAGCTTGAATAATTCAGTAAGGAAAGGATCGCATTTTGATCAACTACTTCCCCGACGTGTTATGAAATGTCCGGATCGGCTCCAATATGATCCCACGGATTCCAGGAAATGATGGGACTGTTGGCACAGCAGTGACCCTGGCAGGGTTTCTCTATTCCTTTTATGTGCTTTTCTCTTTCACTATTTTATGGCTCAGCTGCGGGAGGCAAAATGTTTTTGTGAACCATTCAGGAGGGACTGAAAGGAATTTCTACATATTTACCACAAACGCCTGGACTTAAGGGTCATCTGATTTACAATTCGGTGATAAAAGGTCACTTAACTTAAGAATTCTGTAATTACGACAATTTCTATTTTCATAGGATAAAATGATGAAGTGATGATGCTCTGGACAAACATGGATGTCAACTGCATCTTGACTGGTTGGCGGAGATGTACAACCATGAGGCGATAGTTTTAGATTTATGTGTGTGTATTGTGGTTGAACATGCACAAAATTAAAACATAATAATTGTCTAATCAAGATTTAATTACTATTAATCTAGTTGAAAATGGTGTTTTTTCTTTTAATATTTAACTCCAGAAGAACTAGAATTGTTTAAACAGTGACAAAGAAATATGCCCCAGCCTGAACCACAGTCCTGTTATAACAACATACTACTTCCATCGTGTGTGTGTCTGTGTCTCAGGTCCTGGATGCAGCAGGGTTGAAGAAGGAGGATATCGCCATGTGGGAGATCAACGAAGCCTTCAGCGTGGTCGTGCTGGCCAACATCAAGATGTTGGACATCGATCCCACTAAAGTCAACGTGAACGGTGGAGCCGTGTCACTGGGACACCCCATCGGGTGAGGAGCAGAGACTCACACCGACTGTCAAAAGAACAAAAACACTCCCACTGAGCTTCTCCCAGGAAGAGAGGTGTTCACCGAAAGTATCTCCTCTTTTATTCCTTTCCTTTGCTGTGGAAACGGATTTGACTGTTGACATATTTATTCTGATCCAGTGGAGTCGAAGACAAAAGAAGTTCAGACAAATTATCCCAAAAAGTACCCTTTTTCAAAATATACACATGTACATTCCAGGCCTGTTTCCAAATGTCGCCCAGACCTCTGTGGATGCTTGTTTTGAACCTTTCTACTATGTAGTTTGTTGGTTTTGTAGAACAGTAGCACATTTGCATTTATTTCTTTACCTTTACTGGTGCAACATTTCTTTTGTACTTTGACTCTGTTTATTTTATTGGCCTTTGACCGACTACAACTCATCTCGCTTTTCACTTGTGAATTATAATTGCACGATATGTCTATACAGAAAATGTTATGAATCAGTAATACTGTATTTTCTCTTTCTCCTGTTAGGATGTCTGGGGCGAGAATCGTGGGTCACATGGTGCACAACCTGAAGTCAGGCCAGTACGGACTGGCAGGCATCTGCAATGGAGGGGGTGGAGCTTCATCTATTTTGATCCAGAAATTGTAGGAATCTTGAAGGGCGAACCTCTCTCTCCCTGAAACACTCTGTTGAACTCCAAATGGCGAAGCCGTCTGTAAACTCCACTTTTTACTGTGAAGATGGCTTCTGTTACAACTGTACTGCCGGTGGCCTTAATATGACTTCATGTGACACATGGCATCACGACTCCAGTGTTTATAACACTCCTTTGTTCAATGAAACAACATTTAGCAATATTTAAAATTTGAATTGAAATTGTTAAATAAATAGTTTTTATGAAACTACCTTTTTGTGTTATTGATTCTCTCTGACTAAAAGTTTGACCTGTATTAATAATAATTCACAACATTACGTTTTCATAATAAAAGAACTTAAACTACAGTGATATAGAGGTGGCGCTGTGATTTTAACTTTGGCCACTAGGTGCTGCTGTTTTCCCTGTAAGGTTGAGTGCACTCGTCTATGTTGCAGTGAAGAACCAATCAGAGCGTGTGTGTGTGTGTGTGTGTGTGTGTGTTACAAAAATACCAACAAATAATAATGCACTGTTCATCCAAATACTGTACAAACAAATGCTCAGTATATTTTCGTGGCAATAATGAGCAAGTAACTTGTTTAAAACGAGCCCCCAAAATGTATTTAGAGTCAAATTTTTCCCAATACACAGGTAATAAATAGCTGGTTATTTGTGTGACTACAAACGCATTATTTCCAGCTCTGCATTTTCCTGGTATTTTGGTAATTCACTTATTTGAAAGTGTCCCCTAAATTGTATTGAAAATCTCCCAAATGTTATTTAAGGATTTCTTTCCGCAATTTACCACAATCCCCTACACACTTTGTGTGAACATCTAGTTTAGACCATATCCTTGTACAGTGAAGGTATGGGAAATATTGACTCAGTTTAGATCAGCGTGTTAAAAAGTATCCCACGTTGGCGGTGATGTCACTCTGTCGGACTCTAAAGGCTCTTTAGGGGACCACTTTGGTCCTTGATGGTTTCCTGTTCCTGTCAGTTAACGGTCAAACGTTGAGTTACATATTAACAGGGTCTGAAAGTCGCTCAGCCAAAAGAACTGTTAAGCCCACCTCCCCGTTTGTTTGGCTGTTACTGATTAAACGATCAGACATTTCTTGTTGGCAGGATGGACAATAATGTGCACAATGTAAGAACAAAGTCTCTTCCTCTTGACTTAAGTCTTTTAGTTTGGTTCTATAGGGCCCTATCTGAATGACGCTCGTCACCTGTTGACTTTTCCTCTAAGTCAGTGGTTATATCGCATACAAAATTATATATATATATATATATATATATATATATATATATAAAATTGTGCTGCAAGATTAGATTTGTGTACAGACTTTTTTCCAACTGTTCTGTAAAATCTGAGGTGGTTTCGAGGGGAAAATGTCATTAGTGCAAATCCCAGTCTGTGCATATGACTCAGCACAGTGTTGAGCTCCTAAATGAGGTTTTTCCTTGCCACAAATCAATGGACGGCCCTCTCCTCATTAATCTCACTTTTATTCAGCTTATCTTTAGCCCGGCTGTGGACAGAAGATAATGAGTATCCGTGCAGGCTTCCATCAATATTTGCTGTTTGCTCTTTTCATTTTTTCCTGAAGTGTTGCCTATAGATCAAGCGGCGCACAAGAGGCTGACTTGTGCACACAGTGGATGGGTGTGGCTGTTGATTACGTGGAGGAGTGGGGAGGGCGAGGGAGAGAGAGAGAGAGAGGTAGTGGAGAGACAGCCGGACTGACAGCCAGACAGAGAGACTGACGGACAGACAGAGACGGACAGACAGAATGCTCAATAAAATTCCTGAAGATTTTAAGGTTGGTGAAAACCTGGTGTATGTTGTCAAAACATGTTTTTTTAAACTCATGGGTGAGCATACTCTGGTGACTGTGAGCATTTCTTGGTGTTGTTTTTTGGAAATTTGGATCCAAGACTGAGAATTCTCTGTTTTTATTTAACAAATAAGTTTAAAAAAACTGGGATTTCTCAGTGTTTTGGAGAAAGGTAGTATTTCTGCTATGTACTTTTTTAACGTTTCGTCTCTTGACCTGACATTCTATTGAGCAAGTTGTTCAATCTAATGGTTTTGTATCCTGAAAGTTTCTGTAATTGAAGCTACACATCAGTCATAAAGTAAGTCATGTATTAAAATGCTTTATGACCTTTTCAAGGTCCTCCAGTGTAACCAGTGACAATATGAATGATGATCAGATAAATTCAATTTCACAGCAAGAGGCAACATTTCCCGTGTTTTCACATGTTTTACATCTGTTTTGAACAGTTTACTCTTTATTTATGTGATTGTTTTTTTTCTGAGTAAATCCAGGACTCATTGTGTTATCTTCAGAATGTTTTTATTCCTTAAATCTATTTACCTCATCGCCAGGCAAGCGGTTCCACCTATGACAACGCAGGGTTCCAGCCTGAGGACTGGAGGCCGCCTCCCAGGGCCCCTCAGCAGGGTGCCTACCCTTCCCTCCCACCAGTGACCCCCAGCTACGTTGCCGTGTCTCCCTCAACCATCAACACCCACCACACCTCGACGCCTGGAACGCCGCATAACATGGCACATGTTGTGCAAAAGACAGGTACGGATGATTCATGTTGCGTCACCAGCCTTTTGTGAGGCGATACTGTGTGGTATGAAAAGGGAGGTCCAGTCAGCCAGAAGGCAAATATCCAGAACATAAACCTCTCATTTAATCATTTAATCAGTAACAGCATTTGTATTTATCATGCAGAAACAGGGCGTCTGTCTTAAATCTTGACGATATCACTTTTAAAAATAGGAAACGTGTTCTTCCTTTTCCTTATGGAAGGAAGCATGAGCAATACAATAAACTGCTGCTGTCTTACTTATTAACTTCTATTTCTCACTAACGTACAGTCATACTCACTCAGAGTCTCACTAACTTCGGCTGGGTTGCACCAACAGGACAGGTTTATACAGGTGTATATTTAATCAGGGGTGTGTTGCACATCTTAACTTTAACCCTGGATTAGTTAAACTAGTTTAAACCAGTGTTAAAACAGGATTAGTTTATGTTCAATGTCCGCCATGATGGATTCCGAGGAAATGTAAACAAATTCACAATGTACACTTAACAAATACGGAACTAAATAACCCTAAAAAAAATTCTCCTTGGAGATTAATAAAGTACTTTTTACTTTTCATTCATTAAATAAATGCAATGTTTTTCCTAAACTGACCTTGTAGCATAAAATCACAAAGCTGCTAGGAGCTGGAGAAGTGTTGGCACGGCAACGTTCCTGTCACTTCCATGCTTGATTGCTGGTCCAACCTTCACATTGAGGTTCATGACTCCTTTGTGAATCTATACGCTGTGAAAACTCGCTGTTGTCATAAAATTCAATTTGGTTTAACTTATCTCTAATTTTCCTGCGAGGAACTCTTTCCTCTAACTCCATCCAGCGAAGATATGCAGCCATGTTGTCAAGAAACCTCCTCCTGCGTGGTTTAAATATAACTGCTCATCCTGGCTTAGTCTAGGTTTAAAATAACTGGTGCAACAGATTTGATTTTAATCTTCATTTAAATGAGAATTAAACCGAGATTACCAAAGGGTTAGATTTACCCAGGATTAATTGTAAGCTAAGGTTAAACTAGGTTTAAAGTTTGGTGCAACTGAATTAAAAGACAAACCTGGTTTAAACCTAGTTTAAGAGTTAATCCTTGTTGGTGCAACCCAACCCTAGTCTTACTAACTTACAGTCTTACAAACTTACAGTCTTACTAACTTAAAGTCTTACTAACTTACAGTCTTACTAACTTAAAGTCTTACTAACTTAAAGTCTTACTAACTTACAGTCTTACTAACTTAAAGTCTTACTAACTTAAAGTCTTACTAACTTACAGTCTTACTAACTTAAAGTCTTACTAACTTACAGTCTTACTAACTTAAAGTCTTACTAACTTACAGTCTTACTAACTTAAAGTCTTACAGACTTACAGTCTTACAAACTTACAGTCTTACTAACTTAAAGTCTTACTAACTTACAGTCTTACTAACTTAAAGTCTTACTAACTTACAGTCTTACTAACTTAAAGTCTTACTAACTTACAGTTTCACTAACTTACAGTCTTACTAACTTAAAGTCTTACTAACTTACAGTTTCACTAACTTACAGTCTTACTAACTTACAGTCTTACTAACTTAAAGTCTTACTAACTTACAGTTTCACTAACTTACAGTCTTACTAACTTACAGTCTTACTAACTTAAAGTCTTACTAACTTACAGTCTTACTAACTTACAGTCTTACTAACTTACAGTCTTACTAACTCAGCTAAAAGAAGTCACGTTAGAAACATCGTTGCTCAGTAAAGTAAGAGGTTTTAATTACTCTCCCCTAGTTTTGGTGTTTATAATGCACAGAACTATTCCCCCATAACCGCAGTGTATTAAAGTCACATGGTCCAGCTTCAGACGAGTGATGCTCTCGTTACTGAGATGCATAACATGCATTACCTCACAAAGACGCATTTGTTAGAATAAAAAGAAGGTAAACTAAATCGTTGGAGCGATAACGACTTTAAATGCTGCGTCGGTCCCCATCATGGCCGTGTTTCAAGCACTTTGTCATCACATTGGTGACTCGTGACGAGCGCTGTGCGACTGTGTGGAAGTCGTTGGGATGGAGAAGGAAGTTAAATCTCATGTTTCCCTATTTTAAAAAAAAAGTGCACTCCTTTTGCACAGGAACCACAAGACCTACGAAAGGAAAGGAGATAATACCGACCCACAATTCCTTGCGGCTGCAACATTAAAAGTGACGAGCATACCGTAGAATAGATATAGGCTTAAATATAATGTACAGCAGGAGAAGAAACATATCAAAGACCAACCCCTGCTCTTCCAAAATGATGCTGTAGCCTCTCTTCATGTTATTAGGATTCCTTCTCTTTTCATCACGTTTATGAAGGTGTTATAGTTTTGAAGCATGAAGACATTTATCGCGATTGCTATATGAGACTGTAAATCATAACTTGTTTTATGAACACCATAAGCAACACCATGAGTAATATACAAGTGAAATAGATTGTTTTGGTACGTCACAGATGTGCGCAAATGTATGCAGATGTATGCAAATGTCCCCAATGCAAATCTTGCAGACCTTGCTGTAATTCTCTGTGTACTGATCCGTCTCTCGCTTTGTTCTGCTTCACTTTATCAAAGTCGACCTTTGCAGAGAGAACGTTGTGCTCTGTGCTCTGCTCTGGGTCAGAGTTGGACCGTCCAGCTGCATCATTTCAAGGAAATAATCATCCTGAAAGGGATTTCTTTCTGGGCGGATGAATTTTGCTGTGTGTCATCTTCAATTACTCGTAACATGTAGACTGATATTTAGACATCTGAACAAAATATCACATGTGTAGCCTTCAATTATAACACCAACGTTCTTCAAATAGCCTTAGTGGTTGCAGAGATACACCCTTTTTAGTTTGGGTAAGCAATTTTCAAGCAGAGCGCTAACATGAGGTTGTTTTTCTTTTGTATAAAAGAAAGCAATTTAGCATTAACACACGGCCCCTCCAGGTTGCCGTCATATCATTTAATTTCTTCATAAACACAATGCAGCAAGAAGAAGCTTCACTCTGTTGTTCTTTAAAACTGAATTTTGGATCTGGCTTATCTTTAGTTTTTGTCTCTGCTCAGCCCACTTGCATTGAAGAGCATGCAACGTGTTTTTTGGTCTTGTGTTGCAGGAACAAAGTTGTGTTGGAGCAAATACTTCCTGTGTGCGTTCCTGTCTTTCCTTCTCATGCTGGCAGTTGTCGGCATCTTGCTGTGGTACTTCTGTAAGTTCATTCACAGATGCTTTGTCGCTGCGTATGTGCGTCACATGTCATCACTCAAACGTGCTTTCCTGCACGCTGCACACGTGTGTCCGCAGTGTACTACCAGTGTTTACTGGGGAGGACGTGTGGACGTGGTAAGAGGTGTTTGAGCCACTCCCAGTGGTGCGACGGCAAGAAGGACTGTCTTAACGGGGAGGATGAATCCGAGTGCTGTGAGACACCAACACACACACACACACACACACACACACACACACACACACAAACACACACACACACACATACACACACGTTGACATCCACTACCGTTCAAAAGTTTGGGGTCACTTAGAAATGTCCTTATTTTTCAAAGAAAAGCACAGTTTTTTTCAATGACGATAACATTAAATGAATCAGAAATACAATCTATACATTGTTAATGTGGTAAATAACTATTCTACTTGGAAACGTCTGGTTTTTAATGAAACATCTACATAGCAGCATCACTCCAGTGTTCTGATGGTACATTGTGTTTAGAAGACTAATGCATGAGTAGAAAACCCTTGAAAACCCTTGAAAACCTTGTAAAGTGATGTCACACAGCTGAAAACAGCTCTGCTGGTGAGCGAAGCTATAAAACTGTTCTTACTTTGAGCTAGTTGAGGATCTGGAGCGTCACATTTGTGGGTTTCATTAAACTCTCAAAATGGCCAGAAAAAGAGAACTTTCATGTTAAACTCGCCAGTCTCTTCTTGTTCTTAGAAATGAATGCTGTGTGACCCCCAAACTTTTGAACGGTAGTGTACACACACACACACACACACACACACACACACACACACACACACACATACATTCATTCGGTCGCCAGTGAACGCCATGGCGGCTAAGGAGCGTTGTCCTCTCTGCTTCACAGTCCGCCTCCGCGGGACCAACTTCCTGCTGGAGGGTTACTTATCAGACAAGAAGATATTTGTGCCGGTGTGCGCTAAAGACTGGTCCAGCTACCACGGGAGAAAAGTGTGTGAGCAGATGGGATACAAGAGGTGCTGACACGCCGCCGGTTCTGCAGAGTCTGACTGCCGCACAACACACACTGCGACATACAAAGCCACTGGTGTCTTTGAATTTCCACGCGAGAACTATTTGTCGGCTGTGTGTGTCACATGAAGCTAAAGAAGACCATTGAAAAACCAAATGATCTTAAGAATAACAGAAGCAAAGAGACCAACATATTCATATTTTAAGGGGCACTTGAGGTCACTGTGAGGAACGTTTTAACCGCAAGTGAAAGTCTCTTCTTGTCACCGGCCGATTTTGTCCACAGGGGCCCCCAAAATCAACACAAAATGAAAGTTCCTCACTAAGTGCCTTATGAATTCAGTAAAGAAAGAAAAAAAGGGGAGACATTGTGCAGATTAACATATATTTTTTATAATTGCAATCTGGAAGGAGCTTCCCTCATATCAACATTGCATGACCTGCTATCTAAACTATTTTTTTTAAAGTGTGTTGCTCTTCCCTCGCTGATCCCATGTTTGTGTTTGTCCATCCCACAGCAGTGTGTATGCGGCTTCCTCCCAAACCAATGCAGGTCCTTTGGCCTTGAAAGGATACTTGAAGCTGAAGCCTGGAAGTTACTATGGATCACATATGCTTTCCCATCTCTTGTACAGGTATAAAACCCACACCGATTATTGACCCGAGACACAGTGTACACTGAATCTGTCTTATTCCACATGGTGTAAATGTAGAACTCCTCAATAAGTGTTTATTTTTTTTGTCTTGAATATCAATTTCTGTCATCTTTTGCAGCCCAAGCTGTCCGGTCGGAGCAGTCAAGCTTCAATGTATTGGTAAGATATTGCTCGACCTCGGGAAATAACTACCGCTCTGTGATATGTAGGAATTCAGGGGACATGAGCAAAGTTCTGAGAATGTGAGTCAGCCATCCAGACGGCGGTGCTTCTTCTGAAAACATAAGGCTTCTTTCTTCGTGTTAAATCGAGATTGCGGAGAGGGTTTAACCCGATACAGTAGTCGCATCGTGGGTGGTACGACGGCACCAAACGGGGCGTGGCCGTGGCAGGTCAGTCTCCAGATCAACGGTCAGCACGTTTGCGGCGGCTCCATCATCAGCCCCGACTGGATCCTATCGGCCGCACACTGCTTCCAAAAGTGAGTGTCTAGCCTTTACGCCATGGCAGGGCCATATTATTTCATCTTTTTCCTGCGGTAGACGTTCAGAAAATGATTTTCCCAACCTCTGACTACTTGACCTCTGGGCAGGTTCTCCTCTCCTGGATCGTGGAATGTGATGTCGGGCGACGTGAGCTTACTTCAGATGAGCAACAACTGCTATGGCAATACAGTAAAAAAAATTATCAGTCATGCAAAGTACAACTCGCAAACTCACAACAATGACATCGCTCTCCTGAAGCTCAATGCGCCTCTTAAATTCTCAAGTAAGTACTCGCAAGCAAAAGGTACATTTCATCACTTCAACGATCATGTCTTCATCGGTCACGGCAAGAAACGCAAGACATGTTTATGTCCCAGGTAGGGTGCAGCCGGTGTGTCTCCCCAACAGCGGCATAAACATCTCTGCTGGACATGAAGGCTGGATCACAGGATGGGGAGCGCTGCGACCAGCTGGTGGATATTTGTTCCAACTCTCCATGTGCACTTTCTGAATTTTTCATTCCTCCCCTGTAAATTATTTATTCCAAAAGTTTCAGGTTGAAAGTCTCAGTGCTACTGTGGGTGTGGTAACCATTGATGTTCTTTCAGGACCGTCCCCGGACAGACTAAAGCAGGCCCAGGTGAGCATCTACAGCAGAGAGACCTGTAACAGCGCTCAGGTGTTGAACGGAGCAGTCACTGAAACCATGATCTGTGCCGGCAAGCTGCAGGGAGGAGTCGACACATGTCAGGTCAGTGCGCATTCATTCTCTCTGTCGCTTACACACACATACACACACACACACTGACCTGAGATATCGTCTCCTGCAGGGTGACAGCGGAGGGCCCCTGGTGGTCAAGGTGGGCAGTCTATGGTGGCTGGCAGGGGACACTAGCTGGGGGATCGGATGTGCTGTGAAGGACAAGCCTGGAGTCTACGGCAATGTCCCCTACTTTATCAACTGGATCTACAAACAAATGCAGGTACGGTATGTTTATGCAATAGAGAAGTCGTTCTCTGTATTCTGTATGAATGGGATTAGAATTGCTCAAATTTAATGGTTGCTTTTGAGTAATTCACTCAATTTAGCACGTCTCAGTTGCCTCCGCCAAACCAGTCGAGTTGCAGCTTGCGTCCGTCCAAAAATTGTCAAAATGAACATATGCATTCTTGAGTTATGGCCACAATTGTGTTACGTGAGGTCACAAACCTCCACATGAGTTCATCCTTGAGTCCAGGTGTATGAATTCCCTCAGGGCGTTCCTTAGATATCACGAGAACGGGACAGGTTGGAGGCCACATGACCTTTGACCTCCAACATTGAATCAATTCACCCCAGGAGTGAAACTAATGCAGAAGCGTCCTAAACCTGCATTCTTTCTCATGTCCAGTAGGGGGTGACTCTTGTTGTGGACTCTTCTTCTCTCTTGATTTATTCCCTCAGTAAACATTGTAAACATGAGTTTATGGTTTCAATCTCTAGTTTCAAGTCTTCTTCTGTGATTGACAGGTCGGGAGTTTGTTGGTTTTGTGTTTTAGAACTTTCACGGATTATTTTCAGTTCATGACAGTTAATCGTAACCTTCCGATCGCCTAAGAATGTCTTATCAAGCGTTCACTTGAACTTAGCTCCGCCCTCACTTGTGGTTGCAAAAAAACAAGATGGCGATGACAAAATCACAAAACTAGAGGCTTCAAAACTGTAGTCCACAAACTAATGGGTGACATCACGATGGTTCAAAAGTGGACCAATTTTGACGAAATCTTTTAGATATCCCATTCACAAGAATGGACCGGACGGACAACCCGGAATCCTATTATGCCTTTTAAAAAGACTAATAATGAATCATTATTCTAGTCACAAGTTCCTTGTTTTGATTCTATTTTCTTTCTTTTTTTTTTATCTCCACAGAGCGAGTGAACCCGAAGACGTTAATTAGCGGTCCTTCCTCTATCACACACCTTGCACTTTAAATCTGAAGCTGAGGGAACTTATTGATCAGGGACATTTTTCATGAAACAGAATCAAAAGGTTGTACAAACAAAACTGATGTATCATTTCATTATTTTTTATAGATTTAGTAGAACAAATTGAATGTTTGTATTTGAAGAAAAATCAAGCTATTTATTTGTTTTAATAAAACTGATATTGCTCAAAGAGCAGTTTTAATTTGACATTGTGTGACAAATGTAGACAGAGAGGTGAGGAACACACAACTTATTGTACACTCAACACTACTCTACACACATCCAAATCTATTTCTGCAAGAAGGTTAAAAGAATACTTCATATTTGATATGAATAGTTGCTTTAATCCGTTCATCCGCCTGTTGGCTCTCACCAGGAAGAACAAACTCTCACACTCAGTCTTAGAACATAAAACCTGCCTCGTGCTTCACTACAGTCGTCTACTACTGTGTCATTGACAACAAACACAGGCATGTAATGCTTCATTCGAGGTTATCCGCTGACACACCCGACACTTTGGAGACAGGACTGTCCTCAAACTATTTCCTCATTCTACTTTCAGTAAAGTTCTTTGTCAACTATGTATTTTTGAACATGTTTTTTTCAGACTTCAAATACCTTTGCTTACTTGATTTTCCGTGTTTTTAATCATGCTGTGTTTGTTTTTGTACCTTATTCCTTTTTATGTCTTCGTTATTGTGAAACTCGGTCAAGGCCGTCATTTCTCTCTATGACTCTGGTTAAACTTTTACTAAAGAATGGGGCGGCCTAGTCTCCCTATAGTTTGCATGTTGAAGTGTCCTTGAGCAAGACACTGAACCCCAGGCGCTTCTCAGCAGCTCACTGCTCCTAAATTGCTATGAATTGGTAAAAAGCAGAGACCAAACTTCATGAATGTATGCTATATGACGACCTAATAAAGTGATTAAAGAGATTGTTTTACTTTGTAACTGTGAATGTTTTCTTGAAATAGGAAGTGTGATGTTAACCCTGTAGCACCGAGAGTCAAACAGGTATCTCGCAAAACATAGTGCTACAGATGTCTCGTGTTTTTATTTATTAAATTCAACACCAAACCATTCAAGTTGTAAGAAAAACAGTGAGCAGATGGTGACAGCTTTGTGTGTGTGAGAGATGAGTGAGATGAACTTCCAAACTCACCGGCAGACGTTGACGGGAACGCCAAGAGCTGGAATGGGCGGCATATGTCAGGCTTACACCCGCCGTCTATCCGGTGAGGCAGACCAGGGATGGACTGACCTCTGTCCTCCTGCGCTCGTTGTTTACCCACCGGCGCTACAGAAAAGGTTTGGGGTCTGGATGCAAGCAGGGCTGCTGAGGGCCGTTCAGTGGTCTGCTGTGATGCTGGGGCTTCCTGGGATGATGATTTGCACCACCAAAATGCCCCAAAGTAGTTTCAAAAACATCCTTTGGTGTAGTGGCTAGCACTGATGCCTCACAGCAAGAGGGTCTGTGGTTCAAAACCCGGGCGGGGCGGGGTTCGGATACTGGTCTGGCAGGTCCTTCTGTGGGGAGTTTGCATGTTCTCCCCGTGGCAGCGTGGGTTCTCTCCGGGTTCTCCGGCTTCCTCCCACAGTCCAAAGACATGCTGCATAGGTTAATTGGACTCTAAATTGCCCGTAGGTGTGAATGGTTGTCTGTCTCTATGTCTGCCCTGTGATGGACTGGCGACTTGTCCAGGGTGTACCCTGCCTTCGCCCTTTGACAGCTGGGATCGGCTCCAGCGCCCCGCGACCCTAATGAGGATAAGCGGTTAAGATAATGGATGGATGGATGGAAAAAACAGCAAAATATGAGTTTGTATTGTTAAATAAACCGTATGAATAATTTTCCACCACTGTCATTCATCATTTATGCTTGAAAAAACAATAATTTGTCTTTTGTTGGGTTTACATCATCGACTGAACTGGTTTAGATGCAGTTGGGCGAGCTCTCAGGGCCACTGTAGGCTCAAACGGTAGTACTAGTAAGTCGCCAGCAGATGGCGCTGTCGCTTTGTGGCGTCAGAATGTAAACCGCGAGGACTCACGGAGTGAGAACGCTTTAGCGCGCGCTCAAACTGAGGGCGCAAGGAGCCGGGAAAAGACCGGAAATGCAGCTAAGGTCCAACTAAAACAGGACTTTTACACGTACGCAGGTGAGCTTGCTGGTGGCTTCAATTGTCTGCTGTGTTAAAAATATGTTTCTGGCTTTATTTTCGTTGCTTCATGTCGTTATCGTGTGCTTTTCTTTGGAAAAGTGTGTTGCGTTAACGTTAGCTGAAGCTAAGCCCTGCCCTCCTGCAGGAAACTGTTTTATTGTCTATTCATTGAAAGATTATAATGTGGTGAAAAGAAATGGAAACTAAGTAGTTACTTATGTTCTTCAGTACAATTTCCAGGGACTCATGCTTTACTTTAGTCTTTCCATTTTATGCTATTTTATAGTTATTTAAACTCCACATTTTGGAGCCAAATATTGTCACATTTTTACCTTGCAACATTTCTTTGAAAGTTTAGTTAGTTACTAGTGGACGTGCAGATTTACAGTGGTTTTATAATAAAAAATATGAATCAATTGGTTATGATGTGTTATTATTGGGTCAATAAAGTAATACACATTAGTCCCAGCTTTACCAACTGCAACATTAAAATGGTGAACACATTGATACATAAATAATTATAATACAGTGATTTCATATATGTGTTTCTGAAATTGGGCATAACGAGTGCTTTTACTTTAAGTACTTTATTATTATTTTTTGATAATACACTTTGACTTGAGGTCAGTGAGTAAACAGGCAGGACAAATACTCAACGGTGTCTTCTGTAGTTTAATTGGGACCAGTATTGTTGTGTGTGCATTATTGCATTTTAACTGTTTAATGGCAACAATTCCAAAAGTCTTGGGTCGGTTTGTCCTGTCAGGTGAGCTCGATAAGGCAGATCAGCAGCAGGAGCTCAGGGGGTCCCCAGGGTCACAGCGAAGACACCAACAGGTGGGAGGACAACAGCTGTTTACATGCAAGCCTTTCACTCTGAGTATTTTCACCCTGTAGTAGTGCTACCTTTAGTGAAGTAAGGTATCTGAGTACTTCTTCCACCACTGTGAGCTGATTGGACCTCTGCTCAGGGGAGTTACTGAGAGCTCCCCAATGTCAACATACCACTGGCCTTGTTCACTAGGACACCTACTGTCAATGGAATTGGGCCAAATCTCTGTAGTAGTGAAGTGAATGTTAATCAACCCTTAAGCAGCTAGAGAGTAAAGACCTTTTTTGTTCTGGCCTCAATTGTCCAGACATGAGGTTTAATCAAGCAAGTAGGTAAAACACCTTTCTAAGCTGTGTAAGAGATAGTCACAGAAAAAGCATCAAACTGAAACTTGGTTTTAGACTTCAATTTGTGTATCTCGACATGTTTGGACGACCCAGCCAAGAGGGAGATCCAGGCAGTGGTCCTTCCAGAGGAGACAAACCCAAGATCAGCGTCGGTGACTGAAAGGATGACGTGAGCCAGGTACCTGTAGTTTATATATAGTAGTAGTACAATATTTGTTTTGTCCGGTCACAAGTATTGAGCAAGTACTGTGGACCAATACCTTTATTGTGGTTACGTAACCAGCGAGGAAGTTAACAGTCTGAAGCCAATGTTTTCCGTCCGTTTTCCAGATGTTTGAAATAGCTTGAAAACTTGGATTGCCGTGATATTTTGAACAGAGATTCATGGCACTCAGAGGACGAATCCTATTGATTCTAGTGACCCCTTGTCCACCACCACTGTGAAGTTGACGTTTTATTGTCGATGTCTCAACTAACGGGTGGTGAATTTTGGACCGTACATCCAGTTACCAAACATCGTACTGATTTGAATTCTCTGTAAAGTACGATAGAATCACATGCATGTGATTTAGAAGTACTAGTACTACCATATGTAAAGTCAGTGTAGGAAGTTGAACTAAATGTGGAGCGTTAAAGCGTTTTCATGCGTTTCTACTCGTTTTAAGGTTGTTAGTTGGTATCAGCAGCTGCCAGCAGGTGTCAGTGTTGCTATGCGTACGGCATGGCTTCATGGGGAGAGAAGGAAAGTCTTGCTTGATCCAATCAGACAATGATGATGTCTGCGTGCAAAGTGAACACAGAGAGGTCTACTTTAGTAACAGCAGGAGCAGCAATCCAACTGTTTTCCGTCTGTCTGGTAAATGATGTGCTGCGTGAGGAGAAGGGAGTTCCATTTAAATGAAGCAGTGCAAAGAGAGTTGCTGGTCAAAATTCTTAAAAGTTGAGCTGACAGTCGGGCTGCAGCTATATTCATTAAGTAATCGAGTAGTTTTACTTATAATAGTTATATTAATGAATAATGAAAGTACACGGATGATACATACTTTTGCTTTATTAAGGGGAACAATAGTAACTATACAAAAGAGAAAATGAAATGGAACAACTTGGTTTATCTACATTTTTATTGCTTAAACGTGACATCAGTGAAAGAAATAAAGCGCAGTGTGCACGGCATCAAGTAACAACACTTACCGGAGTGAAGGGAGACTTCAATAAAAGATTTTAAAGTTGTGTAAATGTTTTACATTTTGACATGGGCTCATAAACAAGAACATTTCAAATCATGACCTTTTTAAAATGAGAAGTATACAATATCTATTTTTCTCTATATTTTAATGGAAAAGTGAGGACAATTGTGAACATTTGAATCGCATACAATAATATTCAAGTCAAAAAGCCTTGTAGTGTGTATTACATTCTGGGGTTCACGGTTCTAAATGTATTATTTGCATAACAACACAATTCAAATGATTGAGAAAAAAATGATTGTGTTGTTATTTAATATTTGCTTTGACTAAAATAACAAAAAACAAACATTTTGACTTGATTTTATATTTGCACAGTATTTTGCAGGGTACTCTGATTCCGTAAGACCATAAAAAATGACTGTGAAATACACCGTGGGGACACAAATAACGGGGAGACTGTTTTTTGTAAGCAAAATTAATGATGTCTTCAGCTGTTTCTCTGATGCTAAGCTTTCTCTCTTTCAACTGTTCCTCTCCTCATCTTTGATCTCGCTCCATCAGCGCGCCTGTCTAATCACTGCTCATGGAGGTTGGCTCACTAAATGGCAGATGCTCAAACCCAGAGCCTGCATCTGCTACCTGTTTGTACCAATTAACAGGCCTGTGATACCGCTCTGACACCTCTTCAATGGGTTAACAGATGCTACAATTAGCCACTCATTTGAATAGCTGCCTGCTTAGCGAGAGGACCCTTGGTGCATCATCTCCAACTGCGGGGCCCGCCTTTCATCTGTTTGCCTTTTTTCTTGCCGCCTTCGCAAACGAGGCACGGAGAGGCCGGGGAACCCCGGTGTGTTGAGCAAACAGTCTTTTCATCAGATCCCCAAATTAGCTCTCCAGACTCGCTGTTGCAGCTGACGGGGTAGCTGCAGAGTTGCATTGCAAAATGCACTACAGACATGAACGGGGCCGTGCCCAGTGGTCCTGCATGTGATCACATTTGGCTCTCGTGTGGCATGCTGTGCTTCTGCTGGTGGGAACAGGTTATTTATATTGGTATGAGGAGACAATACTAAATCTGTGTTCAGGAAGCTTCACGCATGAGCTGCTGCAGCAGTCCTCTTGATCGGTGTCATCACTTCTGTAACGTAGATCTTGTTCACGGCCCCATCCCCTGCTTACTAAAGAGTAACACTGACAAAAGAACAAGATCAAGTGTTTTTCAGCATTGTTTGTTTGTGTCATAGTTTCACTGAGACCACACACAGTGGATGTGGAAAAGAAGCAAACTCAAAGCCTGCACAAATCCTTGATTGTTTAAAATTCATAAATGAGGTATGTTGTTTTTTTTTTTTTTTACAGTTGCACATTGGTTGAGTGGTAGCATTGAGCAGGGTGTCAGTATTGTCGGCGGCAAAATAGACATGAAAGTAGTCAGGAAGCTGAGAGTGGTCCAGTGATGATGACACCCAGTACAGCTGCGCATGTTTAGAACTATAAGTGCCCCCTTGTACAACCACAAGGTCTCCATGTGTATCTGAGAAGTATGAAACACTCTGAGCCTGGCACGTAAAACAACCTAATAATCACAACCGTCAGTGATTATGTTTTATAGTTGTGTATTGAATATTTTGTCTGCATTTTGTGATTTGTAAGTTAATTCTTTTTTAATCATTTTTCGATTGTTCAAAGGTAATCTCCAGAAATGTTCATAGAGAAGTGTTCCCATTCCAGCAGATAAACGTGACATCAGTGAAAGAACATTTCAAATCACAAGCATTAAAGTGAAAAGTATAAAATATCTTTAATTATATTTATATGTTAAAAAAGTGTCTTTATATATATGTGTATATGTATGTATATATATATATATATATATATATATATATATATATATATATATATATATATATATATATATATATATATATATACATATATATATATATATATATATATATATATATATATATATATATATATATATATATATATATATATGTGTGTGTGTGTATGTTTGTATGAATGTATGAAACAATTAGTGGATTACTTACAGAAAAATATAAATTTCTTTGGCTTTTGGACTGTTGGTCTAATAAAACAAAACACTTTAAGAAGCCACTGTGGGAAGTTGCAATGGGAATTTATGAGTGTATTTGATTTTTCCTATATATATATATTTTATATAATAACCCTAACAACATCCATGTTAAAATATTCAGACTAAATAAATATCCTTAGTCTAAAGCCTGAGTGCTGTTGTGAGAAGCAGCCAAGACGTTCAGCATGAACACGGTGGGTGACGAGTAACAACAAAATGACAGCACTGTTACTGTGAGCTAAGTGCTAATCTTGGGAGGGGGAAGAAACTGAATTCTCAGAGGATATTTAAGTAAAGAAAAAGAGGCTTACTGGTGTGGTTCTGCCCTAGTTCTCACCAACACTATGTCAGAGTGTGAAAGTGAGATTTGTGTGTTCGTGTAATTGTACGCACGCGTGCGGGATGGTGATACGAGTGTGTGTTTGTGCACGTATAAGCCTCAGACCGTGCATGCACACTCACAAGCTGCTGTGTGTGTGTGTGTGTGTGTGTGTGCGCACGTGAGAGCGAGCATTTACTGTAATCCTGCGTGCGTGTGCGTGGATCAAAACCACATGTGTCATTTTTCGCACAAAGAGTATGATCAATGCAACGCTCTTCAGCAGCCAATGAGGAGAGAGCCCTTGTTACCGGGCAGTACTATGTTTATTCCCCCCCCCACCCCTGTTCTTTCGTGAGGTCGATGTCATGCGTCAAGCCTCATAGACTCTCAGATCAGCATGAGTCTTTACGACACACCAGGGTCCTGCGGTTGTGATGAACATCAGCACTCTCACTGGTTTTGTAGGTCAACCAGTATTGAGCTACGGGTGCAGCCCAGCTCACAACACATGTACTTGTGTGCACAGCTTTCATATACAGAGCAAAGGTCATGTAGTAAGCACTATTCTCCAAAGTCCAGGACAGGCACAGGAGTTGCTGAAGGCAAGTTTTCATTGATTTCTTTAAAAAAAAAAAAAAAAAATGTAAATAATAATCTGCAAGTCTAATTTCTACTTGAGGAATACAGTTTCTTCACCTTGGTGGGACAACGTCATAGCATCATATGTCTTTAAAGGGGAAAAATACACCAATGCTTCCTAAAAGGTCTTATTTAGTTTTTGGTTAATATTGTTGAATAGCTGTCGTATGCTTGTCACTGATACGAGATCACGGTTAATCCACATTTTATATTTACAGTAACATATTTTTGCATTACCCACTCGCTGTATATTTTGACAAAATACAGTCACTGTGTATATAATACAGTGTGTATAATTATAATATTCCTAATTCTGTTTTCATTAGTCTTTAATCACCTGAATTGTTGTGTGTCTCGAACGAGCTTCATATCTACAGGCAGCGGGTCCTCGTCCCACGGACTCTGCCATGTTGCACCAGCATGTTTCTACAGTAGCCCAGAATGGACAAACCGAACACAATTTGTCTCGCTTGTGAAACTGCGGGACCGTGAGCTGCAGAATACCAAACTGCTTAAACTTAAACTTGTTATGGTGAGGATGGCCTCTGAGCGGTGTGAGCGCGGTCGGATGTCCAGCTGGTTGCTACCTCACTGCAAGATGCCACCAAATCTCACACACTGTCTCGTTAAGTAAAAGCACGTAGCTGTAATGTGCAAACAGAATTCAAATGTGAACAAAAGTTGATTTCAACTATTTTATTTACTCCTGGCTGGTTTAATCTATAACAGTGTTTCATATGTTATAAGATGATCATGTCTTTTGTGCTCGTCCCAGCTCATCAAATGCTTTTCTCTGTTTTGTATCATTGTTAATTGAATATATTTGTGTTCAAATTTAATATTTTATTTATTGATTTATTCTTTTTTTGCTAACTGGTTGAATTATGGTTTGGTGTATGTAATCTTGATGGATACTGGATACAAAGTGTCAAATTTAATCAGCCTTTAAAAACACATTATGTGTAATCTTTGTCATTAAAACTCCTGGATTCCCAAAATACTGTCACTATTTTCTGAAATTTTATGAGCAAAGAAAATCATTAACCAATCTGTCAGAGATGAACAAAAGGATGTTAAAAGTAAACAGTGACATGTACGTTTAATAAAGAGAATGGAAGTATAATAATAGCATACAATGGAATTGTACCAGTAAATGGAAAGTACCGCAAACTTGCAGGCACAGTATTTGACGATGTGTACTCCGTTACCTTACAGACTGCAATATGCAGTAGTGAAAAATAATTACCATAAATGACCAAGAGCGTAACAAACCCGAGCCAATGCCACGGCCTTCAGTTAGTCTTTTTAATTGTCAGTTCAGTTAGACAGCGCTTGTCAAATATGACGGACACAGAATGATTAACGGGACGTGTGACCAAAATCAAGGAACATGTTATGATTCTACTGATTGTTCGCATCAATCTTCCAATCAGCAGCCCTGCTTTTTGATATTCAACTGTTAAGAAAAATCCAAAGTGCTTAATGCTAAACATATTTTATGTAACACCAAAACCATACATTCACAGTTGTGTCTGTTCCTGTAAACCCATTTTTAAAATGGGTTTACAGTGTAGAGAAAATGTACAGAAACTCACCTGATACTATAATGACCCAACGTAAGGAAACGAACAAACATGCAGCTTGATCTAAACATTGATATTGTGTGTGTCCTCCCTGACCACATGGTGGCATCCGTCCTCACTGACATGACTTCAGCGCCACGGATGAGCTGAATGGAGAGAAATCCTCTTTACTGGAAGGGTTAAACTCTAATCTTAACAGTCTCTTTTCACCCTTCATGTGAAAACCATATGGCAATAACAATAAGGCAAAAACATCTGTCTCAACCCCTCAGACAAGTAAACAAGAGGAACAACAAAAGGATTTACAAATAATCCAGCTAGTTTACAATAACCTGATCTCTTTGTACCTTGACACATATTTACTGAACATGAATACATGTTTATGTTGTCCACATAAAGCATCAGCGTTATTTGGCAGACAGTTGTGGTCCTCCGTGGTGGTGAACCCTGTCCTATGAAATTGAATTAAGCCTTTAATTCTTAGGCGAGGTATTTGAACCGATACGGTCTTCGCAGAGTTAAACGTCCGTGTCCCCAGTGTTCGTTTTTGGTTGGTCAGTGTGGGATTGCTGTTGACAATTTTTGTATTTAGGTCAGTGTGGCCCCCTTAGGGTCTGACAAACCACTTTCTCCCTGAGTCCCCATGATTGACACGTTTTCTTATGGCAAATGAAGTCCTGCTCCTCCGGTTTTAAATTCTTGATGAGTAACATGTTATAAAATACAACACTAAACGCTGCTGTTGGTGCACTCTTCATTTAGATATCCCTGAATACCATTTAGTTGTCCCCTGGACAGCATTGGTAGTATTACTAATAATAATGACCATTCTATTTTAATTATCTAACACTGTCTGTTCGTGCATTGCATATATCTCTTTTTCCCCTGACTTTTAATCTCATCACTTCGTCATGTACTACAAACAGACATATGTCCCCTCTGGGTCTTGAAGATGTTGTTTTGCATAGACTGCAGCACCACGTGACGCAGCCAGCCGAGATGGCTACCTGTTGTCCTCTGTGCTGCCTCTCATCATCACCGCTCCTAGACAGTGTGGTAATAATCAGCAGCCGGGCAAAAACCAGAATTACCAGGACATCCTCTAAGAACATAATGCCTGTCTTAGACACTGGGCATCTGTTGGCATTTCCTCGCGATATGCTGGATGCGGGGGGAGGGGGAGGGTGAGGTGAGGATGAGGAAGGGAGGGAGAGAGCTTCAGGCCGGGATTAGGAGCGGGGGGTGCTGAGAAGGGGGGTGAAGAGAAGGAGAAGAGATGACCTGACCACATGCTCTATCCGTAAAGCGCTTTTCTTCTGTGCTGGCCCCGAGCCCTGGACAGCAAGTCCAGGTCAAACCCAGAGCCCCTACTGGGCGATGCCCCATGCTGCAGGCAACAGCCATTGTGATCTGCAGGTCTGCCCAATTTGTGGAGGGTTTTGGGAAGTCTGCAGCTTAATTCTAAAGCGCTAAAGCATTGTCTTGAATTTGAAAACATGACGGTCGAAGATTAACCCAAAAGCAAAGAAAAACAGTAATTACAGACGACACCGACGTGCAGCAGTTTGAGGATTTCTTCATTTCTTTCTTGTTTAATCAATTTTACATTGGTTGCTCTTAACATTGACTTTCTTTCGAGATCGTATATTAGAGCGGGGTCCAGAGTGCATTCTTCTGATTTCTTGCCATGGAACGATTTACATGTTCTTTGACCCCCACAGTTTAATTCTACACAGAAAAATACACATTAAATCTGTTTAGGGTTTCAGAGATGACCACAAGTTGTAACATCCACCCCCTCAGTAGAGTCTGGATAATCGACCGGGTTTGGGCATCTATATGGAAATGATGTTCAGGTTGGTTTTGGTCGACTTGACATGGTGCTTGAAGTTCTTTTCCGTGAAAATACAGGTGTTAAAAAAAAAAAAAAAAAATGATGGACCTGTGAGTTTGTGCGCTTATCAGCTGTTGCTTCAGCTTCACCTCATGTTAACTGTGTCTAGTTCGGGTTGGTCCAAATTGTCTGTGAAGTTCGGTTCGGGGCTCTGTCGCTAGCTACTCTCTTGGACTCTGGTTTGGTTCGGACAGAAATGAGATGCCACATCTCCGACGTTCCCCTCGGGATGCATGAGAAATTCTTCTGGGGGTGCTACACCTCACACAACACACTGCATTAACAGCTTCTTCGGCTTCTAGCTGAGTATAATATGACACAGAACAGCTAATGAGATGATTGTTGCGAGACAGCAACATTGCACGTCACCAGAGCCGGGCTAAAACTTAGGAAAGCTGTTTGGGATCAATTAGTTAGTTCTTTTCCTTCCACTGACTGGTGCATTTAGCTCTCACTGCAGCATTTGAACCCCCCCTCCCCCTCCCCCTCCTCCCTCTTTCAACTACAGTGAAACTGCCCAGAGAGTACAATGTTTTGCGCAAGGTGACTTCCAACTCCTGACAGGCTTTCTGTCGAGTAAACGTTGAAGATGCCCCGGGGCAGAGTGCCAGCACCGAGGCCAGATGGGAGCCACAGTCTCTACCTGCCACCCCTCCTCCCTCCCTCCCTCCCACTCTCCCTCCTCCCCCTCCACCCCGTGCCAGTCCCCTGAGACCCCCTTCTGCCATCTGTGCCGACCTGCCCCTAGCTGTCAACAGTTCAAGAGCGGGCGGTGGCGTCTCCCGCCTGTGCGTGGCAGCCGACGACACAGCTGTGCAGATGTTGCCGGTTAAAAAAAAAAAAAAAGAAAAGATGGCGACGGCGGCGACAGCGAGTCCTAACATCTGTGCTCCCTGTGGGAACAACCGAGCAGCACTTTGCGAGGAAGCCCGGTCGCTGTGATACAGTGTCATCGAGCTGATGGACGAGCTTCTAAACGTCCCGCGCGGAGTCACCGGCTCGTCAAGGCCTCGGAAAAACCCCTGCGCAGTCGCATAATACTTTGTCAGCCCCATAAATATGTTCTGAGGATTAATTCCAGATTAAGACGCTTTAAACAAAACAGATTTACATCAACTAAGTAGATCACAGGGATGTGATACTGAAAACACCCATGTCATAGGTTACACAACTCATCATCCAAATATTGATGTTCCTTAAATCTGCATAACAAATAATGATGTTTAAAAACATCCAAATGAAAATGTATCTTTATTGGCGTGATATAGATGTTTCAGTGAATGTGAAGCTGCTCTCACTCCTCTGCTGTTTTCCTGTCACTGGATGCTCTCCCCCCACTTCACCGCCTGCATGCTGCTTGATGCAGTCTGTGGCATGTGTCAGGTATTCCCTTCATTACCATCCTGCTGCTTGCTTGCTCTCTCTCTCTCACACACACACACACACACACACACACACACACACACACACACACACACACACACACACACACACAATGTGAGAGAGAGAGAGAGAAAACAGAAGGCAAAATGAATAAAAGGACTTCATACATTTTTATGACCGCACCGATAAGGTCAGTCATGTGCTGTGGTTACTAAGCAACACTGCCACCCCATGTTGGACAGTTACGGACCAGAAGAGTCCGACTCAAATATGTTTACTATTGCTTTGTAAATGGTAGTCGACCAGCCTCTCGCCTTCCCATATATATCTTGTCAGTGTAGTGGCAGTCTCATGAAGATGAACAAAAGCATAAATTCATCCCAATTTATGGAAATAAATCTCCCCAGCTAAATGTCTCCAAATGATCCAGTGATTTCATAGATATATGTAAAAGTTCAAGCAAGGCGAGCAGGATTATTTTGAACAAGGCCTCAAAATGCAAAATCAGTGCAAGTCATAGTCCATTATGGCTCAAGTAGTGCAAATATTGTACAATATTAGGTTGGACCATCACGATTTCCCTTTTGGTAATCATATTTAAAAAAAAATCTTTTTGGAAATGATTACCTTTTAGGTACATCTTTGTACATAAACATACTACATTTTACTTGCACTCTTTGTGTTCTATTAATTGGCCGTATTGCTCCATAAATATGGCCAACAAGAAGACATTAGAGCTTCTCTCCGGAGCCTTCAGAGTAACTAACTGACTTTTTAAATAGCTCGCAAACAATGTCACGTAATGTTTAGCGAATACAGAGTAGCTGAACGTTAACGGTTCTCCTTTCTTTCTTACTACTTTCTGGATCCCGACAGCATGCAAAGTTTTTATTTATTTAAATAAAGCACCTGCATACTGATTAAACTCTCGGAAATCCAACTTTGAATCATAATGAACTAAACAGAGACTTCTTAATGTGTTTTGTCTTCCATCTTTCTGCTTAGATTTGTTCTCTACTCGGCAGGACGCAACCTTACAGCTGACTGCGCTTCGACATATTCATATAGAGCATGTGGGGGCGGGACGGATGATGTTTTGATGCTAGTGGTCAAAAAATGTACATGCATAGTGAATCGCAACTTGTTAATCAAAACTGTTTTATTAGAATCATATTAAATTAGTAAATTTCCATGTAAAAATAAAGTCACAGTGTGAACTATTAACTGTCCATTCATCTCTACCCATTAAAGTTCACTCCCATAATGCCAGTTTTTGTCTCCAAACGGTATAAATCGGGGAGTAATGTCCTGTATGTACAAACATGAATGGGTGCCTTAATAAATACTCCATTTGCCGGTTGTGAATTTTGCTCCTTAACTTCCTTGAAATCTTAGAATTACCTCTGGATGACCCTGCTGTCCACTCAATCAGGACCGGACAGCAGTGCATTGAGCCGACAGATGCAAAGTAGTCAATGAGTGTGATCAATGTATAGACCCACTAAGGTTGGCCATCAAGGAGCTCTGCCCTGTCCATTCAATTGGTCACTGCCTTACAAGGGAAGGTGATTATGGAAACCAATGAGATAAAATGGGGGTTTTCAGCCATGTTAGTTCTCTATTCCTGGAAAAACAACAGCCATGCACATTTGGACTACTGCAGCTAACATAAGGAAAAATAGATGCGTCGGTTTGTGTTGTAGTCTAATGCCATGGATAATTGGCCAACCTTGGGGTCTGAAATGTGAGGCCGGTGTTGAAGTGCATTAAATTAGCATTCTTCCTGTTGACCAGCACTCCTTAGGTTGCAAATATAAGTCAGATTGTATAAAAGTCGACAAGAAAATGATTCTACTTCTCCCTTGATTTATTCCCTGAGTAAACATGAGTTTACATGTATAGTTCTAAGTCTTAAATACAGCATGATGTTCATTTAGTAAATTATTGTAAATCATGGTGATTTTAAAAGTAAAATATACCACAGGCTTTAGGGCGGGGCTACTGTGATTGACAGGTTGCTTCATTCATGATTCATCTTTTTGCGAAGAGACATTCCAGCATGAAAAGACGGTTTGTAAGAAATGAGCAAACCGCTTAACATTTCTACTGCAGCGAACATAATACAAGGCAGGCTGTACTAAATAGTCTCAAGCTTCAATGATAACTTGATTAAAGTTATGAAGTTATGATTGTATTTAAGATTACATTTGAATTATTAATAATATTTTACAGAAACATGCCACGCAAATACCACATTCCACCTTCTCTGGTAGCTATTATTTGACGTATGATATAATAAATCATATTAAATGAACTTGTTTTTAACTCAAATATTCTGCTTCAATCCATATTTGATGTTGTTCAGGCTTTCAAAAACAAGGCTTTCTGGTCCTGGCATGTCACATTTTTACCTGTATTCATCCATTTCTCTAAATCCATCATACCTTGCTTGCATGTATGTGTATATATATGTTTATACTTATTCTTGCTTGCATGTATGTGTGCATATATGTTTATACTTATTTCTTACTTATGTATACATCTGTTACCCCCTGTTCCTGTTATTATTTATTTTATTTTATCATCTGTGTGTTTAGCTTAGTTTATGGCATTGGGATGCTGCTAGTACGACAAAAAATTTCTCCTTGGAGATTAATAAAGTACTTTTCATTCATTCATTTCATTTCATTCATTCATAGATCATGGAAATAGTTTAAATTCTCCATCAGCAGTAACCTCATATATATTATCTATACCGCTGCAGATGTGTCTTTTTCTTAATGTGGACAAACATCAACAGATCGATGATATCAACTGTTGAAGTATCCGAGGCTGAATCTGTTTTTTTGTGTAACCTTCAGTGGAAAGCGTATCGCACATAGCTTATTTTCCAGCACACACAGCACTCTCCACCCTCTAATGGCGAGGTATTACTCTCAAAGGGGAACACTCGTTCCACATTTCTTTATCCTCGAGACATGTCGACTCATTAAACTTGAATTGTGACTTTGTCTCCCGTTCTGTTCAGAGTTTATGGGCAGAGAGCAGGATCCGAAGATGATCTAATGAAATGAGGGTCTCAAGATGTACGTTAGACTTCTGTTCCTCCATCTCTACCTCGTAATGTGGTTTGAATTATTCAGCAGCTGGACGCCGGCAACAAAGCTCCCTTATTCCTTAAGAGTCGCAGATTGAGATGAACCTGCCGTTATTGGTCATTTTTAAGACCTTATTATACATAGATTTGAGTGGGTTGTTTGAATATCATCAAAATACTTGAGAGTATTTAGTGAATAAGAGCCATAAAAGATTCCCTTGGGGCATTCAGCTCTTTGTAGTTAAGATTAATGGGTATGGTTATAATGTACATACATTAGGTCGTAAATGAGCTGCTACAAACCTGGAATCTCACGGAATAATTGAAGTAAACAGGAGAACATTAACGCACAAATAGCTTGACTGAACATTATTTTGAAACTGCTGAATATAAAGTTTTATATTGAGGATATAAACCTGTCTGAAGATTCCCTCATGACGAGCCGCTCCACAGCTCCGTTCTCTATTCATTACAACTGGAAAGGAGTTCCCCAACCCGACAAGCGTTCGCCACAAGGTGTGTGTGTGTGTGTGTGTGTGTGTGTGTGTGTGTGTGTTTTTAAAAGGCCTTGCTCTGGCCTCCATGTTTAATAATGAGCTCAGACTTCCTGTTGTAATCACGTTCCCTCACAGTATTACCGGCCCTGGCGTAAACGTTTCAACCTTTCGACTTCGTTTGTAAATCATCAAAAACCCCTAAAAGCCTGGAGCAAATTGGACAAGTGTTAGCTGTTTAAGCTAAACAAAACTGTCAACACAAACAAAGTATTATTACTTTACATTTATTAAAGATCATTAAGAGGGAGGGGCATAGTAACAGATGTTAATGCTGGTTGGCAGCGCTCTCTCTCTTCCTTGTGTTGTGTTCCTTATATGTTTGGTTTTCTACAATCTGTGGAAAAAAGGAATTTGGGCTGAAAGTTCGAGATTACAACCACAAAAAGCAAGAAGGCTGATGAACCACAACTTGTTCTGTGCGTCTGTCTGTTGATCTCACATGCACCCATTCAATCCACCATATTAGCCTCAAGCTGGTCTCTTTTCAGCGTTCGTAGCTATACTTACAAAAAGTCAAGCGAGGCGCGTGGGTCCAACAAATTGACATATTTCGGAAAGACCATATGCATCTATTGAGCGGAAATTGACACGTGCTGCTGTCTTTCCTAGGAAAATGCACCAAAAACGGGAAGTAACTTCTCCTAAGATCTACGAATCGTTGTATGAGAATACATAAAACACACTCTTGCTTTGCTGTTATGTTTTTATTTTAGTTTTCATACCTTTTTTCCGTTAAGATACGGCCCTGACCTCCTTTATTCTACATTTGGATGTCAATGCCCGCGGCGAGGTCCACCACATCCCTCCAAACTGAAACATTCCTATCATCAGGTGGATTGGTAGTCCATGATGTGTCCGAGGTCATCAGGTTGCTTTTCCTCCAGCACCTCTGTGAGGTTGACGTGTGGTACACACATTCATCAAACCTCTAGACGAATTGTAATACCATTTTAATAACCAGATCCAAAATAATCTGTCCAAGCCTTTAGTTTTTGGCCTAATACCTGCAAAACTATTAACGTTCCCATCAGCCCTAGCTGTACCTAGTGCTAATAGGAAAATCTTAAAATGCTCACACACTAAACTATGATGGCGGTCACTATACAGCTTCATATAAAGAATACACACCTGCAGTCACTAGTGAAAAATACCAGTTGACACTTGCTGAACATCACTGTCAATGTGAGCAACATTAGCATGTAGCCACAGTAGAAATGCATTTTCCCGCTTGACACAACAGCAGGTAACATGTCATTTATTCTCAGTCAGCCACAGCATCATCACTGCATCATGAACACCTTCACCATCATGCTGTCTATTGTAACATTTCACCGACTCATTCCTGATGAAAACATGTTCGTTACAGATGTTGAGGATGTTGAAAACTTGAAAACATTCACAAAGTTGTCATTTCTCTTTTCAAATGTATTTTGCATGCAGCAGTTTAAAGTACGTCCAAGTTGTTTTTCTTTCTTTTCTTTTTCTTTCTTCTTTTTTTCTTTACAACAAAGCTCACTCCTTTATCGGAGCTAAAACAGAAGTCCCAGAATTGTCTGGGACGGTTTTACCGTTTAAATAACAGAAGGGCTTAAAGAGGATAATACCTTTTGATTTGATCATAACCTCACAACATATCATGGAGTTAAAGCGGGGATTAAAGGAATAGGGATTGAGCTCTTTATGACCATGCAGAGCAGTGATTTTAATCCAATCTCTGTGCCCGAACATTGAAGAGAATCATTAACCATATGGCTGAGTGATTGGACACAACAAGACCAACAAAAAAAATGGGCAATGAATCAACAAGCCTGGCGAGGAAATGGGTCAGTGCCAAGTTAATTGGTACTCTCGGCTGTGTGCGTGTGTGTGCTTGTGCGTGTGTGTGTGTTTTGTCAACAGCACAAACCAGTGACTGTGTGTCTGTTGTAAATAGGTTAAATTTACTTGTTTGGATTTTGTTCCGTCTCATGTTGTAGCACTTACATATGATTGTCTGAATTTAGCTGTTTCGCAAAGTAACTTTTCTTCACTTCCATTTTTGACTGGAAAAGAGATGAGATGAGGAGAAAAAAAGTATATATCACAGACTTAAAAAAAAAAAGACTTTCTGAAGACATTCTGATTCAGTAGTGCGACTGCAAGCAAAATGTGTATATGGTTTCTAATATTAAATTAAAAGGTCGTGGGGTGCTGTGAGTGCCAGGCTGCTGACCAGTGCTGTGCAGCGGCAAGTAGAGGAGGCGTGAACATTACAATAAACACCAGGAATGGAAGACCAACAAACCCCCCTCAAAGAAGCTGAGTATGGGGGGGGGGGGGAGTAGATTAGGCAAATTCACCACAAACAAAAACCACAAACTTTGTATTCAATGTGTGTGTGTGTGTGTTGTGGGGGGGGAATCCCACCGCCTTGGTTTGGCATGGTTGGCCTCGGCGATAATGATCAGTTTTATTTCGGGGATGCCTGGCTGGAAGCGTCACGCAGGGCCCCAGACAGGCGGTGACAGGTTCCTGTATTCCTGGTGCAGAGCAAGCTCGTGTGCGGGGGTCTGTGATGTGGACGCTAAGTCTAAGAGACAGACACTGTATCTGGGCGTGGGGGGGTGGGAGGTTTGGGTGGGGGGGTGAAGCCCGACTCGCCCAGCTACTGCTGAACATAAATGGGCCACGTTAAGATTCAAACCGTCACATGACAGTGGATGTCGCCGCAGTAACAAAATCATTTCAAATTCAGCATAAAAAGCCAATGTGACTTTGTTATCCCAACACTGCCTGAAAAAAACACCACATGGATCTCTGAGCTCAATTCAAAATGTATTGCATGCATGTTCCACTCACATTTCTTTCAATAATCATGAAGGAAATGTGCAGATTCTGCTCCGTTGTTCATTGCTACATTTTAATACGGAGGTCACGTCTCAGTTCAAATGAGATGTATTGACACTGTTAAATCTTCAGCGCGGGGGTGCTTTAGTTTTCACATATTAATCCGCTGCCTCCTCCTGTGTGACTTGAATGGGGTGTGTGTGTGTGGGGGGGCAAACTCATGCAAGGGGGCTGTGGATGTCTGACATGGCTGCTGTTTGATGCCCCCTGGTGCATTGGGGGGGTCGCTGCTTATAGTTGTCAAGGTCAATTAATGAATGCAGGCGAGAGGCTGTCAGGAGTCCCCACCGAAATGCCCTCAGGGCTCATAAATTATCCAGAAACACACATTAAAAGACAGGATCTGATCTCCTCCAATTAAGATAATTTAGCATTTATTTTCCCCTCACCAAATGCTTACACTGTTTCCAGTCAGGTGTAGCCTACATCCCTCCCTCCCTCTCCATCCCTCCCTCTCTCTCCCTCCCTCAGCATCCATCCTCCAGCTTGCTACACCACAGCAGCACCAGCAAACCACAGAAGGATGTCCTGCACGGGCTAATTCTCTCCTGCTCATGCACACTTCCCCTCCTCTCTTGAGTGGGACACCTTGATCCTCCACCTCAGTGTTAAAACAATAGAGTTCTTCTTTTTCTTTCTTTCTTGCTGTCTCTAAACGCTCCTTCAGAGGCTCAGCTGTGCGCCCCCTCAAACACCCCCCACCACCCCTGCACCTTTAAGGCAATGGAGAGGGAGACAATCGGCTGCGGAGAAGGAGGCGAGGGTTTATTCCACGGTGCTCTGAGGCAGGGCAGGTTGTAAGCGCGGGGACCAGTGTGCGCAGTTTGTGTGTGCGGCTGCGGGGGGAAGATGCGTGTGCTTGTTGCTCGCCGGACGGAGAGAGGCGGCGAAGAGAGAATGAGTTCCCAGCGCAGCTAACAATCAACTCCACGCGCTTTTTAATCCTCGAGAAGAAGAAGAAAAAAAATCCAACTTTTACGCATTTTCTCCCCCCCCCCCCTCTCCTCTCTCCTCTCCTCGCCTCACATACCTGAGATGATACGCGCGGCCGTTTTCCGTGCATAGACTTCTAATTTATTTATTTATTATTTATTGATTGGTTTTTTTTTTCCGATTTTGGAGCATTTTTTTTTGTGTTTCGTTTTTGTTTTGGCTTCTTTTAATTGTTTAACCGTGGAGTTGCGTGCGCGCAGAGGCAGTTTGTCCTATGCGTCTCCAGCCTCTGACTCAGCAGCAGCAGCAGCAGCAGCAGCAGCAGCAGCAGCAGCGGCGGCACAGCTCACCTGGACCGGAGCGCACGGAGCCGAGCTCCCCCATGATCCACGCAGAGCCGCGCTCCGACACGGGGACACGGCTGCACTGAGGCCCGGCGCGGTGCGGGGCGTCCACAACACAAGGGGAGACGCGCAGCTCGTGGATCATACACCAGCTCCCGCCGTAGCACAAGACAATCAGCAGCAGCAAAGAAGCTCAAACCGCCTCCTCTTCATCTTCTTCCCAACGTGAAGGATTGAGAGGGAGAGAGGGAGAGAGAGGAAGAGAGAGGGAGAGAGCGAGAGAGAGAGAGAGAGAGAGATTTGCAAGCTCCCCTTTCTTTCATTGCAAATGACTTGTTGAAGAAATAAAAGGAAGAAATAACAAGAAGAAAGAGTGCAGGGAGAGAGAGAAGAAAAAGCATAAGCTTGGATATTGAACGGAGCGGGGCATGTGGATATTGGCTCTTATCTTTTCCCAGTGCATCTTGAATGGTAGGTGATGCGTTTGTGCACGTTAAACTTCAAATGTTTGTTCATTATTCCAGTGTACAAAGAATCTCCTAAATAGCCTTGTAAGAATTTCCATTTTGAAGATCTTGATTTTTTTTTTTAAATGTCCTTATCATGGAAATTAGAAGCAAAACAGGCTGTTGCCATGTCCTGACAGGCAGTGGGGCTTTTTGTGAGGTTCGATAGTTCTATCTACAGTAACCTTTATGTATGAACCCTGAATAAATCGTGTGTTTTTTCTACATTTAAGATAAGCCTTTTATCAAATGCAGACACACAACACAGAGCGAGAGAGGAGAAATGTAGGTTGAGTGATGGGTCTAGCCTGTGCTGCATGAGGAGCAGGGCATTTAAATGTGTTTGTTATTTTTAGTGCAATTTGTTTTTGTTTTTTGGGGGGAAATCCTAGGCCAAAAAAAAGAAACCTCTGAATTATTTCCCCCCTCAGCTCGCACCATGAAGGGTTATTTATCGCTCCTCATCAAACTGCATTGGGCCTCAGCCTGGGTGCATTTTCCTACATCATTTTTTAGATGCTTCGTGTGCATATAAACAGTTTGGCTTTCACAGTTTCACACGTGTGTCTTCGTAAAAATTATCCTTAAGTGAATCATTTAGTTGTAACACATTTACACCCACACCTGGCGCGTTCATTATGTGTTCGTTAGAAATCTTCAAACCTGCCTGTGAATTACATGCATACAAAAATTCACTCAATGAAATTAAAATAATTTCTTTGTGGACATAAAACATATTTCTCAGTTCAGAGATCCACTCAAAAGCATATCAATGACAAAATGTAGCATCTTTACTTTCATGCATTAATATATTAAGTACATGTTTTTAACATGTATATAGCATTTAAGGTATTAAATAACTTGCACAAATGATTGCATGTTTGCAAGCTTTCTGTTAGATCTGTCGAGAGTATTCTTCGAAAAGGTTTACATAGGTTGGCTGTGCTTTTTTTTTTTTTTCTGGCATTGCACCCGCCATATTAGAAGCACAGACATGGAGTCATTTTGGATTGGAGAAAAAAAAAATAGACAAGCCCTTATCACCCTTGCCCAACTGCACATCTCGCAAAATGCATTCAAATCCTCTTTTGTGCTCAGTGGATTCCTCTAAAGATTGGTTTGATAGGGGGCAATAGTGTTTGTTTTTCGACTAAGGGGGTCTGATTCTTTTTTTTTTACAGCGGATACAAGAAGGGTGTGTGAGGAAAGGGGGGGCAATGAGGAGGACAGGGGGCTGTGGGGTAGGGGGTGGGATGTGGCGTGTTGGGGGGCAGAAATGAGCTGGAAAAGAAAATTGGGGGCATTTAGACCTTTTTAAAAGGTAGAGGAAAGCGAAAGGGGGTTTTAAAAAAATCTAGAGTGGACACAATGTAAACTGAGAGTAGAGGGCGATGCGTCAAGCTAAGATGACAGGAAAACCATTTTGTGGCCATGCTGGAGGGTTCAATGAAGGCAGTGGTTATTTATAGGAGAGAATGGAGCCAAAGCAGTGACGACGGTGTCGCAAAGACCCCTTTTTCTTTCACCGAGGCGAGACAATCTCAAGAAACAGAGGACACCGTTGTCCATTTCACTTAGTGCTGTGCTGAAATCTCTGTTGGCTGAGCACGATCCATTGCTTCGCTTGTTGAATGGCTTTTTTTGTCAGTCTCTTTGGTCCAGGCAACAGCGTTGCAAAATGGCTGCTGCTAGAGACATCTACATGGAAACTTTGAATGGCAGCCGCGACACTTGTGATGAACGCCGCCGCGCTTGTGGCCGCGGCGGATGCAGTGCCGTCCATATATTGACAGACTCTGGGCTCATCTGACACTGACCTTTTCTATTGATTCAGAGATTGAAATGTGTTTTTTTTTATTTTGGTGTTTTTTTGTTTTGTTGTGGCAGCAATTAGAATTACCCAGAGTGCATTCTGACAATCCTCTCTTTGTATTACGCTGTATTTCTGCACCACGCTAAATCAACTGCAGGCAGATTAAAGGGCAGCGATTGCTGATCTTAGACGGTATTCTCTCTGCTGCACATCCCCCCCCCCGAACAGACCTGCAAAGATTAGCCTTAATGAGCAGCTTCCATCAGAAGCGAGCGTTTTGCACCTCTCCTGGACACGTAGCTTCCTGAAAGGAAAGCTTTTAGGGCTCTGGTCCAGTGCCGGCTGCTGAGGTTGTCTCTATGGAGACCTGGGTAATGAGTGCTGCTGCAGTGTGGGCTCTGGGCTTGAGCAACACTGCACTCTGTTCAGGTGACCCTGGCAATGCTTCCTGATAGATTTAAGCCCGCCACACACACTCTCTTGCTCTCTCTCTCTCTCGCTCTCTCTTAATAGTTCTGGGAGTCGCGTTTCATTTCAACACTCGGAATCTGATTGAAAAGGTTTTTATTGCCCAAACGCATGAATTGATTTTTGTCTGTTCGGTGTTTTATGAATGTTTGTGTTGATATTGATATTTGCATTGCCGTAGAATATATCGGACTACAGCTCTGGCTTCGCAGTGGTCATTTATGCAGAGTACCAACCGCGCAAACTCCATTTTGCTCTGAATTGGCGTTTGCCAATTTGAGGACACATTTGCAAGCTCATCTACAGTAGATATAAACAATTCACAGCGGTGGAGAGTAAAATCTGCTGCAGAGTTCACTCCAGTGGTGCTTCAGCTTTTAAAGTGCTCTGGCAGAAGTGTCTATTAAAGCCTAAATGGAATGGGAACAACGTATTCCAGTTATGAAGAGATGAAATTGGGGGAATGACATAATGTTGTTTTTGCTCAGCTAAGCTTGGAAAGAGGGGGAAGCGGGGCATCTGACACATGCTCAATTGGACGCTAATAAGCTGTGTACATATACAGCGAAGCTCCTCAATTGGCTCTTAGTATCGTTCTGTGCATGTGTATTTTTAGCTTGCCGTTTAGGATGGCGAGAGTCCGGCTGAGAAACAGTACCTCCGACTATTAAAGCATAAGGACTTTCAGAATGACTTGATCCAGACATCAAACATGATTAATGTGGGAGCAGCATTTTGTTTCTACCTCCCCGGTACAGATCTTCATAGCAACAAATCAAAAGGCAGAAAACAGTGGAGCGCCTGCATACCTGTCCTCAGCAGCTCCACTGTTCACTTTGATCAGGAGTAACTAAGGCACGCCGCTGACCCTGATGAGGACAGAGATTACAATCAATTACGCACAGAGTTTGCGATGAAGATATCACACATGTGGCCTTCATTCAACGGCGTGTATCCATATAATTATACCACTTAAGGGCAACTGATTGATTTTAATATCTGCCTGCAGGTCACTCGGTCTGAGAAAGATGGTGGAAACAAAGTAAATAGGGATTTAGAGCATGAAGTTTGCTCGTTTAAATTCCACCAAAGCTGCAATCTTTCCGAAACCAAAAATGCTTTTGTTATCGAAAACTAACCGTGAGTCAGCGACCCCGGGTCTCCAGTGTCAAAGTCCAGTCTGGACAACCATCCACCCGAACACATCGCTATGACTTGGGTGTTGTTTTTTTTTACAAAAACACTGGCAACGCAAAACGTTGCCAGGGAAAATAATCCAGAAAGAAATTATGTTTCCCTCAAAACCTGCTAGTTTGCGGTTTACTTCCTCAAACTTTCATTGACGTGTCATTTGGGTTTCAGACCCGCGTTCCTCCCTACAAACCAGAATATTTTGAGTTTGACCATTCGAAGATGCTTCCAAAGTTTGCTGCTATTTCAGCGTTGCGTGGAGGTCGCGTCGAGGTCAGTGGGAAACTAGGTCTGTGCAGACTGGTGTCGTTTGGTATACATCTGTCACTTCACATAGAGCCAGGACGGGGTTGACGGAGTCACGGCAACACACATCAGCAAACAACCAGTGAGCTCAGCTCCTCGGCCGCACACAATATCAGCACACCAGTCACCACGATGTAGGCCACCGGAAATGCTGAGATTCTTCTTTTTCTGTAAGTCGTAGCGATGTCTTGTTTCAGGTCCGACCAGACGACGCTATTTGCTGATGCTGCGGTGTTCATCACTGTTGACAAGAGGAGAATATCCATGTATGCGTTTAACCCACATTTTTAGCATTCCATGTTATGATAATGTTCAGTCACCACAGGCAAGTATTTCTTCACTTAATACAGAAGGAAAAAAAACAAACACAGAATGTAAAATGCCCAGAAGATTTAAAATGATGTCATATGAATTTCACAAAGAATTAGTATCGCATGTATTAATATGTAAATCTGAGCGTTTGCATCGGGGTCAGAGCTTTGATTCGTAAACTTAAAGGTGTTCAAGTCAAGTTTATGTTTTCTCTTGATTATAAATTCATGTTATGCATCAGGATTATTATTAGAAGGTATTAGTGACGCGCTGTTTTCACAGAATCACTGTTCACACCAGGATTTGTCAGTGCCATCGGGTCAAGATTTCTTTGTGCCGCTCCACTGTGTGTGTGCGTGTGTGCTTACGCCTTGGCCGACGAGAGTAGACTGAAGCATATGTTAATGGTTGCACATTGAACTGTTAAAGGTTTCATTTAACCCAGACCAGAATGCTTAAGGAGATGATGGAGTGTAGTGAGGCAGAAAAAGAGGAGGAAGCGAGGGTGGAAGAGGGACAGCGAGTCCGCTTGTGTTATGCGGTATCTAAAGCTCAAAGAATCACATCACATCAGCCTGGTTCCCCAAGCACAAACCAGGCTATTTTAGACACTTCCATAAGTATTCGACAGTCGTATTGTTGTGCTCCGATTAAGACTCGACAATCTTTATTGTACATCCAATCAGAAAAAAAGCCGAGGCTTTTACTTCATCATTTGGTCCAGTTATATCTCACAGAGCCATAATCTACTTTAATTGGTACAAGTCTTTGCACTTGTATGCATGTAAGGTTAAATAATGTCAAAACAATACTTTGCCCTGGTTTTTGCTGACGACAATTCGTGACGCAACGGACAAGAGAACAGTGTGATGATTTATTAAATGTCAGGAAAAATATGAAGTTGAATTTAATAAGGTCAAAGCAAATGGGGTGGAAAAACGCTCTGCCATCATTAGAAAGCCAGATACTAACAGCTATTAAGAGACTTCCAAGCTTGTGAATGTTTTATAGATAACGTGGACATTGTAATAGGCGCTTACCAGAATCTGGCATTCATATACTGTACATCTGCCACGTCACATGGATGTGGTCTTTAATTTGTGAAATACTCATTAACTGCGGCCGAATTGGACAGAATATTGCTTCAGGTTTGTTTTACCTCTTCTATTCGAGGGAGGCAGTACTTCTTTGAGATGGCACAGCGTGTCACCAGTATTACTTTGAAGTTTTGTGGCACATATCGCCAGAGTTCTTGAATGTGTACTAGTACAAGCGGTGATACAGTATCGGTGAGTAAACAATTTAGTTGTTTGCCGTCCGTTTGTTGGGCTGATGACTTAACAAGATGACAATTAGTTGTTTTGTTCGCGTCTGTAGGCTTTCATCATAAAATAGGGCAGTAGGTTAAAGCTGTGGACGCTCAGGTACAGCGAGAAGTCAAGGCCACGGCCAATGCTCTTACCTCATTGTCTAGTTTACACTTGATGCCAATGTGATGGATGATGGTGTACCGGCAGGCTAATTAAAATAATGTTATGTCTAGAAACTAAAAAGCAGACCGACTCAGGACCTTTCAGACATTTCTGGGCAGCTCCAGCTCAGCTAAAGACGACCCACTGGAAACTGTTCAACAGCAGAGGAAGCTGTGTGAGATATAGGATGAAGACTGAGCTTTCTGCTCATCATGCGTCACGTTTATGCGATTTGCAATAATAATTCATGTTTACTGGCAGCGCAGGCTCGGAGGCAGGGTGACATTCAGAAAGTGCCGTGAAATGGGCAAACACCTCACTCCATAGATCAGGGTTTGTGTTGAGTCTTGCCTCCACATTTACATATTTAACCAGCACATTTTTCCCCCTTGATCTGACCAAATGATTTTACTTGCCTGAACCCTCATCACGCTCTAGTTGCCTCAAGCTGATTTTCGTCAATCAAAGTCTCCATTTCAGGGAGCTACGTGTGCTCAGAAGAGGCGGAAAATGCTCAATTTTGATGGAATCAAACATTTTGAAATGTTGGTGCGTTGGCAAATAAACATTTTTGAACCTAGTAAGTAAAGTAGTGACTTCTCTGCATGTTCAAGTACAGCTGTTACTAGATGTACAGTAAGACGGTGCCCTGTGAGACGCTGTTATTCCTCAACATAAAACCCTTTAACTACCATAATAATAACTCTGTGATATACGTTGCATTATCTCACATTGCAGTGTTTGCCATCATCTTCTGTTTATACTTCCTACGATAAATACTTTCGGTTATTTCAGTTATGAACTTATTGTACGATATATGGACCTGACCACGATTAATTTTATATTATCGATTCATTGTACCATATATGGACATGACCTGGATAATTTTACATTGTTGACTTATCGATGGACATGACCTTGATCACTTTTGCTGACCTTGATATTGCCTTCTGTCTTTACATGTGTGTTTGTTGACATTTTATTTTTTCTTTTAGGTGTGATTTTATTTAAATTACTTTATTCATTTACAAATTTTAAAAAATCACATTCAAATCTCAATTTTCTTCCAATTTAGAGGTCCATTGCTCTTTGAAAGGGTGTACTTGCATTATTTTGTTTTTATATCATAATTATATATATACGTACATTATATATATACATTGCAAAGATGAATACGCAACAGAGTACTCAATATTCTTTACAAATCAAACGTGGGAAAAATATTTTTTTTTAAATACTGTAGTCTTTAAAAGGCTCAAACAACATGTTATTCTTGGCAGTGACATTTTGTATATTGCTACTTATGTGTAATATATCCATTGTTTGTTATTTTTGCCTCAATTACCAACTTAAGACTTCTTAATGAGCCAATAAAGGCTAATAATCTATTTCTGGTGACCGGGGAAAAATACCAGAATGATGCTCTGCGAGAGCTGGACGTGGCTTCATGGGGTCAGATAGATAGAACAGGAACCCAAAACATATTAAATTGAACATTAAACATAATGATGAACCATGTTATATTATTTTTTGTGAAGGAAAAAAAAAGGATTATTAAACCGTCAAAGCCTTTCCTCGGGAGCAAAAAATGATAAAATTGTAGAATCTGGATCTCACTTTGCAGTTTCTTCCCCCTGTGGCTGACTGCTGGACGGGTTCATTAGGCGTAACCAAACCGTGCTGATTAGCATTCCAAACCCAGCGCTCGTCCTGTTGCCCCGAATGTGTAACATTTTCAAACATTATGGCGAATGTTTCATTAAAGTGTTGCTCGCTCCCAGCTCCATTCCGCTCCAGTCTCCACTCTATCAGGCCTTCCCCAGAAGTGATTATGCTAATTGCTGTTTGATCAGATGATTAAATTATAATTTGATTAATCCCGGGCACTAAACGCTCTGAATACATTGATGTGTATTTTGCTGGCTGGCAGTGTTTGCACCCCCCCCCCCTAGGCCCCACTCCCGATCACCAGCCAAGCTGTCTGATGCACACCGTCCAGGTATGGGACAGGGATAGATGCATAAGGCTACACAGGGACGTGGTTATGAACAGGAACGAAACACAGTTTTTTCATGAAAACATGCTGATTAATAAAGGCTCACTCTCGCCTGTGTAGATTGAGTGCAGCTCTAATGCAGATCGCTGCCATTCTCTCCCCATTGCCTGTCTCTGTTACTCTCAATTGGCTGTGTATCCATCATAGTGATTTATAGTAGCGCTGCATGGACGGGCTCCTCTAGGACTAAATAATGAGGGTCCTATGCTGTGTGCCCACTATAGAAGTCAATGCCCCTCTGGCATCACCCGGTGTATTTTTAGTTTTGACTATTCTGCTTTTCCAGTCCAGTTATTATTTATTATTTTTTTTAAATTGAAGGGTAAAGGTGAGAATGTTCTAATATATATTTAAAAAGAAACAGAAGCTCTCATCTGAATAGAGTGGCTCACGATGTGTTTGCATTGGAGCAATAAGGGAGGACTCTTCTCCTGCGGTGGGGTTACTGAAGATGAAATACTCTCCCCTTTGAGGCAAATGAGGGCTGTTGAGGGGAGTGGATGCAGAGATGGGGGCGCGGTGTGGGGGGGGGGGGGGGGGGGGGCTTCTGAGGCACAAGAGGATGGCTGTGGGCAAAATGGCAACCGTGTCTAGTCATCTGACCCACAATCCCATTTAACCCCAGGACTTTGAGTTGCCCTCCACTGTCAACTGCTTATTTCGCCTCTTTGTTTCTCTCCTGCAAATGGCTTTTTATTTTCACCACCTCGAGATGAGGCAGAATCAACACAGCAATTCCTGCCGCCGCTTTTTACAGAGCCACAGGAATAACAAAAAAAAAAATACAAAAATAGCAAACGATTTTATGGTCCTGCACTCTTTTTGTCGGTTTTGACACAATTCAACCATACCAATGCAATTATGAAGATGTAAGCACAAGTATTCTGCATTCTTCCCCATAAATCCTGTCAATAAATCTAAGCAAAACTAAGGCAGCACTCACACTCTTACACACACAAAAAGTCTCTTTGCATGGACATTTCATGTTTATTGGTAGTGGTACTAGATGCACTGCGAAATACAAATGTTGAATGTATTTTTTGCGGAAGAATAAAGTCTTTTGCAGGATTTGAGAAGGTAAAGAAAAAGGAAATCCAAAACGTGGACAAAGTTACAGCATCTCCCTGCTTCCCCAGTGTGGATTACTGGTTCAAACAAGGCCCAAAGACCTAAATCCGATGCACTGATCAGAAAGAAGTATGTCTGAATGGACCCACGTCTGGCAGAAAAGGACACTTTTTTGAAAATTGAACAACAAGTCAAACCAAACAACGGCAGACAGCCTTGAACACATCGACCTCCAGCAAACATTTCCCAGTCTCATATCTCCGGCCGGTGGTTTGCTCACCAGCCATGTTGCATTTTTAGCTCTCAGTCAGGCATGTCAACATGTTTCGTCACCACTCGCCTTCAGTCATATGTCAAATCGAGTCAAATTCATTTATGAACAAGTAATTTAAGGAAAAAACGATTAGTCATGAAAAACATTGCAGAGTGCACATCATAAGGCACTAAAAGGTTTATTTTAACAGCAAAGACCGCCCTTTAATGTAGAATTCAATACATTGCTTTAAAGTTATGGCTCCGCTGCAAGGTTGGAACCCTCACAGCCGAAATGAGTTCAAACTCTGCTCGGATTTCTATTTTAATATTGTAATTTTTCAAATGGTGAACCGTGTGTATCGGCTATAGGCTCCTGTGCCGTGCTATAGGATGATATGTAGACGATCCTCGAGCTGCCAGCCTTCCTCCTTCAGCTAATCTCCTCGTTCATCCCTCCCCGCTGAGTTTAATGTCCTCTCTCTCAGCTCACCTGAGAGCCAGAGCCTCTCTGCCTCTCTCCGTCTATCAGCTCAGTCACAGTTGCACTTGACAGTACTGCCAGCCGGGGTGGGAAGGAATTTTACCGAAACGGAAATAATGCCTCTCCTCCAGTCTCTAAAAGCATGCACACAGTGGATATTGTGCTACGATATATTACATGGAAATCTAAGTCGAGTGCTGCAGAACTGTTGAGGCAAGAAAAGTCAATAACTAACAGCTCTAACTAAAAATCCTCTCACTGGAAATGTACTCCAGCAATATGCCTTTTGAAGACGGCACTACAAATGTGCCAAAAGTATCTATATTTTTTATAGTTATTTAAAAGCAGAAAGGGGCATTTAAAACTGCTCAAGCTAAAGTATTCCTGAACATGTACTGGAAATATACGGATTTAATTGGTTGCAGAGAGCGAGCTTTACTGTGTAATAGGATTGATATGTCATCCTGCTGGCATGCTAAATATGAAAAAAAGGTGAAAGAAACTTCTACATCAGCACCTTTAAGGCTCCTTCAGGGCTCGACATGGGCCAGTGAACTCTTGGGGCTAGTGAAAAATACATGTGCTCTTTATTAGGGATGCCCTGATTGATCAGCGGATACGATGTGCACCTCTGAATGTTTGGACCCAGATGGCCAATTAGTTTTCTGATGCTTTAAACAAAAGGTTTTAAACATCTTCATTTCAGGTAATATTTTTCAGGCCAAATCAAATCGTTTACAGGATATTCAACCTTTGTTTCCTATAAAAGCATATGTAATACTTGACTTCTTATCTGTTAAACCTTGCTAGTTCAAAACCAAAACGTAAAAACAGCACATTGCGGTTATCCGGGGGTTACGTTGGCACAACAATGCTTTCATCTAAATGCTAACATTAGAATATTACCATGCTCACAATGTTCACCATCGCAACTATCTGGTATCTGAATATGTGCGATATTTGTCTGGATCAAAGTGGAGGCCTGGCGTTGGCCAGCGTGGCTTCCAACGGTGATTACTTATTAGTTTGTTCAGAACATTTCAATCCCAAAGGCGAAAAACAATGTCGAAACACAGGCAGACATGAGCAGGGTATGTTACGGGTTTTAACTGGCTCTGTGATACAATATGTGCGCTAACTTCTGTGTCTCCAGCGCTCTGGAAGGAAAAAAAACGGCTTCTACATCAAGCTCTGATTCACACTTTGATGTTCGTGTGGAATACATGTTAGAATTTGATGCGTTCGGGAACATCCTGTCATTTCAACGCTGTGTCTCTTAGGAAGGCTAATGGAGCATTATGAATGTCTCATATGGTTGTTTCTTTACCTCTTGCTTCTTTCCCTTGATGTGCCTTTGCATATTAGCTTCAGCGGCAGCAGCTCGAATTTGTTTACTCGCTCGCAGGACTTTCCCTCCTCACCCGTCTCTCTCTTCTATTTCTCTCTCTCTTTGTCTCTCTCTCTCTCTCTCTCTCTCTCCCAGTTGATTTGCAGTATTAGTCCATTTCCACCTCGGTGATGTAACTGATTAAGGTCTTCAAAGCGCCCGGTACGTGGGAACTCCCTCCTCTACCGTTTTGGCGCTCATGTAAATGAGCGTTCATATGCATCAACTAACCCACTCCACGGCGACTCTCATCGCTCCCCTCCGGAGAGTTGACATCAGAGGAGGGTATCATTGGTTTTACATAGCGGCCGCGTGGCACTGAGCGCCGAGCCGCTCAACATTATTCATGAGGGCAAAATGGGAGCCGGTGATTTGGGAGAGCGAAGGGGACCCTGCTCTAAGATCTGCGCATCTCAGATCAGCGCCGCACTGCTCTCTGCTGATTATTGTGTAAGCCCCTCGGGCAGGAGGGGAGGGGGCTTGGCTGCTTACGCTGTCATCGCGAGGCCCTCCATCCCCCCCCCGTCTCCACTATCCCTCCCACTTTTTGCGACCCCAGCCCCCTTCTCTCCACCCTCCCTAGGCGGTCTCTGCAGAGCTCTGCCTTAATTACCTGCATCGGCTGCCATGAGCTGTCAGTGTGGCTCAGTGCTTGTTTGCCCCTGTGGAGCTGCCCTAATGTCTTGATGCCCTGGTACCCACCGTGGCTCCGCAGAGCTCTACGAACCCGGCGGAGGCCACACCGTGGCCCAGAGCCAACTGGACTCTAACGCTTAAACACACCAGCGACATCGGGGCGGGGGCAGACATGCCGCGGCTAATGGCTAATTCGCATGTGATAAAAAATCGTGGGAGGAAAGGTGAATATCAGGAGGCTGTCGCGGGGAACAAAACGGTGAGCGCCATGAACACCATGGAATAATGGCGAACCACCAAATGAGTTTGAGTCATTTTCAACAAGAAAACAAGAGGCGCCCGAGCCCATTCATCCAAAGGTTGATTAATGGTGTTTGGTTGAGGTAAACACCGGCCGAGCAAAAAGCCCCTGACACATCAGCGGGCTAATGCAGGGGCTAATGCATAGGCCTATTTATGTTGTGTGTTCGTGGGGCCTGTATTGATCACACATTTACTTAAATAAATTGCCTGGGTGATTTGGAAGCAGCCGCCAATGGGCGCCATTGCAGTGGAGGTCGACGGGTCTCGATGAGCACACAATACAAGGGAAAAATAATAGGCTTGTTTGTCATATTCTTCTGGAAAAGAGTTATTAATGAGTATCTCAGCAGCTGCTGCCTGCGCTCACAACACTACAGCAGCAACATCACTGCCTGCATTGACTCCTCACCGGCCGCGTCAGCACTCTATGTTTGTGGGGGCTTACAGACCCTAACGCTGCATCCACCCCCCACTACACACACACACACACACACATTCCTCTGACACGCCCGCCTGCACTCTCCTTGACCGAAGCGCGTCTGGTGCCCTTGAGCTCCAAGTGCATCAGCAGAGGCTCCGCACCTGCAGATCCACGGTCGGAGGCCTCAGCGCGCCCCGCCACCAATAGGTGCTGACATGCGGGACTGTCCTAAGCATTATTTCGCACTGCAAGAAGAAGAGACCTTCACAAACCCAACTTGATACCCCCCCCCCCCTCTCCATCCCTTTCCTACCTCCGCCTTTGAGCTTTGCTAAGACCAAAAACACAGGAAAAAAAGAGAGCGCATCTATTATACATGTGTGGGATTCATAATTGAACGATATCACTTTTTCCTCTTTGTGGTTTTGGCTCATGGAAAGATGATGTCGATTAAGACGGGCTCTGGCACAGTCAGGCATATGGTGACTGCGAGTGTGTGTGTGTGTGTGTGTGTGTGGGCATGATAGGCATGGGAGTGCGTTGGTGTTGGGTATATTATATTGTAACGTGTTTGATGCCAAAGCCGTCCTGAGAAGACAGATAGAATAACTTGGAAGGATTTGTACAGTTTGTACATTTGCTGAATTAAATATATAGGTAAGAACGCATCAACTTGTTTTTAATCCCAAAAATCTCAGGACGAAATTTAATAATTAATAATCCTTTATCATAGAGGAGGTAAATAAAGATTTGCGGTGCGATAAATAAGCAGCCGAGACATCTTTAGAAAATAATTCATTTCTAAAGTAAGATTCAGAAAACCAGCACTATGAGACAGAAATGCTTTGAGATGCGAACCAAAGCGTTGCACGGCTGACCGACTATCGATAGGGTCCACATAAATCTTTCATCTCCCTTTTCAAGACTCAGCCTCCTCTGGTTTTGATCTCTCCCAGCATTATCAATAGATCCTCAAAAGTGCGGCCTCTTCAGTCTTCAAAAACAATGCATTTCATATCTCCGAGATGCGCATTTGTATGTGTTACATCTTACTATTCTGTGACAGCCGTTAATGAGATTATTATTTAACGGTGCCGTACACAAACACACTTGATGACAGCCAACAGCCACCCACACTCTGTCTCCTTTGCTTGCAAGCAGCCGTATGATAAATTGTGCCGGTTTTTCTTGGGCTATAAATTTGCAACTGAATATTCATGTGATATTCTGGCGAAATGCAAAATTCTGTTTCTGTCATTTCTGCTTTATTAGATAATTCTAAGTAAGGAAGCAGAAGGAAATGAAGTGCGAGGAGTCAGGGTCTACCATTAAACTGATTTGAATGCACGATTGGATAAGTGGTCCAAGTCGGGTAACGTCTGATTTGTTTCTGAAGGTGCTAAATATGATATTGGGAGCATTTCTATTGTCGCCAACAGGCTTGTGATGGTTGAGTCGGCTTCTAGCGGCCAACTGATAACAGCGGCAACCGCGCAAACGATGGGGAAAAATGCTAACACTGTATCTTCACATATCTAATAGTTGTTTGCTGCTATATTCACGCTCTGAATAATATATTTAGCACCTTTTAATAATCAAATCACTTTCCCAGACTGCACCTTTTGCTCTTTAACCAGGACACTGCAGAGCGTAGCAAACATTTCCTCCAGCTGTACCGAGCCGTACTGCTTTTCCAGTCGCAGGGGCCCGTGATGGTCCAGCGGCTGATAGATTGAGATGAGTGCAGTGCGACCTCCTCTCCGGCTCTCTTCCCTTCACACGCGTTTGTTTGTTTTGCACCTGCATCCTGGTGTGAAGGTGGAGCGAGCCGGGACGTGAGAGACGGGGGTCAGAGGAGCGTGAAGGAGAGATGAAGGTGACTGAAGAACGCAGACAGACTGAGCAGAGCTTGCAGAGAAAGAGAGCGAACGGAGAAGGAATGAGGATTAAATGTATTCATTTGACGGAGGCTGTGGGACACAACTGAGACGGAGCGTGTCTTTGACCTCTCGTCATGGCGTCTCCCAGATCCGTCTCCCTTTTTCTTTGCATTCTCTTCCAGTCCATCTCTGGTGATAGCAGCCTGCTCGTCACCGCCGGAGTGCTTTCCAGCTTACCCGCCTCCCCACTCAAACCCCGCCCTCGCTGTTTTCCTTGGCACTGTGCTGAAAAATAAATGCACTCCCACTGTATGTACGTGAACCGGTGGGATCTGGCGGGGTTTCGTGTCCATCAGGCTTTCTTAATCTGAAGGAATCAGCCACCCAGAAATGGGTGGTGGTAGGTGGGGAGGGGGTCTCAATTTTTTATGAGTCGGTGCAAAGCGGATAGAGACAAAAGCAGTTCGGAGGCAGCCGCTCTTCTTCGCCCAGTCACCTTTCAAACACACTCAGACCGGAGGCTGCGTGATGTTTTGTTTTGGTTCACAGTCTCAGCTTCTGCAGACACTGTTCAAACCTTCTTCTTTTGATCTCTCTTTAAGGGTCGGGGTTCAAATACAAATCATGCATTATTACTTGATCCTTTGAGGTACAAATTGTACATTTTCATTACTTCATTTTCACAAAACGACCTGTTTGTGGAACAAAACAGACAATGGCTCAACGTGATGATACCGTATAACATAACAGTAATGTGAAATACTAATACACACGTGATTGCTACCGACCCATAGTTTCACTGTGACACTTTTGTGCTTCACTAAGACAGAAATATGAAGACATTATTCTTCTTGTTGTGCATATTTTATGAACTACAAGTCTTCAAAATATAGAATTTGTGACAGTGGCTGTCAAAATCAATAAAAGTCTGCCACCGCCTAGTATAGTTTGGATAATGTAGTGTATTGCTAATTACCTGTAACTACAAGGAGTCAGACGGTGTCACAATAACAGCTCTGTCTGTTATGGAGCAACAGTCGCACGGCAGCTCCCTGCTATTCCTAACAGATGCTGAGATTTTATGATCATCTTAATGGCAGATTTTCCTACTTGAGGAAACGGCTGACAAGCTGTTCCTCTGTGTTTACAAGTAAATTAACTCTCGATAAGCTCTTTGTGTATCATTATGGGTAGTGAGCCGTTTAGGATGTCTCTTTTTTCTTTTTTTTTGCTTGTACTTCGCGATTTACGGCGTTTTCACAGCTGCTTTTTTTTTTGTAACTGTGCTGCATTATTTGTGCAGCTGTGTTGAACACGTTGATTTAGCATATGCATCATTTTGAGGAAATCTTAAATAATGACAAATGTAATATGAAGGTTAATGCTGAGTATGGATCCACGTCTCTTGCACGAACACACTGAATGATCTGCGCGTCAACTACGAAACAGGATCAACTGTCACAAAGTACACACACGCACAACACGACCTCACGTGAGTCGGCAGGTTACTCATGTGTTGGTAAAATGACACCTGAATGTTTAAGGGTCAAGTTCTCGCGTGGCCAAACCGCCAATCAATAATAAATGACAAAAAAAATCCCCTGGAACCGAGATGTGTCATGGCTCCTCTGGCCTTATCTCTCCTCCCCTCGGATGCGGTGCTACAACCCGTCTGCCTCTCAACACCTCGGGGCCTCGTCCTCGGAAGCACCGCACGTGTGAAGTGAGTGCAGCTCGAAAATGTGCGGAAACATGTGTCCTCGGCGGTGTTTGTTTGTCTTAACAGGTTGAACGACCGGTGGGTGGAAGTGGCCGGTGATTTGAGCTCGCTCATTAGGAATTTATGAAGCGCTAAAATGTTGTGTCTCCGGGGAGGGGGGATTGGCAGCTGTCGCGCAGGCAGGCTGGCGACAGGAAAAAGGGAGCGAGGCCCGCCGCGACACAGAGAGTAAAGGCTGCGGAGCTACAGTGGAGGAGCCTGAAGTATTTCCAGCCGGTGAGTGGCTGTTCACAGAAAGCCACTGCTGAGCTTCAAAGGTCCACGCTGTACATCTTTTTATATTGTAAATAGGACCAATACTATCATCGATTGTTCACTGTGGAGTCATCATTTCGAAATTAGCATTTTTTCCTTTGGTTTGACCTGCAGATGTAACTCATTTGAATAATCCATGAGACACACTTTCATATTTTCATTGCAGTACCAATCAACCATTAACCTTGTATGGCCTCAATAAGACATTTTTGACTTAGCTGAAATAGCCTTGGTGCTGACCGCACTGCAGCGGAGACCCCATTAGTGTGATCGCCCTGAGAGGCGTCTTAAGAAAACACAGCGAGCATTTAGGGAAAATAAACTGCTGCAAAGAAATGACACATTAGCAAATTCACAAAAACATACACTGATTTGACAATATGCAGTACATGTAAAAACAGATGTATATATAAGGGCAGATCACTGACAATTTCCGCGAGCACAAATATCTCCTTTGCAAGGGCAGAATATCTCGTCCCCCTTCACTGCTCCTCTCGCAAAACTTTCACCTGCTCGCTCACCAAGGATCTTTCTGTTTGATCAAATCAGGGTTGTTGTAGGGTGGAAGCTATAAATGCAATCTATGAGGTACACCTAGCGAAAACATCTGCAGTATAATACATATATAATTACCCTACCTTCATTGCCATAATATTTCAGTGAAAAATGAACACTACAACCTTCTAGAAGGTTATTGGTGTATTAGACTGCATTGCTATTAGTGAGGCGACTTAACCTGCTGCTGCGTGTTGATTTGGATTGTACCGGCTAACAGAGCTAGCATCGTGCTCAGTTGTAGAGTGATAAGGCCCTGTTTCTTTTGTTTTGAAGCTCAGTTGTCAGTCAGTTCTGTGCAACTTGTGTTTTCTCCGTTTGCTGCTCATTTAGTCAAATAGGTGACGTTGTTCTCTTGATTTGATTGTGTTTTTGTCTATTTGCATGTGTTCAACATGTGTCTGCAGAAAATGTAGATAAGCGTCTGCTTTGGCGTTTATCCATTGGAGCGACACACATTTTTTATTGTCATTGCAAGTGGAATAGATGTGATATATGCTCAGAAACTCAGATCTCAGCCATTCAGTCTATAATGGTTATCAAAGGCGATGGAATTGATTAGAAAAATTCCAACATTGTTTTATAATGATTTGGCTCGAGTTAACAGTTTTACACCAGGTATTTTTTATTTTTTTATTTTGCTTTTACATTACTGTCGTTAGATGTACTGGCATCTACAGTATCGAGATAATGATTGCTAAGGCTATTTATTTAGTCGGTCCATAAAAAAAAAAAAGATTGATTGCGTAAGTTACCTGTCAATCAGAAAATAAGCAGCTATGAGATCACTTGTTTGTGCAGTGACTCCTCACAGAATGCCGTTTGAAGGATGCTATCCTTCTTTAAAGTGGAGAGACATTCAATATATTAACTACTACACTGGTACACAAAGAGTCTCCCAAACTGCATATATGGAAATATGCAACAAACAAAGGGAAAGGGGGGGCGGGGCAGTTGTCTTGCATTGTTTATTTTTCATTTTTCTCCACAACTCAGACACAACAGGGAAAATACTCAAAAGACGGTGGATGTATTAAACAAGTCCTCCACCCTTTCTTGGGATCCAGCCAGTATACATACCCTGGCCCTGTGCCAACAGTGTGGGTTGTCCATTACAGCAAAGAGTTGCACTGTCAGTTTTCTATCCAGCACAGTAACTTACTACAGGGGAAGTGCATCGCATTACATTGACTCGCTTCATTAGTTAAGATGACTTGGAAACATGCTCTGCTGCACACTGTGCTGGTGAACATGACAAATAGACTGCATATCAGCTTTTAAGACCTTTTATTTTTGCTGCCAATATCCAAATTGTAATTACGGAAACTGATTCTCAGTGAATGTTTGACACCAGGACAACAATGCATTTGTTAACAGTGATAGATTACCTGTTTCGATCGAAGATGGAACCTTTTTGGATGCAACCAAAGCCGCGTGACAGCTTTTAATTCGGATGAAAGCAGAGATGCAAATGAGTTTGTCAAGAGAGAATGTATGGTCGTTCGGCCGCGCGAGGGCAAACACAAGAGCAACGGAAAAGACGATAAATAACAACTCAAACACCTAAATATCTGGTGAACATTGTTGCTCACACTACGCGACACTGACCCTTCTATTATACATGTGTGCTTGCTCAAGCTGGAATAGTGATGCGCTTCTCCTCCATATGTTTACCAAGAAAGGCCTCTGTTGTTGAAAAATGACCCCTGAAGCCACTGAGAACTCTGTTGGGTTGCGTTGCCCTCTGAGCTTTTCGCTCAGCACAGAAAAGGATTGTGGGTATGTATATTCGTGCGTAGTATGTCGGGCTGATAAATCAGCTGAGTTTTTTCTAGATATATCATGAACACGTCACTTTTTCAGTGCCCGTGCACATACATTTGTGTATCCGGAGCACCTACCAACCCACAAACTGTGAAATAAGACGTCTGTTCATTTTGTGTATTGCTCGGATCAGAAAGCATGTGATTCAATGAGCCAATCAGATTTGGCTCCTCATCATATCGATGGCCGAAGAGCAAAAAAACCTATCTGAAAGATTCACTTTTTTGAGAATACAAAAACAAACTTGGTGTGGTCTTGCAGAATGCTATTTGTTAAAGATACACAATACAAAATACAAAAGAGAAAAAAAGAAGGAAAACAATACACAAAGTGCAGATAGGAGGTTCCCCCACACTTATCCTGGATCCTTTTTGCAGATATCAGGTTTTACACTTTGACCATCGATATGTCACATGCTGATTATCAACAGTTAACATTGTTACGTGTTGTGTTTTTGTTTGACGAACAGCCCCAAAACAACACCAAAATATTCACTTTACGATGATATAAAAAAGAGAAAAGCTTTAAATCCTTTCATGTTAGAGAATGTCTGACATTTTTGAGCAATTTCTTTCTCGACTATCAGAATAGATGCTTTATCAATACATTGATTGATCGTCTCTGGAGCTCCGTGTGGTTTTTACACGTGCATGTTTTCGAGGGAGGGTGTAAACTACAGACATGGATGTTGTGAAGGCGGTTCTGGCGCTCTGCCAGCTCTGTTATTTCCCATCCATCGCTGCTCCACCAGAGCTTTGCTGCAATGTCTCTTCATAGACAACAAGAGACGCTCCTGCAGCCTCGCTCCACTGCAGTGAGCACAAACACAATGGTCAACCAGGGAAAAACACACTCGGCCTAAATTCAAAGAAAAGCAGAGATGCAGGATAGCACAATTCTGTCAGATCATATGAGAGCTCCTCTGTTATGTGGTGGGGTTTAACAATAGTGGGTACAGTTTGTCAGTTTAATTATTTAAAGACCTCTGATATACAATGTTCGACTTTTGATAGGAAGTCAGAAAAAAATAAACCGTCTCTAACATTTCGCTTTTCAATGTCATTTCTCTCTCCGCAGTTTTCTGTGAAGATCTACGTTCCAGCTTATATTTTGTCAATGCATCTGTGCAAGAGGTAGTGTTTGCCAGCACCACAGGGACATCGGTGGCCTGTCCCGCCGCAGGCGTGTCCCCTATCTCACTGCGCTGGTACCTGGCCACCAGCGAGGAGATCTATGATGTGCCAGGGATCCGCCATGTGCACCCCAATGGCACCCTTCAGATCTTCCACATCCCCCCTTCCAGCTTCAGCAAACTCATCCACGACAACACCTACTATTGCACAGCGGAGAACCCCTCAGGGAGAATCAGGAGCCAAGATGTCCACATTAAGGCGGGTGAGTTTCTCTGCTTGTGGATGTCTGCACGACTGCAATTTCATAACGAGTAGCTTGTCGTTCAGTATTAGCAATGTTACCTGTCTCATGCACATCACCTCTCTGTCCCGTCCTCCCCAGTCCTACGAGAGCCCTACACAGTCCGGGTGGAGGACCAGAAAGCCATGAGGGGCAATGTGGCGGTCTTCAAGTGCATTATCCCTGCCTCAGTGGAGGCCTACATCACTGTTGTGTCCTGGGAGAAAGACACACTGTCAATCAACGCTGAAAGTAAGTCGTGTGCATCCCTCTTTATGAGAGTAACTACAGCGTCATGTCTGAAAGTTCAAATTCAAGAACATAGATGGTAGTTTGGAGTTAGTCGCCGATGAGGATCTCGTGTGGAACACTGTGACAGCGGAGGTGTGCGCGGTCTTGAGCTCCCCGTAGGACGTGAACCCACACAAAGGCCTCGCTCGTACCAGCCGACTGGGCCAATTTTGTGTGTGTGTGTGTGTGTGTGTGTGCCTGCACATCCACGTCTGTCTGACCCAATGACGGTGAGGTCCCGCTCCTCTTCCTCTGCCCGGTCTTCCACCAGAGTGCAGGCTGCCAGCCATGTCACTTAGTCTCAGTGTATTGACCCATTTCTCCGGTTGATAGGAAGCACCGCAGCACTCCGATCATTCAAATCACTTAAATGGAACGCTCGCCTGCGTGATTGTTTCCCAGCCCTGGGGGGCAAATTCACTTTATGTGGGGCATTTAGCAAACTCAATAGACAAGGGCTAATGTCATTTTGCTTTTGGGTGGAGGGCAAATGCTGGCAAGTGACCGCTTTCTTTTTTTTTGTTGTTGACGTTTCACATTTGCCCGTTGATGCGAAATCGTCCATGTTGAGATCTATAGCAATCTCTTAATTGTTCTTAAATGGATTTGCCGCGAGCGTGTTTTCAGATATGGCTATTTACAGGGATGGAATGTACACTGTAGGTTTTCTTGTTTTTAATACATTTTGGGTGTTTTGAACTTATTACTGAACTGCGAAATAGTTTTGCAGTGTGGCTGCAAGGTTTGAATATGTTTCGAATGCTGGATCTTTCAGAGGAAAAGAAATGAGGGAAAAAGGGTCTACACTGTCAAAACAAAGTTTATCTAAAGCCGTAAAAATCCTCACATCTGTAGCCATCAGCCATGTAAACGCTGTCAGAAAAATCAGCCAGCCACCAATCCACTGCTCTTCTCCACGCTAAATAATGGATGACGGAAGCCTATGAATCCATGAGCAAATGGTCTTTATTCACGTCTCAGTGCACGCATCCTACTGACGCACCGTCCATTCCCCTCATCCTCTTCTACACACATTTTAAGTGCACTGTGTGTGTGTGTGTGTGTGTGTGTGTGTGTCCATGTCTGTGAGTTTGTTGGCACACTACAGAGACTGACAGCTCAATGCAAGATGGCCTGACCCCTTCATCTCGATGACCGCGCTTCGATATTTAAATTTTTCATGAACAAAAACAATATCAACACTTTGGTCCTCAAACAACAAAAAAATGTGAAATATAGCTTTTCTGTCTTGGCTATGAATTATTGAATTGGCTTTTCTGTTGAGAAGGTGTAGCATGGTGTGCAGCGCCCGACAGACAAGGCCCTCTGTAAGTCTCACTGGACATGGACCTTTTTGAGCTCTGCAGGGCGGACTAACAAAGCACCACTTAGAGAACCCTGGTGTCCATTAGAAAAGAATGGGAAATTATGATGAAAAATGCATTCAGTCCGGACGTCCAATAAAAGTACCAGTGCAGTATAGCGTCTGATACGGTGTCATAACAGTGGTTTGGGGTTTTAACTGAATCAATGTGGAAAATGTTCCGTTCTCTTGACTCTGGTTCTTGTTTTGTCCGAGGGAGAAAAAGATAATTTCTTCTTATGAGATTATTTAAAGATTAAACATTTTGCTCAGTTTAATTATTTCACCAAATGGGACACATTTGAACAATTTCCACTCATACGGTACTAAACTAAAACACTTGTTTGTAAAAATGGATATTGTTTTGTATTCTGATTCATCCAACATATGTGGAAACAGGGATTAAGCTAACTCGCTACGCTCGATTCTTGGATGCATGAATCACTTTGACCAATGAAATCCCTTTAAAATTGTGTTGAGGTGGAGGTATGCTAGCTGTGGCTAAGTATGGGATGAAAGCAGCTGTGGGTCTTTCATTTATCTGTGAGTATCAAGTGGGGAGGGTGCATCGGTTCAAAAGCCGCAAACTGTCCTGAATAAGAGGATTTCAGTTATTGTTTAGAGGAGGAAGCCAATCAGGACCAAGTCTGATTGTGATGGACTTACTGGTTTACTCTGATTTATGGACACAATGGAGAGAAATCTGTCATTGTACAATAAGGCTGTTAAAGATGGCTCATCATCAGGAGGGATGGAAAATAGCAACGTTGACCTCAGTCTATGTTTGATGCCACGTATAATGCACACACGGAATATTACACAGAACATGTATTTACTTAACTGACAATAGAATACATACTGTATTTTGGTGACAAGAAATGTGTTGTCACTATAATGTAACACATTTCACATCTCACTGTTACTAGTTTGGTAAGCTTCATTCACAATGTGGACAATCAAATCCAAATTAAATATTCCAAAGCTTTTCTATTTTTATTAATTCTGTTTGAATTCTGTATTCTTGCACAGTTTCAGATAAAGATCAGACTACACTAATATTATAAGAATTATCCTGTTTGTAGAATTTAATTTCAGCGGTTGCTGTTGGATCCAAACATATTCAATAACTCAAGAAAGTTTTAAAGGCCAAAAGTGAATGAATATTGAAAAAAGACACATTTAATGATTTCCAAAATTAACAAAATGTCTAACAAAATGTCCTGCTTCAATAGATATTTGTTGGCGTTTAGCCTTTCAAAAACATAATTTTCACTGTGGTCAAAAAAACGTTTGCTCTCCAGCTTACAGCACACAAATTATGTTCATTAGAGAAAGTCGATTTTAATAAAAAAAATAAAAAATTAAATAAACCCGACAAATTCATTAAATACAATTTGTTCAAGGATTTGTATGTATTTTTTTTATGGGGTTTCATTTAATTTCATCACCTGTTGTAATGCAGTTAAAAGCTCAGATTGATGACATTTAAAAGCTGCTTGCTTAAAAAAAACAACTGTTTTTCTTTCTTGTTTTAGGTACTTAAGACACCGCCTGGTCTCCTAAGAATTGCATTCCTATACAAACAAATATTTTTTTACGTATCACAACTACATCCCTAGTCGTGGTCCACGCAGGTTAGTGCCGAGAGGTCGTTGGGGTGGATGGTTTGGTCCAACCAACGCAGAACCGTTCCATCCGTAGAGTGCTGTTTGTTTTCGTTGTTTCACATCAAACTGCATCCAATAATCAGGGAGAAAATACGCTCCCCTTGAACCCTAATTGAAAAGGCAGTTTAGCTGAATGGTAATGTAATTTTGTTGCAGACATGGTTGAAAAAAACAAAAAAAGACAGGAATTAATTTGAAATGAGAGTTAATGTGTTTCGTGGTCATTTCCGTTTTCTTCATTTTCTACGTCTTGATCTCATGGGAGCACATAATTGTGTTGATTCATCAGACTTGTTATGACATGTTGAGACGATGCTGAGAAACTACACAGAATGTGTTAAGCACGCCGGAGCGGTTTTGAAAAAAAAAATGGTGTTGGTAATAGTGGAATGAAGCAGAAAACGTGTGTGTTTGTGTATGAAGGTGTTTGTGTGATGACCTGTGTGGTGGATGACCCATGTCCTACATTACAAATGTCTGACTTGCCTCTACAATATTATATATCTTATAACACTATCTGCCATGTGAAACAATAAGAAGGCCCGGATGTGAAGGCCCACTGTGATTATCATTCTCATTTAAAAAATCATATTAAAAAACCTTGTGCTTTCAGTTACGGAGCATGTGTAGTGGAAACGCGGTGCACTTCCTGCTGCTTGCTGTTTGGGTTGCGCCGTGATGGACTGTGCTGCTGTGCAGGGCCGTCCCCAGGTGCAGCCTGCGCCGCAGTCACTGAGGAGGCCTTGTAGTCGTTTGCCTCGGCCCGATGCTGCTCTGCATTCAGCACCACCAGGGCTTAGCGGGGGCCGACTCCCCAGCACTACTGCAGAGACTCGCTCACACACATACACACACACGCACACACACACACTGGGGCTTCTTTCCATTCAGCACACGAGCTGAGCACAAGGGCCGTCGGCCATCACACAGATTCTCTTTGCTCGGCTCAGTCCTCCCTCATCTCTTAGCCGTCTTTTTTTTTCTCACTATCTCGTGCACACATGCATGAACTGGTAGATTGTTAAACATGCCTTGAACCCGCTGCTACTTCTTTGGCAAGAACACAAGATGAACGCCAATGATTACGGGTTACCCGCTTAATATATCAGCCGTCCCCAGAACGGCTTGGTTTTGGTTGCACGGAGGGACGGTTTGTTTAAGGATAGCGCAGACTGCTCCAACGCTTTCAGTCCGGCCATTTGCTGAGCCATCTTGTGCATTTCACAGTTTCCTTCATGTTTGTTGACATTTGGGGATGTGTGTGTGTGTTGGGAGTTATTTCTGCAGCCAGCCTGCATTCCCTGCAGCCATCGCCCAGAGGGAGAAGAGCCAGCCACACTATGTAGGTTTAATTGGCTGTGCATAATTCAAGCAAATATCAAGAGTTACCATCCAAAGGCTACCGGGCATTATCATGTGTTTCAACAGTGTCCACTCCCACTGTTTCTTCTCCAGTCCTCCTCCTCCATTTTAAAGGCAGCGATAAAGCCAGCTGGTGTGTAGCCATTAATGCCGGTGGGTTTAGGGTCACACAGTTGCTATTGATGGAAGCAAAAACTAAGCTGATCTGTGTGCTTTTAACTTGCCAGTATGGATCAGGTGACAACCTCCAATACAGAAGTGCCTTAAACTTGCATTCTTTCTACTGGCCATCAGGAGGCGACTCTTCTGGTTGCAAAAAGGTTGTATAGAAGTCTATGAGAAAATGACTCTACTTCTCTCTTGATTTATTCCCTCAGTAAACATTGTAAACATGAGGTTATGTCCCAATCTCTAGTTTCAAGTCTTCATCAATACAACATGATATTCATTTTGTAAGTTATGGTCCATTTAGAGTCAAATAGACCATACAACAGGGGATGCTTTAAGGCGGGCTTACTGTGATTGACTGGTTTTCTTCCATCTTCTAAACTTTAATCCTTTTTGGTCCCCTAAAAATATCCTATTCAGCATTCGGGTGTACTTAGCTCCACCCTCTCGTGTCACTTCTGGTTGCAAAAAAACAAGATGGCGACAGCCAAAATCCCCATACTCAAAGCTTCAAAATGGCAGTTCACAAACCAATGAGGGACAACGCGTCGACCACCTCCACTTCTTATAGACAGTCTCTGCTGTGGATACATGCAGTCAACTCTGTCAGCTCTGTCATATATATATATATATATATATATATATATATATATATATATATATATATATATATATATATATATATACACACATACTGTGTGTTGTAGCCAGAGGTAGCATGGTGTAATGAATGTCTTTTGTTGGGAGCAGCCTTGAAGCTGGCTCGCTATCAGTTTTGCCCTTTTCTTAGCGTGCTATGTAGGAAGCGCAGCCATTGGTGCTGCACAACCTTGAGTTGGGGGCTGGGCTGTGTGGGTAATGGTTTTACTGGTCCCTCTGTGGTGGAGACGTAGAGGGAGGGGAGCCAAGGAGGGGGAGAGAAGAGAGAGGATTACTAACTCTCTCTCTCTCTCTCTCTCTCTCTCTCTCTCTCTCTCTCTCTCTCTCTCTCTCTCTCTCTCTCCCTCTCTCTCTCTCTCCATCCCTCTCTCTGTCGACAGGCAGGGTTGGGACTCTGACGTGTGACAGGCTGGATGTTGAGCCTTTTTTCTTCCAGCACTCGCCATTTCGGTCCGCCCATGATTGGCTGGAGTATTGTTATTCACACAGAAAAATGGGTCAGGTGGCCTGTGGAGAACATTGTGTTTTGCGTGGACGGACGGACGATACAAATACACGCACGCGCACATGCATACCTACACATGCATCCCACACAGAGCCCGGATTATGCTCTGCAGCAGAGCGGCGGTGGCAGATAAATGACAGATAAATGAAAATAAATCCACGTTACGTGGTAAGCGTCTCTCGCGTTGAATTCAGTGTGTGTCCTCTCACAAGCTGCGAGCCGGTTCTCTCCTCTCACCCAGTGGCAGGGGCTTAGCGAGATAAATAAAGGGTTGCACTGAAGGGAAAAAAAACAACAGCAAAAAAAAAAACTGGGAAGAAAATCAATACCTGTGTGCATGAATCTGGCTGCAGCTGCCACAAAGCATTATGGGAACATGACGGGTAGATACACTTGGGCTGGGCAGGTTGCAGGCAGCATAATAAGCCATCGGAGAAAAAACAACAACTACTGAGCCCCATGAAAACAATATATGTTACTTTTGATATGCAACGATCAGTGCATAGATAGATACATATTCATATGTTACCATTTTGTAAGGATGACCAGCACGGTCACAATTATTTTGAACTTAACCTCGGTAATAATGGTTTATAGATTTGAATCTTCAAAAGGCTTGATATGAGAAATATAAAATAGAATAATTATTTTAATAATTAATTTCTCGGACAAACCAAAATGTATATTTAACAGTTTAAAAGCATACAAAATAAATCAGATGAAAAAGATGTGGGTAAATTGTGTCATAACTATAACTGTCCTCCTTCTCCACAAATATAATATGCGTGGCTTTCTGGAAGCAAAACATAAGTAATAGTTACTTTGCCTGTCATGAGTAACATGATTGTGTCAGATTTCACAATAAGACTATTTTGAATGCTGCAGTGCAACATTGCAGGTCGAAAACCCGACTGTGTGTGTGTGATGTTGCACTTCAGATGACGGGCTTCTCCAGGGTCACGAAAGTCCCCTCAAGCGTCCGGCAGCATGTAACACGTCAGCGTCAGATTATGCTCTCGCTGCGTGCTCATACACAGCCTCCCTCCACACAGCCGGCCGCCGCAGCCCGGAGACTGACAGAGATATTAGTTAAATTGGCGGATGCCCTTTCCGTCTCCGTACCGCACTGGCGCTGCGATGATCACACTCCCACCTCCGTACTGTGCTGTTTGCTCACCAATAACCGCAATTTGTTCTTTATTAAACTCTCAGGGCGGGGAAACAATTAGGGTGCGAGCTGGAGGTGGTGTGTGAGTGTGTGTGCATACATATATCTGAGCGCAGGCAGGAGGAGGACGAGGAGGAGGAGGAGGAGGTGGAGGGCCGGGGGAGAGATACTAAACACTGCTTAATCTTTGATAAACAGTGAGGTCTCCTTTGTGCCGCCGCAGTTTGGCACATCTTCTCCGGGCCCCTCAGTGCTGCGCCGGAGCTACAGCTCCCGGCTGCTTCCTCCGTAGGCTCCCAGACCTGGATGCAAGCCAGGTCATGCGTGGCTCCCTGCCAAGATACAGATTAGCTATAAGCGCAACACAAGCTAATCGCGGATGGAGCCGCCAATTAATTGGCACTTAGACGGTCCGTGGACTGTATGGATTCGGGGGGCTGGATGTTATCAGTGGATCTGAGTGATTGGCATGAAAGTCACTGGCGGTTAGATATGTTCACATGTCCTATATTTGAGGGGAAAAACTGATTTGATAAGGCTGCAGCTGTATGTAAAGCACAAGGCTGAAAGCTGGATATTAAACTGTTAGGAGTGCTGAGCTGGGCCATGTTGTGTGTGTTTGATCCCTTCCTGGGCAACATGACATGGATGATGCATTGAAGCGTAAATGTGTTTGAAATGCAAGGTGACATAATGCAAGTCGCGGTTTTGGCGCATCGACGCTGATCAGCGACAGTTAAACATCTCGCTGTCTTTATGGCATGGTGATTTTTTTTTTAACAGGCATTTCAGACCAATCCGCTCTCTGTTGTGAGATCACCTGGGGGTGGCAGATATTAAACAAACGAAGCTCGACTCGGTGGCGGCGGACAGCGAGAGGAGCGTCAGTCACGTCGCAGAAGAAACGCTTGTGTCGCTGAGCGCTACGGGATTGCTCTCAGCAAAAAAATTATAAGAGAAAGGTGATCCCTCTCCCACCCCTATGTCTCCGTCTCATCCGTGCTCAACCCTGCTGTACTTTGACGTCACAAAACAAAAAAAAAACGGCTTGCGGGGAAGACCGTTGACTGGCGACGAAAAAAAGGCGGCTTGAAATCTCAGCATCTTTGTAGGAACCTGCAGAGAGGCCGGAGTGCGTGTAAACGTGTGTGCTGTAGAGAGACAGAGATGCTATTGGTGTGTGTGTTGGTGTGTAGGAGGAGGAAAACGGGGAGGGGACTGGGGGGGGTTTGACTGTGAATGGTTGCTCTTATCGCGTGCATGCAGCTGCTGCAGTGTCTTTGAGAGACAGAGGGGCTGTCCATGCATGCCACTCTGCCTATTCACAGCCTCCCTCCCTCTCTATGTACCTCCATCTCCCCCTCTCTTCCCCTTTTCTGTCCCCGTCTGTGGTGGATTTGACGCTGAGGAAGTGAGGGAAAGAAAGGCGGACACACACACACACACACACACACACACACATCACGACTCGAGCTTTAATGCAGACTCATGACATGCGAGCCCTCTTGATTTTTCTTTCCTCTACATCCTCCCAACGAGCAAGAAATTAAATGTCGGTCGCTGCGACAGACGTGCGATTGTTTGCGCGAGGACCCGGCTCCTCCCTCTGTTGACACACTTTTTAAAAAAAAACCTTTCAATACATCACGGTTGTTTACGTCGAAGGCCTCAAACGTAGCTCGTGCTGCAACAATATCATTTTAAAGATGTCTTTTTTCAGTTAAATCAGTTTGTTTTCTCACCACAGGATCACCTCAGTCGCAATTACGAGGAGATTCATGTATTGCGTAAGAATTAAGATGCAAGCAACTAAAACTCAGACTTGCACAGAGGTAAAGACTGAGGTTGCAGCCGACAAGTCAGTCAGAACATAATGGCGATGAAGATTCCTCCCGTACAAATAATGAAGTGGATTAATTTCCCGGTGCCAATATATCGGTGACCTGTGGAAAGATGTAACCAAGATGAGTCGCCGTGGGAAATCACCTTGATAGATGGGCGTCTCAGGGCGGCGACGTCTCTCCCCCACCCCTCCCTCGCATGCGCCGCCCGTCGCTTCGTCTTCGCCCAGGTGCCCTGTCATGTATCGCCACAGTCCTGCAGCAGTGTTTCTCGAGCCGTGATGTGTAACCTTGACTCTGGAATACAGAGCGAAGGAGCAGATGGTGAGAACGGCTGATTAGGAATCGGTTTTGGAGCAGCAGATCTGGGAGGCCTTGAGACAGGCCGTCCATGTGTTTATTTAAGGTGACTCAGAGGAAGAGGAAGATGTTTTTACTCTTTTTTTTTTGCGGACTAACATTTCCTCACCAGGATGGTATTTATTTATCTGATTGAACTAGCATTTTTTTGTTCTTTTTCTTTTTCTCCACGAATTACAAGATTTTAAATTAGACAGGCAATGCAGATTTTTTAATTAACTATCTACATTTAAGTTTTATGATTTTATAGTATTTCTGACAGTATATACTTTTTTAATAAACGCTAACAGATTTGTGACATATTCAAGGCCCAAAAAATAATTGCAAAGCTGCATATTTTTAGTTTTTTATAAAATGTAGGATTTATCGGGTTTATTAAACCAAGGAAAATATATTTTAGGAATTTACTGAATTATTAAATCTTATTTTTTTTGTTTTAATAAAATGAAACCTTATACAGTCACATGTAGATTTATTGTAGAGCTAATTATTCTGATAACAAAGATCTTTTTCTTATTTAAATACAAGATTTAAAAATAATTATGCAATATTTCGTTTATATATGTTTAAGCTGAACGGCTTGAAATAATTTTACAAACTCCTGGTGTTGAAAACGCTGAAATGAAACTGTTCTATTGGTCGCCAACCCGCTCCTTACATTATTTTGTCTAAAGTGAGGAAACCAAATTTTTCGGAAATGCTTGCATAATCCTTTAGTTCCACTCGGCGACTATACAGAGAGGTACAATACGGAGGGATGCTGTGTAAAAATACTTCTGAGGACAAAGAAATTAAAACTGATAAGTGAGCGAATAAAAGGTCCTTTGCATAATCCGAGTTAATTCACAATGCAGAATACGGAGTGAGCCTTCCGGAAGCTTGTGAAACACGTTTCATTTGCATGTTCGCTGCCTTGTTTTCTGCAGCCGTCAAAAAATCTCACATGTTTGTTTTTCACACAGCGTCGCCTCTAACGCACTAACAACACGACTGCCGATGTTTCAATGCAACCTCATGAATCAAATACAAACAGTACGTTCATGTATGAAGAAAATTGAATGCAACCTCTTTGTGCTTGTGGCTCGTTGGACGAGCAGTGATGAACCCCAAATAGATTTTTCTTCGTGCATACAGTAAATAGTCATGTTGTTGCTGAGGGCCTGAGTTGATGCTGTGCGCTCAGCCTGATTGGCTGGAGCTGGCTATGACTCGTTGTGCGTTTGGCCAATACGGTTCGCTCGGATTCGCTCCTCTCCCCCTTTTTCTTTTTTCTTTTTTTACCCCCACCCTAAATAAATTGCCTGGAGAAATTTAACAAAAAAAAAAATTAGAGAACGAGAGAGAGCCTTTCATCTAATTGAGAAGCTCATATTAGCTGTGGTGGGAAGATAAGCCTCCTCTCTCTCAGCAGCTATTAAGATCACTCTATGTTAGCCAGCTTCTTCTAGTTTTTTATTTATTTCTCACTTTAGCTGCATTTTTCTCAGCTTGCGAGGTCTATACGTATACGTGTAGTTAACGGGCACGCTCGCGTTTGTGTGTGTGTTTGTGTGTTTTATCTGTGTGTGTCCCAGGCATGTCTTGACAGGCTGCTGTACCTGCACACATGTACAGCACTCCAAAATGGAGACCAGATCACGTGACCTTGTGCATCCATTTAGACACAGGGGGCGTTTACTAATTTGCTCACCCTCCTAAACTTATGGGGACAAACATATTATAAGCTTTTTATATATATATATATATATATATATATATATATATATATATATATATATATATATATATATATATATATATATACTGTGTCAAATATCCTGGGAGTAAATTGCCTTTCACACGATCATATATTCATGCAATGAATCCCTCTCTATATATATTTATTTATAAATTAATTAATAATAGAACCTCTTAAATGTACAAAACTATTCAAATAAAAAAAGTGTGCGTTGTCCTCGGCATGCGCGAGCGAGCCGACATTCAGTAAGTGTGCCATGCCTCAATTAATGTGTCCCAACATATGTCCTCATTGACGTCGTGGATAACCCCCGGCTCGGACTTATCTTGCCGTCTGATTCTTGGGGTGTAGACGTTCTCCCTGATTACATTGTGTCCTCTAGCCCCTTGATCCCTTTAGCCCCCCCAAAACCAGGATTACATTTCCACAGTGTAATCCCGGTTGGGCGGCAAGAGGGTCACACTGCTGCAACCCCCCCCCTTCCCCTTCGATATGTCGATGCTGTGGGACTATTGGAGGGGGGGCAATCAAGTGGTGGTGCGCTGGCAATTTGTCAATCTTCCCTCAATAGCAGTGAGGAAAGAGGGAGACCAGTAAAAGGTTTGCTGTGTCTGCTGCTGCTGCTGCTGCTCTGGCTCGCTGCCTCTTTGAGTCCAAGGCAGCCATTTTGTGTCCGTCAGTCTGTGTTGCGAGAACAGTGCCGGCTCTCCTCAGTTAACACTGAAGAAGACGAGCTGACAAAAACGGCACAATTCTTTTTTTTTTCTCCTTTTTTTTTCGAACATGGCTTTTTTTTGCTCAGCTTGGAAAGAGGACATTTAGAAGACTGTATTATTAATGTGGTGGAGGCCCCTTAGAAAGCTGTATAGAGAAAGAACGAAGTGCAGCTGAATGCTTGGCTTGTGTCAGTCTTGGTATATAAGCTGTTTGGTATTTGAGTTGCTGTATGTGATTTTAGTTGTCTAAAAATGAGCAAATAATGAAACATATAGAAAAAATAGCATCCAGTGTGTCCTAGCAATGTTTCGCTGCAATATATTTCAGTTACAGTATCAAGTCTGTATTCTGAGCCAGAGAGGGACACACACCTATCCTCTTCAGTGGCAGGTGCAACGCTCATCAGCAGCAATCATTCTCCTGAAGCTCAAACAGTTCCTCCCCTGTGTGAAAGCAGCAGCGGCGTGCGTACGTAGGGCCTGAGCAAACACGGAGCGCGAGCACGCGATCGGTCGGCCCATTCAAAGAGGCCCCATAATGGCCGGCTTCTCCCTCGCCTTGTTTGCTCTGTGTTTTGTGGCTTTGGCGTCTGGCAGATGGGCCATCGGGGATTATACCTTCTAATGAAGAGGGGTGGAAGAGGGGTGGAGGGGCGGGCGAAGCTTTATTACGAGTTATGATGTGACCGAGCCGAGGGCAAAACTACAGGTGCTTCCTGAGCTAATTGGAACGTGTGTGTTTAAAGTTGACAGTGTCTATCTTCACGGTTTATTCAGTCATTTACAGGCTGTTTGCTTCGGCGCTTACAGCTTCTGTGAGGCAGGTGGCTTCGTTGTGTGGCTCTGAAGGGAGTTGCAGAGAAAGATCACAGTCTCGTTGGCAGCATTAGCAGATTCAACAAATTCTCCAACTAACACGATGCAACAGCACAGCACATAATGCTGAATTCATGCTACGTGAGCCAGAGTTTCAGAGCTAATTATGTATAGCTATTATAACATATTATTTCAGTCCATTTTACATTTCCATCTCCTTTGTATTTAAATGTAAAGGGGCCATTGAGATAGTGACATGGTGTCCCGGGGCCCATGGACTTATACTAGACGCAGAGATGCACAATGACCAGCCCTTCCAGCGTGATTACACGCAGCGTATGTCCAGACATGATGGCCTAATCCCTGACACCCGCCACCCCCCCCCTATGTCCATAGACACACTACCCCCCCTCCCCCTCCCTTCCTCACATCTCCTCAACATATGGAGATGGGAGGAATTAGCGCAGTGGAAGAAAATAAATGAGTTAAAGCGGCCAGCAGCTTAGAGCCCACCATATTTGTTCCTGGGTGACGCTTGGTGAGTTTCTTAGAAGTGGTGCGCTCGTGGAGGACAGTCTCTTCCTCCTTAATTTAGCGCAACAACAACAACAACAAAACCACACATTTCAGTTTCCAAGCAGAAATGCATCTCTGTTGGGGATTATGGATGAGCGCAGCCAGAGAGGTGTGGTGTACACAGTTTTTTTAAAAGATGCTCAGTGTCCAGGGACCACACCTCCGACAAAGCCACAGGCTGACCCCGCCGTGCTCCTCGCGTGACCCCCAACCAACACGCCCCACCCCAGATTCAGCCCAGATCTCTCGTTAAATAGGATTAGGCTGGCTACCTGCCATTCAGTGGCTTTGACAGGACTTCTTATCTCTTGTCTTCAGATGGCTGCCAGGAACAACAGAATGCACAGCGACCTACATTAAACAATGCCACCGCATGCGTGCGGGCCTGTGTCTTAGTATCTTAGGTATTGTCTTCACCATGCTGATTTGTATGCTGAGTGTCGGTCACCAGGTCAATTACGTCCCTAAGTGGGATCTCATGACTGGCCCCTGCTAAAAGAAATTCATGCTCAAGCCAATTAAATGTTTTGGTGCTGGCCACGGCTAGTCCTGTGTCTGTGTGTGTGTGTGTGTGTGTGTGTGTCTTGTCCAGGTTCTTGAGCAAGCAGAGGTGTCGCATGTTTACTTTGTAAAGCGTGTCTTAATTCCCTCTTCCTCCCCCGTACTAATGCACAGGGTTTGTCTATGTATTTAGCAGGATAGCGCCACGATAGACACTAGAGAGAGCAGCGGAGTCCACGTCCTCCAAAGTACATGTGACGTGTGTCGAGCACCCTCCCATACTCTCCCCCTCGAGGCAGGGACACCAATTCAGCGGCGTAAGAGGCTTTGTCGCCAAATCCCCAGTTGATCTTCATAAAGTTTGTGTCTTACAATTAAGTACAGATGGTTTGCAGCTGGTTGTAAGGCTAGTAAATAACTCGGTCCTCTATTTTCGCCAGGGATTTGGTGGGGTAATCCCTCTCTCTGACAGTTTACCAGATTCAAATCAGTCTGGGCTTTGCTTTCCTTCCTCCACTCCTTTGACCTTTTTTCTTTTTTCTCCTCTCTCCCTCCTATCCCCCTCATTCCAACAAAAGCCCCTTATCCTCATTTGAATACGTGATCATTTAGTGGGAGCACACACATGACGTGACTGTATCTAAGAACAGGGACGTGGGGGACTCAAGATTCTCACTCAATTACCCCCTAAACCCCCTTTTTCAATCTAAAAAGCCTGGAGCGTCGGGTGGATTCAGTGTTTACGGGGCTGGAGACAGAAATCCAGGGACAGCATGGACCTCGGGAAGATTAGCAACTATTATGGAAGATACTAATGACGATTCACTAAGATCAACACACACATTGCAGGCTGCCATGTTCACACACATATAGTACTTTTATTTGTCTAATAAACAGAGGCTCGACAAAACAAACTACCATTTTCTAAACTGTACCTTTTTTTATTATTATTTGTGACATTCTTTCCTTAAAAAATCTTTCCAACTCGTTGGTCACTGTATAACACGCTGAGTATCTAATTCTGTTTATCCCAAAGAAGCCAAAAGTTACTCACAGGAAGCTAAAATGTCTCACACAAGATATTCCCCCCTTGAGGAAGACCTAGCAGTATTTAGAGTAATAAATGTAAATGCTCACAGATTTATTATAATGAATTAAAACAGTGAAAACCCACTTACTGCTCAGAAACAAAACAGGTTTGAAATACTGAAGCAACTGAAAACACTGTGACTTTATCAGTATTGCTTAGAACTGCACCACATCTTTAGAGCTCCTATTATGCATGTCGGTGTGCGTGGAGGACCCTGTTAAGCAGATCTCTCTCATGGGACGGCCGACCCTAATGAGAACGCAGTTACTGCGCTCGCACATCCTGAGAGAGCTGTGATCATCGGATGGTAAAAGAACTAAACAAGCGCTCCCTCGGAAACAGTCTGACCCCGCCGCTCCTTGTTTCTCCCCCCGTACCTCCCGTCCCCCGTCCTGCCATTCCTATTATTCAAATATATTTATATCCTTATTTATCTGCTGTTAGCGGAAGGAGGCGGCCCAGCAACACCTCATCTGCATAAGACAGTAGCTAACTGCCCCGGTGGCGCCTCGGGATACGAACAGATGGGAGTGTTTAGCAATCGTACCCACCTACCCCTACCTCCCAAAACACACATGCGTAACATAACCCACACCTCCCCTTCCCTCCTCCACCTCTCCTCTACACTTTTTCCTCCCCGTGCACCCCTCCCCGCCAAATGTTCAGTTAACCTGTCAGTTCTCGTCGCCCAAATTCAAGATGCCATATGCCTCGCTCTGACTTCTAACCCCCCCCACCACTCTGTCTCCTTCATGGCGACATGAAAGTCCCTCCTTGAAACACGAGGACGTCTCTGCGCCGCCGTTTGATTCGTGAACGCCTGGCTGAGATCACAGCCGTCGCAGGCGTGTCGCTTGTCTCGTGTAATAAAAGCAGTCACTTAGCGCCGCGCGACGCGCTGGGAGCGCGTTCGCCGCGGCGCCGTCGACGGGACTTTTGATGATCTACCTGGGTAACGCGACAAATAACTTCTGATGTGCCATCCTCGGTTTGTAAGACGGCTACGTCGCGAAAGGGAGAATCGACTGATGTGTGCAGCATCTAACGCCGGTTGAGGGAGGAATCTAAACGTTTGGCAGATTATTAAAACGAGAGCACAATAAGAAATGAACAACAAGCATGCATGCCCAGAAGCCTGTGCTGTGTTACAACATCTAATGACTGTCTCCTCTCGGCGCCCTGGCAGCCCTGTCCAGTGAATTCAAGGCCATTTGCCCTTGCACAGAGGGCAGCTCCCAGCAGGCCTGGCCATAGTGACAGTTTGTTGTTGTTTATAAGGTCATCCCCACCATAGGGGGCAGCATATTCATTACACCCACCCCATGGCTCTGTTTGTCTCTGGCAGTCTGTTTCTCTGTGGGCTCCTGTCATAAGGTCAGAGGCGACTTCCTATCATCCTCCCCAGCAAAGTCATAACGCCTCTGGAATGAGGTAGAAAGAAGGAGGAAAAAAAAAGGTTAATTGTCCTGATCTGATGAAAATGCTTGACAGATGGTGGTCAAATTGTCCCGCATACGGGTGTTACAAGATCTGGGAGCCAATTATCAAGTGTCTCCTGGATTTATAGAAAACCAGCTACTTTTTTGAGGATGAATTAAAAGTTTAACACAAGAACAGCCATGGCTCGCCGTATACCAACAAACACGCAAGTTACACACTATTAGCATGCACAGATCTTCACATCGTCATCAGGACACATCGCTCAGTCCGGGAACGTCCCCGCCATCAGACTCTTCTTCACTCAATGCATGGAGCAGGTCTAATCTTCATGTATACAACCCGTAGTAGTGCCTCTGGCTCGCAATGCAGCCCTTTTACACGTAGTAGTAGACAAAGGATGTTGCCTTAGCGTTTATCTTAACGAGCAAAAAGAATAGCGCGAAAATGGTCGCATTCTAAGGGGTGTATTGAAACGACCCACTTCCTACCCCCCTTCCTCCCGCCGACCTCGCTGAGACCACACCCACCTTCAAACTCGATTTCAACTGCACATCTCTAAAGTTTCTTGACGGCGTCTTGCACGGTTATCGCTGTGACAAAATCTGCCCACAAACCGTTTGTTCCACGATTGTCCCTTGGAGGCCACCGTGGTTGCTGTCCAACTAAAGTCACATTATCTTGCTGCAAAGGGAGACGATGTAACTGTTGTCGATCAGCGACATATGTGGAATAATAGTAACTAGTAGTTTAACGGTAGCACACAAAGACCGTGGCGCTCTTGCTTTGAAGTGAGCGATGGTGCGTTCACTTGATTTGGAAGAACGTGATATTTCTTCTCCCGAAAGCTTCATTGGCTCGCTTTAAGTTATTCATCAGGGAAAAATAACAAACTTGTGATGGTTCCAGCCTCTCAAATGCGATCGTTTCCTGCTTTTCCTTCGCTGAACATTTTGGACTATTGGTCGGACAAAACAAAATTGGGTTTTTGGAACATTAGAAAAGGTTTTCTGGAATTGGAGAAAGTAATCAGCAAATAAATTAAACACGAAAAGAAACGTTAGTTGCAGCCCTAATTGAAATAATTGACAAACATACACAAGTGGGAAGTTTGTTTAATTAATTTTAAAGCTGAAATGGTTGATTCCCACCAATTAGCAACTGTATCAGGAGCAAATTTCAATCTGAGAATCACATGCAATAGAGTGAAGCGTGCATAGTGCTCTGAAAGGAGAGAGAGAGAGAGAGAGAGAGAGAGAGAGAGAGAGAGAGAGAGAGTGAGGAAGTGTCTGGAAGTGGGAGCAGCAAGCTAAGTGAGGTTGTTAGGAGGAAGCGCTGACAGTCCAATCCAGCAGCGACCATTCAAAAGACAGCTCCCTTTTGTTTCTGCCTCCCTTTCTTCTGCCAGGGGGAGAAAAAAAGAGGGTGAATCTCTCTCTGTGCGCAGTAACCCACTGACACCTCCCTCTGATCTGCCTCCTGCACTCCACCTCCTCCACCCCCAAGCCCACACCCTCCCTCTGCTCCAGCCCTTCACCAGCGCCCCCCCCCCCTCTTCCTCCCCAAATGCATATGCCATTGCAAGAGTCACTCTCCTGGTTGCCACAGTAACCGGCTCACCTCTCTCCTCCTCGTCTTTCTCCCTCTCACAATGCACCTAAACAGGAGAATCTGTCTCAGTCTGTCAGAGACGGGGGAAAACTGGGGGGTGTGAGGGACGAGAAGGGGAGGGGGGGGGATATTTCAAGGAAGATTGTTGCACAATTGTCTTCCTTTTTACAACCCTTATCTACGCACGCACCGCAGAGCAGACAAGACAACGGAACAAGACGGTTCCCTGTGGTTCCCTCAACGCACTATAGGGAATAAAAGATGTGAAATATAAAAAAAAAAAAAAAGAACTATGAATAAGAATAACCACGAGACCACATGTGTACAAACCACAAAGGTTTTTTTTATACATTCACAGCACCAGTAGCACGCCCGCTACCCAGCGTCCTCCACCTGCTCCAGCCATGTTTCCCCTCCCCCACCTCCTGCTCCCCCCTCTCCTCCGCCTGGCCGTCTGTGAGTGGCACTCAGGTGCTGGTGGTGTTGGAGAGTCTGGCCATACAGCGTCATCCATTTTTAGACAAGTCATTCAGCTCCTTCTCCGTCTGTCTGTCTGTCTGTCTGTCTGTCTGTCTGTCTGTCTCTTTGTGTCTGTCTGTCTGTCTGTCTCTTTGTGTGTGTCTGTCTGTCTGTCTCTTTGTGTTTGCTTGTCTGTCTGTCTGCCTGCCTGCCCGTCTGTCTGTCTGTTTGTCGCTGTGTGTGTGTCTGTCTGTCTGTCCGCCTGTCTATATGTCTGTGTGTGTGTGTGTGTGTGTGTCTGTCTGTTTGTCTGCCCGCCTGTCTGTCAGTCTGCCTGTCTGTCTGCCTGCCTGTCTGTCTGTCTGTCTGTCTGTCTGTCTGTCTGCGAGCATCTCTCTGTCTCCAAATGCCCAATTACACTCTCATTACCTCCTAATTACCCTGGACACAACAGCAACTGGTAGCACAACCACAAAGAGAGCAGAATGCAAATCAGCGACATTCGTTCCGACATTATTTGCGGGACATTTTTTTCTCCCCCTCCACTGGGTGGTGGCATGTTAAATGTTCCCCCGGTGATGGTGGTAATTTAGAGCAATATGGTAATAGGGGTGCTGATGGCTATTTCTGCTCTCACCAGACGCTGTTTTAGTCCTTTCACGAGCTGTTGTCGGCTAAATTACATCCAAGCTTTAATTGGCTATTTTAGATCACAGTTGATGAATTTAAAGAAGAAAAAAAATCAGCTCAGTGATCACTGATTATCACTTTTCAGAGCATGCATCATAAATTAAACCATCATTGGCTCATGCTGTTTTAATCATATACGCTAAATAAGACTAGCAGGGAGCACATGCTCTTAAGGGCAGACTGAGCGGAGTAATAGATACCACCATGGATCTTCCCCAGTTGATTACTTACATTTAGACGATCATTTCTGTGCTCGGAAATGTTATGTTTAAATATGCAAACGAGGCATTAACTGGTGGTCACTTTTGCTCCATTTAAGATAAATCTATAAATGCAAAATAATCAAAGTAGTGAAATGAAGACTTAAATGTGTATTTTAGATGTTTTCTTTTCCCTAGTCTGAAAGAAGACATCTTATGAGAGTAAACTAGTACATAATCTCTAAATTGACCAGTGCATGAAAAACTATGGAGCCTTGAAGGCTGTGATCTGTGCGCCATCACTGCCAAGTGGAGAGATACTCTCCACCATCAGTGTTCTATCCATTTACTTAGTTTGATTGCTGGTACAAATATATTACACTACACACAGCTCAGAGGAAACATGTACCCTGACAATGTGGCTTTTCGTAGATTTAAAGAAGTCAATTCAGTTCATACTTTGGCCGACTGATGCCCATCCGCTTGTCTGCAGGGCAGGACGTGTGTCTGTGTTTCATTTAAAATATAGAAGTCCAGCACATCTTAGATGAGGTATATTTATTTGGTGTGTGTGTGTGTGTGTGTGTGCGTGTGCGTGTGTGTGTGTAATGGTCTTCAGCTACGCAGCCTCCTTTTAGCCTCCGCATCCCCCTCTTGGCAACATGTCTTCCAAGTTATCAAAATATCTGCTCCCAAAAAATGACACGTTGTTATTTGACGAGCCTCAGCAGGACACCGTCTGTCACTCAAACTGTTACATTTAAGGTGAAGAAATAGACGGTATGATTGAAAACCATGATCCATTTAGCGTCACAGCTGCTGCACCTGCCCATGCGTGTCTTTGTCCTTCTCTTTGGCTCCCCTGTTGTCTCAGAAGACACTTCCTGATTCGGTCAAGTTTCTTTTTGAGCGCACAGACATGAAAGTTTTTTTCACTCTGCTCACACGCACACATACACACACACACTAATGCTTTTAATTGCGCGGTTACACACTACTCTCTCCTCCTGGAAGGCTGCACAAACCTTAATGAGTCTGAGGAAATCAGCTGCTGGATTTAGCTGGATTTTTCTCCTGTTTCTTTATCGAGAATAAAATAAACATTGAACTCCCGCGCATTGCCCTGCACTTAACCTATAGTCATATGTTTCTGTCATGTTCCATTAACAACCAGTCACATGGTCGGTTGCTGGTTTTCATGGACTTGCCATTCTTATCTTATCTGAATAGCTACTAGAACAATTCATCCAGCTGTTGTGACATAATAAGTTCCTCACCAAGATCCCTTCCTATGCTTCATCTTCTCTCACGCTCAAGTCCAGGCAGTGGATGTGCCGACTGCAGCTCACTGGCAACAGTTGAAGCTATATAACGCCACTTATTTCACATTTTTGTTCTTCAGACGTGCTTCAGTGAGTTTGAAATCTCAGACGCTGACGGTACATTATAGATTTTTAGCCACAGTGACCCTCCGGGAGGCCGGTCTATTGTCCTGCCAATCAACCGCTGTGCTCAAGACTGAAAGATTTTAGAAATTCAAGCTCTTCACAGGATGAACCCCAAAAATTTGAGTTATCCTTCTGACTTTCAATCTAGCACCACCAGCATGAAGGTTGATTTGGGTCTCTATCGCGCAAACAAAAAAACATGTTTTTGATTTGGCAGCAAATATTTGTATTTGTTTTAATTGTCGTCAGAAATGAGCCAAAAACAAGAAAGTAGCTCTCAAAACATGATTTTATCTTTGTGTAATAAAGACACAAATCTTTATACACCAGCAAGTTTTTATTTTTTTATTGACAACGACTTGATAAATTGTCTTGTAATTTAGTAAAATAAATACCACACGGTGCTTAGACTACGAATCGTAGCACCAGAGAGTCCCACTGATTAATGTTTCAAAAAACGGCGGTCTTAAAGTCAAACTCTTTCAAACACCGGTCCTTCATCCATCCATCCACTCATCCATCCATCCCTCTGTCCCTCCATCCATCCATCCATCCATCCATCCGTCCCTCCGTCCGTCCGTCCCTCCTTCCTCCGCCCATGCAGGCAGGCGTCTGGCGTGCACGGGCTCCGTCAGCGGGCAGGCTTGTTTAACGAGGGCAGGGGGACAGCGTGGCACTAATTGCTGTGTGTGATTTATACCAGGCTGGGACCAGGCGGGAACACAGGCAGACGACGGCACTCCGAGAGCAGCTGCTTTGCCCAATATTTACTTAACCCTCCGCTGGCGGGCCTGGCACTGGTGCCACTGACGATGGGTCTGTGGGGAGTCATTTCGCTGCTTAGTGTTATGTGTAGCAGCAGGGTTGGGGCCATGTTTGGATGGGGGGGTGGGATGGGGGGTTGGAGGCTCAGAGTGTGGTGTGTGAGCCGTATGGGAAGTAGATTGGAGCAATTAGAGGGAAGAGTGTGATTGGTCTCCTGACAGTTTGGCCATGCAGGAGGAATTGTTGCTAGGTGATGTAATCAAAACCTATTTTCAAGATAGTAGGATTATTTTTTTTTTTCTCCAAAATGTGTGTTTTTCCTTACTAGGTTCCTACTTATAATCAAATGCTAAATATTTAATACAACAGGTGAAATCAAAAGTATTTTTTTCCTTCTGCATGGATGAACAGAGCAGTCCTTAATGGCGATTAGTAGCGCTTTGATTGCGGTCCTATATCGAGCAGCACGATTTGTACAGTGCTCACTCTCCTGTCATGTGTTAGCAGTGACAGACACTTCCATCCCACGCCTGTCTACCCGGCTCATCCGGAGTGATAGTCTGAGACATCGTTGGGTTCACATCCGCAGCTCAATTAGTCACACCTCAAGTAAATTAGCAGCGAGAGGTGCCAACGTATTCCGCTGTAATAGATCGGCTGGAGATCTGAAATTATACCTTGGTACCCGTGCCGGGATCCCTTCGCAACTGTGGAGAAACAAACAAACAAACGGCGTATGATGCTCAGCCCACGGTCAGCAGCATGCGAGACTAAGACGACGGAGAAAAGGAGGGCTGGAAAATGCAGGAGGGGGAGCGTAATTCTGTCTCCACAGCAACATTGATTGATATTCTTCAGGTGGAGCAGCTGTCAAGCGGCCTGACCACTGCAAGCTAATGCTCTGCGGGGACAGAGCTACGGGGAGGAGGGGGGAAGAGGAGGAGGAGGAGGAGGTAGAGGAGGAGGAGGAAGAGGGAAACACCATGGAAAAAAAGGCAAGAGAAGAAAAGCAAGGAGACAGAGGGGACAGTGATGCAGACGAGGAGGGATGTGGAAATTGAAACGCGTGACATGCAGGGAAGGAGAGATATTTTTTTGTGTTGCGATTTTTAGCCATTACAGGAAAGGTGTAGGCCGCCGGGATAATTACATCACACTACATTACACGACGGTGAAGTCGTCCTGTAAGCGAGGGGCGTGTCCGCAGTCTCTCCTCTGGAGGCGTTAAAGGGGATAAACGGCGTGCGGCGTCGGGTTGCCTCTCACATCGCAGGTGTTAGTCAGAGGATGTGCGTTCAGCTTTGGCCGTCCTCTCTGAACGTCGCGAACATATCGCAGTCGTCATATTTGTTATGTACTTGTCCAATATCACTCTTATTACCAGGACTTAATGTTAACTTTTGAAAGTTGACAGTATATTTTCCATTTGTAGTCTTTATTTCAAGATTCAAGATGTTTTACTGTCCTACGCACAGATTTCTGACTTTAACAGCAGTCTTTAAATATCACTAATGCAACAAATATCTAAAATGTATTAATTGTAAGCACATCTGGCTATTTGCTGTCCCTATTTCTAGATTATAAGAAAGTTTTTTATAAAGGTTTTCATGAAAAATTGGTTGCCCTTTTTTTAATTACCCTTATTGTTAATCCCTTTTTACTTATTACATCTATTATGATTATTATTATGCTTATGGCCAAATTGTGAAACAAAAATCTGTCCTCAGCTTTTATTTATTCAGACCTATAAGTGTCAGAATCCTGATTAAAAGATGAGAACGCTGACGTTTACCAGAGCTTTGTGTGTGAATCTAAGTAGCTTGGACAACTGAACGTTGACCTTAGTGAAGCAACCTGGCAATCTAAGTGTTGCCACGGAGGTTGGTCAACAGGCCAGTGTGAACCTTCCTCAGTTCCTCACGGAGAACACATGTTTATTTGCCAATTTTCAAGTAGATTCGTAATGCGTTGTCTGCCAGGAATTGTTTATCCGTTTACATCGGCAACCATAATTACTCCGACATGTATGTGTAATTGATGTTCCAGAGGATCCTCATAAATAATGTCTGTTTTGCAACTACAGGTTGTCATCTTCATTAATCAGAAACATGTTGACGCAGGTAAACCAGGCCGCCGTTTGCAGAAACAACATAATAAGCTTGATAATCAGCTGCTCTCGGTCTTGCTCTGTCTCGCTTTGCATCATTTTTACGAGTAATAGAAAAGTGTGTACATGAGTTTTGTGAAATAAGGTACTACTGCTACTACTAAAAAGTGCACATATATACAATTTGAAGAACAAAATCCTTTCTTCAGTCCTTTTTTCCAGCTTTGCATCTGCTGTGCTTTTTCAGCTTTGGGAAATTGTTATGATTATTTTCAGGGTTTTGGTGAAAGCAAACAAAAATTGTATTTGAAGTGTCTTTGCATGTGTCAGTCACAGGGTTTATTTATCATGATTTAGCACTGGTGGAATGTTCATGAAGTACATTTACTCAAGTGTTGTAATTAACTCCAGTTCAGAGGTACTTGTACTCTATTTGAGCATTCAAATGTTTTGCTACTTTATAATTTTACTGCATTTATCCGTCAGCTGTAGTTACTTAGCAAATGAAAATTTGTAATCAGCATCAGTGTGTTGTTGTACATAAAACAAAACCAGACAACAGTACATAAAACAGCTAGTTAGCTTCATTCACGACATTAAAATACTGCTCTCATGATAATGCTCAGTATAATATATTAGACCCTTTTAGTACTTTCACACTGTCAGCTGAGTCGACATTAAGCCATCATTTTAGTACATATTCATTTATATTTCTGTTTCTAAAACACTTTTACAACATGTACTATTGTATATGTACTAGTACACATGCGATGCTGTTGCCATAAGGCAGCTGCGTGGACTGGTACCTCGATAAAAAAATACAAACTGTAAACAAAGAAAGCGATGCAAAACCGCCCCGACGCAAATATGATGGTAAAGAAAGTTGCCATCTTATGCGGCAACGTTAACTAATACTGAGCTCGATGCACCAACTGACTCATGTCAGCACACGATAGTGATTAGTGTATGATTATTAATCTGGGCTCATTTCACGTTAAAATCAACTATATGCACTATTTACGATATTAAATTATCACTGACATCACCGTTCAGCCAGAGGGCCGCGTGATAGGACATAACACTGGGAAGGATGAGCAATTGATGTCATTTGTATATACATAGAATAATCTCAAAACAAATTTCTCCTACCAGATATACAAAAAATAAAGAAATTGTTAATTTTATAAAACTTTAAAATTTCAATCCCCTGCTACATTTAAGAGACACATTGTGCTTTTTCTTCCAGTACATTTCTTTCCCAGCAATAATGACGTATTTCTTTATTTGTATTAGTATAGAATAATATTTTAAATGCAAAATAGAAATAAACTTTATTTGTCATATTACGTAGAATAGGTCTTCTGCCTTTAACCCAGCCTCAGCAGGAGCAGTGCGCTGCTGAAAAGCACCCGGAGAGCAACTAAGGGTTCAGTGTCTTGCTCAAGGACACTTCCACATGCAAACTAGGAGGAGACCAGGGATCGAACCGTGTTCCTTGCTGTTTCAGGACGACCACTCATCCCCATGAGCTCCATAATCAACTTCAAAGATACAACGCACTATCAAAGATTTAAGACCCTGCAGACACCCACACCGGTGGGTTTTTATTATTGAGGCCAGCCGGTTGGAGTTGTGCGAACCTGCAGTGTGTTGTGATGTAAGTCAGCGATATGAACCTCCTTGCATAAGGATGCTAAAGTTGGAACTTCTCCCTGACCAAAATACGAGGACAGAGAGGGAGATGTCAGTCAAGCCCAGTCCGTGCACGCCCACATGGCCTTGAGAAAAGGTCTAATCAGGCGAAATAAGTGACGATACCCAGTGCTGCTCTCACAGCTACCCTGCACTCTTTCCAATTCTTCAAAATAGCTCCATCAACCAGCTCCATCGTAAGCATTTTTGATAAGATATATAGTTGTATGGGTTTTAATGAATTCGATTATAGTTTGAAATAAAGCACTCGTATGTGGGGACCAGGATAATGCCACTTGATTCACACTAAACTCTTTAAACAAGCTGATTTGCATGTGAGGTGAGAGAAATGATTTCCCTCGATTGGGAGACTTATGATTCTAATTTTATGACCCCAAAAAAAAAGGTCTTTAACGGACTGAGTAGCAGAGAAAATGTCATGTCAAGATGTAGTTTCTGCAGTGTTGTGGAGGCTGCAGCTCAGACAGGGTGACTCATTAGAGAGCCGCACTCCATCTCTTCACTTCCTTCTCCATAATCACTTTAATGTGGTTTTACAGTCTTTTCATTTGTCGACTTTCATACCCACAGCATGTCAGAGTGGTTTTAACCTGTCTGGAGTTTTTAGACTAGTTCCATTAGTACGTAAAATAACAGTTTGATCCACTAATAGAGCAGCGCTGTCAGTTTAATACAGCGCAGTTCCCTCAGTTTGTGAATGAAATTGTCTTTGAATGAGGTTTCGTGATTAATTGAACTGTCTGTGTTCTGTCCACAAGGCTTCTGCACAGTCCTGCTTCTCATCGGTGAGCTCGTTGGTTCGGTAGTTCCAGCTTCCTGTTTTTAGTTGGTCGGTCGCGGCACAGTTCAGCACCACGGAGAGCTCCACTGCTCAGTCGGAAGAGGTCCAGTCATTTTAACCACACATTTCTCCTTTCTTTCTTTTTGTTTTATTTAACTTAAATAGTTGTCAACGACACCTTTGTTTGGGTTGCTGTTTCGGTTTTACTTGGTTGCTTATTGAGCTCAATAATTGTTCAATGATTATAAATAGATGATTTTTTTGCATCACTTAAAAGTGAAAAAAACTGTACAGATAAACAAAGGTTTAATGATTTATTGTAGTTTTAATTTGTATAACTGCGAATGTTCTCCGACATTTTTCTCGATCAACCAACATGCATAGCTGCGATTTTTGCCTCTAAAAGTAGACACTTTAATTATTATTTAAAATGCACTTGCTTTCCTCTACGTTATTCAGTTCGACCCGACTCTGTCCCGTAAGTCCGTTCACTCCGTCGGCCTCGTTCAGGGCGGTTCAGTGGGCCTTCGTGCTGCTGGTCATGCGGCCCGCCAACAGGATTTACCAGATAAAATGACACAAACGAATGTGTTTACTGTGTCAAACGTTGCATATAAATAATGCCCTTGTCGTAATGAATGAATGAATCCTGATTTAGTCTCAAACAAAGGGAGAAGAGAGAGATGGCGTTTAATAAGCGTTACACATGTTACTGATGTCAAATGAACCCACGCTGTTTCTTTCACTTTAGTTCTTTGTAACACAAGGACCCGATGTCCTCCTTTTTCTGCGTTTATTGAGGCATTTTATCACAATGATAAAAAAAGTGATGATTTAAAATTCCATGATATTGATGCGTTTTAACTGTAAATACCAATTGCTTCAAGTTTACCATCGTTCAGTGTTACAGACAGCGAACAGCCCGCCAAGCCTAAAGGGTTACCCGAACATTACGGTGGTATTCCTCGCTCTTTTGCTCCTTATTGAAGTTCCCTCAACAGGAAACGCACAAACCTGGCAACACTTCAATTGACGCCATCGTGTTCAGTAGCACCATGACATTTCCCCAAAATCTGCACCGATGATGTAAAGACATCCAGTCATTATTTGCACAAAAAAAAACTAAAAACATGCCCCGTTCAGGCTTCCTTAATAAATAAAACAGGGGTCTTTCTTCACAGCGGGGATCAAAGTACATCTCTGTCTCAATCTTTGTCAAGCAGTGCACACAGGCCTCGTCTCGTCACAACTTCCTCCCACTCTTTTTCCCTTCGCTCCTCTCCGGCTTCATCCTCCTCCCTCCGTTCCCTCCCCTTCCTCAGCGTGGCTGCTGAATATTTAATAAGCCTGAATTACCGAGGCCCTCAACCGTAATGACGGGGAAATCAGACAATTAAATCAGAAGGGCTCCGGCTTTAAGTCTCACCTCCCCCAGAGGAGCCAGAGATTATTTAAAGTGGCACACTGTTTGATTATCTAATCCTCCTCTTGCCCCCTCTGCTTTACTCACAGAGAGCCATCGCCCGCTCCACTTGCCAGCACAAATTACCATGAAACACCAATGAGCACTGTATTTAAGGCCCTTTCCATAATGCGGGAATGTGGTGCCGTGAAGTCCCAATGGGAATGGCAGTATGGGAGCAGCTTGCGTAAAAACTGCTCATTTCTGAGCGCGTGCCGCTGTTAGAAGCGGGCGACACTTTCTCTTTCCCAGGCGACACGAAGGGTAAAATTCAACCCTGAGCTTTCAACAAGCGTGAGTGAAAGAGGGAAAGCATGAAGAATGTATGTGTGCAAACAAACAAAATGGTGAGAACAGACTGTGGGTGGGGGAAAGGGACCCGCTAAGATGACCCTGACCTGTCACGCTGCTCTTTTGAAGTGAAAAGCTGCAGGGCGGGATGCAGGACGGGATGCAGGACGGGATGCAGGGCGGGATGCAGGACGGGATGCAGGACGGGATGCAGGGCGGGATGCAGGACGGGATGCAGGACGGGATGCAGGGCGGGATGCAGGACGGGATGCAGGCGGCGCTCCCGAGTCTAAGGCGGTTTTTGTTTGGGTTTTGGCGAAAAAGTGGAATTGTTGTCAGCTTGACTTATCATCCACACAAAGTGATGGATTGTGATTGAGTAGATAGTAATAGCTTCCTTAATGCCAGCCAGTGCAGCGCAGACACACATACACACACACACACACACACACACACACACACACACACACACACACACACACACACACACACACACAGAGGTTCTCACAGACAGAGAGATGAATATTCATGATTATACAGCTGAGGCTCAACACTGCTTCATTTAGTGTTGGCCAGAGAGAGGCCAATGATAGCATTGTAAACACACAACCATTGGGGGTTTAATAGCTTGACTCCAGTACTGGCTAATTACGCCCCACACACACACACACACACACACACACACACATAGGCACACACATACGCACACACACTGCTGATAGAAACACAGGCGCAGATTTGAAAGCTTTTGCGGGTAGAGATGTCTTTCCTCAGACAAACATTTGTCTGGTAGAGAGAAAGAAACGTGCTCACACAGCTGCCTGGAAACCGTCTGGTGGAGAGAAGAGACGTGCTGTCATCGTATGTCAAATAAGTCTCGTACAAATAAACCCCATTCTTCCACCGTCCATTGTTTTCGATGATTGTGTTTGATGAGACAGAGTTCCAGTCAGGAGCCGTCACACATGAAGCTGCTGACAATGACTTTAATGCGGAACTCCCTCCGATTTTGCACATCCGAGCGAGCGGGTGTCGGGGAGTACTTCCTCTGCATAGTGGAATAAACTGGACGAGGCCTGGTGTGTGGCCAGAGTGAGTTGTGTGAAATTTGATCAGTGGACTCAGGTGGCGCTGTAGGTTGGTTCCTGAAAGTGTAGGCTGGGTGGTTTTGTTGCCTCAACTTAACTTTTTGTAAAGACGGAAGTTCATTTTGAAAAGACACGATGCGTGTTACAAGTGCAAATCGACACGCCGTCCCCGACACGCCCCGAACTCTGGGCGACCTCATATTGTGAAGCGTATAGGACCACTGACCCAGCGTGAGAATGTGTTGTTTGGACACACACGTTCAGTCCTTCATCCTGCTTAAAAAATCTTGCACCTCTTCAAACAATCCAGTTTAAAATGTTTGTGTATCAGTTTGTGTAACACGGCCTCAAACGGGGAAACGTGTCCCAGCGTTCCATCCTGCAATCGTACGAGGAAAACATCTAGCGCGAATCATTACTGAATTGTTATTCCTCTCCTTCTGGTATCGCTTCGTGGTGATCTGGGACGTCTCATAGAACATCGCTCCGGAGACAGACAGTATCTAAAATCTCTCTTTCTTTTAACACGACAGAGGAATGTGGGGCAACGGCGAGGCCAAGCGCCTCAGGGTCTGAGCTTCCCCGTTGCCTCCCCATTTGAATATCGTTCAGCGTCCATTTGCATCTACTTTCTAATAGCAGTTTATTCAGTCAAGCAGAAGATGACATCTTTATCTGTGGTTGACATATGAGGCCGTTAGCCTCGGGCTAGCGTGTGTCTAGTTAATGAGCAGAGCGATGCCGCCGCTGATTGGGAGCGGCAATGGAGGAAAAAAAAAAAAGGAGAAGATTCTCAGCCTTCCACTCCGACTCAACGCTGTAGTGCAGATACGGTCCGGACCCCAGAAAGGCTGCTCCCAGTTTGTAGTCCAGGTGTGAGGAGAAACTAGGGCATGGCTTGGTGTGTGTGTGTTTCTGTGGTCCTGAATTTGCACACTTGTGAGGCCCAAATGTACTGCAGACTCTTTTTTTGGGGAAGGGAGAGCGAGATTAATAGCATTTTATGGACAAGGAACAACTCCAGGAAGTAGCCAGGAATCCCTGTTCCAGAAAGAATAGACGTGCAATAGACGTCAAATAACAGCATAATAGTATAACAAATACATGTTTTCATCCAACTGACACTATTAGGGAAGTAAATTACGAATATACAGTATATGAAGGATATTGTAGCACAGTTGATAGAATTCATACAGAATGCATTGTGGCATATCTTTATAAATAGATTTATTGCATGTGTCTAAGGTTTGAAACATTTGGCTGGATAGTATATGTGTGTGTGTGTGTGTGTTTCCACCTCTTTGCCATTTGTCTAAGGCTTAAAACATTCGGCTGGACAGTATACGTGTGTGTGTATGTGTGTGTCTGTGTGTGTCTGTGTGTTTTTACCTCTTTACCTCTTTTGTTGGACAGTATATGTGTGTCTGTCCGTGTGTGTGTGTCTGTCTGTCTGTGTGTGTGTTTGTGTGTGTGTGTGTGTGTGTGTGTGTGTGTTTCCACCTCTTCACCATTTGTCTAAGCATTGGCATTGAATGATGTGTGTGTGTGTGTGTGTGTGTGTGTGTGTGTGTGTGTGTGTGTGTGTGTGTGTGTGTGTGTGTGTGTGTGTGTGTGTGTGTGTGTGTCTGTGTCTGTGTCTGTGAGTGTCTGTCTGTCTGTGTGTTTTTACCTTTTTTGCTGGACAGTATATGTGTGTCTGTCCGTGTGTGTGTGTGTCTGTCTGTCTGTCTGTCTGTGTGTGTGTGTGTGTGTGTGTGTGTGTGTGTGTGTGTGTGTGTGTGTGTGTGTGTTTCCACCTCTTCAACATTTGTCTAAGCATTGAAACATTTGGCTGGACAGTATATGTCTGTCTGTCTGTGTGTGTATGTGTCTGCCTGTGTGTGTCCGTGTGTGTGTGTGTGTGTGTGTCTGTGTCTGTGTCTGTGAGTGTCTGTCTGTCTGTGTGTTTTTACCTTTTTTGCTGGACAGTATATGTGTGTCTGTCCGTGTGTGTGTGTGTGTGTGTCTGTCTGCCTGTGTGTGTGTGTGTGTGTGTGTGTGTGTGTGTGTGTGTGTGTGTGTGTGTTTCCACCTCTTTACCATTTGTCTAAGCATTGAAACATTTGGCTGGACAGTATATGTCTGTCTGTCTGTCTGTGTCTGTGTGTGTCCGTGTGTGTGTGTGTGTGTCTCCACCTCCTTCACCATTTACAGTACTGGGAATATGGCCGGTGCGTTGCCATGCCAACCCTCAGCAGCTGTCAGTGGGCCTCCTGTAAGAATGACAAATGGTTTTTATTAGAGGGGCTCTAAATTGGTGGGATCCCCTCTCTCTCCACGGAGATGCTTATCCCGGCCCGATGCGACCGGAGTCACTCTGCCAATAACTCTGAGCGGCCTGATTACAGCGCGGCTCCTCCCGGCCTCATCACGCACTGATTATTACTCGCTGCCGGGGAAGTCAACGTGACGACGGCGTTCGTGAATTCATGCGGTACATTTGTCACGGTTACACAAACGAAAAAAAATGAAAACATCATTTTTTATACATTTTGTTCCCCCTTTGTAATCAAATGAATAGATTCAAAAACTGCGTTAAAAATGCAGACGCTCCAGATGCTGCATCACCTCCAGGACGCACCGGCGCTGTACGAGCAGCATTCATTATCTTTATTTATTTATTTTTGTCAAGCTGTTTGACCGTTCCAAGGTCGCGGTGACACCGCGGGCCCCGGCTGTCTCCTGGGGGATCGCACTCCACTCACTAATACACTCCAAGACAGTCGCACAGCGGGGACGCTGCCAGCAGAGTGATGAGGAAGCAATTTCTATTTTATTTTTTTTCAACCAGCTTTGTTTAGCTGACTCAGTGGGTTTCCTGTAAGTGGCGTCCAGACCGGCGGCGCTGATAGGTCGGACGACTCCAAGTTCCTCAGGTTGAGGTGCTCAAGGTCGCAAAGGGAAAATAATTTGTCTCATCTGTGCTGTGTGTGTGTGTGTGTGTCAATGTCCACACGTTAATATACTTAGTGGAGTGCGCTGCTTGCAGAGATGTTACGTTCTCATGAGTCCTCGCACACTGTGCCGTGAGCGGTGCTTGCTTGTGCAACGGCATATTTCATTTGAAGAAGACGGCAAACAGTGTAAGGAACTGAGACCGAGGCGACGGGTTTCCTGTTGAGATCTGTCAGACAGACAGGGCTGACAGATCTTTTTTTTTTTTTTGTGATAATTACTCTGCCTAGCCATGATCTGAATTAGCATATGAAAGTTGTCTCGCCTTCACTGGGAGCGCATAGCTGTAAGCTAATTTGTAAGTCGTTGCAGATGACAGAGAGTGGTTGTATCCCAGAGGTGCTCTTTCTCTCTTGATCCTTGATTTCTCTCTCTCTGTCTCATCTCTCCCTCCTCCCATCTCGTCTATCCACCACTCATGGCTCAATTATTAGAATATTGAAATGACTCTAAAACTGATTTAACTTTCTCCCCTCTGTTTTTTGGGCAGAGGGTCGCCCGGCGAGCGCCGGTCAAGGTGCTCGATGTCACAGCGTATCGTTGTGTTCGACCTTACCGGAAGTCCTCCTTCTCTCTTAAGTCCTTGTCACGGGAAAACCTGCAAGTCCACACCAGCGTAAACTGTCTTTGGCCCAAAATGTAACAATAGCAGTGTGATACGGACATGATTCAGCCTTTTCTCTCTGTCTCTATTATGTCTCAGAGGTTTCAGTAAAAAAAACAACAACGACAGAGCCGATCCCCATTTGAATGAACAAAGAGTCCACTAGCAGGCTCAGTGTGGCTTATGTGGGGATTAATTGTAGCTATTGAGTGCGGTGGACCCACAGAAAGGGACCTGTGTTTGTGGCACAGTCGATGCCAAAGCAGCTGGGCGGGCCCCGAGGAAGGGAAGAGGAGACGACCCGCAGTCCAGAGGGGCCACCTGCGATGAAGTGAAGCCATAGTTTCAGAAATATACACTAATAGCCTTATCCCACCCAAATTGGCGCGCTTTATGACCCGCTAAAAATAGGCGGAAGGCTCCTTTACCATTGCGAGTGTGCCGTGCTCTTGCACTAGCCTTTCTGTTTTTGTTTCTGTTTTCCTGGTGTGTCTTATTTGAAGCTACTGATGCAAGGGTTAGTAAACAGTGAACATGTAAAGGCAGTTATTTCTTCAGTTTTTGCATCGTCGCTGATTCCGTTTGTCTTTCAAACTCTCAAACCACAGCCGGTGATGCTGGAACAGTGGAAAGACTAACAGATAACAACAGTTTAGATGAGTTTCGTTTTGTTTCTGTCCGGTTTGAACGAAGCGTGTTTCGATGATCAGCGAGAGGAAATGACCGTTTTCTGACTGGAATCTAGTGGCTTTGAGGGGAGCATATAAAATGTATGTTTTGTACGTTAATAGAGTATAACAATGGTCCTTATCGCTGTACATTTTATTCATTATATTCTCTTCCACGCACATCATGGCGGAAATAAGTGGGGATCGGATCTGGAGCCGATAAATACCTGTAAGTCATTTGTCGTGGGAATGAATGCATAATCGTCACCTTTCCCGCTGAAGACAAAAGCCAGATGTTTGTGGGGTTTTTTTTTGTCCTGTGGGAAATGTGCTTTACTGCATCCAGGTGTGGACACAAACGCCTACTCATGTGTCTCGCATGTTAACACCAACACACCGCAAGAACAGCGGAGGCTGTGTCTCAGGCGGCGTTAGTATGCAGTAGGTGGAGCAGAGAGAAGAGCAGGGAAAAGCCTTCGATCGTTATTATTGAGCATTTCTCCATGCAGCAGCGTGCTGCATGAACACATTCACACACAAAGACTTTAATATACAGACACACAAGCCAGTGGGGTTGGAGATAACTGCAGTGGTACGAGCATAACGCAGAAAATGCCCTCAGCTTACTGTACAAGGACATGCAAATACAATACAGTTCTGCAGGCCTGTGTCTCTGTGTGAAGCAATCGATTGTGTGTGTTTGAGAGGGAGCACGGGGCTGGCTACGGGATAAAGGAAGCTCATCCAGAATCCAGAATGTAATCAATTGCAGGAGTTGTGGATATTTTTGATATATTAAACCACCACCAACTTCTGTTCTCATTTCAATGGTCTTAATACAGTCTTAATACGGTCTTAATACGGTCTTGTCAGTTCACCTTGAGCAGATGCACAGCAGAGATCTCAAACTGTAAAGGTGCAAAACTGAAACAAGGGGCACTTAACATTTATAGCAATCTAAACACAAACGTTTCTGCTAGATTTCGGTATTTCTTGGCTGCTACAGGGGAACGCAGACAGCACCCAGAGGCTGTACACGTGTTCTGGAGACCCGGAAGTGGCCATCTTCAAGGATTGAAGATGATGTACTGTGTTTTCACAGTGAAGGGGGGGTGGAGGGGAGTGAAAAAACGTACCAAGATGCAACTTTAGTTGCACATACCGAAAGTGTAAGTTGTCAACCTCCATTCTAAGGAGCTGAGTAGCTTACTCTGAAGAAACGCACTGATGTTTAAACACACACGTTTTCTTTCTTGCCGAGTGAGATGAGAAGATCGATCCCACGCTCGTGTTTTTACACTAAATATGAAGCTGACACCAGGAGACGGATTAGCCGAAAGACGGAGTGAACAGCTCGCCTCGCCAAAAGTAGATAATCCACCTCTAAAGCTCACTAATTGATAAGTTCTATCCCAAAAAGCAAAGGTTGTGGTTTGAGCTGGGGAGATGCTCGTGGGGGGTTATTTTATCTCCCGTTTCCTAAACCAGAATGAGGAAAATATGCAACGTTGATATCAAACATGGGCCGACCTGACTGAACTTCACTGACGATCCAGTTACAGTTTTCCATACATGTAAACACGCGCATCTGTTTTAACATGCATTTAAAACACAGGCGTACTCCCCTCTCCCACCCTGCTCTTTTGTCCCAGTGACAGCCAGTCTGTTCTCATGAAAGCTGCTCTCATTCATAAGCTGCCTTGTCGACGTCTGATGCCAGACAACTTTCAGAGGGGGAAGAAGATAAGGGGGAAAAGAGGCAGCCCGCTTTGCTTTTCCCCTCTTTGATATCCGCTTTCTCTGAATTGTTTCCGTCTCTAAAAATGTGCATTTGCAACCAACAAAAATAACAATGTGGTAATATTCTCGCTTGTCTGTGGTTATGATGGTCAGTCACACTCGAGAGTACCTCGACCTCAAGCTGGAGAAAGAAAAAAATTGCCTTCAGGATATCAAATCTACGGGTTCTCATTTCTAACTAGGTCATCACTTGCTCACAATAGCATCCTCACCACCCTCCTCTGTGTATTCCTCCCTCTTCTTCTCTGTTTCCTCCCCGCGCTCTCATTCATCCTTTCTCATTGCACCATTACTGGGATCTGTAAACATGTTGGTAGTCGTTTGTTTGTAACTAAAGGAAGCTCAAAGATGGTTTGCATATCATACCACAACTACACAAGGTTTCGCTTCGATGTGCAGAACAGTTTTCTTGGGATTTTCAAGGCATAAATGTCGAAGCAGATAGCCACCAAATATATTTTTGATCGGGTTTGAAGTCGAGACAATTTGTTTATTCATTGTGTTTTCCGGCTGGAGGGGTTTTCCGTCTCTTGAACGAGATATCTCAGGAACTTCTGGAGGGAACCTCTTCCAATTTGGCATAAAACGTCCACCTGGACTCGAGTAGGCCACTGTGACCTCTCCAAACACGTTTTTGACCATAACTCAAACATTTGTATGCAAATTATGACAATGTTAGACAAATGCCCAATAGATTCCAAATGATAAAGTGGGGACATTTGAGACAGAGATGGATGGAAACTGCAGCCCGGCTGGTTCGGCGGAGGCTTTCAACCGTGAGGTGGAAATTCCTGTTCTAGCATGCGCTGTGCCAGCAGCCTTAGTCTGTGTTAAAGTGTCGTGACGGGACTAAATGAGAGTAATTCAACAACACATAAAGTGTGCGTTATGATATCTCTACCAGAACCCCTTCACCGTACGGCGGGCCCCTTTGATCGCTGTCTCAGATTGGCTTCTCCGTCATCTGTGACATGAAAATACCTCCGGCAGCCGGCGGGCTACTGCACACATCACTCCTCATAAACACTGACTACCTCTCTCTACCTCCATGTGTTCACGCACATTTGCATAACATTAGCATGATATTAGCACATCCGACCTGTGCAGGCGTGCCTTATCAAAGCGCTCTGTGATCCCTGGCTGCCTGCACTTTTTGCTGGAGCGGAGGGAAAGAAAGAAAGAGAAAGAGACGGAGAGTTCCCCCAAGAGAGAGAGGAAGAGAGAGAGCGATGAGCTACATGATAACGAGCTGTGTTACACTGCTACACAAACACACAGCCGTCACAGAGCCTCAGAGCCGCGAAGAGCTAAATGGGCTGCAGCAGATGTTTGGTGACTTCAACCACACAGCGCTACGTACCTCACTTGACTTGCAAATATTTGCTAAGAGACTTCAAAATTGGATTTTTTTGTTCTGTCTGGTCTTCTCTTCGAGTGTGTAAGCTCGTGATTCCAGTGCGTACGGATGAATACACACAGTGTGACTATAGAATATTATTTGTTGTAAAAATGTCTCCCTCGATGAAATACGGAGGCAACGAGCCCTTTTGTTTGCTCCTTTCATGTGTCACACATGCAGTGTTGCAGACGTTGACACGATGCGTTCGGGGGTTACGCTACAGGTTCAGGACGTTTGTCCAGATTGGTGTGCCTTCATCGGGATGAAATATGTTTTTAAGTTATACAAAGTAAGCACACCACACTCAACGCTTGTTGCATTAGACAATTGAGGTGAGCGTGTTGTCAGTGGGGAAATGAGAACAAATGATGGATTCTGTCCAGAAGGTTCCCTCTGCAGGCCGTAGACGCTCCCTAACGTTCTCTTTGTGGAGAATCTGCAAGCTACAGATAGCTTTTCCAAACACCACTGGCTGGTTATGCAGGTTGCATAAAGGTCACATATTTGGTGCCGATTGGCCCACAGGCAGTAACGACATTCATGCTTTCATTGTTCCTCTAAAACTGTTCCTTTTGTTTGAAGATTGCACCATGCATCAATAATGATTTTATTTATTGATTTTTTTTTGCAGTGTCACGGTTTCTCATCACATCCACGGGAGCCCTGTATATCCTGGATGTGCAAATGGAGGACGGGCTCTACAACTACCGGTGTATGACACGCCACCGGTACACAGGAGAGACCCGACAGAGCAATAGTGCCCGCCTCATTGTCTCAGGTAAGAAGAAGAGCAATCGATGCAAACCTTAAAGTTTGACTTCAGCAAAAACATCGCGTAGACAAATACATCCTGTAGCTAAATCTATCAGCTCAAGTTCTTTATTTTATTCTCTGATGTAAATGACACAAGACAAGTTAAGAAATGTGGTATTCAAATTCTGTCCTCGTAAACAATACACAATGCCCTCTTTTAGTTCAACTGATGCTTTTGGTTGGTTTCAAAGATAGTGCAAAGTGACAGAGGACCATATGGAAATAAATCTGTGCTTAAATCTAGACATAGTGAATAGAATGGAGAGTGACAGGAAAAGCCCATGAATTAAAGAGGAGATGGCATGTGATAAAGGTCAGCAGAACCGTGCCAACACAGTTTGTGGGGGCGGCTTCAGGACAGAAAATCGTCCTCCCTCACTTACCCCGAACCATTTAAAGGGACAGATTTTAAACACATGAAGATCAGTTGACTTGTCGCGAGGGGTAGTATTCAACCTGTGAAGTCATGATGTCATCGGAGTCATCTCAGATTGGGTTTAAGACTACCGAATACCAGGGAGGGTCGAAACAAAGAGGCTATTCTGTCGCATTATAAATTGCAAGATCCAGTGATTTGGGAGCTTTAATCAGGACGAAAAATTTATCCATCTGCTTAGAGTCCCCCAAAGTTATGTGTGGCGCTTAATTGCTAGAGACCCAAACGATGTTGTGTTCAAATATTTCTGTAGGACATCCCACCAAGTGAAATGAAAGATTTTTTATCAAAATAACAATCGAAACAACAGGTTTAAAGTGACTTTTAGCCTTCTTAAATTGGACAATGTATCTACTCAGTTTAAACAAACTGAGTAGATATTTTTGACATATTAGCTTTTAGTAGTGTGTGGGTAGCAGATATAACACACAAACAGGGCTCAACAATAAGGATGGCTCAGAGCGAGTAAAAGGCCACGTCGGCCTCGTAAATCTAGCAACTCGCCGGATCGGATAGGTGGGAAAACATTATGAAATTCATTGATTTTTCTGCAGCTGATGATGAAGGTAAGGAGTGAGCCATCTCTCTTCCTTCTCATCTCTGTTGAGCGGTGAACATGAACAGTACCGATCGGGCCCTCGCGAGGAAATGGCGGCGATGCGCATTTTCGATTGACCGAGAAACAGGATGTTAGGTTGGTCGTGTTAGAGAGGACGTGAGCGAAACTCAAACTAAGTATTGTGCAGTTTGCCGAAGGTTTGAGAGCATTTACTAAAATATAGATTAAACATGTCAATTACTGTAAACAATTGGTCTAATGGCAAGAATATTTTTACTTTGGGAAAGTAGATTTAGACCCACTTGCCCAACCGGACAAGTGAAAGAAAAAGACTTTACTTGACAAGCATCAAAACTAACAAACAAGTGACAACAAATGTACCCCATGCAGACCCCGCCAATTCAGCACCACACATCCTGGACAGCTTTGAGCGGCGTGAGGTGATGGCGTCTCATCGGGTGGAGTTGCCCTGCAAGGCCTCCGGGCACCCCGCACCCAAATACCGTTGGCTGAAGGACAACCGGCCGCTGGAGCCCGACACTCGCTTCAGACAGAGTGTGACAGGCCTGCTCATCGAGAGAGCGCAGCCCAGCGACACAGGGACGTACGTGTGTGAGGTGTGGAACGGCTACGGCAATGCTGAGGTGGCCGGCATGCTGCTGGTAAAAGGTCAGTATCGTGGGCTGGTGGTCATTTGGCTTTGACTTTTATCAGCGCTATGATGTAACACTGGCAAGCTAGGAAGCTAAAGATGCTGCTTCAGACTTGTATGGTTCTACAGGTAGCATTTTTAGTCTTTCTCTGGCAAAATAATGCCGCCTTGTGATATTCCAAAACAAATAATACCGGAAATTCCTAACCTGCAGAGCTACTGAAGGTCGTGGTCAGCCCGCGCAAGGTGAAAGGCAGCGTGGGAAGCCAGGTGTCACTGTCGTGCAGTGTAACCGGCTCCGAGGAGTACCAGTTGTCCTGGTACCGCAACGGAGAGCTCATCTACCCCAGTAACAGCGTTCGCATGACCGGCCAAAACAGGGAGAACCTGGTCATGGCCGGCATGGCCAAGAGCGATGGAGGAGCCTATCAGTGTTTCGCCAGACACGGCAAGATGTCCGCCCAGGACTTCGTTCAAGTCATACTGGAAGGTCAGAATTCACAGTCGTCTTACTGTGTGTGTCTTACTGTGTGTGTGCCGGAGCAGTAATCGTACAGTACTTTGTATGTGCAATGTGTTTCGATTGTGTGTTCATGTATCTGTGTGTGCACATGTGAAGCCGAACTGTGCGTCTGTGTGTTCATGTTCAAATGCAGTTTACATGTGGCACTGAGTGCTGCAGCGCAGCTCAGCTTTATTAGATTTTCTGGAAGCGGCTTGCATAGTGTTACACAAGCCGGGTTGCTGCAGTGTCTCCCATGACCACGCCAATGTAAGGAGAATATTGATAATCAATAGAGCTGTGGAGCCAGAGAAAGGAGCTCTATTAATCTGCCTTACACTCTGATTTAGCTTTTCATGCAGTGGACATGAATGTATTGCAATGGAAAATAAATCGGAATAGAGTCTCATTTGTAAAAGGATCTATTGTTAGGGCCGGACCGAATATCTTTCCTTTAGACATTTGAATCTTCTATTGAGGTTTTCTAATGAAACGTTGAATGTGTGCCGTAGTGTTTCATGACGTCATGACCCTAAAAGAAAGGGGAAAAGAGAATGGTATTAATGGTGCTGTGAGATTGCTGCTGGGCCACACTGTTAATACAGGTGCTGGCTCCCTTTTGCATGCAGCAACCAGGAGAGCAAACCCTTTTTTAACCGCAGTGAAAATGTAGTTTTTAAAGGCTGAAGACCAACAAATGTGGATTGAAGCAGAATATTTCTAAAATGATCTGTCTTTTTATTAAAATAATGTATCTTTTGGACTCACTCTATCCACCATTGGAATCTAATTCGACAAATAGGACAATACTAATAACCTTAGTGTAACCTAATCTATATCTGAAAGTGTGCAGCAATACCAGATTTAAACAGAATGAATAGACATGTAAAATAAAAGCTTTGCCGCATTTCAAGTTTTATTTAGAAGTTGAATATCAACATTATAAATGAAGCTTGTGTATCTCCTTCCACGACCCAGATGGCACCCCCAAGATTCTGTCTTCGTTCAGCGAGAAGGTCTACAACATCAACGAGTTTGTGTCGCTGTCGTGCACGGTGAAGGGCACGCCGGAGCCCCGGGTGACGTGGACCCTGGACGACGATCCCGTGGTGCGGGACAGCCGCCACCGCATCTCCCACTACACCAACGCCGAGGGCCACGCGGTCAGCCACCTCAACATCAGCCAGACCCAGGTGCCCGACGGAGGGGTGTACCGCTGCATCTGCAACAACTCGGCCGGCACAGTTTCCTACCAGGCGCGAATAAACGTAAGAGGTGCTTGTCAGATCAACTCTTCCAACACACCATCACATATACACATCAACATGTCTTGATTTATTCTGTTTTGAATTGGCTATGTTTTAAAGTACCTCGGCTGTGCAGAGGTTGAAAGAAGGCCTGACTCAATTTTGCAATTATTTTTTATTTTTAGTCATCCAATGCGCTGCTAGTATTTCCCCTTAGAGACCTGATATTGGAGCTTCAGTGCTCAGAATGCGACAGATACTTGAATAGCCTCCTGCACTGGCTCCTCTTTATCATCAGTCACTGCTGTCAGCATTAACTTTTCTAATGCCCCGCATCCTACCCAACACCTGCTGATAGCTTTATATTGGGACGCCATTAGGGTGATTTAGTGTTAGCTCCCGTGTATGACTGTATTGCTATCTGTTCTCTACAGGGACATGGTTGGCTGGGTTGCTTGTTGTCATGTAGCGGTAATACCGGGACGCTCAAGCTTTGCTGTACTTGGTTCAAGGCTATTAGTATTTCTCTCTTGCAGATGGGGAATGGCACTTTCTGTGCACTGATTGGTTTAATTTGATTGTGTTCACTCTTGCATGTTGCAAGGCTAAATAGGGCGATCCTCCAGCCCTTAAGCGAGGGTCCGTGGATGCTGAATGCAGCCAAGCAATGAAGATAAATCTCCACAGGTGCCATTGCAGAGAAAGCGTAATGACTGTTTCTCACATCGTTGGCTCCTTAATCGTGCTAAAGAGAGTAGCAACCCAGGATAGGCTTGTGCTCAAAGTACACTACAGAGCCTAGTTAAACTGTCTTCTATAGTGCTTTAAAGAGAAGCCTAATAGTCCATTTCCCTGATAGACACTGAGCTATGGAAGCCCATTGGTTATTCTGTTGGTTTTTCACAAGTGTGTGCGAAAGCTGGCAACATGAGTAATGGTTTTGATAATAGCTTCATGAGTGGAGAGAGGGAACATTCCACTCTAATGCTTGTCAGAGGCAATCACAGGCGGCACCGAAGAGGTGGCAGCGCAAGGTAATATTCACTACAGGCTCGACTAGAAGGGTACATGAGTCCCTGGTTCTCACAAGGCAAATGGAGGGAAACAAAACAGAGCAGAGCAGAACGGGTCCACTGGTAATGACTTCCTTTTTCTTTGACTTTCCACGAGGAATTCTTAGTCAGCCGGTCTGGATCCTCTCAATCAATCCAGGCAATGTTTTGATTTCTTGCTTGTCAGAATGAATCAAGGCATGTAAACGGCATGTTTGTGGTGTCCTGAAAACACACAAAACACAGCACAGCTGTCTTTTATAGCACCCCCCCTGCCTCAAAATCATTTTAAGAGAGTTGTCTCTCCAATGTGTCCTTCAAGGGCCTGCCAGCATCAGACCAATGAAAAACCTCACTGCCATCGCTGGGCGGGACATGTACATCCACTGCCGCGTCATTGGCTACCCGTACTACTCCATCAAGTGGTACAAGGACTCCAATTTGCTGCCGTACAACCACCGGCAGCGGGCCTTCGAGAACAACGGCACCCTGAAGCTGTTTGACGTGCAGAAGGACGTGGACGAAGGCGAATACACGTGCAACGTGCTGGTGCAGCCACAGCTCTCCACACACCAGAGCGTCTACGTTACTGTGAAAGGTATGAACCTCAGTTCCAGTTCATGACTCAACACTGGATGTTAACGCGGGACTTTATTTTTAGAAATATAGCATTAGATTTAGGCGTCGTAGGTTCTCCATCAGGATTATTATCAACTTGAAGTGTCAAGTAAGAAGCTTAGGCCATTTATTTAAGGTTGACATACAGACGGAATCATACGCCAGTCTCTTCATGTTTACTCCATCATTAATCTCTTTTGGATACCAAGACTGAATCTCTTTATCAGTCCGCACACTGACAATGTGTCTTTCCATTTGGCGTACATGCAGCTCATCGCATTTAAAAGACGCATTAAAGCATCGCCTTAGTATCTAAACATTTCCTTGTCGCAGAAAACACAGATAGGCAGAGGGATATTTCTATACCCACAGCCTGTAATGAAAACACACTCGCATCACTGATAGCGAAGCGCCATCTCCATCATCCCGGCCAGCTTATCTGGGGCTCATCTGAATATGCAGCGGCGCTCAGCTGAGCCTGGACAATGATAACCTCAGATGGCTTTCTTTCTTCAGTGACGCTGCATGGTTTGAAATGTCGGAATGGGCAACACCCCCACCCTCTCTCTCTGACGTGCTAACAAGTGTGCGGGTGGAGGGGAGAGTTGGGTGGGGGGGGGGGGGGGGCAGCACAGCGTAGACAAAGCTACGCCGCCATTCCGCTTCGGCTAATTTGCCTCTCGGCTGCTTAGCATTCCAGCGCTGCCGAGAGGGAATCCCCAGGAGCCTATTATGCCTATTTTGTTGTGAATTAAATAAGCGCTGAAGTGCAGCTTATTCCAATGTTATTTTAAATAATTCATTTTCCAAAGCATCTGGTTCTCACGATGGCGACGGTGTCCCCAGAGAGAGCAAAAGACCGTGAGAGAGAATGTTCCATGCATGTTGTTTGAGTGAGAATTCAGCCGCTTCACGTGGGTGGAGGTAATACAATATTTCTCTCATTCCTGGAAAATCACAGCCTTGGGAACTAGGTGATGAAGAGAGAATTGTGACTAATGAGTTTCTATGGGTGTGAGTTATTATACAGTGTTTTATATGGACGTATGACATAGGTCACAAAGTGCTAAACAATGGCATTATACCATACATAAAAAAGTAAAACTCAATACATTGTGAAAAAAATAAAACAAAATAATACAAAAACAATACATTTTGAGCTTCATTTTGTTTTGTTGAACCTAAATTGAACTTATGCTGGTCAGACTCCTGCGATGCAACTTTAATTTGAACATCTCATCCTCAGTTCCACCGACCATCCACCCATTTGAGTTCCCTCGGTTTTCCATCGGCCAGCGAGTCTTCATCCCCTGCGTGGTCATGTCCGGTGACCAGCCCGTCTTCATCACCTGGCAGAAGGACGGTCGGCCCATCCCGGCCAGCCTGAGCGTCACCATCGACAACATCGACTTTACCAGCTCCCTGCGTGTCTCCAACCTCACGCTGAATCACAACGGAAACTACACCTGCATCGCGCGCAACCAGGCCGCCGCCGTGGAGCACCAGAGCCAACTCATTGTCCGAGGTGAGTCCGGGCGAGGCGGGAAGAGAAGCGGGTTGGTTAGGAGATATAAGCAGAGACCCTTGTGTCTTTTTGCTGCTAAAAGTTTTCGGGACAAAACTGATTGAAAACATATTGGTGGGTCAGTATCTAATCCAAATGATTAGTTTTTCTACTAGTATCTGTCAGGTTTATATTGGTCCTTGATCTTTCTCCCTGAATACGATGACAAACACTTAAGACTGAGGATTGGTTTGTGAAAGACGTCGAGAGATTTCTTTCAAAGTCAGCTGTTGGTGATCAGTAGACCTACTGTATGTATTGCATGTTGGGATTAAAAAGTGTAATGTAATGTCTACTTGACTTGCAGTTCCGCCCAAATTTGTGGTGCAACCGAAGGACCAGGACGGCATCTACGGAAAGGCGGTGATACTCAACTGCTCAGCTGAAGGCTATCCTGTTCCTACCATCCAGTGGGAGTACTCTAAAGGCAAGCGTCCAGCAAAACACATTCATGTACATGTACCGTTTCAGCACACGCTCACACACATAGTACATGTAGTAACATCTGTCCCTTCCAGGTATCGGCGAAAGTGTCGGACGTGTTTTCAAAGACTTTTAACTGGAGAACTTGTCTTCTCTTTTGACAATCGCACTGGATTGTATGTTCAGATTTTTTGTTCCCTGTCCTACGGCAAGCGTTTTCTCCATGATAGATGTTTTTTTTTTTTTTTTAAGCCAACACAACAAATATAATGTCCACAGCCTTGAGGTTGAACGCATAATAACACCCACCTCAAGTCCACACGAGCACTGTGAGATGAGAAGCGAGAGCTTTTCTGTTCTCCGGGAGAGAGATTATGTAACTACTCAACTAACATGATCCCGTCCCGGCTGGACACAATACCAGTGATTCTTGAAATGAAAAAGGATCTGCATTGACATATGTCATTGCTTGCAAGTTTTGTAATAACTTTAGCGATCCTCTGACGTTTCACTCACCACCATCATCCGCTCACTACTATCGTTCATGACTAAATACTTGCTAAACTTTGAAGGTCCCATCAGCCTTAAAGGTTTGAATGCCAAAAATGCTCAACAAAGATGGTGACCAACATTATTCCTGCTAAACATCAACCTGTAAACATTACGCTCTGTGCATGTCAGCTTGCTGACAATAGCATTTAGTTCTAAGCACTGTCTCTTAATTACAGCCTCAGTGAGCCACAGGCGTGGACGTAGACATCCATTAGCCCCTCAACACACCCTCAGACCCTACATCTCCACTAATGAATACATTGTAATAGTATACAATGGTAAGACACAGTTTACAAGCTTTAACAGTGCACCATCTGCACCTTAGTGAGGGGAGAGGCGTGACCCTAGCTCCGGCTCGACCAGCAGCAGCAACAACAACAGCGCTGTGGCTTGTTAATGATTAAATACAACTGCAGATATAAAAAAAAAAAAAGCAACACAACCAGCATTTAACTCACCCACATGCCCATAACCCTCTGTGCAAAAGGCGTCATCATTAAATTCACCAGAAAGGTAGCTTTTTGGTTCGAGGTAGAAGCGAGAAGTGTTGGCATTTAGCCTTTAAAGAAACCACAAGAGTCATACCAGAAAGTTATTTTTTTTTAACTAAATAATTTAATGTGATAAGAGACACCTTATGGATCCTTTATATTTTATTATATATGTTATCCTGATCGACTCTCACTCTGTGCCCTCTGACAGGCGCCGGCGTCCCTCAGTTCAAACCCATCGCCCTCAACTCAGGCTTCCGCATCGAGGTGCTGGTCAACGGCTCTCTGTTCATCAAGCATGTGCTGGAAGAAGACAGCGGCTTCTACCTGTGCAGAGTCAGCAACGACGTTGGAGCTGATGTCAGCAAGTCCATGTATCTCAATGTGAAAAGTAAGTGTCATGGGAAAACACCACCCAAAACCTGAAGACGTGAACGTGAAACTTGTCTTTGTGTGTAGTGTATTCGTAAGGCCAGCTTTGCACAAATCACTGTATTATTTTTCTCATGCTCAATGCTGCCGGTGACATTAAAGTAAAAATTAAACTCTAAAGCACAAAGGTTAAGTGAGTTCAACTAGAGCCGGCTTTGTCCGCGACAGTCAGGCCACCAGCAAGATGCCGTCACGGTGCCTGCTCTGTGCTTTCTGCCTGAATGAATCCCACGAAAGCAACGTGCATAGCCAGCGCCATCGCATCGCTCAGAAAGTACAGCATTTATCCGCTGTGTGGCCAAGGACTTAGCTCCCCTCCATTAAGCCTTGAATTCTGCATGGAGGCAGGAGCTGCCATGTGGAAAAGAGGGCTGAGGGATGGAGGGGAAAAGGGAAAAAAGGGGTTAGAGGAGGAATGGGTTATCCATGTTCCCTCTATCTCTTCTCTTTTCCTTAGTTCCTTTTACAGTACATATCTCTCTGTCTCTCTCTCCATATATATATATATATATACATATATATATATATACATACATACATACATACATACATACATACATACATACATATGTCCTCCCCTTCGTGCCTGAGTAACGTTATATTTGCCATTTGTTATTTTTACCAACCAGGTAGTTATGGATTTACTCTTTTAAAGTTTTAACCAATAACGGATCACGACCAGGAACAACAAAAGATTTTTTACGGTGATATTTTTGAGCCCATTACTGTACAATCACAATCACGAGACACAAATCATGTGTTTTCTTCTGAAGAGTAGCTTTCAAAGTCATGCAAGTCTCAGACATTTCACTGTTTGTTTACTCCAAAGTGTTTTTATAACGAGCAAACTCTTTTTGTCTGTATGAGTGCTGCCCTCCTCAGGTTGAAAGCGCACTTAATGTATGTTCCCAAAGAGAGAGGGAGACGCTAAAAGCATAGATTTGACAGTCTACATCCTTCTTCTGTGAGAAAAGGCCGCGTCGCATGTATTTCTGAGTCTGAGCTGGTGCACGTGATGGTGGCTTTGCATGTGCGAGTGTGATCTGGAGCCAGTCCGCAGGGGCTGGGCGCTCATTTTGATCAGTCGCTGCGAGATGAGGCTTATGCCCCCGTGGCTCTTATCAAGCCAGAGCAGAGCTCTGCTCCCCTGCTGAGCGTCTCACTGTCTGCCAGCCGCTGCCAAAATAGGCTACCACTCCTTCATGACCCCTCCTGTCTGACGATCATGCTCCTCACAGACAGACATGCACCGAGTCCCTCAGTACATTCTCTTCACACAATCAAGTGGGATTTACAATCAAATATCTTTTGAAGGTTCCCACAGTAGGATGCTGCCGGTGATTAGTCCTCCGTGGTCTGAAGTTGTTGTAAATCCTTGCCTTTGACTGGAGAAAGAGGTTTTTACTCTTTAAGTCCTCGGATTTCCAGCTGATTAGCAAGCTTCTAAATTGTATTTCTTCCTTTCACTTACATTTAAAAGATAATATTGCTGATTGTAGATTGAATCCATCGACTAGCCTCATTTTCGTTTTACAAAATTCTAAAAGATAGCTCTTCTCACTCGGTGCTCCACCTAGTCGAGCGCTGTTACTGCCGAATGGTTCGTTTGAATACAAGAAAATGTGGGGGGGTAATTTACAAAGCTAATTATTTTCATATCTAAATGTGCTCAAGAACTAATTAAATACTAGTAATTCAAACAAAGCACAGTTTTAATGACCTGTTACGTTTGAATGTAACCACAGCGAACACTGCACATGTCCAGGTCGAGACCAGGTGGAGTCTTTTGCCACCGTTAGCTCGAGTCAGCGCTGCCTTTTAGTTTATTAAACGCAGATTCATAATGGCAGGCAGTGACGGGTCATTACAGCTTTAATTGTGCAATGCCCAGTTCATTTTCTTCTCCTTTTGTCTTCATGTTGTGCTTTTACTCTCATTTATTTGGAAAGGTGGTCCTCGGAAAACCATCAGAAGTTACACAAGGTTGAGTACCCCTGGTATACACTATTGCAGGTCAACAGTCAGCTGTGGTGTTTCATGGTGGATAAACCATAGAACAGGTGGAGAGGCAAGAAAAAAACATCTTTGCACTGCGCTCAGTATAATTAGCATAAATTAGCTTACAGAGCAGACTGCAGCCAGCAAACTAAAAATCTCGTGATGACATTTCTTTGTTTCTTTGTCTATTTTTCAGTGTGAAGATTTACTGCTCTCATGTCATGGTAATCTGATTGTTGCACAGGCAAAGTTTGGTCACTCAGTGCAACTGCATCTGCATTTAGATTTTGAGAACCAGTTAGTTTTGGAACTAGTTTCACTGGTGCGGCAGACTTGTACACTAACCAGATCCCTGTGTGACATGATCCTGGAAAAACAAATACAATGCGAGATTCTTTTTTTCTTTTTTTTTATGCACGCATTATTGATCTTTGTCTCTTTATGTCTTCGGGGTTTTGTGTTTGTGCGTGTCAGCAGTCCCTAAGCTGCGTGCTCCGCTCCTGAAGTGTCAGGCTGTTGTTGTGATAGTTGTGCTGTCCTGATTTGTGTCTCTTTGCTCTCTTTGGTAACCCGAATCTCCCCGGGCGCCAAGGGAGCCACACCTCATCCTGCCTCCCCTGTGTGTGTGTGTGTGTGTGTGTGTGTGTGTGTGTGTGTGTGTGTGTGTGTGTGCGCGTTCAGACAACAAGCTCAGGAACCCTTAAAGCCTCTCCGTGTACTTAACAGGCCCAGCGCTGAGCCTGTGCGGTCCACCAGTGCGTTTGAGGCCGTAATGCTCGGTAATGTTGGACGCGGTGATGTTCTGTACACTCTGTGCTGGGTTTTTTCCGTTGTTTATCCAGGCCAGCCTCCGCCACTTGAGCAGCGGCAGCTACTTAAGAGGCTTAGGAGCCAATTAGGGAAGCCCACGAGCTGACGCACGGCGAAGTCCTCACGTGATGGATAGTATGATCTTCGCTGTGTATTATTGGCTGTCCGAGTGGGGCTTGATGCATGAGTAAACAAACGGTGGGAGAAAAAAACAATAGATTCAATGTATTGACTGATGTGCGGTATAGACGCATGCATGGCGAAGAGGCTGTCGGGTCGTGTGTGTGTGTGTGTGACACAGGTGAGCGGGCGAGGCCCATACGCACACACAGAGACACAAAGCACCGCACGCGTCGATGCAAAAGGCGTAATGTAAAGGCACAGATACGGGGGTGAGGGGGACATTACAAAAGAGTAATGGGCCGCGCGGCTAATGCAGCGCTTCAGATAGATCCCTCTCCGCCAGGCTATTGTGGTCGGACTCCCAGGGAAATGAATTGCTGCTATTGTGATGTCCTAGCTTGGCACTTTCATTGTGACGAGCGTCTGTGCTTCGGCTGGTGCCTCGTCATAATACACCATGCATCACCCGCCAGCAGAAATGGCTTTGCATCCACCGCGCCAGGATGAAGCTGCGCATCTTCATAGGAGAAGTGTTTGTTTTCCTATTTTGACACCGGTTGCAGGTGGAGGCTGAAACGAATGTTGTTTTTTTTTGTTGCAATTTCCAGTCAAGTCGCCCCAACGCCAAAACAGACGCACTTCAGTCAATTCATTACCAATCCACAGCGGATGCTATCAGAGTCAGTCAACAGCCACTCAATGTTTATCAGGACCAATTAAGACCAATCAAGCCTATTAGACATCATAATGTTGGCAGACACAGGTGGGGAGGGCAGAGCATCTAATGAGGCTTCACTGAAGAGAAGGGTTAAACGTCCTTGTGGTCACTGAGCGGCCTCCGGAGCGCGACGTCCTTCAGACGAGCATAAGGAAGTCCCCTCTTCCTGTGATCTCCGTTTCTTTCATCCCATTTACTCATCTGCATCCCCCCCCCGACTTCCACCCCCCCACCTCGCCACAGAAGCCCGCCCAGTGTGCGAGCATGCATTGGTTCATGCTCCACGTCCAAGCCAATTGTGCAGCTAAGAGAATTATTTCAGTACATTGCAGGCGGCCAGTGAACCAGTCATCTCTGTGCTGTTGCTGCAGAGCGCCCCCACCCCATCCCCGCATCCCCATCCACACCGTCTCCTCTCCTCAGCCCACTTACAGTGCGCCCCCGGGGCAGGGAGCTATACGCATCTCGGCTCGTCGTCTCTCGTCGTCCGGCCCCCTCGTGGCCCCGCCGAGCCGGGGTGCCCTGTGGCGAATGCTGGCCGGCGAGGCATTCAGTGACACAGTGTGGGATGAAATGTAGGCTCGCATCCCAGCGCGCTCAACGTGGGCGATACTGTCATGACGCCAGCTCATCAGGCGAGGAAATGGCACACCAGGGCAGTGTTTTGTTGTTTTTGGCTTTAATTAAACATTTTCAGCCCTTTCAGAATGATGGAAAAAATAATTATTTGTAGGGTTCAACTTTGACAGTCAGATACGGACGATCAAGAAAATAGTGTTTCTCCCTGAAAGAGATTCATGCTTCAACAAGAGAAAACAACCAACTCGTAGAGTTTAGTGCATCACAAACATCAGACACCTCATAACCTCATCTGACTTCCAAAATGGAGCTTGATGGAGTCCTTTCCTTTTTGTCGTTATTAACAATTAAGGTGCCTCGTAATGCCTTTTCATCCCATTGAACGCGTGAGATGGTCTCTCTGCTCTCGTTCTTTGATCACAGATGAATTGCCCCACGCTGAAGGAGGGTAGCTGTTCTGCTGTAATTACGTGTTATTATTATTCTCCTGACTCCTCCATTTGACTAATTCTGTTTTCCACATTACTACCACCGCCAGTTAGAGACACGAGACACTTCTTTTTTGTATTTTCTTCTCTTTTTTTGGCCCTGCATTGCGACATTCGGGGCGTGATTGTGTAATCATCATCATACTCCTGTGAAAATCAATGGCAGGTCCATGTTCTATTCCTGGCTACTAGAAATGGCCCTTTTTTCAAAGAGTGGAGACTGGGGGGAGAGAGAGAGAGAGAGAGAGAGAGAGAGAGAGGCAGGAGGGAGGCGAGGTGGAGAGAGGAGAGACTGTCCGACGCTGGTTGGCATGGTAACCTGGCCAGGTGAAAGGGAGCCTGGGAGAAGGGAGGGAGGAGGGGTGCTTTTGTCTCACGGGAGTAGCCTATCAGCAGCCAGCCTATCCCCCACAATCCCCTGCAGGCTTAAGCGTATCATCACTGCCCTCTGGGTTGCTGTGGAGGAACAGGGCTCTCCTCACCTCCACATGAAAGACACATTGTGAGCGCACACCGCTCACTCTGCTTGGTATTCCTAGGTTTCCGAGCACTGTATTGCGGATGTTTTCTTTCTTCTTTGCCAAAGCAAGCTGCAGATAATGCCCCGGATTTTCCAGGAAAAATCAACATGTTTGTCCTCCGGCATCATCCTCCCTTCTTCCCCCATAAACACATCACATATTGCTTTCTGAAGAGGGGCAGTGCTGTGACAGTGAGCACTATTTTAGTCTCTATTACAGTGCTCCCTACTTACGCTTCATCTGAGCGCGTCAATAAGTATTTTTCCAGACATGTGCATCACAGCAAGTTATTAATATTACAGTGCGAGACATATAAGCAAAGATTTCAATGGTGAGATGAAGGCGAGATGATTCAAAGTGGCTCACAGTGATGAGATTTATGATGAAATCTCCCCTTTCTGTCCAGCTGTGCATTCGCCGTGCGCTTTGCCCGATGTGTTGTGTTCAAGGCTGAATTAGATGTCAGGGGAGCTGATGCCTAATGAGACGGGGGACTCCCTCTTTCCTCCCTCACCTCCTCTCTGCCTCTTTATTTCTTTTCTTCCTCCGTCTCTCGTCACTCCTCCCCGTCGTCCCGTTCCCATAATTCCACTGGATATTAAAGAAATACATCAACACAACAATTACAGGGCTACAAAGTGTGCCTCAGGGCTGGCTCAGCTGGGCTGCTTGCACACACACACACACACACACACACATTTATACACACATGCATATACATAGACACAAGTTGATGCACGTTTAAACACACAGAGAATCAGGCGTATAAACTGTGCACGCCTCGTTTCTGAGGCCTCTTCATGTCGCATGGACACTCTCATTGTTTACTTTTGTGTCTCCGGCTTCCTACACATTCAAGACGTCTCGTTGTAAAATAGATTTAGTTCGATGTTTGCGTCACATTAACTGCAGAGCGGCTGTCTGGCTCACATACTCAAAATAAATGTGACTTTAGAAGTCAGAGAAGCACATAACATTTCCTATATGCTGAGGTCAGTAACTGATTCGAAAAACAAATGAACAGTGGCGATGATCAATGATTTGGATCAACAATAAATTCACATTTTCTTCAATGGTTGAATGAAGGATGGAAAGTATACTTTGTCAGATCAATTTCAGTTTTTACAGTTTATTTTTTATCTTATTTTATTTTATCTACGTATCGATCTGTCCTGTTTCTGTCCTGGTGCTCAAACGTGGATTTGTTATCACTTTTCCTACAATGCTTGCATCATGTTTCAATCAATGAGATCTATTTTTCTCTGTTGCCCCGCCCAACTAAAAGAGACATGTATTCTGGCGTGACCAGCGGCTCAGAAGACCGATCAATTCGATTGGCTGTAAAAATCAAAACCCAACCCCCCTCACTCCCCCTCAACACACACAGCCGATTGGTCGACACCATTTGGTTCAAACCCCCAGCTGATCATGCTCAGACCTGCCCCTTTGAGGTATTGTTATTCTACATGCAAACAAGAAATACAAAAATAAAAATGTATCATTATTTTGAGGAAAGAAAACACAAAATATCACTCTATTTCTAGATATGTTCCTTTTTAAAACGTTTTCAATAAGTGCAGTGTTTTTGTAAATGTTATTAACCCGTTCCATCAGCGGCTGTATCTCCCCTCCAGAGCCTGGACGCTGTAAGACATCCTCTGCAACGCGTAGCCGTCTTGATCTTCTCGCCGTCTTTGCTTTTTGTCACCTCGCACAGTGTCAACAACATCGCCCTGCGCCACCTCTGAGCCGCTCACGCTGCACAAATGAAAAGCAGCTGTGCACTAAAACGATAACGTTTAAATAAAGCTTTGGCTTCTTCTTCTTTTTCCTCTCCCTGCTCACTTTTCCAAACGGGTCTCACAAAAAATTCATACTTGTCATGCAAAATAAATCAGCGTTCTTTTTCCGTAGCCGAGCCCCAAATGGCTGCCGAGTGAATAAGAAATGAGGCTTAAATGTTTGCAACCTCTTGCCTGACACTTCCCATCACATCACTGAAGTCACGCTTTGTGTGTTTGTGTGTGCATGTGTGTGTGTGTGTGTGTTTGTGTGTGTGTGTGTGTCTGTGTGTTTAAATGCAAGAGCTCACATTTGTGTGCTTGCACAAGCGTGTGTGGGTGTGGGTGTGAGTGTTTGTGTGTGCATGATCATCTGGGAGCAAGGGGTTGTTATACACTCTGCTGTGGGTGTAATGAGGCATGCATGTCGTTAGTGTGCGTTTAGTGTGGTGTCTTCAGAGTGTTGTTAGAGCATCAGTGTACCATTTAGGGCCCTCAGATACAAGATGCACAGCAAAAGAGAAGCTGTACATTCAGTAACACTACATTCTCAATGCTGGGAATACTGTATGTTGGTGTTTTTTTTCACGCAACTGCTGTAAAACATGGAAAGTAAGCTTCGTTTTTTTGCATTACAGGACCCAACAACTTTTAAAACTGATTGGCAACCAGGCAAACTGGAATATGGTTGCCATTAAGATACTCCTGTTCAGCTCTTCAACACTTCACAAATGGAGTTTTTCCTTCAGATTCATCTGGTTCTTCTATCAGTTGTGGATGCTCTGAACTCTGAAGAAAGAATAAAAACATTATTTAATGGTTTCATTCAAGTTCTTCAGTAACTGAATTAGCCAGCGAGATTGTTGAACTCACAAAAAGAGTCTGCGGGCATCTTATTGGCAGAAAGTTGAGGGGACGGAGACATGATGAATGAAGGAAAATACAATCATTAAATAAAAGCAGTCTTTTGAATAAAGATCATTTTGAAATAATAATGTGTAATCTTAATATTTTACTGATTAATTCGACTATATATTTTTATAAATATTTATTTTGTAATGTCTCATTTAGAGGGGGTCCCTGGATAAATGGGTCCTCTGCTCCTCCTTATAACACACGTGGTTCATCCAGATAACCTTCTGCTCTTCCTCTCCTCTTACTTCTGTCCCCAGTCCCTGCCATGATCACGTCCTACCCCAACACCACGCTGGCCACGCAGGGCGAGGAGAAGAAGATGAGCTGCACGGCCCACGGTGAGAAACCCATCATGGTGCGCTGGGAGAAGGAGGAACGCATCATCAACCCTGAGACCAGCCGCTACGTGGTTTCTGTCAAGGAGGTGGGCGACGAGGTCATCTCCACCCTGCAGGTAGGAGGCTGTGACACCTGGAAAAGTATAATTTAATTCAGGGCAATATATTGTATTGTTGCTATTTTTATATATATAATGTATTCTCTTCTTTCTTTTGTTTCTCATTTAATACTGAAACTGTTACTCTTCCTGATTGTGAAATCCGTCTTAAAACATAGTATGATAGACTCTTTGGTTAAACTATTCACTACTCGTGTCTACGCTACGACCAGAACCTGTTCTGATGGGTCACCTATCAAGTTGAAATAGTGTTAAAATATAGATATGAAAATAAAAGTACATTATAAGTGTTTACTACTGCCTTTTCCTTTTACACATTATATATTTTATCTTCATTTTTTTTACAATTTTTTACTATTAGAATGTGTTTACTGCTCATTTAAATATTTTTCTCTCCCAGTGACCAGTGGACATAGTATGCATAGTATTTCTTGATTTAAACTTGTCTTATTGGCCTGCCTCCTACAGATCATGCCCACAGTGAGGGAGGACTCCGGCTTCTTCTCTTGCCACGCCATCAACTCCTTCGGTGAAGACAGAGGAATCATACAGCTCACAGTGCAAGGTATGACTTCACCTTCCTCAGCTGCTCCAAGAAGACAAACTGAAAAATGCTCTGACGAAGCTTTTCCTCCACAACAACTGCACACGATGTTGTTTTTCCATTCTGCCCGCCTTCACCTGCCATTTTGAAGTTCATTAACACTGAAATAACAAAGTGTCGATCACCTTTTTTTCCCTGTAGAGCCCCCGGACCCTCCAGAGGTGGAGATCAGAGAAGTGAAGGACAGGACCATTGCACTGCGCTGGACGATGGGTTTTGATGGCAACAGCCCAATCACAGGCTTCGACATTGAAAGCAAGAACAAATCAGGTACTAGAAAACACACTTATATCAAAGATAAGACGGCATGATTATACAATGCATTTGGTTCAGATGTGTTTTGGTTGATTATCCCTGCTTTCACTTGTCTCGGTGATGTGATTTGATATCACCCGACTTAATACACTTAGCTTTGACGTCTCCCCTGACTTCAGCGACCCCAATAAACCTCTCCCCTCCACAGCCTCCTGGGACACCGCTCAAAAGACCAAAGATGTCTCACCTCAGCTCAACCAGGCCACCATCATCGACCTCCACCCCTCCTCCACCTACAACATCCGCATGTTCGCCAAGAACCTCATCGGCAAGAGCGAGGCCAGCAACGAGCTCACCATCACCACGGACGAAGCAGGTGAGAAATGAACTGACGCCGTTACTATCACGCTCACATGGTTCACGCACTCACTTTTCACTCTTTTTCTGTGGTGCATAAACCATATGCAGGTGCAATAGCGAGAGTAAATCTAATGTGGTACTATGACACGACAAATCAGAGCAACAAAAAGCATGTGAGCGAAGGGTGAGTGAAAGACGAGAGGCAAAAGGAGGTAAAGGGCCAGCTGAGTCGATTCATTAACAGCCTGGTGACATCAGCCCCGTTGGCTCTGTTGCATTATTGAACACACGCTGACCCCGCATTAAAAGCTGAAATTTTCAATTAGCGGCCTCAGTAGTAAATGTCACACTATAGACTGAGGCTGGACCCCATCTGCAAATCAGACCCCCCACACCCTTCACCTTCATCTCTCTGCACCCCCACCCCACAGAGAACGTCTCCTCACCCGCAGCAGCCACCTACAAATACAACCGCCACATGTGTTAAAATAGCCAAACTCAGACTGTTTATTTCAGAACGATGTTGTTTGGCTCTGGAAAACACTTGAGATTGTCGAATGTGTACAGTTTTATAATGTGTGCATGTTGGCGAATGTGATCTCAGCTCCTGATGGACCCCCGCAGGAGGTGCAGCTGGAAGCCCTCTCCTCCCAGAGCATCCGAGTCTCTTGGCGGGTAAGTTGATCCAACCACGAGGGTTGATCGTGTGTGTTTGGGTCCAGAAAGGTACCATCCGGGGCATTTGTTACCGTTATCAGACTTATTGTTGCCATTATCATTAAAGCTGATTCTGATTATTCTCATGTCTGGTGGTTCAGGTGAGGTGAGCCATTTTCTGCAAGTTAGGTTTATTATTTCCATCATGTGAACAGACATTTTAGCCAGATTACCTCTAGATATATACAGAATGCCTCAAATAACAACTTGTAATCACATTTTACTTCCTCTCTCTTATTCTGTTTTCTTCATATAAAATATAGTGCACATTTTCCCTCAACCCTGCAGAGAAAGAATAGCATTGTGTTGGTTGCATTTTGGGATTATTACTTAATTTTAGGGTTGGCTCTCGTGGAAACGACCAGCTTTTTGATTTGTCATCCCATTATCCAAGAAGCATTTTATTGTCAGATGCTGTGTGAAAGACGAAAGAGCCGAACCTGGACCTTGAAGGTCTCAGGTGGACAAGGCACTCAGGGGAAGACAGACAACATAAATAATGTGAAAAGTGTTTTTCACAAATTGGTAAAAGTAAAGCATTCTCTCGTCTCTGTGGTAGAAGGTGATTAACGTTTGGATGAAAATTGCTGAATCATCTGTTTTAATTACTTAAAGGGGTTATTGAGACCTTTAAGCATCCTTTGACATTAGAGTGGATCGAGGCTGCCCAGACGGAGAGTATCAGTGTGTCTCATTTCTGGTTTTGTTGACAAGAGAGATAAGAAGAGGGTGTCTGGGGGTATATCTAGGAGTGATCACAAGCTCACACCATACCATATTGTGCATTATGTGTGGCTTTGTGGTACCAGAACGTAATAAAATGCATTCATGAAAGTGCTACGTTTAATTTTTTCATCAAAATAGAGACTGACCTGCTACTTCATCTTTCTCTGTGTGTTTTATTTCTATCTTCTGATACTTTTGCACTCGAGTAAACCATAAATATATAAAGAAGAAACGTTGAACCCCCTTGTTTCAAATTGTCATGCCCTCATTAGGCGCCTCGGAAGCACCTCCAGAACGGAGCCATCAGGGGCTACCAGGTGGGCTACAGGGAGTACAGCTCCGGTGGGAACTACCAGTTCAGTGTGATCAGCGTGGAGACCACAGGGGACAACGCAGAGAGCCTGGTGCTGGACAACCTGAAGAAGTTCACCCAGTACGGAGTCGTGGTGCAGGCCAGCAACAGCGCCGGGACGGGGCCCTCCTCCACCGAGGTGGCCTCCACCACGCTGGAAGACGGTGAGGCAGAATTACAATATCAAACTATGTGATGTGCAGAATATACCGAACAAAAGTCACTATATCTATTTGCTGAAAGTCATCACAAGTATTCGAGATTTTCAATGTGTTCAATATGTATTTACATTCCTGTTCATGGTGCCAGCACAACACAGCGGTGAATTCCTTGTTCTCACAGAGGAGACATTAGTGAGGATCTATCGCAGCCTAGTGGAGATCCGAGGGTGCTGCCACATGTTGTCCGTCCGAAGGGTTCCACTGTTTTTGACGGCCTGTCTCCTGGTTCTCCCCCCCCCAGTGCCCAGTCGTCCTCCAGAGAACGTCCAGGCCACTGCAACGTCTCCGGAGGTCATCTCTCTGTCCTGGCTGACCCCTCCCAAAGACGCCCTCAACGGCAACCTGCTGGGCTTCAGGGTCATCTACTGGGCCAACCTGCCCGATGGAGGTACGCATCTGTTCACTCATTAAAAGCATGAAATGTTTTGTAAATTGTCCTCGGGCATCTTCATTCATATATAAAGTGTAAACACATTTATTTGTTGTCATTAATATATTCAGAAATAAATTGAGAGCTGCTTTATTGCATTTTTTAATGAGGTAGTGGAAGTGTTTTCGAAATGCAACAAACAACTAATACATCAAATGTTAAAGAGTGTTTTCCACAGCTTCATGTGGCGTTGAACTATTGGTGATACAACACAACTGGTCTGCACTTACGGAAAGGCTCACATGATCATGTTTACCTGAGCAGCAGGGAGGGTGTCACAGTAGCCTACTTAATGGGTGAGAATGACAATTCTGCAAAATATTTAATAAACGATCAAATGCTTTCTATGTAAAAACGTCTATCGGCAGCCACCCTCCAACATCACAGATCCAGTGAAAATGCACATGGGCCATAACCTGTAGCTTAAGACGGTGTCCCCGCCTTCATTCAACTGGCTTGTCACAAACAGGGATGTATGTAAATGTAAATGCTGGATTTCAAATGCAAAAAAATGAGGAAAAAAAAAGAGTTCTCACACAATGCAATTTGGTGAATAACACTGAATTTAAACACAACTTGTGTTTGTTTACAAGAAAACTCCACAGGACCCCTTTAAGAGTCAGACTGGACCAATCACAGCAGAGCTCCATTACACTGTCTGATATTCCTATACAGGATACACACCACATATGGAAAAGGGTAAAATACAGTTAAAAGACAAAGTGTAAAACATGAGTCACATTAGTTATCCAAAAAGGAAACCATGAGAACAATCATTACTATTTCTACACAGAAAACACAATAAAAATATGAAAGATATATCACTCTCGAAATGCTTTAAATGGCAGTTCAGTCATTATTGTGTTACTGATAAATGTAGAAAACCACTGCAGGTTTCCACACAGAGGAGGATACAGAGAGCAACCTTTGTGTTTGAATTGTGTCAAACTGAAACTTTGTTGCTGACTGGCTGATATCCAGTATTTATTCTGCTGAATCCAAAGGTGAAAAGCTAAAAACCTTGAACTTTGCTGTGTTTTTTACAACGAATAAAGTAATAGGGACTGCCGGTAAAGCTTATGAGTAAACGACAGCTAATAGTTCCCAGGATGCATCGCGTTGCATCTGGTTAACCTCCACGACGGGCCGAAAGTCTGCGCGGTCGAGTTGAAGTCAGAGAGCATGCCTCGTCATTGTCACATGGCGGGTTTGTGTCCGCGGGATTGGTTGTGACAGCGCGATTACCTTTGACCTCTGCACTGTCACATCATGTTGGCCTGCCTGCAGAGCATGACCGCTCCAGACTTGACAGCCAGGACTAGTTTGCATGGTAACAGTCCGCAGCTCCGCTGGTGGACGGACTCTCAGAGTTCAATTTCGGTGTTGCTGTTTATAAATGGCTTGGATTACATTGTTTGTAAATATGACATCCATAATTACAGCCTCTTTACACTTAACGTGTATCTTTTGCAATCAAACTTTTCACTACTCTATTGGATACCACTCGATTTGAAACCACAGCTGTTCCTCAGTCGGAGCGCTGTACTGTCATTGACCAGCAGAGGGAGACACAAGCCCTCTCTCACAAACAGGGCGGGTTGTTCCAGTTGCACCAGCTCGGTGTCGCCATGTCTTCCTTTGTAGACGGTTACAGTTCAGGGTTTATGTTCATGTCACACTAAATCATTTCCTGTGAATGGACTGCTGCACGTACAGGTGTAACTTGCATTCATTAAAAAAAAAAGGCGGTAAAATACTTTATCTGTTTCGTCTCGACTCAATAGAGCACTAATGAGCTCCACACAACTCCAGCCAGAGCAGGACAGATTGCAGGTCATATCTACTTCTGGTTTTAAATAGAGACAACAAAGTGAGGCCAAGGCAACAGGGGCAATTTAAGTGGTGATTTTCATTTTTGTATCTAGATAACAGGAATTCAAGACACGAGGCAAACACACAATCATGCATGAAAGCATTTACTGTGCGAGAGGTATTCCAGGCATTTATTGCTCATTAAAAGCCAGAGAAGAAGAGGTGCAGCTGGCCTCTTAGATCTCCTGAGAATTGAAAAGAGAGACAGTAAGGAGAGGAAACACTGTTAAGGAGCGACAAGGACAGAGATTGACACATTAATGTAAAGCCTACCAGTCAAGGCTGGCAAATGCAGCAGACCTTGGACGCAGGGTTGTTTAAACTTTGTGATTGAGTACGGCATCACGTCCAAGGCTGTGCTATGTCAACCTTGGGCTCGACATCTCCTTTTATGTCTCTGATCTACTGTATAATATATATGAGTCCCATGTCTGGACCGGCGGCAGCTTTTCATATCGCTGGGTTTATTTACAATAAGAAACCTGAGGTGTCGTCACTAAATCTTTTCTTTTACGTCACTAAATCTTTACTTTACATCTCTCTCTCCTGTCCGCCAGAGCTCGGAGAGATCAGGAATGTGACGACCTCCAAGCCCTCCCTGGACCTGGACGGACTGGAGAAGTACACCAACTACAGCATCCAGGTGTTGACCTTCACCAGAGCTGGAGACGGCGTTCGCAGCGAACAGATTTACACCCGCACCAAGGAGGACGGTAGGAAGATTAAGTCGCCTCTACCAGTACAATCACAAGGCCAGCGCTCACATTGCTCTTGTTAAGGCTTGTGCCGAAGTGTTGTGAAGTTTGACTCAAGGAATAACAGTATGTCTGGTTTAACGTTTGATGGAGAAATGTGCTCATTAGAAGGGTGTAATTGGCCTGTAGAATCTGTTATCCTGCTTTATAATCAGTGTAAAAAGCCCCATAAAAATCCTCCTGAGTAACAATACGAGGCTTAATGTTTGAAATATATCAACCAGATCCTCTTTTCCTTTTAGTTCCCGGGCCTCCGGCGGGCGTGAAGGCGGCCGCCGCATCAAACTCTGTGGTGTTTGTGTCCTGGCTCCCTCCTCTCAAAGTGAACGGCATCATCAGGAAATACACCGTGTTCTGCTCCAACCCGCACCCCACGGTACGAACAGAGGGAGCAGTTCACAGCCTTGAGTCGAGTGGATTTCAAACTGTTCATTTGGGCCATTGAGCCATGTAACTTAACTAGCATGATTTAAGGGATATATTTATATTCGTCTTATTGTCAATAAATCCCATGAATAGACCATTCTGCCCCTACCCTGTCTGCGGCTCTCAGTGCCGAGCTGTTTGTTACTAAACTTAGGTATTTTCCTTAAACAGGCGGACACGGTAGTTTTTAACACACATTGGTTCAAAAGTTTAAAGCAGCTATAACCAATATATTTTCCCCTGAGCACTACTGAGCTTCAGCATCTCAAAAGTCCTTGTTTTAGTATTTTGACCCCTCTGGACATTACCTGCACAGCACTGAACAGCAGACAGGCTGCGTTAGTGACGAGCCAGTGATCATAGTGGCACAATGAGCCGCTAAAGAGCCAAATGAATGCTGATATTATTAATCTGTAACTAAGTTATGAATTGTTAAAACACATCGTGGCTTTGCTAACCCCGAGTGGTTTGACTTCTCACGTGCTTCAGTGATTTGTAGACAGTTATTCAAGTGTCAGTATACTGTGACATCACATCTGGGCCCAACACAGCTGGAACCTTCAACCAGAGATTAACCAGGCTGACCGGTCTGCTTGGTGTAGGCGGGACCTACCAACACAGAACCACATGGCTCATTAATTAGTTTTTATAGTTATTGGACAGTAGACTTCTATTAAACGGAGGAAAAAAAGATATATCTGCACTATATGTATTAGTAGGATACATTTTTTACAGTTAAACTCTATCCATTGCTGTCTCTCTTGACCTCCAGCTGTTGCCACATCCGTTTGTCAGTCCCTTTGTTTGTACTAAGTCAGCATTTAATGTCTTGGTAGAATATGGTTTGATCTGCAGCAGCACGTTGTGACCCTCCTGAATGTCTTCCCTCGCCCAGGTGAGCAGTGAGTTTGAGGCGGCCCCAGACGTTTTCTACTACCGCATCCCCAACCTGAGCAGGAACCGTCAGTACAGCATCTGGGTGGTGGCCGTCACCGCCGCGGGCCGTGGAAACGCCAGTGAAATCATCACCGTTAAACCCATGGCTGAAGGTAGGTGGAGCCCATCTGTGGCGCAGTTCGACAAAAGCGAAACCGTGTGTCACGTTGGGTCTAAAGGCCGATGAGAAGTAATCTCCTGGTGGTCTATACTTGGCATTTAAAAGGCAAATGCTGTCATCGTCTACACGCCTAAAGAGACTAGCATCTGGCAGCATATCATATAAAGTATACCATGTTACTGCAGTAGGTCCAATTATTTACTTTTACTGCCTTTTACTGCAAGTAAGTTCAAATTCATCAGATTTCCCCTTATTCCTTGTATCTCCTTACAAGAAGACCGGAAAGCAAGCATCAGCTGGATGTAAATAACCTGTGCTTGACCCTTCCGATAAGCTGATTGTGGAGGAAGTCTATTTTGTATAGCCCAAAATCAGATGCTTTACAATCTGTACACATACAACATCCCCGTCCCAGGACCTCACATCGGATCTGGAAAAACTCCTGATCTGTTCACATCCTGTCTGAGATTTATATGTGATGGCTTAGAGAGTGAATGAAAGCACATAAAATGAGGAGAAGTCATTTAGAAAAGTAACAGCACATGTGTTAGTTACTGTGTCCTCTGTGGGCTGATGAAGCATGTGTGTGTTTCTGCAGCTCCGGCTCGGATCCTGACCTTCAACAGGACTGTAACGACCCCCTGGATGCGGGACATTGTGCTGCCTTGTAAAGCAGTGGGTGATCCTTCCCCAACCATTAAGTGGCTGAAGGAGATGTGAGTACAGTGGACCGTGTTGGGAGAGATGAATAATGTGACGGGGCTCTCAAACAGTCGTTGAACTGGAAGTTGCTGTGTGACAAGACGCCGGTGCTAAACCCATCTGTGTTTCAGCAATGGAACGCCAGCACCTGTCGTGATTGACAGCCGGCGCAGCGTCCACGGCAACGGCAGCCTTGTTATCCGCACGGTGAAAGCGGAGGATTCTGGGAACTACACTTGCGTGGCCAGCAACAGCTTCGGCTCGGACAAGATCGTCCTCAACCTGCAGGTTCAAGGTGAGACGAGCAACACGCTGAAACAGATCAGCGTCTCTGTACCCTTTACTACTCGTGCCCGTCGGAGCTTAAAAAAACGTTTAGATCCCGTGGATTCATGCTGTGACACAACAAATAGTAAATGCTCTTTGTGGGCTTGGTCTTTTCTCTTTGCTTCAGTTCCACCTGACCAGCCTCGTCTCACAGTGACGAAGACCACCACCACCTCGATAACCCTCTCCTGGATCCCTGGAGACAACGGGGGCAGCTCCATACGAGGTCAGGCTACTGCACGACTCGTCTTTTGCTGTCTGTTGTGTTTTCCACCGTTTCCTTAAAGTAATCATCTCTATAATAATAATAATAATAACAACAAATACAACATGTTCTTTTCCAGGCTACATTCTGCAGTACTCAGAGGATAACAGCGAGCAGTGGGGCAACTTCGCCATCAGTCCCAGTGAGCGCTCCTATCGGCTGGAGAACCTCAAGTGTGGCACCTGGTACAAGTTCACGCTCACAGCCCAGAATGCAGTGGGGCCGGGACGCATCAGTGAGATCATTGAGGCAAAGACCCATGGGAAAGGTAGAAAGAAACTCTTTTGAGAGACGCATCATATTAGAGTTGATTCTAGAGGTTTTCAGACGCTATCCAAGTATTTTATTATTACTTTCATAAGTAGAGGATTCACAAAAGTTGAAAACGTTGTGGGTTTTTTTTAGTAAACTTGTATTCATGTGATAAACACGATAAGAATAGTTTTCTAAAATTTTAAATCATAATATAACCGCCCTCTAAAAACGATTGTTATGAGATTTAATTGTGATTTTATCGTCATTTATTTACCCACATGTTGCTTTTTTCTTTCCCAATGATGTAATTTATTATTAGATGCACCAACATACTGCAAAATATCAAGTAACATGATTTTAAACATGGTACATTACAGTCACATTTCATCAGAAGTAAATAATTGGAACTAATAGGCAAACTATTTGGGTTATTGATTTATATTGCTATCAGCCTTTTTTATTTACAAAATAAAAACATATCCAGTCTTCAACTTTAGTTTTGGTTCCAAATGTAAACTTTTGCTGGTTTTCTTTGCCTTTAAATTAATGGATCGTGTATAAGATTTTATAATTGAATAACATAATAATAAAAACGTGTTAGTTGGAGCCCAACATTTATTCTGCTAACCTGTGATTATTATCAGCACTAAGCACATCTGGTTAACACGCTGAGGCTTCTCCTCTCTGCTGTCTGCAGAGCCTCAGTACTCTAAAGATCAGGAGCTGTTCACCAGCATCAACGCCACCCGGGTCAAGCTCAACCTGAACGGCTGGAACAACGGCGGATGCCCCATCACCTCCTTCACCCTGGAGTATCGGGCCGACGAGGCGCCCACGTGGACCACGGCACAGCGCACCTCCCTCACCAAGAGCTACATCCTGTACGACCTGCAGGAGGCCACCTGGTACGAGCTGCAGATGAAAGTCTACAACAGCGCCGGCTACGCCGAGAAGAGAGTCAAGTTCGCCACACTCAGCTATGATGGCAGTAAGTTTAACGCACCGGTACCGTTTACGACTCATTTATTCGCAGGGAATGGAGCCACTGAAATATCTGTCACGGCCTGCTGGAAGTGGCAGGGAAGTGTATGATTCACCCGCTGCTCCGTAGGTAGTATAACAGGAGCACTGGCAGTCTGACGGCTGAGCCAGCAGAGGATCTGTGACAAAACACCCATGTTTCCAGGAACTGGAGCCCAGCGAGTCTGGCTAACAGTAGCAGTTTAACACAAAGAGGAATAAATCCCCTTTTCTGATAATGGCAGAACTCGAGATGATTGGACTGGACCACATAAAACACGCTGGTACTCTGCCATAACCAGATCTGAAGACCAGCTAACTCACTTCCTGCTTCAGTTACATCCTGCAGCTGTTGAAGTGAACAGTCAGCCTCAACATTTAGCCTTAAAGGATGAGGTCATTTGCATTTTAAATACCGTTAACCAGGAACCAGGTGTTAGAGACGAGAAAGTCAAGAGATCAAGAGAATGCAGCAGCTTGTGTTGCAATGGATGAACTCATCGTTCAGCAGTTATCATTAAATAACACAAATCAAATGGTTTTATTTTTTGGATTCCTACAACAACGCTGTTCTCTTTCATGGGAATAATAATGTCTTAAAGCCTTTTTGTGGGCGGGGCACCAGCATCTGTCAAAATAACCATGTGACCTCCCCACAGGTACCATCGCACCGTTGGTGAAGGCGCCCAATGTGAGCGAGGACCACTCCGGGGGCGGCGAGGGGTTGAAGATGATGGTGACCATTTCCTGCGTGCTGGTGGGCATCGTCGTCATCTTCATCGGGCTGCTGGTGCTCAGGAGGAGGAGGAGGGAGCAGAGGCTCAAGAGGCTCCGTGGTGAGATGAGAGCAATCTCCTAACCAGATGATTTTAGCCTCTTTTGGTCCTCAGGTTCAAATCATTTAATGATGTTTTCTCCGTTTGTTTTCCCAGATGCAAAAAGTTTGGCTGAGATGCTCATGAGGTGAGGATGGTCAACAGCTCTCTGACCTTCACGAGTACCGACAGGAGATGCCGTAGTTAACTTGTGTTGTTGTTGTTGTGCTCCCCAGTAAAAACACGCGTCCAGCAGAGCCAATTAACAAGCAGCAGCAGACGCTCCGCATGCACATTGACATCCCCAGAGCCCAGCTCCTGATCGAGGAGAGAGACACCATGGAGACTGTTGGTAAGCCCCGGCACCAGAGAAGAAAGTCACCAGTAACTCTCACAGCAGGTGAAGATGGCTATCGCAGTGCTGAGCTTATGTTCTAACCCACAGACGACAGGTCCACCGTGCTGCTGACTGATAACGACTTCGGGGAGACCCAGAAGCAGAAGTCGTCCACAGTCACCCACACAGTCCACTACCAGTCCCTGTCCCAGGCCACCGGTCCACTGGTGGACGTGTCCGATGCCAGACCAGGAACCAGTAAGTCCAGTACGGACGTCTTTTATTGTTTTTCTTCATAGCACATGAAATATAATACGTGAGTGTTTCGTTTCCGTTGTTCGTTTTCCCGGATTTGTTTCCAGGCAGTGTTTTCTTTACCTTTCTATTTTTACTCTTGTTTGTTTACAACCATGTGTCTTACTTACACCCCTGGGATCATTTCCTTTCTTGAAAGAACATTTGCAAGGCCGACTTTACGTTCACGTCTTGCACTGTTGTTTTCAGCCTCCTTTTCCTTCTGCTTTTGCTGCATATTTTAGAGCATCAATACCACTTTTATCTTTGGTGATGTCAGTCAATAGCTCCATGTGTGTCCATCTTTTTCTTCTTTTTGTTATATTCGCCGTTACCACTGATAAGTTGATTCTTCTCTCGGTATAAACACCCCGCGCTCTCCTCCTCCCTCTCAGACCCCACCGCCCGCCGCACGGCCAAAGCCGGCCCGGCCGCTCGCAACCGCTACGCCAGCCAGTGGACCCTGAACCGCCCGCACCCCCCTGTCTCCTCCCACACTCTCAGCACCGACTGGAGGCTGCCCACCCCCAGGGTGGCGGGCTCCGTGGACAAGGAGAGCGACAGCTACAGCGTCAGCCCATCTCAGGACACAGGTAAGCCGTCGGGACACGCAGCCCCACCAGCGTAACGTCACTCGCCATCTCTAACAGCCAATCGGTGTCTTTAACAAAGTGACATCCCAATAATTCTGCCACTAACTCTCGACACTAATCCCCCCCCTCCCGCTAACCCCGGCCCCGTGTCCAGACCGAGCACGGAGCAGCATGGTGTCGACCGAGAGCGCGTCCTCCACCTACGAGGAGCTCGCCAGAGCCTACGAGCACGCCAAGATGGAGGAGCAGCTGCGCCACGCCAAGTTCACCATCACCGAGTGCTTCATCTCTGACACTTCCTCCGAGCAGATGACGGCGGGCACCAACGACTACACGGACAGCCTGACCTCCAGCACGCCGTCCGAATCGGGCATCTGCCGCTTCACCGCTTCCCCGCCCAAGCCTCAGGACGTCAGCCGGGTCATGAACATGGCCGCGCCCAAGGCCCACAGACCGGGTGAGGCCACAGACCCGTCTGCCCAAACCCCCGCACCCGGCTAGCATGCTAACCTTTAATTTCAACTGGCCTCTACTCTGACACTAATCCCTAAACTTCCACTTCCTGTCTAATACTAATATCCAACCTGTAACTGATACCGACAGTGAATCCAGATGAAGGGCTGAACGTGTCTTTAAGTTCATGATTGTCTCAGTCACACTGGGATCAAAGTCTTTATGACAGAAACTGGCGAACCATAAAAGCGAAACTTCAAACCGTGTTAAATCAAATTGGACATTCCAGAATATTAGTAGTTCATTAATATTTCACACGGCCGACTAAAATATTCATGAGCGCTCAATTCAAATCCAAGGATGGACCCTGCGGATGCTTAGTTAAAACTGAACGAGAAAGCCAATTTATTTGTATTTTTTTGACAAACATGAATGAGGTTTTTACACATAAATAGAGCTGCTAATGAGACGCTGCATGACAACGCTTTGTATCCGAGCTATCGTTCTGTAAAGGTAATATTGTAATGGTGAGTCCATTGTGACGGGTTGAAGGCTGAGGGTTAGATCTCAGATGAGGTCGCTCACAGAGCAAGGACACACGAGACGGCTGTAATGTCTGTGTGGTCCTACTGAAGAAACACTTGATTTATTGCTTAATAAGATGATGATAAAGATGTATTTCCATCACCTATGAAGGTGAGTAATAAGATGGACCACATTATGAACAAAGTCTTCTAAAACAAACGTGGAGTCATCTCCAAGTGGAACGTTAGCTTGCTACAGCTACTTGGTGTCTTTTAACAGCTTTTTGATGCCATGTGGATTCTCACATTAAAGATTGAAGTTATTAAATACAATACAGGAATGTGTTCTCGTATGCCTAATAACTCTGATCCGTGTGCGTTGTCCTGCAGGGGGCGAGCTGGTTCACCTTCCTCCGTACCTGCGCATGGACTTCCTGTTAAACCGAGGCATGACCTGCTCGGGGTCGTCCAGGGGGACAGCTAGCGGGGAGCGGGCGGCCATGGGCCAGGCCTGCCTGGAGCCCCAGAAGAGTCGCTCGCTGAAGCGGCCCTCGCGCATGGCGCCCCCGACGCCCACGGAGGCCCCTCAGGCCAACAGGGACCCAGTGGCCCAGTGGCAGCCCGGCTCCGCGGCCACACTCCCCCACAGAGAGGGCTCGGAGCTGGCCCAGGCCGCCAAGCTCAGCACCTCCCAGGAGTCCCTGCTGGACTCGCGAGGACATCTCAAACCGAGCAGCAACCCCTACGCAAAGTCCTACACGCTGGTATAACAGCAGGGGCGCCGAGCGCGGGACAGGAACGCTAACACTGGACTTAACACTCAAGTGCAGTAAACTGACTTTCACCACGCAGTTCTGTATATACGCCCCCTCTCTCTCCAAGGGCGGGGTCACTTTTACTAATCTCCTTTTATTTATTTTAGAGCTTTCTTTTATCTCTTGTTTGTATTTCTTTCTTCTTTTTTTTTTTTCTTTTTGTTTCACTTGAGAAAAAATTCACTCATCGGAAACGACTCCAGCCGGAGTTTTGCCAAACTAATTGAGTAACGAGGGAGCGTTATTTATTCTTGATTCTTGTTCATTCTTTATAATTAATCAGTGATTATTAATTGTTAGTTGTCAGCTATTAATGATCATTAATTATTGATTACCAAATGATCTATTATCACCATTAATACGATGTTTTCATAAGAACCCGGACATCCTTTTTTTCTGGAGTGGAAGATGACGATTTGGAGTCATTTTTTTCCTATGGAATATCCTTCTGAAACATTGAATGAAACTCGGGAGAAATCTTGGAATGAAAGCAATTGACACCAGTCCAAACTTTTCAGCTGCTCTCAAATTGTTACTTTTTTTGAAGAAAAAAAAATCTATTTCCTATGGATGCATGGGGACTGACCAATTAAAAGACAATGAGGATTACGATCATCGAGGCCGGACAGCCCAGTCCAGCATTTTGTCACACTATGAAATGATCCAATGTGAAGATTTATTATTCTTATTACTATAAATATATATATAAAAAGAGAAATCACTTTTATTTGTGGATATTACAGGGAAGAATTGATTTGGTTAATAAAGTCCTTAGTCATGTTTGCACATATCTCGTTTTAATTAGGAAATGGAGTCTCTGTTGATCTTTCTCTGTGTCCCATTCTCTGATGGTGCAATATGAAAAAAGATATGAAAAGTATATGAAAACTATTGCTCTATACTGTACTGTAATGATGAAAAATAACTATGTTGTGAGTATACTTACAGGGCCGGTCACACTCCAGCTATGTATTCAGGTGTAGTTTGCCACTGCTTGTTTGCCAGGGTGGTGAATGATGTTAGCTAGAATAGGGAGGGTTTAGAGAACTAATGGTTTGCACTTCACAACACCCCGACTCAAGTGTGTCCAGATAGATCCCCTTACTCTCAGTGCACTAGGTAGAGTCTTCAGGGCTCTCACTCCTCAGTAGATTTACTGCCGCTGCATCGCAGTGACGCTCCTCTACAGGGAAAAGAAGAAAAAAAGAATCGTGAGACAATCCAGCAGAATCCCCCCTTCAAACCAAACCTATAATGTCTATGGGAAATATCAAAAAAAAAAAAAATGTGGATATACGTAAGAAGCTGTTTTTTGTTCCTGTCTACTCTGGCCCATTTCTGTTCTTTCTGTTTCTTTGAGTTAGCCTGAAGGGAGAAGAGTTTGATCCAAAATGCTGTGAGGTCATTATGTCAGTTTCTATGATTAGTTTCTATGATTAACTGTCTTCATTATGATTATACATTTTAACGAGGAAAAAAAAAGAATAAAAAAAAAGATGTCACTTTTTATTTTTAACATGAGTGTTCACCATGGTGGCACTGGAATAAAGAGAAACTAACACAAAAGTTCAAATTTGATTAATAAAATGGCTGTTCCCCAAAGTGTCCTCCACGGGTTTGACATGAGTGACTGATGGCGGGGCGGAGGCGGGGCGGAGGCGGGGCGGAGGCGGGGCGGGCGCCGCGGGGCTCTGCTCTCTGGCTGTTTGGGTCAAGGACTCGGGGGGGAAAGGAGGGAGGAGTAGGAGGGGGAGAACCCGAATCCTCGTTGAATGATGACTCCTCCTCAGTGTGGGTCAGTCGGATGGGACGGTCCTCTGTGGGGCTGCACTGCAGCGCCGCTGCCCGCCTGCAGGTGGCGATGTTTAATTCACTTTCACCCCAGATCTCCTCAGCAACATAAGCCGGCTGTGAGAAGAGTTCTACTCTGTGCCGCCTGACACATTTAAAGGTTTGCAGTGAACAAATTAAAAAAAGTGGTTTGAACTTCTGGGCCATTCTGTTGGTTGTTGGTGATTTAATGTGATTCTCTTCCCAGTGCATGCTGGGATAAGCTCCATCTTTCCAGAAATAGCAGGTTGAGGGAAATTAAAGAATGACTGAGCAAGTTTGGACAACCTGAGGAATCAGTTCCCCCAGCGACTACGCCTCAATGGACCAGAATGCAATGCGGCTGGAGACTCGTTATGCCCCCTTCAAGCAGTTGGTCACCAACATGTCTGCCGTCAAAAGGCCTGCGAGCAGAAGTCGGCGATCACAGGATTAAGTTTATTATAAACAGCTGAGCAGTAAAACCCGCCGCTGTCTCAGGGTCCATCATCCTTTCATACATTTAAATCTCAACGCTTCTACAAACGACACCAACGTCTTCTGAAGAGGAGCTCCAAATCTCACCAGAGGTCAAATCGTCTTGAGCATTGTAAAGACTTTCCTCCTTAAATTGGTTTAAGATGGGAAGCTTCTGCTGAGCGTCACACGTCCGGCCTGCTCGGTGACTTGCGTGCAGACGGGAGGATGCGTCGCTCAGCATCACACACGCGTCCGCCATCCAGCTCTGAAGTCCACAACAAATCCATTAATCAGGTGCAGGTGACATAAACTCCTTCTGATCAGCCAGAGAAATACGAAGCGGTCGCTGGGGAAATGACAGTGAAAATTATGACGTGATAAACGTGCAGAGTTGAGCGATGACGACTTCTTTCCTGAGCGCTGTGCAGCTGGCAGAGTCAAGCGCGTGCTTTTGAATTAATACACGAGTATTGATGGAGAGACAGGAGATCTTCTAAATGAGTACGACGACGTACAGGCGGCCTGTTCATCTTCAGTCGGTTTATGCATCAACAGATCTTATCAAAGATGACTGGAAAAACAAGATGGGACCAAAAACAATGGATGAATTCTTATTTATTCATAAATCCCATTTCCACAGGTTTATTACTCTGAGTTGTTTTGGTATGTTGTGTGTGTCCCTGTCTTGGTTTGACCACTCAGAGCCACCGTACAAATGCAAATGTCTTTATCTAAAATAAATTAATAAGTAAATTAAAAAGTACAGAGATTTGACATTAGTTAGAACTATTTATTAAATACTATACTACAAAATGTCTTATGGCAAACTATACTATGACATTTTTATGGCATACTACACTTCCTGAACCATCACGAAGAAGACATATGAGCTCCTTCAGAGATAAACATTCATGGGAAGTAAATGACATTGAACGATGTCTGAATGTCGAGTTGTATTCTATCATATTATCATATCCAGAATTTTCAAGAAAGTTATTAACGAACTAAAGATAACAACACAGCTGGTAATGCTATTAAATATTCTAAAGCAGAGCTTCAGCACAGAGAAGATCCTCTCCTCTTCTTCCCAGACGTCTTCCATTGAGGCCAAATGTCTGTGTGTGTGTGTGTGTGTGTGTGTGTGTGTGTGTGTGTGTGTGTGTGTGTGATAACTAACATAAAGTATCAACCATACACCAATTACACACTTTTATTATACATTCCTTCATGAATATATTGCTTATATATATTATTATTGTATATATTATATATTGCCTCATGAATTGGAGGCAATTCATAAAATTATGAATTGAGTTTTTGCTCATCTCCCTTCCTCTTTTAGTTTAATCCCCGATTGTGTGATCATAGCTCTCTGTTCAGAAGAGCCTCCTTAATCTTTCAGAGCTCCTCCACGGGCATAAAGCGATGCGCATATCCTTCTATTAAGATTCATAGCAATATATATCCTTGACTATGATGTTAAACAACACTGGACTATGATGACACTTCCTTGAGGGATTCTGTTGTCTGTATCGACAGCTCTGGCCCCACTTTATCTCTCCATCCACCCCATAGTGAAACCTTCCACCTCTGACCATCTATTCACTTGAATCAGCAGTCCTTCACTCCAATAGATTCATTGGATTATTGGATATCTTTCATTGTAAAAGATTTCTCTTTTTCGTGACTTAGCAGATCTTCCTCTCCTGAATCATTCTGGTGTGAACTAATAATCCTCTCTGCTCTGTTGATTTCATTCACAGTCAACTCGCCATCAAGGGTTAAGTCTTTATTATCTGTGTCTTTAATTACATCAATGTTTTCACTTCCTCTGTCCTCTTTGGTTGCAGATCATCCACTTGAGTATCAGCAAAGCTTCTACTTGACATATAGGCCCTGACCATCTGTACCACTCGTTTTCTTTAACAGTGTATTTCAGGAAAGTGTTGTTTGTCTTTAGCACTTTGAGAAGTTTGAATATTTAAAACATATGTTGTATGCTCTCATTGAGTAGATTCAGTTAACTTTATACCTGCCGGAAGCTAAGATTGTGTTCATCAAAGAGTTACCAACTGTTTAGGATGAAGTCAAGTTGACCTTTCTCTACGATCATTACTTTGACTCTCCTTTTCTTATGTTGGACACCACTGACCGAGCTAACAGAGGATCACATGTGAGGGTCCCGCCCACCTTCATGACGGCTTGCTGCAGCTTGACAGGATGCGATGACTCGCTCACTGGGAGTCATTCGGACCGGTGGAATATATTTCTGCGATGAAAGTGCAACACCACGGAACAGTCCTGTTTAGAAAGTCGATATATTCCAGTTGTATCAGCAGTTTATTTATTGGATTGATTCAATGTTAAAAATGGAAGAGTGAGTTCATCGTAAAGTTCAGTTAATAATCCAAAATACATTATGCAACCTCTAGTTTGGGTTTTACAAAAAGGGATAAATGGCAATAAATAAATCCAGCAATGATTTACAGCACACACTGCGTGTAGCATCATGTCTGATTCATATGTTTGATATATTTGGACTCTTCATACACAGCAGACCGCTCTCGTTCATTTACAGACATCGTTCCTCCCTCGACACTCACATCCGCTAACTGGAACACTTTGGTTGAAAGTAAATCAACTTGCACTCCTTTACAATGTCTTTATTTATTTCTCCGTATGTGTGTGTATCTGTGCAGGAGGGTTGCATGCAAACGAGTGTGTGTGTGTGTGTGTGTGTGTGTGCTTGTACAGTTTCACATGTGTGAGGCAACTGAACAATGACCGTGGTTTAAAATCACGTCGGAACAACAGCGATGGAAACAAAACACGAGTGGCATCAATTCACGAGCACAACATCTAGCGTGTCTACACGGACGCACAACTCGGGGAGGCTCACGTCATCGGAGGAAAAGAAGTGATGGAGAGGAGACATCGCTGTGAAAGCACTGGCGACTGTGTGGGATCACGTGTACCCAGCCGGAGGGAAAAGACACCAACGGGCCTCCAGCGGAGCCGGAGCATCTTTTGATGAAGACTCTCCGCTTAGACTGTCGATGAAACCGTGACCAAAGTGTCAATCACAGCGATGCGTGTGGCTTTATATTCCCCCTGATTTATAGATAATCAGTGTTTGATCATGTGCGAGAAGTCTCATTCAACTTGTTGTTAACATGGGTATATTACACTGATTGCGCTATGAGAAAGAATATTTGAGTTGAAGCTGCAGCCACACTGTGTCATCGACGTGAAAAACAGAAACAGCTAAATGAAAATACAAAAATTCAAATACACACACCCATAATTGTGTAACATAACATTTTTGTATATCATAGTCAGTATAAGTTTTGTAATCACACACAGACGTTCACAAAGTTAACATTTAGCCCCAGACCCCCCCCCCCCCTCCTTTCCCCTCCTCCCTCCACCCGCCTTCAGGAACCCCACCCCCACCCTTCCTTCTCAGTTCATGACGGTGCAGTTTGATTGACATGCAAAAGACCACGCCCACGTCGAGTGACGGCGCTCCGCTCTACGACTTCACGTCCTGCTTCTTTTTCTGGAATCTCCTGAACTGCGACTGGATGGCCACGGCGGCCTTCTCCGTCTCCGGGTTGTCCATGTCGATGTCGAAGTCCTGGGGCAGGTTGGTCTTGTTCTTCTCGTCTGTTGAGGAGAGAGGGAGGGCGAGGAGGAGGAGGAGGAGGAGGGAGGGGGGGGTAGTGAGACGATGGCCTGAGGGACGACTGTCTTTCATGCTAGCATCCGCGCCTACGGGCTATCTAGAGCAGCGGCCCCCAACCAGAGGCACCGCTCTGTGGGTCCCTCTGAGAAATGACCGAATACATCCTTGAGAAGTCACGTGATACATTACCACAAAAATGAAAAGCATGTTTCAACTCTGTCGGTGTTCTGGATTAAAATCCGTGAACATATTGTCTTGCATGAAACCGGTCCGTGGCGCGAAAAAAGGTTGGGGACGGCTGATCTGGAGTCTCCGATCAACCCAACTTGCATGTCTTTGGACATTTTACTCTAATATTTAGATACTGCACCTGGTGTTTAGTGCCTGCTGAACATCCTACATGTTAGCGTGTCGGCGTTAGCATTTAGCCAAAAGCACTGCTGTGCTAAAGTACATCCTTTGTTTTGTCGTCAATATACTCCCGTTATCTGACCTTTTATTCTTCCGCACTCGCAAGAGAAAAGACTTCACAAATGAAGTGCTTGGTTTGGTAAATCACATCCCGCCTCCGCTAAAGAGCCGCGCGGAGCTGCTAGCTTACGCTTTCTCTGGGAACCATCCGGGGCTGCGTCCCACGTCGTGGCTGAGACGGTCCCAAGAGGGACGCTGAACTGAGAATTAGTCTGTTCTATATTTATGTGTGTATATATATATATATATATATATATATATATATATATATATATATATATATATATATATATATATATATATATATATATATATATATATATATATATATATATTATTGAGAAAAAGTGTATTGAAAGAGAGGGTTAGGGTCGTAAAAAAATATTTTTTTGGGCAGTTTTTTCTTTTCAGTTGTATGGTGACCTCATCATATCAGTCGTAAGTGTCACTGCGTTTGTCTGACAGTCAACAAAAGGACAGTACAGAAGCCCACATACCAACAAAGGCTGCCTTTGTTCCTTACCGACAGTAGACAGACTCCTCTCATCATTTATAAATAGCAGCTTGTAGTCAAACGTGTAAATACTCATACATGTTAAACAGTTCAGATGAAATTTTTTCACATCACAACAAAGCGGCATCATATACAACAAAAAAACACATCCGCAGCGCTTAAGTGCCTAAACAATAAGTGTACAGTGAAGACTGACTGTTGGTGCTAACTAGTGAAACACACAAGAAGCAGAACGAAACAAGGGGAAAGGTTCCTCTTCATGCAGTTTGACACAGTGACTTGTTTCTTTGGAGCAGCTCCATGCGGGACGGCGCTCCGTGCAGGACGGCGCTGACCCGCCGTGAGACGTGAGCGCTGTGGCAGGAACACAGATTATTTTCCAAGTGGCCTACTTACGTTTAGATGGAACCTTTTGTTGACCTTGAGGCCCTTGGATGACACGTGTGGCAATGAAAACAAATTCATATTTTATGATTGCAGAAGCCACACAAACTCTATATGTCGCTCTCTCTCTCTCTCACACACACACACACACACACGCGCACACACACATTCTCTAAAATTACACCTGCTCCACGGCGTCAATGACCTTTCCACCGCAGAGGGCACATCACAGTTTCAGTAATGTGTCGTGCTGCTGCATGAATAAATCATATTGCCCCAATGAAGGATGGAAGTATTTCCATAAGGATTGCAAAAGGTCACGGTCAAATTGGTTCCTGTGAGACTTAAAGCAACCTAAGATTATATGGCCTCTGATTGATGACGGCCCGCTCGAAAGAACGCTGAGCAACTAAGTCAGGCCTGGAAACTGAATCACGAGTTTTACTCTGATATATGAAGAAACTACTGGAAAGAACGGACGTATTCCCTCAAACTGAACAGACGTGTCCACGGGGAAAAGGGCTCTGAAGTTATGGATTTCCATACAGACATGATGCACTTCAGTCCACCCCAACAGGTCATCATCATAATAATAGTCATCAAATGAAGATATTTGGAAAAAAAATGTTGCTTTGTAATGAATTCAAAGAGATAAAATATTATAATCTGGGAATTTGCCTGTTAACACAAGTGAAATGTATGTGTTCAACATCGACACTGACAAGGGCTCATCATCTCTTTCTTGTATAACATATGTCTCCAATGTTTAATATTGTGATCAGATACAAAAGCAACCTAAAGAAGGTGTAAAGTGTGGAATGAATGCAACACACGCCTCTATCGGAGGGAACGAAGCTGCCTGGTTCCTGGTGAGATGTTTCCCTGAGGACTGAGCCGGGCTGCAGAACACTTCATCATCCCAGAAGTTGGGACAGAAATCCATTTCAACCCGAGGTCCTAACGGCGTTATCAGCCGGAGAGGAGGAAGAGGAAGAGGAGGCGGCGGCGGCGGCTCAGGGTCTCCGTGTACACGGGGCTGCTTTATGGGCCCGATGGGGCCACGGAGCCATTTAGCTGCTATTAACCTGCTGCAGCCACCGTGTGAGGACGAGCTCCACGTCAAGGAGAGGAGGAGATTACGTCCCTCCGTGTATTGTTACCGTCTGCTGCCGTGAAACCTCATTTAGTGGATGTGCAGACTGCGGAAGCCACTTAAAAGATATGCAGTATCCTCTTGTTGAAACTCGGAGCGCAAGTAACAGGACACAACCAGCTGGATGTATATTCGTCATATATTAGTTGCTTTACAGCTGAGTGAACATGTGGTAACTCTACAAGCCGGAGAGGAAATGTCCGGCTGATTCACATTCGTCTCACCTGAGCTGAGATCGTGAAAAATAATGACTTCATTATAGAAACATGTGTTCCAGCACAGGCCTTTGTTCTTGCGTACTTGAACTCTGCCGGGATGACAGTTCTGCACTTAACACCATTTATGAATTTCAAAGGATCCTGCCAAGTACCGCGGGCCCGGTTTTAGCGTTAATAACTCGAGGGGTTTGATTTACATCATTATGCTCACAGCCCGCCTGCGGAGGCCTCCGTCCCGTGAATATCTGCCGTGGTGGAGCCGTTCCATCACCACGGGCCCTGTGGTGCCTTGTTTCTTATATAAAAATCATCTCTGACGGCACAATGGAGTACGTCAGTCACAAAGTCAATTTTGGGGATATTTCGACATGAAATAAAACAAACTGAACACGTGAATTGTTCACAGGATGAGCCTTCAGGGTCCTGACACGGCATCGCAGTCGTTGTGTTTCCAATTTAATGTCCAGCGCTTTTCGAAATGAACAACAAACAGTGAATAAACGTGTAGTTTGGTCACAGGCTCAGGCGTGGCTTCACGTGGTCGCAGTAGGACGAGGAGACGATGGACTTTCAACGCATCCTGTGCGTTGCATAAACTTTAATGACATAAACATCTGTGGGGACTGGGTTGGAGATTTTGATGTGATCATAATTGTGTCATCTGCAGACAGATGAGTGCTACAATCATCAAGGACTGATGGAAGATCATTTATGAATATACAAAACATGAAGGATTGTCCCTTACCTTTGAATACTGTAATGCATGCTTTGTAATTATTATTTTGTTCACTGTGATTGATATAAGGTTTTATTTATATATAATTATACTAGTAAGACATACAAGTCAATTTTCTCACTTTCTTATTCAAATCAAATTACAATCAGATGATTTTATTATAAGTACGTTTTTTTTATTCCATCTGTATATTTAATATTCTTCTTACTGTTTAATTTTTGATTTTGTTTTATTGCTGTTTATTTATATTACTTGAGTTTAATATTTATTTACTTAGCAATGCTGCTGTAATCCTGTAATTTCCCCACTAAGGGACTAATAAAGGATTATATTATTTTATCTTATAGTTCTCGTTTGAGTTGGTGGGGTTTTGTATTTTTATTGACTTCCCATAATAACAAAAAGGGCAAAACTGAAGCTTTGTTCTATTACTACCTGTAATCCTCTGCATCGTACAGTAAATTGATGAGAACAGGAGTAATAATCTGTATTTCTGTATTGGGTGTGATGGGGATACAATACCTTGGGCAGCAGATGGTTTGCTGTTTCCAGTCATCGCTCCAGATGCTTGTCTCTGCAAAGAAAACAAATAGTGTCAATCGTGGAACACAAATAACTTGGTTTCCGATTACATATTGTTAGTTTCTATCTGGCTCCACAAAAAGCTCCTTTGCATTTAACATCTATATTCCAAGACGTTCCTTCTGTTCTCCACAGAGAGAACGTCCTCGCACTAAAACCCCGTCTCAGAGAGCGTGTCTGCTGCTCGCTGTGATGTGGATCTATAATCCATGTTTCTGCCGTCGGGGCACGCTCGCTCGGCATGTTCTCCCCTGACAAATCCACCACACGCTCTCGGCTTCCACATGCAGAGACACGACAGTACGAGGGAGAAGCTTTGCAGCAGTTTCACCGTTCAGATCTTCACATTGTCCAAATTATTCACGTCACATCCGGTGTTTTTCCACGGTCATTTTATTATCAATGCAAAGAGCAGATAAGTGTTGTGTGATTTCATTTAGAGAATTCTGTATTTCACTAATCCATCAAACAAAGCAAACACCATCTCTCCATCTCTCCATCTCTTCGTGCTCCACCTGAATTATTAATCCAATGAACTTTAAATGCCAAAGCAGTTTCGAAGCGCGCGACTCAAATAAAACCCGACATCTTCCTCCGGTGTGCCGGCACGCGAGCACGTGGAAGAGAACGCGGTCAGGCAGCGTGGCCATCTGTTTTTCTGTTCACGCGCCAGGAGAGTCGATGTCGCCGGGATCCCCAACGCCACGCCGCCTCTCCTCCGCTCTGGTATTCAGCGGGCCGGAGCGCCGCCGCCCAGCGGGACGCGAGCAGAGCGACCGCCGCGGTTTGAGTGATTGTCTCGAAAGACAATATCGAGAAATGAAGACGGATGCCACGTTGAGCTGAGGTCAATAACCAGCTGCGGCTTTTTGGGACGCTCGTCGCTTTCATCGGCCTCCATTTTCATTTTCACATCGAACCGTGGTCCCCTCCTTATTTTGTTTCTCCTGCTTTTAGCCTTTAGCTTCAATTCAGCTCATTTAACTTTAAAGAGTCAGACTTCTTTTTTCCTTTTCAGGACGCATTTCAGCTGTGAAGTATTTGCAGACTTCTTGAGGGGGCTACAATCTCTCTCTGCTCACACCACGATGACGCGTGTGTGCTATTTGTGTTCGGTGTTGTTGATAAAAGTATCCTGAGGAGGATTCATTTAGTCTTCAACAGTGCTGCCACATTGTTCCCGCAAAACCCCAAAAGTTAGGACTTAAAAGCGACACTAACGTGACCATGTTCTCATACAAACACTAAGAAGGTGAATCCTCGGCTAATGACTTAGATCATCATCATTGCCCCCCTCTCAGGCTCTTTCTGCCTGGATACAGTCGGCTTACATAAGGGCTGTACACACATATTAGCACATTTCCCCTGTTGTTCTGCCCGAGCACTCCTCTTCCATCTCGCTCATCGCAGCACATGCTTTGCTTCAATCGATGTGCTTGATGAACACGGAGGGGGAACTGTGGGAAGCAAGGGGCATTCGCAGAAAAATCCATTTGAGGATTTTCAGGAGCAGCGAGTGAATTTCACATGAGTTGTTTGCCGTGGCTCATCTCGAGCTTGGCGCCGCTCGCGCCCCATAACTTATTCGCGGCTAGCAGCTGAGAGGTTGCGTCGTTTTTAACAGACGACTCAAAACCTTACGGGTCATTTTAAGTTGTCGATGAGAAAATGGCAGCTGAGCGGGAACAGCCGGGCTAATGTTCGCCCGCTTTTTTGTTAGGTGACTTTTGAAATCAAATTCACTGGAGGACGTCACAGCTGAATGATGTTTCCTCTCCCCAAACACAGCACAGCCGCTGAGCCTGAACTCATCACCAACTGGCCAAGCTAACGCTTCGCCTGGTTGGAGGTGTTTTCTTTATGTCTTTCTTTTTAAGGCGAGATTATGTAACTTTTAAAGCGGCGGTTGTACGCCTCCGCCAACCAGTCGAGTTGTAAGAGAATCCCAGAGGGGTTTTGCTGTTTAAGCATTACTTGGTGTGGCATGACTTGAAGCCTAATGTCAGCTAACGCTAGCCAACAGAGATATTGCTGACATCACTGAGTTAGTTCCCCGACTTTAAGACCCTTTTCTACTTGTTTTGCTGTAATTGCGCCATGTTTTAACGTCTATGACAACCTTAAGGCTAATGTTACGCAAAGGTTAATTAAACAGGCCTGTTTAAAACCCCTACAATTATTTTTTTTAAGTCAAATTAACATGAAAAATGGTGAAACATAAGCAGGCAAGGATAGTCAATCTGAGTTTAGGTTCCAATTTGTATTTACATCTGTACGTCTTCTTATCCATGATTGTGTCCTGACATGTATGAACGTATATTTCAGTTACACTGACTCGTCGTTGTCAGTTCAGGGATCAGTATAGTTTTTGTCAGTGGAGCAGCGGAGTGGTGACTGATGCTGTCAGCTCAGACAGAAGGCAGTATCTATCATAATCATCATCATAATCTGATGATTATCAATAATGCCAACCTTGTAAACACATAGAAAAGGCCACGGTTCGGACCGAATTCAACATTACAGCCTGGACGAGCAACAAGCTGAATCAGAATCAGCCCTGAATGTCGAGGCCTTTTGAACACTGATGCGTCCGCTTCATGCTCGTCCTGAAGGGCCTTTCAACTTGGACTCAGATGACTCGCTAACCTCTCTTGTCATGTAAAAGCACACTTGACTGTTAGCTCGTATTATCCGACAGAGCGTTGATTGAGGTCTAATTCATTTCTGCTCTGTCTTCCTCCTCCTGATCTAATAGTGTTCAAGGGGCCCAGCGGTTCTCGACAGCGCCGCATTGTAATCGCCCCAAATATTCCCAAATACGTCACATTACAGAAGCTAAAGACACTCTAACCCGCCTTTCACTGAGACTTTAAAGGAAATGGAGACACACATTATAAAACCTAATCCCCCAAAAGACAACAACAGACGTGTCTTGGAAGGACAAAGCGCTTAATGTGCAACCATTTTAAAGTAGCAGCTTAGAGGAGAAAACCTTCGTCTGGTGCATGCAAAGATCCAGCACAAATGATGGAGTCCTTGTATGAGTAGGCACAGAGCCGTCGACTGATTGACGATGAATGATTCAGACTAATGCACGGCAGCGTCACTGGAGCATCATTGTAACACATCTGAACTCCTCTCTCGGTCTGTGGCTGTCCTCTTTTCATTAAGCCTCACATCTTCCCCGCTGTGGCCTCCACTCCATCACAGGAAGCTGGCGCAACCTGTTATCGTGGTGGTAAGCAACTGGCAAAGAAACAGGTGCCACTGGAGCTTTCGCGGTATATAATTAGAAAGACTGAAGGAACAAAGAAGAAGGGGAAGAATTGTCTTGCAGTGTTGGTAATACGGCAAGCTGACACGCTTTACAGATCAGACGTTAGGTGAAACTAACCCACAACAGAGTTTTAAATTGGTGGCAGGTCACTGATGATGGCAGAGGACGCTTTTTTTCAAAGCTTCATTTGGGAGGGACCTACATATTTTTAATCTAGGCTTTGGAGCAGCCAGCAGGAACCTGCTGTGGTTAAAGGATGTATGATGTAATGACAAGCCCGAGCAATCCATGAAGCTGCCCAAAGCAGCTTGTTGTGTAAAGATACCTAAGTCACCCGGTGTGACCGTAGAGCTGAGAGGAACCGTAGACTCGGGGTGATGATTCTCTAATTTATCGAGCCACATGGGGTCCACTGTTGAAGCCTCTGTGCACCTGCACAGGTGATTTCAGTTGTTCTGGCTTTGATGGGATTTAATTATGTTAATCTTTATCCCCCAATATTAATGATGAAGGTGTAATTTGTCCCGCCCTAACGGGTTCGACAAAGCTACCCGGAGACTCAGGAAGATGTCAGTCAATAAGTCTCTCCACGTCCACACAGAGGAGAGGCCGCATGAGCCAGATGAAGTCAAAGCACCTGATATGTGCAAAGATATTATACAATTTCTTTTTTAATTTAATAAAAATGATGAAACCAATACTGATTCTTGTGATATTTAACCACCTTGCTTTGACAGGGATGAGCAGACAACCATCCGCATTTACCGTGATAGTGATCACATTATTGTGCACATTTCATACATGACCAGGCTGCTGCACAAACACACAAACATCAACACAACTCCAAAGCAACAGACTCTCCTCCGGGTCTGCCAAACAGCACGGCTCCTCATTAGGAGGCTGGACGAGGGATCGCGGGAGTCTCGCATGCCGTCAGTGCCAATAATGTGGCGAGCTACACGGAGCCGCTCCCCGGCGCTGCCAGCTGGTGTTCGAGCATCGTGCCGTAGCGTGAAGCAGAGTCCCGGAGGACAAACCGCCGTGTTTGCTTGCTCCCGGTCCCATATGCCGGAGACGGAGGGAGCTTGACAAATGGATGGCAGTGACGATAATTACATTGCTAATGATGATGTCCTTCTGCACAGTGTATGGGCCGCATATGGCTCTGTCTGCCGCGGATGACTAACAATGTGCAAAGCTTGATGAAAACTAGAAATTATGATATTTTTTGTGTGTACTGACTCAAGCTACTGTTTTTATTTTATCTTTAAATAAATAAGAATACAGTATTTACCCTTTTAAATGATCTTTAGTGATGTTTTAGATTGAACAAAAACGGAAATAGATGCTTTTGCGCAAACTAATGCAATATTCAATGCATTTCTTTTCTTTTTTTTTTTATTGTTTTCTGATTTCCAACAGAAACAGCAATACTTTGACCTGCTATTGCTGCAGAGTGCATCCACACAAAATAATTACGCACAGCTGATATTTTGCAGTGTCAGCGAAGGCTCAAAGATGCATCCACAGAGTCAGGATGAGTTGAATTGCTGCGGCTTCCGTCACCGCATCCTTTTGTGATGCTCATAATGTGTTGATGAAGCAGCACGCCGCCACGCAGGGCCGGCGTGAACACGGAGGGAGTTGGTGAAATAAATAAATTACCTTCCCAGTGTGTGGGGGGGCTATTTTTGGGTCTTATGTGGCAGCTCGGGCTCCCCAGAGAGACTCCATGCTGCACTCAGGATCTATTAACAATTTAACGAGGAGACAGCAAAAGTAGGTCAGACAGCTCATCCCAGCATCCCTGTAGCTGCTCAGCAGCTTCTCCACCAGCGGACTGGCAGGCGGGGAAGAGTGACACTCTGAGGGCCGACGGCCTGAACGAGGGCCGGTGATGCCGCGACGCGTTGGCACGGACTTTTCTGTGTAGGCCGAGCTTTGGCGGCAGCTTTTGGAGATGAGCAACAAGTGGCCTTTCTTTTGATGATGTAACGCACTCTTGAAGAAACATCATCACAGTGAGATATTTTCAGCACAACCAGTTTTAAAATAGATTTTTTTTTGTTGTTTTAAAGTGATTTGGAACATTTCTTGAAACAAAGCCCGTCTTCAAACAAGACTTCTTTCACACTGGACCAAAAAAAAATAAATAAATTGAAACACCCACCGACATCTGGCGATGGTCTTCAGTGGGAAAAGTTACAAGCATTCATTCCTGTGATAAAGGACTCTGCGTTAGTCACGGGTGTTTATCCGCTCCAGCGCCAATCGGCATTGATGACACTCGGGCGGACGCGCTAATTTCATCCACAAATCCTGTCAGTCTCCGTCCAATTTGCACTCGAACATCGTTCCAAATTAGTCAGCATCGCGTTAGAAGAGAGACCGAATAAGCAACAGATTATAAAACTGAAGTAACCAACATACCAGTTTCACTGGCCTCATGTTGTTTTCTTCTGTTTACCCGCCATGTCGGTGACACCAAAAGAAACACCAGAAGAAGAAGAAATCTTAAACGCATACTTGTCTCGTGGTCATGGGAAAAGGGTCTAAGTGCTTATTTTTTTGGTTCATTTTCTTTTGGAGCCAGTGTGCTGGCGCAGCGGGGGTGACAGCCATGAATGCAGAAGAATGAAGGTATCACAGAAGTGCCAAAAACTGCAGTTCCTCAAATGGCCACTTGAGGCCGGCTCTAAAAGTGTAGAGTCAATCCTCAGACTGGGACAACGTTCAACATTAAATGAACACTTTTGACCTCAAGAGCTAATGACAGCTATAAGGGGTTACATTTTTATACAACGCCATTAAATTCATATTGAGGCCTGAAGTTATGCATATTAAGGGCGTGTCCATTTGGAGTGACAGGTGAGTGCCATCGCATGTTGCTGGCTGCTGACTGTCTGCTCTGCTACGTCACAGAGGACTGCCTCCACTCTTTACCACATTTTCCGGATTTCGGCTGTTGTCAATGCCAAGATGGCGCCGGTCGGAGCCGCCCACTTTTAGCTTCCCAGCTGCTCTTCAGAACGGTGGACGTCAAGGAGACTACGCTCATAGACTGTGTAGGAGGCCTGTGGCGCCAACGCAGGGGACTATGGGAAAGAAATGTTGCCATGACATCATCCGCGCTCACCAACCTAAATAACTTTCCAGAATTGTTTCGGCTTTTAAACACATGAATCTGTAACGCTAACGGGTCTTCTTGGATATTTCAGTGTCCATCACGAGATGCCAGCCAATCAGCAGGCAGCCCCTCTCGTGGACATCTTGAAACGCAGAGAGCAGATGGATTACGAGACATGAAAGTAAATGCCAACACGCTTCATGAATATGCACGGAAGATGCAGAGCAGTGCAGTGTGTGACCTCTGTCAATGCAAAGTTATGACAGAGTTATTACATCAATACCATTGAATAATAATTCATTTGAGTCAGGTTCCACATTGTGACGATCTCCGTGTGTGTAGTGTAGGAAACTAGCAGTGTATACTCAGTGTACTCTACTGTCTCCAGCTCCAGCTGTCAAAGCTTCGCACCGACACTCAGGCAAAACTTCCTAATGACTCCAGACTTGTTCTCCCGTTCGAGTCCGAGACCCTCTTCAGTCCCCAACTCATTACCTGTCCACAACCACGCAGCTCATTCAGTCATCGTGTCAACAATACAGAAAATAATGAAAGCCAATTCTGATTCATTACCAGCCCTTCAGGAAAATATATGACCTGAAAGTTGGTTTAATGTTGTAAAATGTCCATCCCCCCCTAAAAAAAGAAGAAGATGAAAGATGATGTGTATGTTGCAGTGGGGTAATGAGAGTGTCCTCTTGTTGTTTTAGACAGAAAAGTCAGAATATGAAAGCTGGCCTGACTTTGTTATTCATCTTCATCTGACGCTGACATATTCACTAATTAAAGTGAGTCAGTAACACCGCAGACTTCCATTAAATTGGGGGTATTAATCTTGAAGACAGCTTTCGAGAGGAAGAAAAAAAAACAGTAAAAAGAAGTGACTACTGGGGGGGACGAATATAATGAATCTCAAGTGACTGATAAAGTTAACATTAGCATTACTCTCTCTCGCCCGGGACATGACAAATGTTTAGAAGTTGTATTAATGCTTATACGCCATATAAAGTGTATTATTACCTTTAAAATAGTGACATTTAAGTGTTAAACAAAGCAAAGTCAATGCAGAAGTGACTTGAACATGCATTCTTGCTACTAGCCACCAGGGGGCGACTCTTCTGGTTGCAAAAAGAAGTCGGATTGCAGAGAAGTTTATGAGAAAATGACCTAACTTCCCATTTAATTATTTATTTTGTCATTTAACAGGAACACTGAATGCTGGGAGCGTCACAAAGAAAGTTCCATTAACTTTATTAGTGTAGAGGAAAGAAATAGAAATGGAAACAAACAGCTGCATGATACATACCACTAGGTATTAGTGAGATTTGTTTCAGCAGTTTGCGTAAAATACCCCTTTTAAATCTCAACAGATCTGCGGGAGGAGAAACTTTTTTTTACAATCGCCTAAATATGTACAAGAGCATCATGATTACGTATGCGGGAGGTTACAGTTTGCCTTCCAGCTGGAGTTCTTCAAGTGAAACTAATGGCATAGCAGCACGGCTTCCACACAGCACATTAGCATGCATTAGGCGCATGGCCCACCCACGAGCATACATCAAACTGCAGACTTCTCCTTCTCTTTATCTGTCAGAAAGCAATTGGAAACACTCTGGAGGGCTTCATTAAAAAGGCAGAATGAGCAACAATGTTTACTGCACCGCCGCCCAAAGCGACTGGAATCGATCTGCAGGTGTTGAGATCCGGCTCTCGTTTCATATCCAGGTCCCCCCCCCCCCAAAAAAAAAGACCAAAAAAAACAATGCACGGCTCAGGTTTTCATCATGCGTTGTGTACGTGGCATCGGTGCCCCAACGAGCCGGCTCGCTTGAGTGTGACTTTATTGTTCGTGTCAGTTACAGCAGTCGCAGCATGAGCAGACAGAAGGGGGAGGCGAAGCCCGGCTCAGCGGAGGAGGCATCTTTTCCTCCTGGTCGGTCCATTTAACCTGCAACAGCTTCACAAATCTATTGTTGTAGTCCTCACTCAGCCCATGATGGAGCTACAGGAGAGGCGTATGGATATGTAGGGTACGTGCCGCTGCAGGCTGTGCGCTGGGAGACTTTTGTTTCACGCTTCCATAAGCGCTGACTGAGGAGTCCCTGCTGTGGTTTTCCTCCCTCTCCTCACTCGCCGAGGTTTGGCGTTTTCCTCTCCGCGAAGCCCGCCGCTGACCGTGGAGATGGATTACAGATTATTTCAATGTTTAATCTCCGTCCATTGTTTTGTTTAAAGCCGGATTAGGGTCAAGCGTACGAGCCTCGCAACAAATCACAGGGAATTTGCGGGATTTGAAAGTGTGTTTATGTTCCGGGTCAGTAAGTGAGAAAAGTATCCCATTAAAATCCAGAGCGCTCTGAATGGTATTACAACGTTTCCTCTGGAGTTCGAGGGCCTTTTCTCTCTAATCTAATCACCGCTTCGGGCCGATTGCAATCATTCTGTCAATCCTCAGTCAGCAAAAAGGAAGTTTTAAGGAAAGCCGTCGCTGATTACTTTCCCCCCATCTCAGCATGCTGTCCGTTTTTACATTGATCAGCAACTTTGAACACTCTCTCCTTGATTTGATTTTTAAAAAAGCGCTCTGGTCCACTTTGGTTGATGAAACAAATGGCTTTGCCAAGCAGTCACCATAGCCACCGCTCTCACTGTAATTGCAGTGCGTGGTGGGTGAACACAGCGAGAGGACCACTTAAAGGCTGATGCATTGATTGAAGGGCAGGGTCGCCAGTGGCCGTTTTGAAGCATCCTCCATAATTGCGTTTTTAAGCAGATTCATACAGATGACTAACAGCCCAGTCGCCGGAAAATGTTCTTCCATTGTGCATCCGTTGATTGTCGACGTTTCTGAACCAGGTGATGAAGACAGATCGGTTTTTTGGGGCGTGTAGTTAACCTGCAACGGGCCGCGGAAGAGCTCATTGCCGTCTGCCGAACATCTGAAAAGTGGAACTGACATATCTTGGCAACCGCCGGGCATCTGGCTGGAGCTTCTCCACCGAGTGCCATCTAATTAAAGTTTTGTTGAACAACCTGAGGCCCGAGCGGAGCGGGGGGGAGGGGAGGGAGGAAGTCTCCAGACGATCATGTGAGCCAAATAGTACACAGCCGGCACTAATGACAGCGTGAACATTCACATCAGAAGGGTTGAGAAGATGCTCGTTGTGTTACAGACAATCAAAAACTGGCACAAGATCCCAGAATCGAGGCCGATGTCACGATGACGACGCGATGATGACGCGGTGGTCTCCCGCAGGGAGGCGGGACACTGGCGGGGCTGGGAGAGAGACAGAGAGACTAACATGCGGTGAGACTCCAAAGCGTCGTGAACGCCGGCCTCCGTGTTGTCGTCATTTGCGAGATAGTGGAAGCCGGGGGAACGATGAATTGTTCATCACTATGGCGACAGTCCACCCATCTGAGCTCCCATCTAAGTCACCACAGGAGCCTCAAACCGCTGGATGTTCACGGACACGGCTGAAGACGATTCTCATACCAACCAGAGACTCCGTTACAGCCCCATTATCCTCGCACATTATAATTGTTCATTGGCCGATTATATTGATTTGTGCAGCAGCAGCTGTAGACGCTGTGCGTCTGTCTTTTTCTTCTATATATTTGGGTAGTGAAGCAGTTTGGTTTGAGTGGATCGCTATGGAGCCAGTACTGTACAAATGTGCACAAATTGAGTCTTTCTCTGCACATTATTGAATCTTTCTGTGTGCATTTACCATAATTGAGACTGTACTGGCTCCATCGACTGCTGTGATAGTTACGAAGAAAGATGGCTTTTTATAAATGTGATTATTAATAAAACTCCGCCTGCTCTTGCCTGAGACGATACTCTCAAAGCGTCCCTGGAGGAACACGCTGCTACAAAGAGTCAGAGACAGCGTCTGAAAGGCAGGCGGCGAGAGGCAAGTGAGCGCCATGCCTCCCTCCAGTTGAGCCAAACGCTCCAACCCGGACATCTTTAGGATTCAGTGGAAAGGTGCGTTCCCCCGTGCTGCTTTGTGGGAGTCTGAGCGGAGTAAAGGTAAAGCAGAGCGCTGGAGCGTGGAGGGAGATGGAGCCCGCCGTCGATTTGTATTTCATGATTCATTCAGAGTCCAATTCAACGTACACCTGTCTGGAGCGTCGGCTCCTTATGGACACAAGACTCCATCACTGACATGAGACGCAACCCAGTAAGGCAGTGCACCAGAGGGGAGGGGAGAAGTCAACGACGCGTGTGTGTGTGTGTGTGTGCGTGTGTGTGTGTGTGTGTGTGTGTGTGTGTGTGTGTGTGTGTGTGTGTGTGAGAGAGAGAGAGAGAGCGAGACAGTGTACAAAAAGACATCTAAAAGATTCATAAGGACTGAAGTGGAAGCTGTGGACACACACACACATACACGCACACACACACACACACACACACACACACACACACATACACACAACTTGTTTGACTTTTATTGCATATTATTGAGGAATGTCTCTGCAGTTTCCTACGTAATGAAGCTCCCACCAGACACACAGGGCTGGGCTCCATCCAGCAGGGTCCAGATCCAAAGAGGACTTCTCCTCCTTTGGGGTGACCGAACTCATGATGGGGTCTTATCGAGTACCATTTATTCCTCTGCCAGCCTTGAATAATTCAGTGGCCTGTGGATCCTCTAAAGGAGGACGCTGTGACTGAGGGTCCTTCCTGATCCCCACTCTGGACTCCACACACACGTAATGGTGCGTGGACTAACGTGTAGGTCAATGCTGCCTCTGCCTCATCCGCCATGTGCTCATGCTGGCTGAGCTTTACTTTCTAAATGTCATACACACAGTAACCCACACGGACGTACAGGATGTATCTATAGTCTCGTGCGCGCCACGCGCGCCCCTGTCATTTCAAGTCTCAGAGTTGACAATGCTCTCTCACACCTGCTGCCTCCTGCACTTACTGTTAGACCAGTCAGCAAGCAGGGCACTGCACATCAGAGGGATTCATTGTTTCACTGCCACGTCTCATTTCGTCCTGCCGACGGCACGTGACAACTATTTTACTAAAGAAACTGTCACTCCAAAATGCCCCCGTGCAATACGCGTCACGGTTACGTGCAGCACGCACTGGACCACAAGACCAATCTATGAAAAGTTCAGGTAGTTTTTTCCTGCTGGTGATTCCTGCACCAGCCCAACAGAGTGTCATCCGCTGCTGTCTCAGTGAACTTACAGCTGCCCGGAACAGCAGTGACCGCGAGACGAAGCACCTACCTCGCTCATGGCTGCGCGTGTTCTCTGCGTGGTTTCCCGGTGATCCGTGATGCGCACCGTCCAGCTGGCTGAAAGAAGCTACTACACAACTACAGTCCTCTCTCTCTCGAGCCGCTCAGCTCGCGCGCTCTGCTTTTATAGCCCGGCGCGCGCGCGCGCCCCGCGCTCCTCAGCCGCGTCTCCATGAAAACCAATGGGCACGTGGGTCTCTCTCTTTCTCTCCCTCCCTCTCTCTCTCCCTCTCTCTCTCTCCCTCTTTCACTCTCTCCGTCTCTCACGCCAGGTGCTTGTTGGCAGTGGAGTGGTGGGTGAAAACGCAAGAAAGAAAATTCGGAACACACATCCATTGTTGAGTAAAGGAAGACATTAATCCGAATTAATGGTCCCAATCTGCACGTGTGTTAAATATCCAAACATACTCATTAAATAAAGCATTCTGCTGGACCCCCACAGCCTGTGGCTATCGTTTGTTTTCCCATGTAACCTCCTCTACAGTACATGAGTCAGAGGGTGTGTTGCTGGACATCTGCATGCAGACACCCCCACACCGACTGACTCCATGCTTATAAACGGAATCGTCCTCATTTAAACCTTTTTTGTGGGTGCGTTTAAGGATTTGGAACCCATTTCTGGAGCAAATGGGTGTAAATTCAAAACATGAACCACACAATAACTCTTCAATGTGACACACAGGAAGGACGCCCGTCCACCACACGAGAGAGAAGGACGTTGTGGTGAAGGAGGCCACCGAGACGTCCCTGAAGCCGCGGGAGTCCATAAGAGACCGGAGGGATGCTGTGCATGACAACCGTTGCCGTGGCGCTTCACCGGCCGAAGCTCAGTGGCCCAGTTTGCGAGGAAGTGGCATGTCATCTGGGCAGGTGTCCGTCAGGAGGCACGTGGGAGACTCTGACCCCGAGCAGGAAGGAAAACACGACGCATCATCCTCATCGGATCCTCACAGTGGCATTTAACCCATCAGTGTTTATGGGAGCGATGGTGACGGCAGCAGCATGATGATGACGATGGTGATGATGATGACGGGGACGCTCTGCAGCAGCGGGCCCTGGGAGGCTTGTGGAGGTGGAGGGGAAATGAGTCCATCAAAATGCAAAATGCAAAGAGAGAGAGCTGCCACTTTGCAGCAGATTGGTTCTCCCATCACTGACCCCACCCGTCAGGACTCGCTCCAGGGATCAGAGTCCTGAGGGGTCGAGAGCAGAGAGCCGAGGACACGTCGGCGTCACGGTGGTCGTGACACCTGTATGCAAAGAAGGACTGGGATGAATAAGAGTGTAAGATACCTCTACACTAACTATGGACGTGACTGGAGCGAGTTTTCTTTTCTTTTTCTACATTAAACCACACAACTGATGCTGTTTTATCTTTTTATTATGATCATTCTTATCAGCAAATCCAATTAAAGACCTCCCAAGAGGACTCTCTACTCTCCTGAGAGCAAAAATGCAGAGCTGTCACAGAATAAACGACATTATTTATCGTGACGGAAGAACACGTCCAACAGCTCTTTATAGACCACATTAGAGTTCTACAGCAATTTCAGACGGAGCTACACACGCACACACACACACACACACATAGACAGATACACACACACAGACACACAAAAGGGTTTTATTGCTCACATATTTTGTCCATCCTGTAGTCCTAATGCAGTTCTCTTTAAATGCTTTTAGCGATTTGGCGCAGGACACCTACATCTTTCAACGCCTGTATGTACATGTCTGTGTGTGTGTGTGTGTGTGTGTGTGTGTGTGTGTGTGTGTGTGTGTGTGTGTGTGTGTGTGTGTGTGGGTGCGATGACAGTCATTAATCAGGCTAAGTTTGGCACGCGCAAAGTCACATTTTAATCAGAGCACTCGGCCGTTTGGAGATCCAACAGAGCCGGCGTCCCTCAGGATGCGTGTTCGGGGGCCTAATTGATCACCAGCCACTGCGAGCATCGATTCGTTTGGATTGCCCGTAAACACGGAATCTCATCAGCTACTTGAATTAAAGCTTCGGTCGTCATCACTTCACATCATTATTTAATAAATAAGTTGGCGTCCCTATTTATCTGCTTTTCCCCCCCATGATGCATCTCATTCAAATAAGCACTTGGTGAGGGCCGCGTGCCGAAGGAATGCAGGATGCATTCAAAGCGGACTCAATTCCCACCGCAACAACAACGAAAAGTCTGCATATTATTTGAGTTTTTAAGTCTTTGGAGTTACTGCTCGTGAGAAGACTGGCGCTTTCGATTCTAGTGGAAATGATTCCACTTCGAGCAGCTCAGGGGGCTTTTTGTGTCGCGGTGAAGAGGAGAGCGGCTCCAGCGTCACTGGACGGGCGCACGACCACAGTCACCGCACAACGAGTCATCTGCCTTCAACAGACTGTGTTGCACTGCCGACCGCTTCTTACATGACTGCCTGCTGAGCACCGCTCTGCGCTGGGATAAAGGAGGTCGATTTAGTTCATGACTCAGTTCATCACAGGATATTAAAAGCTGCTCGATACGACTTTAACACAAGGAGCAACACAAAAAAATAATAATAATAAACAAAGGGTCCCCAAGGCCTAAAGAACAAACAAAAGAACTCAGACTAACTAGAAAATAGAACCATTGTTCTTCTGAATCAAACAAAAAAAAAGAATATGAATCCCTGGAGAGACAGGAACAAGAGAGAAGTATTCAATAAAATAAGAGAGAACCTCGACATGGCAACGTTTAATAAGGTCACTCAGACAAAGGATCAGGGATTAGCAGAACGTTTCTAAGATCTCCACTGGTTGCTGAATGAGATTCAGGTGATCAGGTGATGTGAAAGCTGTTGCTTGTACTAACAAACACACAGAGGAGCATGACCGGCTTGTCTTTAGTTTAGTTTTTGGTGTCTTTCACTTTTTGGTTTTGTTTTCTGGGCCGACGCTTCACACTTTTGATTGACTCTCACGGCTCTCGCGGCATTATTCTTGTCCGTCATCAAACATGGCAGCTTAGTCATACGCCCACGCTTCAAACTACGACGCTGAGTTCCCCATTATAGCTTCAGTTTTGCGATCAATACACACATAGTCTGACTTTTCGACATCAACTTCTGTGTTCACAGGAAACAGCTTGGTCAGATTGAGGGAAAGATCGTGGATTGGGTTTAAATAAGAACCTTTGTTAACGTAGTTTCTCAACGTTGACGTTTGGTTTCACACTGGACCCAAACAGCGGTCTCGTGGAGGTTAATCCCGTGTTTCTTTACCCATCTACCGATCCTCGAATCAATCAACTTTGTCTTTGTACGATGTGATCTGACTTCTGCTTTTACTCCGGCCCGACGATGCTGAACAGAGCATCGTAGTTTGAAGCGAGGACCACTGACTGCCGTATGTGATGCCTTATAGGAGTGAGAACGGGCTGATCACACACATGCAGGTGCACAATCCCAGTATTTATAGGTCCCAACAAAAGATCAAATAGTTGCCGTCATGTTGAACTGCGTGGTTAAACTGACCATGATGAGTTTCTGGGAACACATTCCTGTTGTAGTCCCCTCTATGTATTTAACCTGATAATTAAACTGCAACACAAAATGGGGAAACAAAGTTTTGTGTGTGGGTCTGGAACTCGACGGATATCTGTTTTTTGCAGCATCGTGAATGCAATTATTGTACAGACACACACAGGACCGCGTGCATATTAGTGAGTCATTATTGCTGCTGGCAAGAATCAGAGCAATCACGGCTCAGAAATGTTTTTATTTGCAGCGCGTCGATTGAAGAGGTCATTAAAAGAGCTGCGGTAGATAAGAATGTAAAAATAATGATGCGAACGCGGCTGACAGGAATCTGCTGTCATGAGTCAGGGCTCCGGCCCGTAGACAAGGCCGCTAGAGAACGTCTATTTCAGAGTCGGCGAGGGGTCATTACGGTGCCACAGTTTAACAATGGCACTCATTATCACATTCATTTTGAGCCATTAGTGCAAAGAAACAGGACTAACGCAGTCGCCGAGAAGACGCATTGTGTCACCGACTTTGAATCATAATCCCAGTTGCTGCTGCGGAGAGATTCGGGTGCAGCCAGCGGTAGAACATGAACATGTCGGCTTCTGCTGGGATCAAATCTGCAAACTCTCTCTAAACTCTAAAGCGCCTGCCTCCGTGTGCCGAAGACATATCGACAATCTGACAAAGTGAGCACTCAGCTGTGCTGCAGCTTTTTGCACGCCAAGTTGCAGGGTTATCCATTAGATGCATGGCAAGTACCCCCCTCTCAGCCTGTCTCCCAGCTTCACTCTGGCTCTTATAATGTTGCTGAGGCATTTTTAGATAATAGCTGCTACCTTAAGACCTGCTATTTTTGGTATTGCTTCTCTGTAGGGAGCGTCTTAGAAAGAGGAGGAGGGTAAGGGGGGCTTTTTATGACAGTTTTGATGAGTGCGTCCCACTGCGTGAGGTCTAAATCAGTCCCATCTGCATTGCTAATGTGATAAGTCAGCATAACCTCACAGCATGATGCAGTCAATTCCATCATACAATAAGAAATACACAATTGTGTTAAAAGAACAGATTATGACTATCACACACAACCAATGTCCCATTGTTCTTTTTGTTTCATCTGTCCTGACCTCAGCTACTCAATCCTGATTATATGTTATCTCCACTCCTCCGTTCTATGTCAAGTGTGTGGTGATGAGTATTGTTAACATTTTGTCATTGCCCTTTACTTCCTGCTCCCCCAGACAAATCTTAAGCAGACTCACAAGGACAAAACATTTTTGTTGACTTTTTTCCTTGAAATCATCGCGGTTCAGTGTCATTTATGACTGATATACTACAAAATAAAACCTAAATACTCATAAATAGGTTAATAATCAAACATGCGTAAAGGAACGACAGACGTCTGGCACAAAGAAATGATGCTAAGATGCAGATTGTATGAATGCAACTGCTGCTTCTTACCTGCAGATTAGCATGAGTAGCGGGCCAATATGATAATTATTATTATTATAATCTATAGTCTGGTCAACCTACAGCACGTTTTCTTTGCATATTGCTCTGACAGGACAGGCTGTGTGGTGCCAGCAGGAGGCATGCGTGTCATCCCGGCTCCCTGCACACAGCCAGGTTGCTGATTGAGGGCTGATTTGGGAGATTAATTTGCCCGACATTCTTCATGTAACGATAAAAGTGCTTAGGGAAGGGCCCTGAAAGCCAGCATGAGTTGACAAGCCACACTATATATATGGCTTATGAACAGTCATTACTACAGCTATATTCATTTTATTAGTTTCATCAGGAGAGCCAATAAAGTTTTTTTTTCTGCGCAAAGCATGATGCAATTATAGTGCTGTATAATATTAAGAGCAACACAGGAAAAGGTTATTGCTTAACCTGAAGTCAAGTTAGTTTCTCAGTAGAGATAATATGACGTAAAAGGATCTTTCATATTAATGCCATTCATAATATTTGTAATTTAGAAACACAAACAGAGCAGGTAATGTGTTTCTCTGACTTCAATGGTCCTCATGTAACAGAAGAGCTTCACTCCCAGCGAAGACAAACATCCTCAGCATGTCAGGCTGACACAGCAGCACTCTAATGTGCATTACTCCCATCATTTGTTCAGACGCAGAGGCGCAATAGTGACATTATGCTTACACTGTACATGTCTGCAGAGCTGTACGCTAAATGATGGTAAGGTCCTGGATCCATCCTTTTTCTGCCACTCATCCAGCAGGACGCTGTTTTCTGAAATATATAAACTACAGTTCAGCGCCAAGCAGCAGAGAGGCAAAGTTAGCATCTGTGAACATGGTGGAGAATTTAGCGGCTAAAAAAAGCCAGATCTTTTTCTCTCTGTAGTTGGTGGAGACCAAACGGAGCAAAAAGAGAGTGAATCTTACATTCACCAGGAGGCCAGAAACATAACTCATAATACATAGTTGCTCTATATATTAATACGTGCTTGCTAACAAGTCAGCCATTAATCTTAACAAGTGCTAATATGTTAATGTTACCCAGCGCACAAGTGGCTAAAGAAAGTGAATGTAGGTTTAAGTATCCAAAAAAAATAAGCAAAAAGCATTGCATGAAACTATTTTTACTTTTTATATATCGTCATCCTTCCACAATTGAACAACTTCTAATGAATAAAATCCAAATCAAATCAAATGAATGACCTTTAAAGATCACCAGTGTTGGATCACCAACAATAGATGTGTCCATGTCCCTCAGTGAGCCCTGGACAAACGGACACCTGGAGACGACACCTTTCCAGTGTAGGAACCTCTCCAGGGATCCAGAGAATCTGCTGACTCGAGCCTCACGGCTGCTGTCTAGTGGCGGAAGCAAACATGTAACCAAGAGGGCCTCAAAATGTCCACTCAGACTTGTGGTGGCTATTCCATACAAAGATAACATTAAATCCAATCACCAATCAGCCGATTGAATTAAAAGCCTCATTAAGTGGCCTGATAATGCAGAACACTGCCCCTGCACAGTGAACATCATGCAATCACCTAATGGATCCCCCGTGAGCGACGCCATCGCTGGCTCGCGTCTGATCCCACAGCTCAACTCGGGTGAGCTCGCTCCCCCGCCGGTGCTTTTTGGCCAACAAGTCCAGTAATTTGTGTCCTGGCCAAGTAAAGGTCATCGGGGTTCAGCTGGCTCAGCAGCACAAAACCCCCATGCTGACTGGTCAGACTGAAACGGACTGCCATTAGAGCGAAGAGAACCCGACGCATTTCCATGATGGATACGCTTTGGATCAGTGACTCCCGACCTCTTCGACCCTCCATCACCCACTGCATCCGTCTTCGAGTTCCAGTTGTTATTTCAATGTTTGTCGCCGAAGAATAAAATAATGGAGGTTAAAAAATAGAAGAAAAAAAATAGAAAAAATAACATCCAGTCAAAAGTTGAATAAATACGCTCTGAATTCCATATTGAGCACCTTTAATAATTGTTTTAAATGTACGACGCGTTATCAATTCATACGTGTGAATTGTTCATCCCTGTATGTGAAAAGGGTTTATTGGTTAATTCATTATTTCTTCACGTCTTAAAAATAGGCCACCGAGCAGGGAAGCATTACATTTAGGGAGGATTACATTTTAAGACACTTACAGATGCAGGAGAACAAGGTAGGATTATAATTACATAACTCATAAACACAAATATATGGCTTAATATAAACTGCCCGAGCGATGCAACAAAAATACGGCCTCTGTCTGAATTAGATAACTCAGAAATACAAATATATGGCTTAGTATAAACTGCATTAGCGTACAAAAATATGGCCTCTGTCCCGTTAAGTCAACAGCAGCCCTCATCTGGTCTGTGATGGTACTGAGGAGGAATACATATCCTACGATACAAACAGTTCGCATCCTTCACAGACAGCTTTCTAGGCAGTGCACGAGATGAAATACATGTCCCGCATGTCTCCTCTGCCCATGGCGTTTAGGCTGGGCAGTCAGTGTTTTTTCCACCTTTCTCCAATGTTTGGAGACGGAAACCAGCGGAGCTTCAGGCTGCTGTGCCAGTCTGTTACCAAAACTTCTCCAAGTTGTGGTCCTCTCCCTGTGCTTACACGATGGTGACATGTCTGTGTTTCTTGACGCCTGATTCCCCCACAGTGATGTGGGCTGCACTGTAGTCGTTTCCTGCCTGGTTAGTGTTCCAGGCCACCTGAAAAAAATTGAACGCAACACACTTTTGACATTAGCAATGCATCTAATTTGCCACATTAAGATAGCAAAGACTCATATATCTTTTCCTGCTTGCGATTTCAAATCAAAGTTTATTGAACTCATAAACTCTGCAACTATATTGCTCCACTTGAAAGGCAATCACTTTGACATTACTAAGCTGTAATTGTGGGTTTGAATAATGTAGTGATGTGTTTATGAGGCACCTCATTCATCACTGGAATTGGTTGAATCAAGCAATGAGTTACCCATATGTACTGTGCCATGGCTGATAAATGCCACTTAAAATGATTAGCATCTTTATAATTAACGATAATAAATGCACATGGTTTCTAATTTATCTTTTTAATTCATAAGAGCCATGTTAAGATCACCACCTCTTGCTTTTCCTACAGAAAGCAACTTTATTTACTTAAAATAATGCAGTGTGGCAGTGCAGTGTGGGGCAACATTATGATGTGATTACTTTTGTTCACTTCTCATGTGAAATAGTATCTCAAACATCCGTGACACAAAGTCACAAACTGTCACAATGTCTCGGTTGTGTTTGTTCAAAGTAAGATGTTGAACATTGGAATTATGATTCATGCTAAAAGTTGGCACGTTAGCATGCTGACTTTAGCATTTAGCTCAAAGTGTTGAGAGCGACATCCCAAATGACACCAAATGGCAGGGAAGGGGATTAAAATCTGTACTTCACTTTTCAAAATTCCTTTCCCAGCATGTTTGATATATTTACTTGGATCCTGCGGTTCACTGCAACCACCTCCCCGTGGTATCTCCACATATAGCACAGGGTTTGTGCCACTTATCAGATAGTTAATAACTAAAAAAGCAAAGCATAAAGATTTTAAGATGACTTAATCTAATTTAATGGCCAAATATGAGGAGAAATTAGCAATTAGCACACAAAAAAAACTAACAAGCTTCATTGCGCATCATTTTCTACTGCCACTGAACAACCTTACCTCATGAACTTCGGAGGCGCTTGTCTGAGAAAAGCCGCTGTCGGCGAGTTTGCTGGGAGCGACACCTGCACGGAGACGAGAGAAGAGAGAGGAGCTGTGACTTCACTGTGCCGCGTAGCACACCGGCTGCATGGTAAAGCATGTGGTGATAGAGTGCCCGTTTGTTAAAGATTGTCATTTGAAGCCTGCGTGTGTTTGTGCACGTGCACTGAACATGTCTCACTTGTTTGGTCCTCCGGCAGGTATCCTGCGTTCTCTTGACCCTGTCTCTGTCCGGCTGCATTGCCACCGCTCATCTGGCTCTGCGTCCTCGCTCTTCTGCCACAAACAAACAGATGGTTTTGCATGAAAACATGGCGAGAAACACATGCTTTAAGTCGGTTGAAGAGGTATGAATAAGTATTGACACAACATTGATTGTATCTGGTGGACGCCTACCTCATTTCATCCTGGTAGTTGGGTTCTGAGGAGGATTATAAGGTCGCGTATTAATCCATGTGAATGAGACATGCAGCACTTTTTGCTGAGGTGATTTTTGCATTTGTGAATTTGAACATGCGACACGGTGTAAGTTGGACTGATTTAATAAGGGCCTTACGCTTTTCTTCCCTGAGTTTGCAGCAGAAGATGATTCCGATGATGAGCAAAACCAGCAGCGCGACACCGCCGATGGACACGACCACAGCTATCAGCACGGTCCAGTCAGGAGGCTTGGGAACTGTTGCAGAGAGGACAACCGGCGTTCAGGAGACACTCCAACAACGAAGGTGTTGTCAAATAAAACGGTCAAATTGCAAAAACTGACCACACCCGAAAAGGAGGAAAGAAGCACAATATTGTGTCAAAATGAAATGTTTCTCTACGCGTCAGATCTGCCTTTCTCTTTCCCCTCCAACATGCAGGATGCAGCTAATCAGAAATGACTCGTCACACTGCTCCTCAATGTTATCCGTGTTATCAGGGTGCAGACTCTGGTGGAAACCGTACACTCGGGGTTGTGTTAAATGTTTTTCATTTGCATTCTATTTAGTTAAAAAAAGACTTGTTTTTATCCGATTATTCTTCAGTTAAAGGGGTCATATGTTCAGACGTGATTCCACTAAACTGCCTTTGCATCGTCTGATTTATTAGTTTCCATCATTACTGTGATTCAAACACATGAAAGACACTACAAGGCCATTTGATGTGGATGTGGTTCCTTCTTTTTTTTGTATATTCCCCATCTTATTAAGTGTTATTAAGTGCGTCATGCAGCGTGGGACTCCCACTGGACTCGGCCTCAGGTACACTATGGTCTTGGTCATGACATGGTCTCACTGTGAGGGGTATAGTCTTTAGCCCTGCTGGCTGTGTGGCTCTGGAGTTGGCCATGTTTAAGGCTAATTCGCTAATATGCTACACTAACATGGTAAACATCAGCAAGGGACAATTGTCATTGTGAGCCTGTGAGCATTGATGCTGCCCCACACTGTCCTAATGGTGTAGCAGCAGACCTGGTCTTCCTGAACCTTTTCACATCCCAAAGGTCGCGTTTAATGGGAAACTACCTCAGCAGCTGAGAGGACTTCCTTCATTGAGAGAAGAAAGTTGTGAAAGCTCTTCTTACCAACCACCAGGAAGACCGAGCTGGATTGCGGGCGTGTGAGCGACAGCACAGTCGCCTGACACTCCACCATGGCGTTGCTGACGGCCTGGAAGCTCAGGACGCTGGTGGAGTTGAAGGCCTCGCCGTCGGCCACGCTGGTGGTGTTGTACAGGCTGCTGTTCACAGCTCGGCCGTTTCGGGTCCAGCTGACGGCGGCGGCGGGGAACCAAGCGGACGTCACGCACCGGAACTCCACCTGCTGGTCCTGCTCCACCGTCACGTTCCCGCCCTGGATGTCCACCGTACCGCTCTCTGAGAAACAAAGACAGGGACGGAGGAGAGGTGACGTCGGGAGCCGTGGTCGTTGAGTGATGAGAACATGTGAAAGCAGTGCAGAGGGACGAACATGGATGAACAAGTTCGGCCCAACTATATAATAAAAAACAGATAAAAACTCATATTACAGGACACACACACAGAGGGAGAGGGACTCTCTGCTCATGGAGACATTACTCCACCCTGTGTCTTTACATTTACATTGTTTGCTTAGTTTAATCCTCAGAATCTCAGAAAAGCAAACCAACGTGCCAAAACTTGCAGGTGGGGTGAGTTTGTTAGCTTTGGGTGAAGATTTTTTACTACAAGCGAGGAGACTGTCTGAAATCATTGAAGTCCTAATCAGCCGCATGCGATAGAGCTCTGTCATTTAAAGAATCAATATCCCATTCACAGCCAGATTGGAGCCCAGATGTTCCACAGAGAGATTACCTGAAGATAATCTGACCGCATCGAGGTCAGAGGTCAAAGGATAGCACCAAACCCCCTGGCCCAAAATTCACCCAACAACAAATAAGTGCTGCCTGATGACGACCCCACCTTGCACGTGAAGCTGTGCCGTCTCGGAGCCGTAGTCCCCCAGCACCCTGCACACCACCGGGCCGGCGTCAGCGCTGCGGTTGACCTTATGGATGGTGAACTGCACACAACTGGTGTCGCCGCTGGAGCAGAAGCTGGCGGTGAAGCGCTCTGAGGACGAGGTTACGTTGCCGCCGACGGGGAAATTGAGGACCAAGTATTCTCTGACTGTCCAGGTCATGAGTTGCCAGTTTCCTAGCACGGTGGCGTTGAATCGCGCATCAGAGCCTTGAAGCACCGTTGAATTCAGCGGCTGCAGCTGGAACCGTCCCGACACGGCTGGATGGGAACGAGACGACGTGTCAGGAAGGAACGAGGGAGAGTTCAGAGCTTTTCATCTTGTTGTTATGGCGCAGGACTCTTTATCCTGCCGCCGTGCCCTCTTTTTGTACCGGAACGACTAAAAGACGTGATTTGGGTTCAAATGATAGGCTGAAAAATAATATTGATGGATAGACTCTGTGACTTTATTGAAGAGCCAAAATGAAGCTCAACATTTTTTTTCATATTAATAAAGCTAATTATTCAGCTCTATCTATATTTGTCACACAAACAAATCCATAACTTAATTCACTCGGCGATGTTCGCCTGAAGAAGTCTGTCACCAATTATTCTATTCTATTAATATTTGTACTAGATAAGATAAAATAAGATAATCCTTTATTACTCCCTCAGTGGGGAAATTACAGGTTTACAGCAGCATTGCTCACCAGTAAGTAAAGAGGAAAAAATGAAGTAATATAAATAACAGTAGAACAGTAATAAAACAAATTAAAAAAATTAACAGTAAGAAGAATATTAAACATACAGATGGAATACAAATGTGTGTAAACGTACTTAAACGTAGTACTTTTCGTATTTAATATATCATAATATATGATTAATATAAATGTATCATATCCAATATACATATATACAATATAATATTATATATTTTAAATTGTTGTAGCCTAAATTGTAATCCACTGCAGGCGTGTGATGGCAGCACGTTGCAGTCGTTCACATCCAAAGTAAAGCAACAGAATGAGTTCCTTCAGCAGAGGAATGCAATGTGGCTGAGCTTTCCCCTCGACTCCGGACAAAGAGTCGTACACGTCGCTCTTTGTTCAAGTCAGCGCCTGAGACATGTTTGTGTTTGCTCAAGGCGCGTGAACACGTGGATTTAGTTTTCTTGGTTCTTGGCGAGACTGAAACTCAAACAAGGACCTGCGCTGATCCTTCACGCGTCGAGCATCAAAGCTGAGGCGGCGGTCTGCGCGTGTTTCCTTGGATGTGTTCTTACTGCTTTCGCATCCCTCAAGAGGAAGCAGAAGCAACGCTGAGGCCGGATTAGACCTGGTAGTTTGCTGTCTTGTTCCCTCATGGCTGCACCGAGGGTAATAATTAATCTAAGCACCCAGAAAACCTGCTCTTGTGTTCAGAAACTATGTCTCTGATTAGTCTCTGCATGATGAAAAGCTTCGCAAAAGTTCAAGACAAAACTTTTTCAGGTTACGTATAATTGTAATTGTTGGTTCGGTTCCTTCTCTCTGACTCAGGAGTGGATATAAGTGATTAAAGCGATTTAATTTCCCCACAGGGATCATTCAAGTTTAATCTAGTCCTCCTGTAAGGCCATTTATCTCGCTGCTGTGCTGCTATTAAGGGCCCAGCGAATGTTAAATGAAACACATACATTGAATTATCACACCATGTGGGAAATGAGCCAAAAGTATTTCGACCTCAAATTGCGAGAATCCAGAAATAAATATTATTTGTTTGTTTTTTCCTCTAAATTCTGTCCTGGTTTTTACAAACCGCATAATCCTATTTGAAAGGTGAATGCTGACCTCCAGTTGCACACAGTAATAATCCGATGCGGAAGAGGCCGGGCCTTGATTTCCACGCAGCAGTCATGTTAGTGTCGTTGTCCTGAAAAGACAGAAGAGAGAGACGGCTGTGAGAACGCTCAGTCCGTTGTCCTCTGACAATGTTCAGAAAAAGGCTTCAGATAGCAACATGAACAGAAATCACACACGTATGTGCACATGTTTTAGTTTGAATGATCTCTAATGAGAGCTGAAGGACAATCTGAAGTGCGCGGTTTACGTCTGTGAACGTGACAGTTGAAGAACGTATTATGATGAATTTGAAAGGTTTCAAGAACTGACGTCAGAAGAAGTAGAAAAATCTCTCTATTAGGGAGTTAAACTGGAAATAAATGACACAAAAACAAAAACTGAGCCTCCACGGAGGACAGGGCATCGCGAAAAGTGTCGATGACATCATCAGTTAGCCGCTTAGCTTGATTTTAGCTTGCAGGGAGAGTTGTTCCCTTTTCTAGATAACATCTGCTGTGACCTGTAACGAGGTTGTTTTTTTGTATGAAATCTACAAGATTGTTTTATAATTCTGTTGTTTCACGAAGGGAACTGGTCAGACGTTTTTGATATAATTTGATATAATCCGCACAAAATTTTTACGTCGCAAAAAAATGATTTGATCCAGTTTTCTGTTCTTCTTCTCTGCGTTTCCGTACTCACCAGCATTGACGCTCACTAATGGTCCCCGTGGATAAAAATCCCTGACTTCGTGACCAAATATTGCTCAAAAGCAAAAGCATCTTCCGTTTAAACAAACTTACTGCATGAGAGCTGCCGCCGCCGGTGTGGAAATGGATCAAAGCTTCATTTCCTGAAGCAGCAGATGAGCGGCGGGGCTCCACCTGAGCCTGTAAACGAGTCCCACAGGGAGCAAGGTCCAGGTCCGGCCTCTGAAACTCAGACGCCTTATCACCTTCAGTCTACCTGTCAGTGAGTAATAAAGCGTGTGGCTATGGGTGTGAGGCTGACGTTTACACCTGCTGAAAGAAAAGACACGTTTGGTGGCTGAGTCTTATCACCAGCTTGACTTCAAGGAACATTCTTTGTGAGCCAGACGGCTTATGTCTGTGATTATTGCCTAATACTCTCAGTGAAATATATTATATATAATACATCTCATGCAAATCGTTTCTACTCACGTCACAGAATGTCCATGTCCTTCCATAATTGCAATTCCAGTCTGTCTCGTGTGATTCTTCTAAAAAAAGAGATAAACAGTCCTCTCCAGTTGGGGCTGTTGTTCATACACAGACAGAACGGGGAAACTAAATTAAAACACATGTGAAATGAAGGAAATGTAAAAAGAACAGAAAAATATCCTTTGACTGAATATGTTTGAGGCCAGAGAGCTGAGCAATCAGCAGTGACCCCTTTTTTTAGTTTAATGCATGACCATGACGTCACAGGGAGGAACACACTGTGCTCTACATGAATATCAGGGACATGGTTTCTTAAAGTTGTTGTATTATATTGTTGTTGTAGCATATTCCCTAAAACAGCATTTTTACAGGGGGTTTAAATTTTCATATTTTCATTTTAGTGTCTTACAGAATGCATGGGCCAAGACTAGACAGAATGATGCTCCATTAATATGAATAAAATGTTCTTCAAGGCCCTGAATACTTGAGAAGGGATTTTATTGAGGAACTCTCATGACCGGCTTGCTTCAGCCTGAAGACACAATCGCTGTAAGACGCTTCAGAAGGAGTTTACTCTACATCACTGTGTGCTTTTAAACACACACAAGAACACACACATTCAGCTCATACTTGAGTCGCAGGATGTTTATTTGCCGAGGAGGACTTTGTCCATCGTGGTGTTTTACTTCTGGTAAATTTTGGCGAACTGGAGTCGTGTTCTGACACTTAAGCTTCTCCAGAAAAAAAAAGGAGATAAGCTCTCGTCCTAGCTCCCCAGACTCAAATCAGGCTTATTTATAGCACTTTTTAAAGACATAATCACTATAAAGAGGGGGAAAGATGGCGCACGTCTTTCGGTGACCTGACCTTTGACCTCAGGAAAGAAAAACAAGAGCTGTTTAGTGTTTCCAAACTTCATCTACACTCCTGACCATTTCTACTGCCATTCACCTTATAATATCTTGAATAGGTAAACCAGCTATTTAGAAGAGATGTATGTTTGAGCTATCACAACTTTGTTTCATGTGTTATTACATGTTAAATACTTGACATACATTTATTCAAAAGATTAAAGTATTTGGGTGGAGTCATCGCTATGCTAGCCTTTCATGTTAGAGTCAAAGTTATAAGTAGGCGACTATTATAAGAACAATATGAACATTCAGGCGTCCTCGTGTGGCTCAAAGGTGCAGTGCAGATATAAAAGCTCAATAAATGACGAGAGGAATTCTACTCATTTATTTGGCGACCAAAATAAAATCTCCTTCGACCCAAACCTTGAGAAAGGGGATAGTATTTAAACTTTTCCAGAAAACCTTCATTTCCCCTTGTGTCTTAATTCCTCATGAATCCAGCAGCTACACTGTCTTTATAGGACTAACAACCAAACTGGAGCACATTTTGTGACAGAATAAATATGAAACTATTACCAATTTACATGATTTTAATATGCTGGTGCCAGACAGTCAATCTAATATCTATTATTTTAGATCATGGGAAAGGAGGGACCGCCAAAATTGTCTTTGGCTGCGACATCATTGCTTTGAACATTGGATCAGAAACACGCTGCATATGTCCGGGTCACGCTGCGGCCCTGCAGCAAGCTGCATGAAGGGAGTCTGTGTGTGGACCAGAGTTCACACTCCCCCTGTGGACATGTGACACATTCTGATGAGTGTCAGTGGGATGGCTGCGGCAAGCTCATCATCATCATCATCATCATCATCATCATCAAGCTCATCACCACCAAGGTCATCAGCACCAAGGTCATCAGGACAACACAGTCTGAACCACCCTCTGCAGAAGAAGCTGATACTGACTGAGTTTCTGATTTCTACCACAAGAGGTCGCTGTAGGATCACGTTTACTTCTACAGAAAGTCTTTTAGTCATGCAGTAATGATTATATGCAGACGTTTTATATGCATTTTGATTTGTATCACATCTGTTTCCCCACAAATAATTGAGGCATGAAAAACATATTGTGCCGAAAAACAACATCAAATGGACAATTATAAAATACATTTTTACAAATGTTTTCAACACAACAAAAACGTGTATTTACTTGCAGAATAGGATGAATGTCACTCTTCATGTTTCCAACAACAAATGTGATAATATTACGTTGCCATATTCTGTTGGGTGGAAGTCTTTGTGCATGAAGACAGAGGAAGTAAAATGCATTAATAAAGCACGCACATAATGTATGCAGCTGTGGAACAAGTATTCAGATGATCCACTTGAATAAAATATGTATACCACACTATATAAATACTATACTGAATTCAGAATACTTACTGACTTTCTTGCACAGTGTTCTATTGTCTTCATCATTATCATTTACATGTAAGCAGTACTTTTTTGTAATAATTAGTTAGTTTGATCTCATGCTTTGGGTTTTAAATCTTAATCTGCAAAGTGTGAGATAAATGTAGAAGGAGTAAAATGTATAATCTGTCCCAATGAAAAGTACTAGTACGTCATGATTGTTCTTAAGTAGTACTTGAATGAATGTACTTTGTTCCTCTCCACCACTTGCTGTGTTTGAATTGGGCTGGCAGTCAAAAGGGATGTCTCGTGTTTGTATTTTTCTTGGCGTAAATTGCAGATTTTAAATATGTATCGGATACAATGACTGACCCGCCATGCGTGAAGTTGTTTTCCGCTCGACTGTTTTTTAAACACATTTTTTCCAGCGTGAAACCTGAAGAAAAATATCAAAAACTGTCCATGAACTACTTGGCAGGCCTTCAGCGGAACAGCCTCCTGATAGCAGACCTCCTCTGCTCCAGCAGAGAGGATCCACGCGACCCCCTCTACATACCGCTCTGCTTATATAGGCTCCTTTGGCCCACAGTTGTGGTTTTACGAGGGAAGCAGCGACGTATGAGCGGGAATGTCTCCAGACACAGCTGGTATTGTATAGGCAGAAGCGAGCAGACAACCATGAAAAACAGGAAGTAGATAGTGGGGGGAGGGTCAGCAAGACTGCCCCTCCGATCCCCTGAATGCGGCCTGCGATGGAAATGATTCAGAGGACCTCGCCACCCGAGCCGCTGTGTCAGAGATCATCAGTCATAACTCATCGTGCCTCCTCGCCTTTGTCTCCGGGCCTTTGACTTCACGGCCATCCCATTGTTTCATTTCATTGTTTGCCAACACAGATTAGTGGCATTCAATTGCCACCTTACGTGAGAGAAGAAGCTACGACCCCACAATGGAGTGCTTTCTATAGATAAGACGGCCCTCCTTCAGAGCGAGCGTTACTTGTGTTTGTGGGACTTGTTTTTGTTGTGTCAGTCATTGGATGATCAATGGTTAAAGCCGACTAAGGTTTATTGTTACTGAGCTTATTAGGCAGCGTTGCCACTGGGGCGAGCCTCCACCCTCTCACATGTAAATGACTGTGTTAACAGCAGGTCATGGGCACTCCCCTCTTTACACTGCAACACATTGTTGGCTGCTGGCTGGACATCTACATGACTCATGTTGTCACATTATTTATTTATATTATGATTTATATATAAAGTGAGAGAGACATCTCTGATCACATGTCCTCCTTTTGAGGCGCCACATACAAGATTTAGGCATCAAACAACTCCTGTTATGTAAAGATATAGTGCAGGGACGTCTACCTGAGCAGAGAATGCAGTCGTTCTGTGTGTGTGTGTGTGTGTGTGTGTTGTAATCCGAACTTCTCTTGGCTTTGTTTACATAGCCTGGCCACACGTGCCTTGAAGTGCATGTTTGTGCACGTGACCGTGCCCCATAGCCGCCGCTCTGCACTGCTCTCGTACGGCGATTACAGCATAAAACATTGTTAGCTCTTTTAGCTTTTTGCTGCCCTATTAGCGCTCTCAGCACCGTTAGCTGCTAGCCGCACGCTTAGCCATGTTAAGAGCCGTTGAGAGGCAATCGAAATGCTCCCGATTTTTCTATATAGCATCTTTACAAAAAAAAGGCACATTCTGCAAGTTTAGTAACGTCACAAAATGAATGGTTACATATCTAATTCTTAACCAAAGAAATCACTATTTCGCTACACTATCAAACTATAACGTGTGTCCGGCATGTTTGTGTTGGTTCCTAATGTGAACTCTGCTGGTTCTGGAGCCCCTCTCACACATACTAGTGTAATCTGGCTTTACCCGCTGCTCCATATGGGAAGGCTGCATTTGCTTCATGGGATAAATCCACTTAGTGAGAGAGAGAGAGAGAGACAGAGAGAGAGTCAGATTCTCCTTACATCCAGCTGATCCATTCACGGTCATATCTGTGCTTACCTGCCTGCAGCACATGCTGCACCTGACCAATGGCTGTGTGTTTATGCGAAACAAAGCTGCCCAGTCCCACCTGTTCCTGGTCTGCTAGACTTGACCAGCAGCTACTGAACATTTGCAAATCAGTGCGCGTGTGTGTGCGTGTGTGTGTGAAAGAGAGAGAGAGAGAGAGTGAAGAAGTTGCCCTCGGTCAAAGAGGCTTTGGATGAGGTCACCTTTACTTCATCCTGTCACCACTCCCCTGAGGATTACGGCAACGTCTCTGTTCCTGTAACCTCTGAGACAACTCTGTGTTCCTTTCATTCTTTTATTCGGCCGAACACGTGCATTAGGACTTCTCGCTGTCCGTCAAAAGAAGAATGAAAAAAAACGAGCAGTTGTCGGAGTCGCAGTCGTCTCCAGAGTGTTCTCACTACTCCAGAGTTGACAAGGAGGGAAAGGACAGCAACAGGCAGCAGCTGTGATGGAAGGGCTGCCCCGCACTCAGCACAACAAGAGTATTGTTATCTAAGACCTACCTAACTCCTCCCCTCCCTCCCTCCACCACTCCGCCATGCATATACAGTATCTTGACAGACTCCCGCAGAGTGCTGCAGGACATTCTTTTGCAACATGCTGATTTTCACGTTATGCAAAGCCGGTTGTACGAGGCAGAGCGGAGAAAAGTCAAAGTACAGCTTTTGCAGTTCAGTGGTGGAACTTCCATGATCAAATGATATGGACAGGTTTTAGCTAGTTTAAAGCAATAGATAACACACTTATCTTAGCAACCGTGTTGTGCCCTGACACTCCATTTTGAATTTTGCCTGCCATAAAGAAAATCTGATTAAACTGTAAAGCCGACTCCATGTTGTTCTGTTGATCACTTCCAGCAGACATTTTCTTTCCCAGCATTTTTTTTTTACCAACTGGATGAGCTAAACTCAGCTCCTTTTGTCACATTTTCTTCTGTGTATTTCTTTATTTGACCAAATAATATTAATTCTGTTTAAAGTACTCCACAATCAGTGGTGAAAGACATAATAAAGTACAAATACCACAATGTAAATAAAAAAATCCATAACTATAGTAAAAGTTCTGCATTCAACATTGAACTTGTGTAAAAGCACACGTGATGTGAGCAGAATGCACAGCGACACAAGTATAAGTCCTGATATTATTACAAATATTATATTATTGTATCAGAATGACTGCTGCCTTCATGTGTATGAAGGAATATTTATGCTTAGTTGATCAAAGTGGATATCATTTGAACTACCTTTGCCATTGTGGGTTTTTACATACAATCTTTCTGTATAAAGCAACTAAAATCAATATAGTATAGCATAAAGCACAATATCGCCGTCTCTGAAATGCAGTGGTGAAAGTATAAGATCGAATCCTAAACTACTGTACTAAAGATACTGAATAAAAAATGCTAATCATTAATTTAGCAGCAAACAACTGTCCGGTTACAGCTGATAATGCTTTTCTGACCCACAGGGTCGTCGTAGAAGCGTAGCGCCCACCCCTCGGTTCCAACAAAGGTCGACACTATTAGCGCTGTTAGCACCGTTGTTGTTGTTTGCGCTTTTAGCGTCATGCTGGTTTTTTACACGGTTAGCACCATTAATGCTGTTTGCACTGTAAGCGTCACGCTGTTGTTTGCACTATTAGCGTCATGCTGTTGTTCACACTATTAGCACCTTTGATGTTGTTTGCACTGTTAGCGTCATGCTGTTGTTTACACTGTTTGAGCCGTTGATGTTGTTTACATTGTTAGCACCTTTGATGTTGTTTGCACTGTTAGCGTCATGCTGTTGTTTACACTGTTAGCACCTTTAATGTTGTTTGCACTGTTAGCACCTTTGATGTTGTTTGTACTGTTAGCGTCATGCTGTTGTTTACACTGTTTGAGCCGTTGATGTTGTTTACATTGTTAGCACCTTTGATGTTGTTTGCACTATTAGCGTCATGCTGTTGTTTGCACTATTAGCGTCATGCTGTTGTTCACACTATTAGCACCTTTGATGTTGTTTGCACTGTTAGCGTCATGCTGTTGTTTACACTGTTTGAGCCGTTGATGTTGTTTACATTGTTAGCACCTTTGATGTTGTTTGCACTGTTAGCGTCATGCTGTTGTTTACACTGTTAGCACCTTTAATGTTGTTTGCACTGTTAGCACCTTTGATGTTGTTTGTACTGTTAGCGTCATGCTGTTGTTTACACTGTTAGCACCTTTGATGTTGTTTGCACGGTTAGCGTCATGCTTTTGTTTACACTGTTTGAGCCCTTGATGTTGTTTGCACTGTTAGCGCGGTTGGTAATGTTGTTGTTTGCACTGTTAGCTATGTGAGAATCCGGCGGTTCAACTGTCACCATGTTGAGAGCTGTGTGGAGGCAATAGAAATGCTCTGAAGTCCGTCTTGAGCACTTTCAAGTTATTGTCTTTAGTTACATTCCACAGCTGTATTTATCAAATGTTCATTCCCTGCTCATGAGATGAAGGGATAAAGAACTGACGACGCAAATAAAAAACTGAGGTATTGATGTATATGGTCTCCCGAGCGAGGCTGCTATTTACTAAGCAGGATGTGTAACTAGAATTCAGAGTCTCTACGTGTTAAAGTATAAGTTTGCTGTCTTGCAACTTGCTTTAAACCATCGTAGTACTTGCACAAGGACGTTTGATAACCTCTCAATACCTTTTCAATACATTAGGTGTAAGATAATGATATATAACAATAATATATCATTAACTGGTCCTAAAAGGCCCATCATATTTATTATGCAAATTTCGCAGTGTGCGCACTTCTGCCATTTTTTCCTGTCTCACATATCTGTATCACTACACACTTCTGTGTCGTAAAGGAGAGATAGGTTTGCAGTCAATTTAGGACATAATTCAGCCAAAAACAGGACCCCAGGACCTCCTCTAAAAACCTTGAAACAAGTTAGGATTGATACCTTGTGTGCATCCTTACTTTGCTGAGTTAAGTACTCAAAGGCTATAAACAGCTCGCAGAACTGGTTGCTGTTATCGAGGTTTATATTTCCACTACAGAGGATGCTTCCGCTAATGCTTCGCTAAAGCTTGTTGCTTTGAGTGCTAACAAGATATGCAGGTACCTAATTCATGCGCTACCCACTTTGGCCTTTTGTTTTGTCAAGTGGACCAGTGGGGTGAAGTAAACTCCCGGTGTCATTACCATGATCATACTGGCAAGCATCACCATGACTTGGCCTAATTGTTTACACCTCTCTGTCCATGGGGATCCGACTTTACACTCTTTTATTTGGATAAACTGGGTAAATCTACAGGGTGTTAAATGGGGGATGGGATGCTTGTCTCTGTTGTCAATTTGCAACCCACTTTAAAGAAATGAATGCATTTCTACATTACACTAAAAGTACCTTGAAGTCTGTGACTATTGCATCTTGGGCTACATCCAGACAGTTTCTATTCCAAGATGCATCATTTTTGGTTACGTTTATACTGAGCGTCCACACATATCAGGAGGTTTAGGGCACCGAAAAAGAAGAAGTTTGATAACACTCCCGAGGCCGGATAACTTTAAAACCTCTAGGGTTACCAGGTGGTGTGGACGCGCATACGTATGGAAACGATGACGAATAAACAGACAGCGATTCATTTCAATGTGGATAATGCATTACAAGGGTTACTGACCTTGTTGTCTCGGCTCGCAGCTGTTGTGCAGTTAAATTCTGCCTTTTATAATTCTACTACTGTCGAAATGCGGAAGAAGCAGCTGTTTTTGGAGCGATTAGCGAGCAGCGTGTCCAGCGGTGTTATCATCCCTACAAAGCGGACCGCCGAAGTCCCGGTTTGCAGGCTTTGAGGACGGCTATGGACACAAACCGGAGGACTTTTCTTTCCTCATTAATGCTTATTTTGTTCTGCACAACTATTGTGACATCCACTCAGAAACTGTAAATGAACAAAAGCATAAATGCGCTCCAGTACAACAGGGACTTCAGCCACACGGCAGAGCGACGAGTGAGAACAGACAACGGAAACGAGAAAACAAGACCTGTGTTGACCAAATGTGTGGACCCGTACTCTGGCCAACTTTGACTTGTAAGTGTTCATTTTAAAGTAAATTGGATGAATGTGAGAGATGAACCTGCAACCTTTTAACTGCATTTTTTATCCAGAATATTTGTCTGTGTGAGTGTAAAGAGGAAGATTATAGAGGAAGATCTTACGTATCAAGCACTATCTTTGATTATAAAAGAGTACTGTCATATTTTTAGTAATGAAGCAACTAATTCTACTTCCTGTTTACACCAGCCCCCACGTGCCCAGTGTACATGAATAGTCATGTGATTGTCGATTTCATGTGTGGACGGAAATTATTTCATAAACAATGCTGAAACGCCCGTGTGGACGGACATTATTCCCTTTCTCACCCCTATGAAAGTAAAAAATGAAAAAGTGGGCTTTGGGTATAGTTAAACTGTTTCTCTGGAAGTAAAGCAAATCATGGTCATGTTATTAAACTTGCTATAAAATGTTATACCGAAACCTTTCTAAGCTACCATTAAAAGAAGGCGCTGAAAATCTTCAACCGCCATCCCAACTTCTTGGACTGAAGCCCAATAGCGGCAGTTTTATTTTGAAATTTGACCCGCATGTATTTGAGCTTTTGTGAGCAGTAAAATGTCTCAGGCAGGTGCGAGTCGTTGTACTCCAAACAAAAACAAAAATCAAACTTGGTGTGCTCACACACTGCTGTGGAATGATGGCCTGCAGGAAGTGTTTGATTGAGCTTCAGGAAGAGCTCAAAGATACCTCAAAAGGCAATTCATAAACCGACCTTGTCGCAATTCAAAGAAAAACAGTTGTGACATATAACTGAATGGAATTCATTTCAATAAATGGCCTATAAATAATAATGTGGCATTCATGAATGAAAAGCAAAATGAACAGTAAAAGGCAGGGTTTTTCAGTTAACTTCAATTAGTTTTTTAAATGTTTTAAAATCTCTTTGTGCACAATCACTGCCTTACTAAAAGACAGCAGAATCAATATGGCCTTGTGAAAAATGAAAAGGGAATAAGCTTGTTCTGGTGCAAAACAATTCAGTGGGCTGAACGCTGCATCAACCTGTTGTTTTAACCTCAACCAGTCAACAGGACACTGGGCCAAGTTTGAATTTAGAAAGAGTGTGCGTCCTCGGCGGTGAGGCTGTTTTGGAGCACATCTTCTTCTTTTCTCGCCTGATTTGCAATGCAGGTAAAAGATTGTTAGACCTAAAGAAGCTGATTGTTGAGAGCATGTCGCCTCCTTAATGTGATGTATTTCCTGCTAAAACAGGATGTTGGGCTGTCCAAGAGGCAGGGAGGGATCATTTAAAAGTAAAAGGACAAGAGGCATGTTTGTTTTAATCTGTACTGAGGTTGTGGGTCAATGTATGCTTAAAATACTGCAAATCATCATTAACATCGTCATATCTGAACATGTCAAACATTGAAATAACATGTTGACCAAAATAAAAGAATACACCAGTTTAGAAGATATTTTCTTTGTTCAAATGTCATGAACCAATCAATAATATCACAAGAAAAGTCAAATTAAAAATGTACTAATTGTCCCCATGTCCAGCAAAATATAAAATATAAAGAGAAATTATTGAGAGAGAGAGAAAAATCACAAATTAGTTATTACCTCGCAAACATGATAACGGGCATTTGAGAGTAAATGTATTTTGTGTTTATGAAAGCCCAACATACCCGTTTTTTTTGTTTAATACCAACATGTCTGATGAAATGTGCCTCTCTTTCCTTTCCCTTCTTTGCAGCGTTAACTGCTGCCGTGACGAGCGGAGAGCTCGATGTTGTTTTCTACTGGGTAAATACGCGGGAGCAGAGCTCCACTGTCAGGGAAATGTCTGTCTCGTCCACTCGAGGGGGAAATGAATGCACGTCTCCGTGCCGCCAAAAAAAAATGTCTCAAATGACTCCTTCCGACACATTAACGCCGCAGCGCCGCCGCGGTTGTTTCCGCTGGAGTCATATTTGGACCCACGCGCCCTCAATGCGGCGAGGGGACGGTTGACAACACTGCGAGAGGGTTTGCACGAGAGCGCACATATGCTCGGTAGCTGTACCGTGTCGCCATTTCCCCCCATCCCCAAGCTAAAATACAAAAGACTTGGTTGGGGGAGCACACACCCCTCTCCCTCTCTCAATCTTCTGCTAATAGGCACACAAGTAAACACAGTTTATATTTCAACACTCGTCACGAGATGCCACGGAATGGGTTTGCGTTCAGCATCTAAAAAAAGACAGAACTCACGCGGGTAAAAATGTCGCATTTTGGTGGGAAATGCAAGCGATTTCTGAGCGAGGTGGAAGTCAAGATTTAATGACATTTTTTGCCTTGTTACAGCAGATGGCTGCACAGAAAGACAAATGGCTCGCCGCGTTTGTTGATTGACGCGTGACCTATCCACACAGGTAGGAGCCTAGATTTTAAATCGCGTTGCTGACCACTGAGGTGTCCAATCGCCGGGGAGCGGGGGCGGGATATAGCCCCGTCAATCATGCAGGAACTATAACGGTTTGAATAGGGAGGGAGGGGGAGAATCCAATCCGGTTTGAGCTAGTTCTTCTTCCAATGGAACATTACCGTCGCGCTGCGCTTTATTAGACTGTACTGGTACAGCTTTATCCAGAATATACCACTGTATTTTTCTCCTGTATTCTGCAACATTTAGCGCTCTTTTCTTTAAAAAAAACAACAACAAAAAAAACACCCCACACAAACCAGCCATGCCTAAAAGAAGCAAAGTGAGTAGACCGACATCTTTCATGCATTCAGTAATACGGCGTTTATAACCCCAACTGCAATTTGTAAAACGGGCTCGCTACAGCTCGCGGTCAGAGTTGTTTAAATGTTGCTACAAATGTTGCTTTTTCGGTTCCGAGTGAATGTGTACAATGTTGCGTCTTGCAGACCGGAGTTTAGTTGGCGTGTAGGGTCTGTTTTGATGTTGTAAAGTGGCCGATTCTCGGCGCTGTCGCTCTCTCTCCCTCTCGTGCAGTGATTATCTTTGTGCCAAGTGGTATTTCTGTGTGCCGGGTTTTTTCTCTGTACTGCAGAAGGTTGAGATGCACGGTCACAATTGTGTATCAAATGAATTTACTTGCAGTGCAGGGCAAAGCGGGTTCGTTTTCTCTGTCGACGCGTTGCTTTTTCTGCAGAGAAAGTTGGCGGCATATTGATTGTTTCCTTTGGGGGTCGTCACGCTGGCTACTAAAGTTTCGAAAACGTATACTTGAATTAAGCGGCTGTTATTTGGTGGATGTCTGTCTTCAACGCAAATCTGGTGGTTGTCGTGTGGGCACCGAGGATTTTATTTTATTTTTTTTACGGCTTTTCTGTGCAACAAATTATATATTTTTCTCTAATAATATGCGAATGTCCCTTCCCCAAACATAACATGCATGTGTTTGTTTTTGTGTATGAATGGCCGCCTTTATTTTTCAACGGTGAAAAAAAAAAAAGAAGTAAGCATTTCTTGGAAGGCGTTCGTCGTGTCAGCTGAGTGTCTTTATGTGTGTTGTCGGCTCAGGCCAGTCGTAGGGTTATGCAATGGCGAGCCTCCGTCAGCAAAGCGCCCGCTCTTGTTGCTGGGGGTGCTAGTGGATTCTGCTACCAGATCGACAGAGTCGCCGCTGAGCGTCTCGGAGTGACTCTTTTTTTTCAAATTCGTGGCGGGAACTGCTCGCTACACCAGTCGGTTTCGCTGCGTTCACTGGCAATCCCGTTTATTACCAATGAATGGATGTGTTCGCGGGGAGGCGGAGCCCGCCCCCCTCTTCCTCCTCCTCCTCCTCCTCCACCGGAGTTTTACAGTACAGACAAATCTCTTGGAGGAGCCCGGGAGAGCACGACCACAGGTCGCCGTTTAAACTGCACCTCTGTATGTAGAGCAGGTCAAAACTGCACGTCTTGTTCTCTTATTGTAGTGTAGACAGACGCACTTCCACGTTGATGTCTTGCAAAGTGGTATTTCTAATCGTTATAGTGGATATAAACATGCTGATTAAGAAGTGAGTCTTGAGCTCTTCCAGGGTTACGAGCTCCATTGTTCCAAGATTTAGAACATATCTCAGCCAATCACAGCAGTTGGTGTAAGCTAAATCATGTATGAAGCTAGCTGCTCAGCCATAGGCTAATGCTCTGTCTGGAAACGCCCACTTTTGAGTTACATAACTTAATACTTAAAGCCCATGCATGACCCACTCCCCCCTCACCAACTCAACCCATCATCGGGACATAAAATACAAAACAATTCTATAACCTGACCTTTTTTTTGTTGTCTCTCACAGACAGCGGGAGAACCAGCGGTGAGTACTAATTTAACTTTGTTTTTTACATGTCTGATTTTTAAATTAAAATATCTATATATAACAGTTAGTCTGTGCAGCCACTAGAGGTCAGTAACACCCCATGAGTGAGCACAATTGGTTGATATGCAAAAAGTAATCACCATGTCTTGTTTACTCTCTCGACAGACCAGGAGGAAATCTCTCAGGTTGAGTGAAGTAAGTACAAACAAGCCCACATGGTCACAGACAATATGCACTACATGAACTGCATTCTTAATGCTTACAATTCTTCTTCTTTTTTGTCCATACAGAAACCTGCACCTACAAAGGCAGAGGCCAAACCGAAGCCAAAGGTGGGTCTTTGTTTGGATTCCCCCCGATTAGACTCAACTCATGACAGAGAGCCTAATAATAAGGTGAATATTTTTGTTTTGCAGAAGGTAATTGCTAAGCCTAAGAAAGCCAAGGAGGTGGAGAAGGCCAAGCCTGAGGAGAAAGCACCAGAGGCCCCTGCTGAGAACGGCGAAGCCAAAGCTGAGGAAGAGGTAAGGCTCGCAGCATCATGTCTAAACAGGAAAATCCAACTTTTCTCCGTGGTGAATTATTAAACTTAAACGCTTTTAAAAAATGTGTTTTACAGGCACCAGCTACAGAAGAAGCTGATGAAAAAGATGATGCGGCAGAATAACATCTCTCAAACCACATCTTTTACCAGTGCTCCCTGTACCTCTTTTCTTGTACAATTCAGGGGAATATTTTTATCAACTATTTTCTAAATACAGGTTTTTTAGTAGTTTGATTGTAGAGAACACTTTTTTTTAATGAAAGAAAAAAAAAGTCAATTTGGAGACGGGAATTTCGTCACATCCCACAATTTTGCATCGCCACAAAAGTTTGCGGTCATTGTTGTTACTGTCAGTGGATTTCATTTCAGTTTTAAATGTGAAGAGGGGAGGGTGCAGGACAGGTTATCGTGTCAACGCGCAAGCACGCCGTTCACAGGAGCTGGGGCAACAACCGGAGGAGCTTGTTCGCGTGGATTACATTCCATATGCTTTATAAGGGACTGTATGTAATCTGTGCCGGGGTGGGATGGACAAAGTCACAGGCAACTCATTGTTTTATTGTTTATAATGAAGAACAGTGTTATAGAATGTTTGTAAGCTTTGTTCCTCTATTTTAACTCTTGTACTCATGCAGTTTTCATAATGAATCTGATCAATAAAGCTAAAATCCCTAGTACTGGAGATCTCCTTATCAGAACTGTGCATCGCGTGTGTTGGTTGTGTCTCTGTTCTGTGATAGCATCGCAATAAATTTGTATAGCTGCTGTGAAAAAAAAAAGGTTTTCAATCTTTCTATATGCAGTGTTTAATGGTACATAGTAAGGATGGTAAAAATGGAATTTGTTTTCTTAGCCAGGATAATGAGGTGTGTAACCATAAATTTAAAAAAAAAAATTAAACCGTTGAGATTGGCGTCCTAAAGGCCAACAGACAAACTGTACATTTATTTGAGATGTCAAATGCAAACCAGCAGTAGCAATATTCATGTGGGTTTTAGATATCTGTATCAAGTACAAGTGTGCAGTTTCTTTTTATTTGTTTATAGATGTACCTGTGTAATGATTGTTATCAACAAACCAATAAAACTTGGTTGCTAGTTGTTGCGCTGTTTCATTCTGAGGGCTCGGTCGATGATAGAAGACACATTGCAGTAACTGAAGTATCTTGAAGCCAAAGCTGAAGAAGTTCAAAAGAGAAAATAGATCTTACTAATTTGGCTTTGTAAAAAAATACTATAATCTGACAAAAAGCGTGCTGGAGTCGCTTCAGGGTTCAAAGCGCTTGCTGTGAATTCACTACTTTAGTGTGCACATCATTTGGTAAAGGCATCTAAAGCATAACAAACTGCATATTGTAAGTGTACCATTTTCTACGTACACATAAAGCTGTATTAAATATTTGCATTTTGGCCATGGAGTCCCAGCCAGTGTGTCTTCAAGGTGAAGAGGAGGAGTCGAAGTTCACCAGAGGACAGAAATAGCAACACAGCAGCATCCTGGCGGCAGAAACACGTGTACTGTTTAACTCCTCCCTGGAAAAAGCCTTTAAAATGTCGCCTATCGAGACTCTCTCAGCACTGTCTTCACAAACCATCCCGATAAAACAAATACTTAGTTTCAGCACCAGGGACAGCTCCGGCAGGTTCGTCCCCTCTTGTCATTTCCTCTGCGGCATTTCGACTTCTCCCAGTCCCGTGAGGCATCACGTCACCGCCACAAACAGTATATTTACCCTCCGTGTGTTAGTAAACAAACCGATAACGTGCGCCATTACGTATCTCTGATGCAGTAGAGTTAAGACCTCCACTTCCGGCTCTGCTGCGATTGGTCGGCGGAGAAGGTCGCGAGGAGGATGCGTGGAAGATCTCCTTCTTCTTCCCGGTGGAGCTGTCGGGTGGGCTGTGTGTTTTCTCCCCGTCATCACACAGGACACAAACACGCATGACTTCGTTTTCGCTCAAGATTGTAAACAACGTGCTGCTGTTGCTGAACTGCCAACTGTCCAGTGCAGCTAATGAAAAAAGACACTAATAAATCTCTCCCTGATGGGGTGATACAAAGCACAGAAAACTGCAGCTGATGACGTGAGGGTTCAGCAGTGTCTTCTCACTTTGTTTTCCTCGCAGAGCGGCGAGAAACACCAAGACAAAACCCTTCGTACTAAAGAGAAGATATCAACATTGTTAGTGTCACTTCAATGTCAAGGACTTGATTTGATCTCACATTGGGAAGAGAGAGAGCCTGTCACAGCCAGAGGAACATGTTCCAAAGGTCCACACAGATATGAATGTTACACCCTCTGGGTAGAGGGCGAGAGAGAGAGAGAGAGAGAGAGAGAGAGAGAGAGACAGATCTCTCAAATACTTCTGTGTTCAACTAATAAATCCTCTAAACATCCAAATGCTACTCAAAAAGGATAATTCACCTCTGTCATGGTTTTCTTCATTTTGTTTTATTGTTAAAATAGTCTGAAGCAATCTATATCAAAATATGCTTATTCTACATAAACCATAAAACACTTTAAATTAAATGATGCAATACATCATTAAGTTCTTTGGTATTTCTGTCGTAGAGATTTGCAACGATGGTCTCGGAGCACGCCGACATCGTCCAATGTCACGTCTCTATTTGATCATGTGACGAGACGATAAGACGTACGGTAGCCGGTTCAGGCGCGTAATCTGTCGAGCTGAACAAACACACATGCCTTTGAAACAAAAGACGAGAGGAGAGAGCAGGAAGAAAAGAAGCAAAGCCGAGCGCCCGCGTGTTGGCTGAAGCAGGTCATACGTGTAACTACTGCCAGTCAAATAAAACAAAGTAAACTTCACATTTATTAGATGTCAATATGGTACAATCACCCGTAATTGGAGTTGTCAAAAGTCACAGATTTATTTTTGGAGATGAGAAACTTCTTGGTATACAATCTAGTGTTTCAGCAGTGATAACACACCTGTAATTATGAATCCAGTGTATAAAAATAACATGCTCTCCTATTACTTCATTTCGGTGAAATAATGAGCCGTTTAAGGTTTTGACCGTGACACTCGCTACGACAACGGTGCACATATCTCAACAAAGAATGGTCTAGAAGAAACGAGCCCACCAGTAATCATTCAATAGGTTACATTTAACTGACCTCAAGGCAAGATATGAGCAGCAGCACACGTTCACTTATCTCATCGGGATCAGCGCAAACATTCACACCTTCATGTCCATGTTCTTCTCAGTATACAGCCGTCGTCAATGCTACGTGTGTCCAGTTGAAAACTACCTCTCGGATCAAGTAAAAGCAATAAAGGCGCCGGTGTGCAGGACGTATTGGTAGAAATGTAACATCAAGATTGTGTTTTTATTAGTGTGCACCAACTAATAACCTGAAGGCCCCCGTAGTTCTCCGACATGCTCTGAAAGGAAGGAGTGAGCGACGGGTGTTCGGTTGGTTGCACTCTGCAACGTCACCACTAGATGCCACTAAAAACTACACACTGCTCCTTTAAAAGGTTAGCTCGTGATGAGCCGCTACCGTCTAGCATGTTTGTGTTGTTAAACAGGGAAGCACCGATCAGACTTTTTCAGTCCCGATACCAACGCTGATACCTTGGCTTTGGAGCGGGTCGGCCCACACAGAGTACCGATCCCTTCACAGTTTATTAATGAGCTGTGTGCCTCTCTGCGTGGAAGACTGGGATCTTATGTGCAAGGCAACAACATGATCGACTTAGACATTGCTTTGTAGGACAGAATGTTACAAATAACTACTGATTTACACATTTACTGAATTGTTATTTCACATATTTATGAATTTGAAGAATCATATAAGATACCAGATGGTCGTACAGGCGCAGATATCTAGCTATTTGAGTCAGTATCAGATCAATATCTGATATCGGTTTTATCTCTAGGTTATGTATGTGACGAAAGCACCCAGTTTTCCCGTGCGTTTGTTTGGCCTAATTGGCGTTGTAATAATGTGCGGTATTCTGTATAAAGAGCTGTCAACAGTGCGGGACCGCTGTCCGTCTGGTCACATGACAGGACGTCGACAAGCTCATATCAGGACGGTACATTAGTCCGTTTTCTCTGCGATCCGTCCCATCTTGGTGCGCATGTTGCGCACCAGGAAGAAGCCGACGGTGGCGACGGCCATGATCACCTCGGCGACCCAGAAGGCCATGTCCCAGCTGTGTTTCTTGGCGATGGTGCTGAAGGGAAGGCCCGCCATGAAAGCCCCAACTGCAACGAGAAGGGAAAGCTTGTTTTTGGTCACGTGATCGCGGGTGATACGGGGCGTCTCTGCTGGTCGGCCGGGAATTTACCATTCGCCATCAGAGCGACAACGGCGTGAGAGGTTCCACAAAAATTCGAAGGAGCACTTTCGCTGGCGATCACCCCGAACAAGGCGATCGGGCCGTAGGAAGAAAACCCAAACATCGCACCGAGGAACAGGATCCAGATCTGTGTGCGACAACGAGTAAAAACACAGTGCTCTCCAGCGCTTTGCTAAGATTCAGCACAGCACGTCTTGTCCGGGACATTTTTTTTGCGCGTACCTCTTTTTCTGATACACCAACGAGGACGGAGACCGGATGAAGGGCTTGGACCCAAAGAGGAGCCTCCTGTGCCAACACAAACAAGCTCCCGTGATACATTTACAGCTTTTTTTCCACACAGTAATAAAAGAACAAAAATGAAGTCGCAATTACCTTTGGCATCTCTGGTGTGATGGTGACCCTGAACAGGTACATGGACACACACATACCGGCCATCATGAGAAGGAGCAGGCTGTGGCGAGGGTTCCCGTGGGTGCCCAACCCTCGCTGGAGGAAGTTCAAAGAGAGGATGGTATTAACCCCCGCTCAGTAATCCCAGCCATGTTTGGCCGGATCAATCCCATGACCTCCGGTACTCACCCGAGCTACGGCTCGATCGGAGATGAACCCGGCAGCGAGGCTGCCCACGAATCCTCCCACCTCCAAGGCACTCATGTAGGTGCTCCCTGTGGGAAACAGAGCAGCGCCCCTCACCAGTCAGACGGAGGGGGAAAAAACATTGAGGCGGAATGGATCATTAAAAAAAAAGAAGGGAAAAACAAGCATACCCATGAGAACAGTCTGGCCTTTCTCCTGCATGAGGAACAGCTGTCCCCAGTCGGTGGCAGCCGTCTTCACCCCGAACACCACCAAGTAGCCCAGAGACAGCACCCACAGGAAAGGGGAGAGGAGGAACTCCCTCAGGGTGCTCTCACCGTTGCCTGGAGGAGAGGGGAAGGAGGGGATGTGAGGGTTACACAACTATTTTAATAACTGACTCCACACAGCATGCCGGTGATAGTCAACTCATGGCCTTCTGAAATAGAGTCCGGGGGGCCTGTTTATTAAATTGGGGAATTTTATTTGTACTTTGAATGTAACTCAGGCGGCAGAATGCATGAACAGGATGTTTTTATTTGCTTATACAACTTAAGGGCAACTGCAGCTTTTAAAATATCTGATTAATAAGGGCGTCCAGCCTTGTGCTGCCATGTTCATTTAGTTAGTTGAGTTATCGGTCAGTTGATTTGAATATAAATCATTTGGATATGAGACGAGTTATGTACTTTTTAAAGAAATGTTTTATTCATTGTCTCAGGAATGTCGGTTTAGTTTAAGCGGCCCCGAGGCAAAGCAAGACGAGTATCCCGGCAGCATGCTGATCACATGGTGTAAATCTGTATGATCTACAGTGTGTCCTGCAGTTATCTGGTGACGCTGGTATATAAAACTTATTCCGCACATCAGTCTTCTGCTGACAGATTGACGATTATAAGAATCTAGTCAAGGACTCACGGTCCTCAAACTAAAGTTTAATATTCCCCTCCCAAATTTCCACAATGACACGGATCACGGAGGGGTGGATGATGTGATTTATATCAGAGAGAGGTTGTTATTGATGAGGTAACTAAGTGCTCTGCCTGCATGTGGGAGCACATTATTGATCATAACCGTTATCATTGACCTCCTCTGCCTGATCTGCATCGTGACAGGGCCTCGGGGGTTACAGCTGGGACTGGAGTTGTAATCCATCACACTCGGCTGGATAAGCAGCGATCACGGTCGTCGGTTGGGAAACACTCCCAAATCCCGTCTACTCCTGCGTAAATTAAGTTGCAGATGAATTCTCAGTCAATCAACCGAACAATTGACAAACATTTCCAGCCATAATTAAAGCTACTGCCCTTTATGTTGTGTAGATTCTGGCGGTCCCTGTGGACAAAAGGACTCCCTTTAGAAAACCTCTCATTTGATGTCATTTTAATATTAACGTCAGTTTTACTTGTGAAGATTTTACAAAAGAAGTTGTATTTAACATCCTGCCGCGTGTGCTTTTAGTCATTGTGAGTGTATGTGAGTGCATGTGAGTGCATGTGAGTGCATGTGAGTGCGCCTCACTGGCTCATCGCTGCCCCTCTGCATTGCTCTCATACTGTGGTTACAGTTGATAAGGCGCCAACCCTCCGGTAAACAACGTAGTTTGCACTGTTAGCGCTGTTAGCCGGTGACTCACAGCGACTCCTTTTATGTTCAGTCGGCCCGCCCGCTTTGAGATAACTTCATTTCTTTGTCCTTCTTATGTTTGTTGCTGGATGGAAAGTCCTACTTTGTATATGTATAATTTCTGTCATATTCATTGAATGTGCTTTAACTTTGCTACGTTGTTCATTCTGTACACTCTTCTCCTCTGTTGCTCTCCCGAATTTTCTTTCTTTTCTACCTGTGAAAGTTTTTTTTATATATTTTTGGGGGAGTTCTTCCTGGTCCTGGGACAGGGATGTCGCACGTGTACAAATTGTAAAGCCTCCTGAGGCAAACACAACCACTGAAGCGTGCCATGTATCTGTGCATTAGGGGTGTCCTAATTAATCACATGTGTCCCTGTGAACTCTTACACACACACACACACACACACACACACACACACACACACACACACACACACACACACACACACACACACACACACACACACACACACACACACATTTAAAAGGCCCCTTGGAAGCTGTGGCAGTAACCAGACGTTTAACATACAGGCATTTGACTAATTGAAGATATCACACACATGGTTGTTGGGTCAGACCCCCTGTTGGGATGTTGGGAGCTAACAGGGCACCATGTGGCTCGACAGGCTTTGAGGTAAACATCTTCAAGCTACACAGGAAGTGGCCTCTGTACCCCCTATGAAGCCCTGCTGGGTCCCCTCTCCCGTCTTTGCTCACCTCCCTTAGTCCCCTTCTTGGCCGCGGCCTCGATGCTGGGCAGGCCCACGTCCCTCGGGTCGTTCTTTATGAACACCATGCAAACAATCGAGAAGGAGGCGCAGAAGATGCCCGACATGGTCAGGATGGTCCTCCAGTCGTAGTACTGCAGGAGCACCGTGGCCAGGATGGGACCCAGACTCCCGGCCAGGTTCATACTGCAGGACAGCACGGACCACCAAGTCCCAAACTGGGAGGGCTCAAACCACTGGTGGGAAAAGAGACGGAAGGAGAAAGCAAAGCAGAGGATGGTCAACTTAGTCCAAATCCCACAGTGAAGACAGAGGATACAGACTTATTTAAATGTTGTCCTTTCAATGTGCATGTTCACAACCATCATGTACTGTACACACTGTGGGCCGCTTACCATGTTCCTGAAGCAACACACAGGTCGTGGTCAAGAACATGCTGATTCACATCATCATTATCTCCGTCAGGAGAATCATGCAATCACTCTGGTGTATGAGTCTGTGAGTGAGTGTGCATCTCTGCGTCCGTCCACAACAAATCTCCCATTCTTCTGCAGCAAACTGCAACATATTTGGGGAGCCCCGTTGTGACCGGATGCTAAAACGTTCTCGAAGACCTTTTATTGCTCGTTGTGTCGCTCCTCGCGCACTACTCTTAACCAGCACATTGTGGGCTGTAATCATTCAATACTACACTGCAGCAGAGGTGATTGCAGACACAATGTTTGTAGTTTGTCTTCCAGAGGCTGAAATAGCACCCCCGAAAAGTATTTGCCCGACCTAATTGTCAACAAACGTTTTCATTTTCAACACTTCCTTTTGCCAAGATTTTCAGATTCTGCTTTTTTTTCTCATTTGACTGCTACTGGACAAATGGCATCAGAACCACATGGCCTAATGATGTCCCACAGCTGAAGGCAGCCAGGAGCATTCCCCGCGGAGGGACCAGTAACTTGAGAATCCACTGGGCAACAGCCCTCAGCCTGAATCAACACCAGCGTCCAGCCACACTGTGCCGATGTTAACTCGGCTCCGCAGAATGGGAGCAGCAGAAGCCGTGGCAAAACCGGGGAAGACGTGGATCCATCATAAGATCCTGATCGAGACGAGGGGAACACCTTTTGGTCAAAGTTGCTTTTCTCTCGGAAAGATCCGCTGAGGATTTTCTAAAAATACTTTCTCCTGTAATCTGATCCCCGTCGGCACGCTGACCGCATGCCAAAGCCTATTTATTCCTTCACCTTTCGAGCACCGCTACTTTTTAAAAGGCTGCGTCTCGGGAGCCTCGGCTCAGAGCAGCAGAATGAGTCGGGGTCTGCTCAAAGAGCGTGCTTTTGCCCCCCCCGCAATGCTGGCCATTCACCAGAGCTTTATGATCTGTCTCTCTCAGCACAGAGAGAGAACACGGGCATCATGTCTGGCAGCAGGTGGTTCCCACACTGCGGATTCGCACCCCTTCCACCAGCTGCTCGTCAGGTGTCGCCAGCGGGGCCTTCTTTTGCTCGTTTCGCTCAGTAATGGGGGGCCCTGTGTTGCATGAGGTGGCAGGTGGCGCGGTATTACCTTGCGCAGCACTTTCCCACACGGGGGCCAGCCGCAGCCTTGTCCCAGGCCGTTGATGAACCAGAGCAGGGAGAACATGGAGACGGTGGAGGACCAGGAGAAGGCCACGTTGATGCCGCCCACCAGGAAGAGGCCGATGGAGAAGAGCCAGCGGGCGCTGATCTGGTCCGACAGCACGCCGCTGATGAACTTACTGATGGCGTAGGCCAAGGTCTGGCTGCTGGTGATCAGCCCTGCAGAGACACAATGAAGGTTGCTGGTAAAAAAGCAATGTACAAAGAGAGAGACTGTTGCTTTGTAGACCACAAAAGGCAACCAAACATGGATGAGACTTAAGTTATTTCACTGCCAATGATACAATACCCGTAGGTTTTCATTAACAGACAGTAAACATAGGTGAGGATGACAATTCCAAAACATCAAGGAGTTAACGGCGCTGCAGTTTGACCGCAAGCGAAATGAACCAGATTTAGGTATTTATTGCACAACAACGGCCTCATCGCAGACCCAACGATTGCTTGCCGTCTCACCCAAGTCATCCTTGTCCAGTTCGATCTCCTCCATCACGGCGGGCATGACGAAGGAGAAGGTCTTCCTGTTGAAGAAGTACAGCGAGTAGCCGATGAACATGCAGAAGAAGATGGCCGCGCGGTAATAGCCGTAGCCTGTGGCCCCCATGGTTGCACTCGGTTCCGGAAAGCACAGACACACAACTTCGGAGTGGAAATAAAGACGAGAAGTATTCCCTTTGGGTCTTGTTTTGTGGATCCAACCGAGCTGAGAGTTTTGCGTCGTCGGGACTGTTTCTGGTGGTACAAATAAATTTGACAAGTACACGCTATAGACTACTTGTTTGCACTGGGACGGTGCAGACAAAACGCAGCATTGGCTTGCCGGAGGGAGACGGGGGCGCAGATTAAATCTTCTCCATGTGGACGAACACTCTTTGACAAGCTCTCGTCTTGCAGGCTGGAAGCTCCGTCTGTCTCATCTGCGAGGCTGCTGCTTGAGCGGGGAGATGGGGGGGGAGGGAACCTTACACCGGCCTGAAAATAAATAACAGCAAATTATTACCACGGATATTTGTGTAAAGTACAGATATATGGACAGTTTAGTTTGAATGAGCGGGTTCGAAGATCATTTAATTATCCTAAATTATAAAAGAAGACTTCATGAATAAACAGAACAAACTTTCTTTTCATAACAATCAGGGTTCTTACACATTTTGATAAATGGATTTCTATGACTTTTAACTTTTAACCGAAAAAGTGATACAATGTAGTATTTAAACTAACAATGAGGATTCCAAAGCACACAGTAAACCTTAAATGACACAAAAATAATGAGACAATAGTATTATTAAAAGAATAAACATTTATATAGATGCCTATATGCAAGCCTGCTTATATTCTGAGCGTCTTTCTTTTAAAAGCATATTAAGTATTGCAAACTCAGCATGAATGACATGAACACATGAATATAACAACTTGTCATGACTTTTCCAAAACTTTTGGGATTTTGTTTTTTTTTAAGAATGTTTACAGGTCTGGAAATAACCATTTTAAAATTACGTGACATTTCAGGTTTTCCATGACCGTATGAACCCTGAACAATGCGTCCCGCACACGCACGCGCACACACACTTTTTTTTAAAGGCCCCTTGGAAGCTGTGGCAGTAACCAGACGTTTAACATACAGGCATTTGACTAATTGAAGACACACACGCACACACACACGATTGTGATGCCGTGTGTCGGTTGACCCAGCCCCATTATCCGCCACAAGTTCAGAATAAAGAAAGGACTTGAGGGTTTGCAGCCTCTTATTTTGTAATACAAACAGAAGTACGTGGACCTTAATTGGCCAGTGAGTTGATTCTTTTACGTCATAAATCAGCAACATTCAGCTCCGGGTTCAATTTGAGACGATACACTGTATACTCTGTGACGGAGGCCCGGGCAGGACAATGTGCTGATAAACTCATTGAACAGGACCATGGCTGTGCCGCCGCCGCCGCCGGTACGCGCACACCGTCAGTGAGTTAACGTCACTCTGCGGTCCCGTTATGCGCGTGTCCTTCGGGGCTTTAACGCCAACCAAATGCCGACATGAAGCGAGACGTGTCGACACGCCGGTTCCCGTCTGACCCTGACACGGTGACTGCGTGAGGAGGGGAGCCCGTTAAAGCTGGTTACCTTTCATTCGCGTCCCTCTCTCGCTGCTCCCATCCATGCAACAACAACACACAAAAAAGAAAAGAAGGAAGGACGACGCGCGTTCATGAATTTGAAGCTCGAAAGCGCGTCACCGTGACCACGAACCAGCACGCACTGCTGTGGTTTCAAACGTTGCACCGCGGAATACCAACAGGAGTAGCCCAAACTGCGTGTAAAATATGCGACTTTAAATGTTTAATTCCTCACGGCGCCGCCAACGCGGACTGCTGCGTGTCCCAACAGCGTTTATAGATCAGTTAGACAAACACAACACACTTCGGCATCGTCTACTTTCTTGTATAAGTATGTAAATAGGCGACAACACAATGTAGATCTATTACAGAAGCTCTGCATTTAGCTCACACCGCTCACTACTGCCACCCTCTGGCGGTTTTGCTGGAGAAAACAAAGATTAATTTATGTTTTTTGTTAAACTCGTGAATAGTTTATTTTAAAAGTCAAAGCAGGGGAGAGTGCAACCAAGGTCGTCAGATTTACTTCTGCCAGCTGGAACAAAGCTGCATCAGGTCACCTTCAGAGCCCACAATCCAAAGCGCACAGCACTGCTGGAAGAAAAGGCAAACTTTGGTCTCCCGTGTGTTTGCAAGACCTCAAAAGTGGGATGTCCTCGAACGCAACATCTGGGGCCTGTCTGGCAAAAGAGGATTAATGAAGTTGGATGGGCAAACAGTGCTGAGAGGACAATTAAAGTTTCACCAGATATGGCACAAAATGTAACAACTACATTTTTGAAACGGTTCCCAGGAGCTCTGATCTCTGTGCAGCCCACGGTGGCAGCGACAGAAGAGTGCAGAGGAACTGTAAGAGTGACTGTTGTTAACCCTGCAACAGTCCATGAGCAGAGAAATCCTCTGGGAGGCCTTTACGCTAAAAGGCTGTTAATTGTGAGTGTGAGTCATGTGACGGCTAGCTTAGCTTAGCATTATTTTCCAATTTTCAGAAGTTTTGCTATAGGCTTAGACTGCTGGGGGACATCTTTGGATCTACTGAGCACCTTAATCCTCTTTTCTCTTTCCTTGTGGATGAATTCATGTCTATTTAATGCACATCATAAACTCTACTTTTTCCCGAGAGCCTTTGTGTTTCCTCGCCACATGTTTCCATGGATTGTGGCTGTCTGGAGCCAGTCCTGCCTCCTGCCACGTGGGGCCCTGCTGATGCTCTAGTTCCTTCTGCGGACATGGATCGTTTTCTGGATCATGGTCCATGCATACTACTCATTATAGGAATAACTTCTGTCATATTCATTCAATGGGCTGTAGCTCTGTTACGTTGGTCATTCTGGTCACATGACATCTATTCATCTGGAGAGAGAGGGATCCTCCTCTGTTGCTCTCTCGAAGGTTTCTTCCCTTTTTTCACTGCCTTGAAATGTTTTACAGTGTAGGTTAGTAGAGTACAAAGACATCAGGGATGCACACAGCATGGTGGAGGGTAAATATAGTGCACCAACAAGGAGTCGTTTCAGACACAGGCCAGGACCCTGAAACTGAAGCAGCTGAATGGAATCCACTTTCATTTTATTACTCACACCTGTGCTTTTCCTCCAGTGACCTTTTGAGACATGTCAAAAGGTCTGCTGGGAAGTTCGTTTGCTTGCACGTTGTGTTGCATTACTCTCCTAAGTGATAGCTGTCATACTAAGTGGCTTTTAAAGTATCCTTTTTCTTATTTGATGATAATGTAATTTGTGAATCGTGACTCTCACTGTGTCAAATGTGCATTTATCTGCGATAAAGTCCCACAAACTGGCCATAATTCCTGAAGAAGTTCTTTATGCCCAATACATGTAAGGTGGCTCCCCTAACCAATATGTAATTTATAGCTAATATATGATTCCTTATTGGCAGTCAGAAGAGCCCCACACAACCACAGTCCACCCTCAGACCTGTGTACATGGAGTTTAGTGGCCTAAAACAAAATACCCCATTTAATCTTTCCCAGACTGGTTCCTCGATAACTAAAACACCCGGTGCCGATGCATTACCAATGTAGGGAGTAGGATTGTGATCTTGTCTTTACATTAACTCTTTGGGTATTCTGTCCATAAATGCCTTGTTTCTTCTCCATCCAGCAGATGGCGCTAAAGGAACATGTGTTACTTGTGCTGGATGTTTGAGGCCGCGACAGAAGGACGTATTCATGTTTGCATATGTACATATGTAATACAACAGAACAGGTGAATAATCTGGAAGAAAGTAGATGCACATCCCAGGAGGCCGTGCAGTCGGCTTCACGCAGATCAAATGACTGAATCGTGTGTTTTGTCTGTCAAACTTGTGCTTGTTTGTTTCCCGGTGAGAGTTTTGTTTCTTGAGCATTTAAGTTAAAATCCAGCTCTGTATGTCCACCACTGAGAGCGTGAGGCTTGCTCAATAATTACATTCATACAATTAAGAGTCCTTCAATCTGTTGGCTGCTTTTCTATCTATGTTTTGACATATGTTCGGTCAAATGTTTGTTCCAGTGTTCACTGTGAATGTGATCTAGCTGACCAGACAGAGGAGACAGAAGCATTTTGTAGACACAAGGTGATTCCTTTCCACTCGTCTCTGCAGAGGGGGCGCATTGATCGTCAGTGAGTGACAGCTCGCTCTAACCACAGAGGGAGGGGTTCACTGCACCCCATCAAATAACACAGCGGTTGTCCTTTACACAATATACACAATTGATGTGCCGGTGAATCGGGAGGCAACAGCACTATTGCAATGACACAAGCTACATACATACATACCTCGGCCTGGTTTTAAATTATTCAAGACACTGCCCCGTGGCTGTATTGTGTAATGAATTAAAGATTTACTCCCAAATGACAGAGAACTGCCTGGATCTAAAGGAAGAAGCGTGAGAACATCAAAGCTAGAGCTCGGACAACGCCCAAGACAGGATGTTAGGACTGATGAAGAGCCCTCATGTAGTCACCTCGACTGCCTCGGTCATGGTGCTTTGAACATGCAACGAGTTTTTTTGGCCACGCTCCCAACTTGGGAAAACCAGACGACATCACAGGCGTCGCACTTTCCTCGAGAAAATGTGGCCTTCAGCTGTTGTGGCCGTGACTGGAGGAAAGGGAAGAGGTGGCACGACTTCCATGTGCTGATGGACGCTCCAAAAGTCTTTGATTTTTCTTCCAGAGAGAGAGAGAGAGAGAGAGAGAGAGAGAGAGAGAGAGAGAGAGAGAGAGAGAGAGAGAGATCTGTTCATCCACACAGTTATGTTACAATAACCACAAGCAAGGTTTGGTAGGTGTGTGTCTATGAGAAGATCCAGTCACCTTTGTGATTAGATAGTACAGAAAAACAACATGTAACAAGCTCCCACTGAAATGAATACATTGGGGAGGAGGAGGGGGGGGGGCTTAACACCTTCAAATACAACTTCATTCATTATCTTTATGTAGGCGCATATCTGTGTAAAGCCCCCCTCAACACTCAACATCACTGATACCTGGAATAACACACCAGCATGAGAGAAGTAATGAGTCTGGCATCATGGCACCTGTCCAGAGGAACCACATGGGGAGTTACTCGGTCAGGTGACTCCTATCAGAGTGAGAGGAACAGGCCACAGTGCAGGAATAAGCTCCACATCCTAATTAATGCATCAAACTCAGCCCCTGCTGCTGGGGACTTGGCGGGGCCATTACAAGTCCCCGTCCTTCTCTTTCTCCCCATCTCCTTCCTCTGGATCAGGATTGAACCCCCCTCCCCCTGAGGTTACACTTATTTCCCACAGATCTAATTTCATCCGTGTGCAGCACTGTGTCGGCGACGCTGTCGAGGAAATGTCACGCGTTCTCACCTCTTTTCTCTTATAATCAATTAATTTAAATCTTCGTCGTGTTTTGGAGGGAATCGGTGCAGACTTCACAAGGTAGACTTCAAATATACATCCGTATGGCGTGAGGGGGAAACACACTTGCTCTCCTCTTTGTAAATTGGATTACGAGGATGTATGTGGGTTATGTAAATGAATGGTTGAGGGCACTTTTTAATGCATCAAATGCAACATACAAAATAAAGAATCTGTGTTCCCGCAGTGTTCATGAAAAGTGAAGTGCTTTCCTCCGGCATCCAAGGCTGATGGACTCACTCTGCAATACTCACCTCCAAAAAAGGCAGCACCCACACCGGCACTTTACCACCCAAAGCTGCGGGGCAGAGGCCCGTGGGGCGTGAGGGAGCATGATCACAGGTGCCGAGGCAAAAAATAAATAAATAAAAATACACAAGTAAAGATGGAAATTTAATAAAAATGCAAATTCCTCTCAAGAGTTCGAAGAAGCAATTTGAGAATCAGCAGAGCAACGTGTGGATAATTGGATGGTATAAGCGAGCTGATGGGCTGTGTGGATTGTTTATTGAATGGAGGCAGCAGGACTTGGTTCCTGAGCTATTGAACCCCTGGTGTGCCCGTCCCGGTCATGGGACGGCATACCAACCGACGACGCGTCGTATCTGGAGAGGACCGTCGTGTTTCTCTCTCCACGCAAATTGCATTCCACGATAAACAGGAAGCACGATCAGGATTAGGCCATCATCGCTGCATAGTTTCACCATCATAAATTAGTCAACCGTTGTTAAATTATGCAGAAGAAATCCAAAGGCTTGGCCCAAGTATTATGTAAAATTGAACGGAATAAATGAATGAGTGGACCAGAGTGGGCGCGAGATGATAGCGCGGAATAATAATCGACACGTCCAGACACACTTTTTCACACGCTCACGAGGCATGAAGTCACAACCTTCTCTCATATCGTTCAGGCTGCACTCGGGAAGCTGTGAAATGTATCCGAGAGGAGGAACGTTTCCTCGACCCCAGATTAGAAATCGTAAAGTACATTGCCGTTGTCGTAGAGTTACCATGTGAAGTCAGAGCTTCTCAGCTGCTGCACCCCCCCCTCCCTCTGCAACGCCCTCCCCATCCACACCTGTCAGGCTCCCACCCTCCCATCATTCAAGCAAGCCCTCAAAACACACCCCTGCCAACTCACTTTCACCTGTTAAAAGCCCTGCACCCTCCGCTATGCCCCACGCTGCTGCTTCAGTTTGCTTTCCTTTCGTTCTTTGTTACCTAAAATGTTCTGTTTGTTTTGTTTTGTTTGCTTTGTCTTCCCATTTTTGTTCTGTTCCGTTTGTCATTGTCTCTTGTCTATAATGTAAAGTACTTTGTGTATCTAGAAAAGCGCTATATGAGTTGAAATTAGTATTGTTATTATCAAACAAGGGGGGGGTACTTTCAATGTCATGCCATGCGGTGCCTCCGTATGCTGTTGTACATACAAGGGAGCATGTTAGAAGTGCTGCTGAGGGAAAAGAAGAAAACATTTGAAAATGTGTATTTGAAGCCAGCATGGTGACTCTCTGAACTGTGAAGTCGACAGCAGCCAGGCCGGAGGCTCAAGTCGGTCATGTCCATTTGATGACAACAGAAGACATTTTTCATGGACAGCCGGTCTGGACCATTCTGAAAGAGACACATTTACCCCACGAGCAAGCATTTGGGTGACGGCAAGGAACAGCTCTCCTTTATCCACTAATAAAGGGCCTTTTCCCTAATGGAGCTTTTTATTTTATTCCATTACCCTCAGTCCTACAAGAAAAATGTGTTTTCACTTATTTGAATACTATAACAAAAAAAAATAATGTAATGAAACAGGTTGAATTAATCTCATTGAAGAAGATAATCTCACAATGTAAATTCCAATACTGAGGAGTCTTTTATGTATCAGGCTGTTTGGGGATAACAGTCTGTCCATATGGGGGCCATACGGACATTAACCCATTGACTGCATTGCATCCCAGCACAATAGCAAGAGCTCAAGGTGAAAGAACAGTTTAATATAACAGAAAGAACAATTTAATATACTCAATAAAAAATGAAGCATTTACCCGTTATTCACTTTACATGTCATCTTGGCAGTGTCTTCTGATCAATTTAAAAGACTAACAAGGAAAGAGGCACATTGTAAATGAAGGCAATCGTTCCACTTTCCTCTTCCCTATTTGTTAATGGCCGTGTGCAGAGGGAGCGCTGGGACAGCTGTTCACATGCCGCCTGGAAGTAGGAAGACCGAGTCATCATGAAACACAATGAGTGATTGTAACAGTGAATAAAGACCCATCCGGCTCGTTACTTAATGTCCTTGTCTTCCGTGTCGATCTTTGGTTCGCTTTCACACTGTGATCTGTCGGCTTTAGCCTCCATCTCTTGAACCTCTTTTCACCGCGGAATCAGTTTCACATGATCCTCCATAAGAAAGAGCGTCCTCGTCTTTCGGTACGAAGACATTTAAAGTGAATCACTCTGGTCTGAACTAATTTACAGCGCATAGATGATGCAGCATGCTGAGGAGCCTTTGCGTACATGCAGCTGAGAGGGCCAACTTTGGGTCTTTCTGATGTAACTTTTAGAAACACAGCAGTACACATTGCAAATTATACGACTGCCTTCATTTCTGTGAAATTGATATTTTTGGATCGATTGAAGATGTCGCCGTGGCTTCAGTGGGCTGCAGAGTCAACAGACGGGACGTTACGGAGTCTTCAAACCCCGTCGGTGAGAAGACGAGGACGAAACCAGCAACCAGCAACCGGCAACCGGCAACTCTCACCTTCCTGAAAGCAACACATTCACTCAACGTGACATCAGATGAACTGGGTTATGCAAAAATAAAAGAGCTTGTGTGTGTGTGTGTGTGTGTGTGTGTGTGTGTTAGGCAATCTGCAGGTGTTCACAGCAGTTAATGACTGAAAATGTCATTATTAGTGTTTCTTGCTTAACAAATAAATACTTATTCTCAACAAAAACACTCTTGCAATATGCCGTGCTCGTCGAGGTTGGAGAGAGCAGGCAGCAGACAAAAAAAACGAATAAACAATTTGATGATTGAAAAAAATAAACCACCACTAACAATCAGGAGGTTAAAGACTGCGTGATGACAGACAATCACAAAGGCGGGAAAAACACGACAAGAAGGCACATGAGGAGAAAGGTTCTAAATTTAAGAAGCTTCTTTCATGAGTGACTTTTGTTCTTTGAGAAATTTATGCGTTTAAATTTATGGAAAAACAATCCCAGTAATATTAAAAAGAATACAAGACGAGGATGCATTTGTTTCGCATGCGGCGTGAAAAAACACAGATTATGCATGAACGACCGCGGGGAAAGTGAAATGATATCAATCTGTAATTCTATATTATTTCCTGCTCACCTGTCAGTGGCAAAAAGCCTTTCGGTTGAAGCGTTCAATGAGGGACCCATTTTGTTGTCAAGAGCATTGTTGAAGTAAAATGCCGCCCCCTGTCCATTGGGTCTCCTTGCTGTGCACTGTGATGGACTCTTTGCATTAACAGGACCAATGTCAGGGGCATCTTGTCCTGTTCGTATACAGTCCTCGCCCTGCGGATCAATTCCGCTCCCATAAACAAACAGGAACTCATTCATTTCCCGATGCTGCGCTCTTTAAGTTGGAGCCATACCAACCATCTGTGTTCTCTTTAGAAATGCAAAATGGCATTCAAACAAGAGGTTTTGTACACGACTCTTTCTCTGAATAATGTACTGACATGTTGTGTAACCTATGTTGTTTTTGCCAGATCAGCTGCACAATACTTCAGGGTGTTAATGCCTTTCTTTGAGAAAGTGTATATGCACAGGGCTACAGTAGCAACATAGCGTCCAGTGAAGAGGACACGCCCCATATGAAGATATAAACGGCTCATTCAACAGCAGAAAAGACCTCACGGACATCTTACGGAGGCGAGGATCGGCGCGAGCGTAACAGCAAACTCCTTAATTATTAAGGATGGGTGAAATGCAGAGAATAATTTCCCCACTGTGGGATTAATAAAGGATTAGATTCTGCTTCCCTCGCCCCACCTGTAATACCTCTGTGCCCCACTAGAGGATCACACCTTACAGTTTGAGAACGACTGTTCTAAGGTAACAAAAACACAACGCTTATTATTTTCTGGTGATTATATCTAGAGAAAAATTCATAATATCATATTATATATTCTGCCAATAGATCCACCTGCTACATTCTGGCTCATGAAGTTATCCTATAATGAGCAATAAATGACAAAAAAATAGACCTCATTTTTGTACGTACATCTGTTTGTGTCAAGATGGTAACTGACTGGCTCCTTCAAATAATCAGTAAGTACAAGGACAAGTAAAAATACCTGGATGGCATGTGTGTTTGTGTGTGTGTGTGTGTGTGTGTGTGTGCACAAAGTTCACTTGCAAAGTGCACACATCCTATTTATGCAGTCACAAGTAGTAACAGGATAACATGGTGCTATATTAGTGAGCTCCCACCTTGTCCAACATCTTCGTAACGGCCATTAAGAAGCTTTCTGTGCAGCATTTGAAAGCATGATTTCTCTCACAGTCAGCACTCAGAGGAATCATCCTGACAGAATCGCTGCCATGTAGGAACGCGTCCCACACACCTGTCGACTAACTATTTTACATTGAAAGATGTGTTTTCATGTTTGCTCAGAGCCTGTCACTCTCCCAGTGTCCTCCAAACTATTTTCCAATAGTGTCAGTAGGATTTCTTTAAAACTTAATAGTTGTTATTCTATTGTTCATATATCTTCAAATTCTTTATTCTCTTGTTTTTTTTTGCTGTTATTCTGTTCTTTTCATCTTGAAAGAAACTCTGGCACAATAAATCCCTTCAGAATTAATACATTTTCATCTCATCTTATTTTATCTCGCATACCGTATACAGTATTTAAAATGATCTGTATCACCAGTACTACGTGTTTATGTTTGCTGAATTCATAACGAAAGCCACTAAAAGATGCTGCACTGATTGTTTGGAACAGAATATGTTCATCAATGTTGTAAGAGAACATACAAATATGTATAATCCAAGTCTCAGTCAGGACTTTTCCATTTTTTATTGTGGTCGTTTTTGCATTTGGACTGACGTGGTATGTAAAGCAGCTACTGTAAAAGTCGGGGTACAAGCCGCTCCTACCTTCGGTGGGTGTCCCCGCCGTAACGACCTGGCACTGCTGCTAGCTGCTCGCTAGTTATCTCCGCTAGCTCCCTGCTAGCTCCCTGCTAGCTCCCAGACAATCACCGAAGGTAGTGGGACCAGACCCGGCTCGACACCCGACTCAGGCAGCGGGTACGCGGGCAGCAGCAGCAGCAGCAGCGGGGAGCTAGCAGCAGCGCTAGCTTGCTACAGCGGGAACACCCACCGAAGGTAGGAGCGGCTTGTACCTTGAGTTTCACGGTATTATTGAAAGTTAAGTGGCGTAATAATGAGCATAAAGAGCGAGAAATGCTACACAGAGGGATGGAGGATGGTTCAAACAAATGCAGGACTTTCACCCAGGAGATCGTGCTTCCTGTCCTGTGTAAGCCAAAAGTAAATGATGAGTTTACACTTGTTCTGAACGTTATAGAAAGACCGAAGCAGGTGGCTGTTGTTTGTTAATATTGTTGTGGTTGTAATGTAGCGTTCTTACATTTGAACACAAATCACAATGATTTTTCTAACCATAACCAAGTAGTTGTTGTTTTGGGCCAAAACCTAAACACAGGTCATTGTCCAAATTTGCAAGAAGGATTCGAGGCTGATATGAAAGGTATCTCTAAAACCTACTTTTGGTTTACAAATTTACAAATTTGACGTATCCTGTGAGTTGCAGAAAAAAAATGGCGAAACCAATTCTGCCAACTTTGTTGTGGTATTTTGTCATTTTTAGTGCAAAGTTATAATTCTAGGGTTCTTCTATTTATCAAAAGAGACATAATGCACAATATGAGAGCCGCATGGAACGGCTGATTGTTGCAACACGAGAGCTCACAAAGACAAATACTGCTGGTTGAATCATGCTAATCGATGAGTCCGGGAGTGTTATTGAAATGACAATTACAGTGCACCCTGTGAGGCTCAGTGGCATTAACCGTTTCCATGAAAGCTGAATGAGAGGAAGCCAGAGATATTAAAAAACTCAAATTAGCGGATGATGAACATGTGTTCCAGCAGAAAGCTGCATGCAGTAGGAGGGAAATGTCAAGTCGATTTCGGAAGCCAGTCTTACCATCGACGGCGGAGCCATTTGCGAAACAGCAAGGGGCTGATGGTCCTGTCAAAAGTAACCTGCGTCTCGACGGCTGATTTCAAACCAGGCTCAAGCTGCTCTTTCGTGAATTGCTCCCACCTGAAGGCAAACATTAGGGTTGTGTAAGTCTGGAGTCCAGAACTCAAGAGGGAGAAAATACATCCTCCCACTGCATTTGACAGACTGCATCCTCACACATATGACATGAAGGCCGCACGACTGTGGCTCAGTGGTTAGCATGCCCGTCTTTCAATCAGAACACTCAGAAGACACTTAACCCTGAATTGCTCCCCGTTGCTGTTTCGACGGTGTATAAAGTAAATAATCTAAGTCGCTAGGCTAAAAGCGTCAGCTCAATGAAATGTAATAATGTAATGAAACAAGGGGAACAACTGCTTTTCCTCATTGAAGGGCCCTGCAGCTGCCACTTGTCCTTGCAACAAGTTGAAGGCCTCAACCAGGCCGAGCTGATACATGTGCTGTGTGCAGCGGACGGCTGAGCTGTTTGAGCGCAACGATCACAACTCCCTTTTCTTCTTGGTCTTCATAAATGTTCGCAGCGTCTCGTGATTCAGTGCGCTTTGCCACCGTTCACCCCGGCACACACGTGTGGTTCGCGCTGATTAACACCTCGGGAGTTCCAGCAATAAAACGAACAGTTATGCACGAGGGCCGATTTGTCTCCTGCGTCACGATTAAAGCCGAGATAAATTCAGCTTTTTTTCCTCCGTTTTGAGTGACTCTTTAAGAGCAGCGCCGCATCGGAGAAGGACAGCGGAGTAAATTAAAACGTCGTCAAAGAAAATATTGTCGTTCAGTTCCAGGGCTGCGTTCAGAGCTTATCATACAGGCGCTGCTGTTGGTTGAGCGGGCATGTCAGACACGACAGCGGTGTCAATTCAGGCAGTTGAGGAGCTGGCTGGAATGGCTGTGGGAGTCCTCAGGAGGCCTCGCTGAGTCGTAACGCTCAGTTAATTACTGCCATTATTTCCCCAGCCTCCTCCCGAGATAAAGGTCCTCTTGCACATACTCCCATTATTAAACACGAGGTTGTTTGTCTCCTTGCGTTGTGGGAGGACGTGGAAATAAAAGCTGAGGGCTCGATTTAATGTGGCGCTTCTTCATTTTGGGCATGTGCATAACTCAGGCTAGTTAAAGAGTGCGAGGGGCCGAGACGCTTCAGCGAGACGCTTCAGTGTGTCTGTGTGTTTTGGGTGTTGTCTGGTAATAAAGGGGGCCGGCCGGCTGGTGCAGCAGGTTTTTTTTTTTAAAGATGCCGTGCAAGCAGTTCTGAACCCCTGCTGTCAGGTGAATTGGGATTCTTTGCACCGAGTATTGCAAACAGATGAGGTGGAGACGGCTGACGCCACTTCCTCCTACTGCCCCCTCTGCTGCTGCATGCCTTTCCTTTATAGAGCGAGCGACTGGCAGATATACAGTGTGTATAGGCAGCGGTGGCCAGTTAACTCTTATATTTGATGCAGTTAAAAGGTTTATGATGTATTGATGTGAGAACGCAATTAAGTACAGTGGCATCTTTAAACATGCATGTTCATGGATACAGTTGTATTATTTCTTGACCTTATGTTGTTTTGGTGTCAAAGTGACAATGGGAACAATTTTTTGGGGAAATTGTTGTAACCAGCAGCTTTATCTGGTCAGTTAGTTATTGTTATTGCATGTCTCGCTTCAGGAGCTCAAGTCTCTTTGTGAGATCAACAGGTCCTTCACAGCGTTCTTCCACTGCGGTCCTCAGCATCCACAGGAACACCACCTGCCTCCAGAGCTTCGCAGACTTGCAGCAGCATCTTCAATTTTGTGGAAACTCTTTATCCGATTACTGAGGCTGAAATACAAATCCATAAAATTCAAAGACCTCACTCACGTTGTTGAAATCGTCTTAACATTTAGCCGTGACACTGAAACATCTCTCAGATGACGTGGAGTACACGTTGTCTTCCGCCGTCACGTCCCCTCGTGAGATTTTCGAAGGAGACTTCCTGTTGAGCGAGACTCTTTCCACAGACACGTCTAATGACTGAGCCTGTCAGTGGGAAAAACAAGCACTTCTAGTGGACGTAAGCGATGGGGCCAGCTTGCCGTCTGCAGCGCTCTCAATACTGGACCAATTTCAGAAATTGTTGTCCTTATTAGTCAGTTAGACACAGAAGAGGTCCAGGCTGAATACTAAATTGCTAATACCTTTTAAAAATCTCTAAGAGGGTGGCAATAGTACACAAGCACCTTATGCTTTTCCAGACTGTGACCTATATGTGCACTTAGAGTGAGTCATGCGACCTCCTGCTGCTGTGGTCTCTTCTACGGGCTCCATTTGTTTCGTTTGTTGCTTCTAATTTTTGCAACGAGCTATAACACACTTTATTCTCATGGTGGCTGCATTTGACCTGCAGTCTTTGAATCTATACTTTCAAGATTGACCCGAGCTGCTTTCATTCCCACCGGCTGAAGACTTATGGAGACCTGGAGAGTTATGAGTGAACCTAAAATGTTTCCTTAAGAATGAACAGGAACAAGCTTTAAAACTCAGCTCGTTAGGTTTGTTCATTAAAGAAAATGTACGGATGAATTTCACAAAACTTAGAAAGTCATAACTTGGAGTCTGTTTAGTTTCATATCAATGTGTATCAGTAACATAGCGGAAGGTAATGCATTCAACGTAATAACTCCTTGATTGTAAAACCATGAAATGGATCCCACTGATACTAAATGTATTTAGACAAAATTGAACGTTTCAATGCAAATACCTCACTGCGCACCAACTAGGAACCAACCAGAAGACGGCTCTGCCTTTGTGCAAACGATGCACCAATGTGCTGCTTGTATTCTGGACCAATACAGTGAAGTCACTCATTCTTGTAACAGTTTATGAACCGCCGGCAGATTGATTTCAGGGCTTTTTACAGGAATGTGCAGACAGCGAACTGTTTGCAGTCTGTGGACTGAAATTAAAAGACCTCAGCTGAGACCAGACTTTGTATCACAACCTATTAGTACTTAAATAAATCAGTTTTATTATAACTACCTATTAAAGACATCCTTATTGTCCGTCTGAAGATGTTGAACACAACAAGACAGTAACACATGCATCCATTTGCTGTTTCAGATGCTTAATCTTCATATAAAAAGTCTGCCCTGTCTTGTGTGCTCACTGTAATTCAATGCAGGGCCATCTATAGCACTATCAGCTGTTTTGCCACCTTTTATATGGATGTCCAATCAGTATTCATGGGAAATGTAGTCGATTAAAGCAGACGAATTCCTTGGTACATGCTGTAATGACCCTGAAAGCTGCGTTCACAGCTACATATCTGTTGATCTTCCTGCAGGTAGTTGTCTGAAGCGTCGCTCCCAGTGCATCCTGGTACATGTAGTCACTGCCGGCCCGACTCCGAAAACCCTCTCGGTCAACACAGCACACGCTGAGGAACTTATGGCTTACATTGACTACATTCACAAATTGCTCCTTGACCCCTGATTACATGTGAAGGTTGAATTTGGTTATTTTTGCACAGAACATTCTGTTTTACAGAAAGCTGAATCAAACACATGCTGACTGTTTTTAATGTCTAGTTTACTTTATTCATTCTCCGAGCCATGACGTTGTGTGTAATTGTGGGAAATGAAACTGTTTAACATCTCTCTTTGCCACAATCCCTGGATTTAAAAGGCATCCCGTGTAATCCTGCTATATGGACACAGCATTACTTTCTGTTTGCTCGGAGGCTTTGTTTGCTCATGGAAGAGATTATATTTCCTGATTCCAGCACAAAGCAAGAACCATTAAGGTATGTTTTATTAATGAGTGTGTAAAAGTTAAATCCACACAAAGTTCCTGTGTCCACAGAAAAAGGAGAGGAAATGTGTGTTTACAGTGAATTTCTATTACATTTGCAAACGCACACTAACTGACGTCGTATCAGTGTGTGAACACTGCAGTGTTTCGCTTTATGCAGATGAATTATTAAAAAGCTGATCCAGTATGTAGTTTGCTGGGTCACTTCTCTTGCAGGACAGTATAATCCATTTCAGAGTCACACCGCAATACCAGTCGCAGCTTTAATACCCAAACATCCATCATCCATCACATTTTTCAGGCATACAGAAATGCTGCTTCTGTTGATTTCCCAGCGCTTCTGCATTTTGCTGAAACAGCAAATAATCACAGTTGATAGGTTGATATAATTGTTCTGTTAAAGTGTGATCAACAACTGCAATGTTAAGAGGAAGATACCGAAGCAACACTGAAGGAGGCTGCGGAGCATCAACTATTTATGACCGCAGCGCAAAGCAGCGACAACACTTCTATTAAATGTTTTTTATATTTAAACCCTGTCCACTTGGCATCAATTATTGAACATGTTTCAGTGTATGATTTACATGAGGTATATTTGAACCAAAATGTAAGTTTATGTGAGATAACAGAAAAAGTTGAATAAACATTATGATATAAAAAGGTTGGATAAAGAAATGTATTGATAGGAAACACAGGTTTACTTAGTGTGGTAATCTTCAGTGTTCAGCTAGTGAGAGAATATTTGTGAATGCAATGTTAAAATAATTGCTTATATTGTAGTAAAGTGAAAAGGGGATAACTTCAAATAAAAGTTCAGTTAATATTATGCTATTTTTTAATTTAATAGCACCCAGAAATTACAGATGAGTGAGTAGAGAGAGTTGTGAGTTCAATGCATGTGCAAGATGTCACCAAACAGGAAAAAAAAGATGTTTTCATGGAAGAGTCTATCAACTAACCATACTTTGTATGAATATAAATACAAAAATTGATTAAATATCAACTTAAGTAACTCATAACTTGCACTGAAAAAAGTTACTTAGTCAAATATAGAGTGCTTAACGAGTACATGGTTTTAATTTGGAAATAAATATCAAACCGCGATTACTAATGGCATCGCTTCACTGGGGTCCAGCATGACAAACCCCAGCAGTCACTAAGTTGGACAGACATGGTACCCAGAGGATGAATCTTTCTGTCATTGGTGACCCCCTGCTGTTTGTGTCTCAACTACTATTGGATGGATCGATATGAAATGTAGTCCAGACATCCATGTTGCTTTCGTGATGACCTGAAACTGCTTTGGTGACCACTTCCTCAAATTCTTCCTGTTGTGCAATTAACAACTCAATGTAACAACATTACAAAACAATCTTGACGAGCGTAAATAAATAAATAATAACCCCCCTAAACTGACTTTGTTATGCAACATTATGTATGCGTGACAGCATTATGTACCAAGTGTAAAGTACTTTTGGTTTCAAGCAGGTTTCCTGGGGGATGTCCTGTGTTTGTTTGCTTGTAGTTTTTAAAGAATAAATGAAAAGTGTACTATGCAAATAAAAATGACAAGTACACGAGGAATGAAAAATGCAAAACAGCAATCCAATAAAATCTGTTTAATTTCTTTCTTCTTTGTCAATAAAATATTAATCGTCCCCCGGTGAGGACCCTAAAACCATGACACATCAACATGAACAAGACAGTTGTCTTACACCATTTGTTATTGAATAATGAAGCAAGGCCATTTGGTTTATTAATAATTCATACACAGATGTCAAATAACCTTGCTCAAACCATACAAGTTCACTTTTTATAGCTCTACTTTCAAGTAAAGCACCATTTCTCCTTCAGAGAAACATTTATAGTGCCAAGAAATGCCTTCAGACAAAGAGTCACTTAACATCCTGCTTGTTTGAATGTGGAAGATAAAGAACACAGAGGTGGAGCTTCATTTCCAACAAACCTTAACGTATGTGTTGCCTTGCCTCACTTAATAACCAAAAGGGCTAACTTAAGGCTCCCGAGGGATTCTGCCAATGCAAAAATTAGTCTTTTTGCTCATTCAGATGCAATCATCACTGATGCGTCAGCGCTCACTATCAGCTGCAGAAGCTGCAAACAAAGTGGTCCAAGACAGGAGACAAGAATTTAGAAAAATGGTGGAAACTGGAGCTATAGAATAAAACCCAATAATAGTCAAACCCAATGGAATATTAGTATTAAAATGTTTAACGCATTTAAACTGACATTAGGCTTTAGTTCTGTGTAATTGCATTGTTATTAATGTGTTTAATCAAGTTATTAAACAGTAAACTCGGGCTCAGACAGCATCAAACAAAGATAAACTACACAGAGAGGGAATTTGAGTGGTTAGAAACCATAGTTTATTTTACCCTCTAATATAAGCAGGTGTAACATAAAATTGACTGTGACATAAATAAAGAGTACAACAAATCATTCATTTGGGTAAAGTCATAGTTCTGGTCACCTGGTGAATGTGAATTAAATATTCACTATCCACTAACATATGCTTGTCTGTTTTGTCATTGTCCCTGACAACATTAATTGGGCAATGTGAGAATATTTCACAGCCAATGTCATGATTGTATCACAAAACAAAACAAACAAAGGAAAGGAAAGACTGGCGGCAAACAGGATTCACCTCAGAGTAGTGGGCTAATGTTACACAATAAAAATGTCATCTTGCTAAATTGTTGGGTGCCAGAATCAACATTGCATATATTTGAGATGATGAACTTGTGAGCTACAATATCGGCGAAGCTTTTAAGAGATAAAATGTTGAGTATGGTTGAGCTTAGCATTTGGCTAACCTCCTCACCCATCATGGCTGCTGCACCACAGCAGAAAACTAAACTATTAGACTGAGGAAGCAAAATGTTGCTAATAGACTAAAATATTAGAGAGATGAAGAGATGGACTTGTTTCCTGCAACCAGTGAAGCATTAAAGTGAAGTGGGATTAACAATCTAACTAGTGGACAACTGGCTACTTAGCTATTGTGCTAATTCAGCCAAGCTTTGATGCAACATGGTTACAGAAAATTGGTCAAATAAAGTGATCCCTTATCTGGTAATATCAATGTACTTTTCTTCGCTATGTCAAGAATGTGTGGACAAGACATTACGTTGTCAAATTTAACTCGTTTAGCTGCTGGCTAGTAAGGTAATGTCACACTGGTTCCAGAAATTAGCCCAAAAACAACTAGCCCTTGGGGCTACGGTCTCTGGGCCTCACTCCTCGACTACTTCGCTGGCAGGGAGCTCCGGACACGAGCTAACTAGCAAACTTTGGAGACACAAGCTCGCTAGTTAACTAGCCATCTTCTCCATAGCACCCGTGTGCTCTCCTCCCGACAAAGTAAGTTAGTTGCATAAGTTGCGTAGGGCTAATCTGGTCCTGTTGGTTAATGTCAAGTTTCTCAAGTAACACTCACGGAGAACCATTTCAGAAAAACAAGCCAACAACGTGTTCAGAGAATTATTCTTCCTCCTACTGGAGACACAATTCTGTGTGTGTGCATGAAGAGTAGCTTCAGTCAAAGTCACCTCTGAGTAAGAGAACCGCACCTACAACTTGCATGTGTTTGTTATTCCACGCTGTTCATTTCACAACACAAAGACTGCACAGAATCAACCACAGAATACCAATTGAGCTTGGGAAGTGATTTGTTTGCTGGTTTGGGAAAGCCTCGCTTCAAAGCTCTTTGTGAAGGATGAATTAACATACATTGTAGGCTGCCCATTGAGACACCCAGAGACAAAATACCCAGTCCATTCAGCTTGTCTGAGCCCTTTTTTTTCCCGCAACTTCCTTTGCCTTGTTCTCTATCTCAACCCCTTTTACCACCATTGCTACAGTTTGAGCAAGCTGCTGTCTGGTAACAGTGGCAGTGACGAGGTTGATGACGTTTTCCCACAAGGGACGTGCTTGGGGAAATGCAATAACTCCACTGTACTTAAAATAACCTACGAGCCAAACTAGGCATATTAGAAGCAATCACCTCACCGACAATATTACACCTGCCTGCCTGAATCATGGATCGCCTCGCTTTATTATATTTACAAACAAAATGTATCTCGCTCTCTGTTTCTTTTTCTCTTTAATATTTTTCATATTTTCGGATGCACCAGCTGCAGGAAGGAGACTACAGTGCAGCGCTCTGCCCTAAATATTGCCGTCGCCCCTCTGGAGACCAACTTCCAGGAGATCTGGAAGTCTGTCAAAATGCTTAAAGGGTCCCGAGGCGCTTTGACCTACTTGTTCCTCTTGCAAGGCAAACTGCGGAGACGTACAGAAACAGAAAATTGTTCAACTATAGAGCATCTCGTCATTACCGCCGTCACTCACTTCCCAAATCTGTGAAAAACTGAGTTCACTAAAAATCAAGGCAATGCATTAGAGCACAACAAGCTTCCCAATTCTGCCTTATTCATTTTTAAGAGTGAGATAAAAGATAGATGTTAATTTAGATTTAAACTAACACCGAGATAAATGGATCTGCACATTTTGGTCATAAGGCTTCGACGCTGTTCTTTATTTTAGCCAATTCAACAATTCCTGACATTTGGAAAAAAATCAACACTCATTAAAATGCATGAAATACTTGACAGATCAAAAATAAATGAGGCGCTTATTGATGTTTGAACTGCGACACGATTCATTCGAGGCACTGCGTTATGCAGCTCCATAACGGCTCCTTAACGAGGAAAAACACAATAATGACTCCACTTTTAATTTGATTCCTTCTTTTTCTCCACTAAAGCTTGCAACACTTCAAGGAAAATAAACAAAATGTCGAACATCCGGCCTAAATCGGCGTGATTGGGGACAAAAATGAAAAGGTCAAATGTTTTAACTTTGAAAGGCCGCAGATGCTGCACCCTCAGGACTCATTGTGATGAAGCTTGGAGGGATGACGTGTTACAGACTGCCTCGAGAAACATAATCACACATTTATTTACATAAAAACTCAGCCTGTATAATAAAGGAGATGAATATAAGCACCCTTAGATATTGATCCTTCCGGTGCATTAGCAAGATTGTGGAAATAAAGCAACTGAAGTGTGCTGCAGTACTTTTATAGAACTATATAGAACAATCAGTAAGGCTCTTAAAGCTGGGATAGGCAGTCTTCTGTAAAAACAAAACAAAAAGCTCTCCTCCCTCGTCTACCTGTCCAAGCTTCTCCCACCAGACGAGCACAAGCACATGCACACACTGCATCCGGTAAGATAAGATAAGATAATCCTTTATTCGTCCTGCAGCAGGGACATTTACAGGATTACGGCAGCATAGGGTACAGGGCAAACAAGAGACATAGTAAAACATGAAATAAAAGTAAAGAAACAAGATAAAAAAAGAAGTATTATACATAACCAAATAACAATAAAAACAGTAATGAAAAACACCAAAGAATCAACAATAACTTAAATGGTATATATACAGACATAATAACTATTATCACACCGTTTATTATCCAGGTTTTAAGTGTTTTTATGATCTAGTTTAAGTACAGTAACATATATTAAAATTAGTGCTAGTTGTTTATGATGTACGTCGTCCTTTATACAGTAGCTTGTATTAGTACTAGTGATTATTGTCATACATCATCCATACATCAACATGTATTAGTACTAGCCGGTCATTTCATACATCATCCCGATCATGATTGTGATCCCGATGAAATATATATATATATATATATCCTGTTTTCTCTCCAAACGTAAAGCCTGTAAAGCCCTTTGAGAGGACATCCTGTGATTCAAGGCTCTAGCAATATGAACATGAACTTGAATTAGCGGAGTCTTTGGCTATGCTAAGCAGAAGGCTAAACTATTAGCGACCCTTTCTCTCCATCTCTAAAACACCTTGCCGATATTGACACGTTTATTCGTAATAATTTAGTTCTTTATTTGGAGTTGCTTGGCAGCGAAGGCAGTTGTTGTCAATGTTGGAAGAGCAACTTTTCCTGCAGGATTTTCCCACAGTTGAAGCAGACTTTCAGCCTCCGATGGGAGCTGCATCTGCGTTTGTCAAACAGCCAATAGGAACGCCCCCTCGCGCTCTGAAATGAGCTGTGATTGGCCAAAGTCTCTCTTAACGGTCTAGATTTTCTAAAGCCTTGAGACAGAGCCAAGAGGGGGTGCAGGACTCTAGTTTTCTCTCAGACCTCGTGACTAACAATATACTGGAAGGTTATTATGACGTGTTACCGCGTGACGTTGAATAAAAAACTGCCTACAGCTGCTTTAAAGAGAGGGTATAAATATGCTTGCAGCCAGTAGTGTATATCTCAGCTCTGTCACGGTGCTGGCGAGGAAAGATATGATTGATGGCTTCAGAGGGCGTTATTTCACTTCATCACTTTCTTGGCTGAGGTGCACGTCTTACTTGACACAACACTGTTTTCATGACATTAATCACAGTGCATTACAGAGTCTATACCAACGCGCGCGCCACCGGGGCTTCTCAACTCTCTGAGGATTTTTTAGATTGTTGTTTTTCAATTACAGAGGCATCACATGATGCAGAGCCACAAACCATTATTTAGTAAAGGTTAGTCTCAAGTTTGGTGGATTACCCCCCAGTAGCTTAGCATTTTCTTCGAAATGTCACATCTTTCAAAAAAAAAGAGGAAAAGTAGCACTTAATGGCTCCTCGGGGCTCGAGGCTTCCCAGGTGATCTTTCAATGTCAAAAAAATGTAATTGCGTCCCACGCGTTTTGAAGGTGCTCGTTTTAATCAGTGGCTGTATGATTCTTTATCTCTTTTCAATATCTACACACACACACACACACAGACACACACACAGAAACACACACACACACACAAAGAGCACACATTTAATTTAACGATGCTGCTTTACCTTCTTATCCTCTTGTGCTCGTGCAGGCTGTCGACCCTTCTCTTTATACACAACAACATACCTGTTTGTTTCGGAGAGGATGGGTTTGTGTGTGTGTGTATGTGGAGAGGGGGGGGGGGGGGGGCTATGGTCCTGCGCCTCAAAAGCAGATAATCTGTCAGTCCCGTATAAATACACTCACATGTCACAGTTGTCTTTCACACCTGCAGTAATCAGACAATTACTAGCATTCATGCCAACAGCAATAAATAAATAAAAAATAACAGGAAGCATAATTTGGTGCAAATGGAGCGGGGGAAGGGAAGGGGAGAGGAACTGGGAGCTAAACGGGGGCATCAAAAAAGGTAAAGTAGAATAAAGGGGAGGAAGAGCGACGGGGAGGAGGGCAGAACAGAGGGAGGGAGGGATGGAGAGAGGGAGGGTTGAGTGCCAAATAAGCCGCCCTCTCTTCTCCCATCATCTCAGTCTGTGCAGCACCGGAGCGCATCCCCGACATGTGCACCTGTGCGCGCCGCTCATCCATCCAGGGACAGCAGCAGCATCCACGCGCGTGAATGGCAGCGGCGGCGACGAGACGCTTCACGGCCGCGAAGGAGCGCGTGACTTTTTGAGTCCGTCCCGATGTGATCGTATGAGCTCGGAGGCAGAGGAGGCGGCGGCGGAGGAGGAGAGGAAGAAGGCGACATGCGGGGCAGTGGATGCTGAGTCTACGGGTAAGGTCTGGACACCCCCGACCCCACCACCCCACCACCCCACCCTGCTTCTCTTCATCTGTCAGACCTTTTGAAACGTGCGTGGCACGGAGACAGGACACGCTGTTTCCGGAGGCTTTTCTCCTGCATTGCCGGGTCTAGAGTGATGTTGTCATGTCTATGTTGGACAAGAGATGAGTTAGTCAACCCCACCTGCCATCTATCTGGGTGAGTGACAGAGAACTTTCACGTGGGTGAAAAAAAAAAGTCATTTGAAGAAGACTGTGTAGATGCATTTAGGATCTGAGCCTCTTGGTTCGTTTTCAGTGTCACAGCAGAAAATATCATCCAACTAGTGAAATACTCACCACAGTAACATCATTTGTGTTTTGTAGCTATACAGCCAACTTCGTACTTTTTCTTGGATGTGTTGTTGTTGGCTCTGCTCAGCATCACTGAGATGTAAATTATTTTTAATTAGACTTTGGATGATCTTCAAAAGATGCTTTTGGCACATTGCTGCCAAACTGTCTGGAGTGAAGTGCACAAACAATGCCAACACCAAAACATGTTCATCCATTACATATTGCCAAATAAGTTGTTTATTTGATACAAAAGCTTGCATTGATTGAGAAACGAACATTACATGTTTAATAGCCTTTGTCTCAATATTTTCAAACAGCACAATCATTTTTAAAAATCTGCAATCGTCAATATCTGCGCAAAAGCTGAATCAACTTAATGAGACCTGCCATCACTGAGATATTAGAGATGTAGCTTAAGCCATGCAGCACAAACTGTAATTCAGTGTAATTGATTAATACTCACAAATGAGTTGCACACAAAATGACTCCCAGGCGTTCTACTGACATCGCAGCATCACAAAACGGGGCCAGAGAGACGCACTTTGCAGACATTGACTTTCGCATCCTTGATTGAGACATTAACAGCAGCGTTATTGTGCTGCTTTACAGAAACGGCTTCTTTGCCTCGCCAAGCTGACCGCAGTGTAAAGCACTTCTAAAAGATCAGCACAGAAGATTAACTCTTTACTTCTCTCTACCCCTGGAGCATGAGAGTTGTGAACAAAACAAATACGCCTGGACTGTACCAGAGTGACTACAAATTGATGTTTTTTCTTCTCAAAATGTGTCAATTGAAAGTGTGTTTCCCCCTTTCCAAAACTAAAAGCACTTCAGAAAGTGACAGAATTCCAGCAATTTTTTTTTTCCTTCCTTCCTTTTTCTACAACTCTTTCCTGTTTCCAGCATAAGAAGTGCAATTGTGCTGCATGCGGCTGCATATTCCACAACTGCACCAGCCGTGGATCATTGCCTTATTATCTTTATAGACATTGTGTATAGGAAGTCTATGGATTTTAAGAGATTGATTTGCTCCACTTTCTGGTCTGCTCGTTAACAAAAAGCTGACAAATAGTGCTTTTTGTAATGGTTTGATCAGGAATTAAGAGCTGCTGCTTGGCAATTCATCAGAGGGCATTTGAGCATTTGAAATCCTTCCCAACAATTTAGATTTTGCCTCGGTTCCTGTGTAATCTAGATCGAATGTGCCTCGGCAGAATTGAGAGTGCCTCAGAAGGCTATTCAAGAGAAAATCATCACGCTTTGAGCTCTGCAGGCGTGCTGTTTTTTTTCTACATACTCCGCTGTGTTCTTGATGTACATTAAAAAAAAAAAAAAGCCTTTGAGACAGATTGTTTGAGGTTGTTTTTGCCCACTTGAAAGCCGTTTCAGATCAGAGGCAAATTCTGTCTTCAAGAGGAGGGAATGCTGCATGAGCAGATCAATACTCAGAGCGGCTCCCGGCGAAACCAGCAGCATCATCGTACGGAGCGGGATGCTGACGCCTCTGAAGTTCCCACTGTAGTCAAACAGGAACAGTATCATTAACGCTAACCATGGGAGTTTGTGAATAAAGACGGATAGATTTAATCAGTATTTCAAGTATCTAGTCCATGATCACCTGGCTGTCGGTGCACAAAAGGAAGCGTTTTCTCATGTCAGGTGAAACAAAAACAAATGAGTAAATCAGGGATCATGAATGCACCGTACATCAGCATCATAGGGCGACTCCTATTTCTAATTACTGTGAAATTTGTGCTGCATCGTCCACCTGCATGGACACAAATGTGTCCAGGATCGCTGTGATTCAAGCCACACCACATGTCAAGGACAAGGAGATTCAGCATGTCCCACTGCAGATTCTTGATGATCTAATGATCTTCACACTCCACAGACATCAGCCCTCTGCACAAATGTGAGTGGCTGTTTTTGTGTCGACACCAAAACAGCACAAGCGAGGAGTTTATTTTGTAAAGACCTCGTCTACTCGGCTGGGCTGTGAGCCCCGACGGTATAACATTTTAAAATGGTTAAACACTGCCCCGAATGAAATGTATAAGGCATTGCTCGACTCAATTTGTGCGGAAGCAACAGATCGATCACTGAATACCTCCATCGGTTGTCCTATCAGTGGGCTGGAGCCTCAGATTGTTGAGGGAAGGACAGAGAACGAGCAGCAGTGTGCGCTTCTTCCAGTAAACGAGCCCTTTTCATGATGATAATATTAGTTCAAACTTAATGCACTACTTTTGAAGCCCCCCGGAACAAACAATTTCAACAACTAGGAAGTAAGTTAATGTGTGTGTTTTGTATGAGTGTGTGTTTGTAATCAGAGTGGGTGTATTGCAGTATAATATTGCGTATAATAGAAGCTGCTGTGCCTGTGTGTGTTTGAGTTAAGGCCGTGCATTCATTCTCATGATTACTGATTGTGCGTACTGATTGTATACGTGGCTGTGATTGTTCTGGATGTATTTTTACTTGCTGGTGTGAATACTTTCAATCAGTGAAATGGCATTGAATGCAGATTCACTCAAACTTATGGAGGACGGGGGACGCCAACCCGTTCACCGGCGGGAAATCTTGGGCCTTGTTTTTTTCTTTGTAAATCTCAGGATTCGTTTCGGGACCGAAAACACGTTTCATAAATATGATTTCATATCACGCTTGTGTCACGCTTGCAGAAACGCGCACTGCCACGCGGTTAACATTGAGAAAGGATTGGTTATGTTTAGGCAACAAAACTTGTTTAAGGTGAGACGAAAGATCATGGTTTGTTTTAAAGTAACAACACAACGCAACGACGTAACGCAACGACGTAACGCAACGACGTAACGCAACGACGTAACGCAACGACGTAACGCAACGACGTAACGCAACGACGTAACGCAACGACGTAATGCAACAACGCAACACAACAATGTCACGCAACAACGTGACGCAACAACGTGACGCAACAACGTGACGCAACAACGTGACGCAACAACGTGACGCAACAACGTGACGCAACAACGTGACGCAACAACGTGACGTAACAACGTGACGCAAACAATGTAATGCAACAACGTAACGCAACAACGTAACACAAACAACAACGTAACGCAACAACGTAACACCAACAACAATGTAACACAACAACGTAATGCAACAATGTAGCGCAACGCAACAATGTATCACAACAACGTAACGCAACAACGTAATGCAACAACGTAATGCAACAATGTAATGCAACAACGTAATGCAACAATGTAACGCAACAACGTAACGCATCAACGTAATGCAACAACGTAATGCAACAATGTAATGCAACAACGTAACGCAACAATGTAACGCAACAATGTAACGCATCAACGTAACGCAAACAACAATGTAACGCAACAACAACGCTCCTGTGTGAACTTCCACCTCCACACAGTATAAGAACAGCACTCACACACTCACACAGTGAAATCCTGTTTGTACATGTGCTTTCAATGCCAACATCTTCCTGGGGACCGGGCTGAGTACACACATGAATACAGACCTGTTGTTTTCACTTCAACACATGAACACAAACGTTTTGCCTCTCGTTTCACTTCCAGCTCTGCATTAAATGTGAGCTTCATGTTGCTCAGACCAGAAGGTTTTGTAGGTTATTGCGAGGTCTCTCTAAAATAAACCACACGCTACCTTGAAGACACATTTGTTCATTACCCACAAACCTATTTGTGATTATTGCCACATTTCTTTCAATTGGAGAGATTCTGGTGTCACTTCAAGGCAAAGGGAGATGCTGCTCTATTAACTGTGACAACTTGCACAGAATTGTTGTTTCTCGCTTTGATCCTGAGAATAATTGGATTAAGCTAATTACAAGCTCAGCAGAATAGTACACTGGTGCTCAGTAACGTGTATACACTGTGATTGTTGATGGAGCTGATTGTCATTTGCCTGTAGCTGCAGATTTGCATTCTATTGCAAGAATGCAGCAATTATGACATGGTAATATAGGCATCTTAGCATAATAATTACTTTGATTATGGTCATATTGAGTAAATTGATATTGTGATAAGCCTTGCATTTTGATGGATACTGATTGCCTCAAGGGAAACAAGAACATAATTATTCACTCCATCAACAAATGCAGTATGCAAAATAGTCAAAAACAACAACAAATAAAAGGGAACAGCTTGATCAAATTATTCTTAAGCGCTGAAGTACATGCAGTGATTAAATGATTGAGTGCCTATAACTAAGATATAGTGAAGGATTGGGTACATATCAACAGCCATAAAGAGTTTGAAATAGGTACTAAAATATTTGTTGACACAAAGTTAAAAACTTTAAAATTGAATTAGTCTCGGGTGCAGCAGCGTTTAAGAGGTGATGAAATATGATTCTCACCTCAGAGCACAATATCGGAATTTGAGAAACGACCAACAACTGTGATATCACTTTAACGATGAAAGTGGGTTTTATTTTTGTAAGATGGGACTTCTGATGCATGAAGAGAGTCGGGCAGTTCCGCGCAACACTGTTTTTACTCCTCATCTGCTTATCATAAATATCAACGAGCTGAATTTCATTTGGCCCCGTGATTTTACTGGCCGGCACAACAGCTTCCTCCAAGCGGACCGCAATCTAAAAGCACATTTTATTCAAATTACTGCAATAAATCACGAGAGGGTATTGTATTTCATTAAGACTGTATTTCAAGGCCGTCACATTATGCGAGGACTGGAGAATGTGATATGTAAAGGTGATGCACTGTCGCCAATAGTCTGCCGTTGTGTCTCTCTCCTCTTCTCGTCTGACTTGTAGTATGCATAACTGCACCTGCTTGTGTTGAAGCACATCCACACATTGCTGCTTTAATCAATTGTACTATCTATATTCAAACCTTTGTATTAATATTTAATATGATTTTGTGGCATCTTCATGTACAACGTTTGAGTAATTGAGCTTACGTAAGTAAAATAAGACCTTTAGTGTATTTGGCTTTATTGGTCCAAATATGTTTACTTGAAAGATTTAGACTGTTTAGTTTGTATTATTAATTAAAATGCCTGCAAGGAAACAGACCCTGCTGCTATTTTTCATCTTCATTGAGTTTGAGTTTTTGCTGTTCTGTTCTGTTTACTTTCACAGAACAGTGGCCGCCGAAGCTACAACAAGAAGCTACAACAATTTAAGGACCAGTGTGTAGGAGTTAGTGTTGAATGGCTAAACTGCCATTTATTATTTAGGTGAAAATGCTAAGCTATTGTAACAGTACTGCAAGTCGAGAAGAGTCATTAAGTCAAACTGACCCAGTAATGTCTGTTATAGCATTATTTCCTTAAAGTTTACTAACGTTAGCTACTGCTCATACCAGACCAAGCAACGTGCTAGCAGCATAACCCTTGTATTTATTGGTTTTACCAGTGGTGTGTTTTATATGACTTTAAAGGTGCATAACAACAGATTAGGAGCCATTTGTTTGCCTCTTAACATGGCTCGTAGCTAACAGTGCTAACGGTGCTAACGGTGCTAACTACGTCAAACGTGTCAACGGAGATAAAAGTGTTCATCTGCATACGCTCTCTGCTCAGGTAGACATTGCTCCACTATATCTTTTTATAGACAATACTTGTTTTCTGTTAATGTTCATTGCACGTTTACAAACTTTTAATTTGTAAAAAGCATTATTTATTGTCTGAAAAGTGCCATAGTCTTTCTTTTAGTTATTGTTTTGACCACTATTCCAAAAAAAATAAAAAATGTGACCAAGTTTTTGATCTTTGTTAAGTGATGTTTCTCAGGTGTATTTCATAATATATTCTATGAGAGTCGTTGCTGTTGTCGCTGTTTTTTTTTTTTTTACTCGAGCCTTGTATACACAAGACAATTCTCATAGCAAACTGTAAGTGGGAAGATTTCCCCGTGTGAGCTGTGAAAGTCCTCGCTGGCACAGTGCTATGCGGTACTCATTAACACTTTCACTGAAATGTCAGACTTCACACCGTTTATACTTGCAAACACTCACAGTAGAAGGCTGTAATTGCATACACCCACATACCAAATTATATAACCATCCAACTCACTAAACTTTTTCTCTAATAACTCCATTTCTGAAGAAGGCAATAATCAATTTCTCTGGTAGTAGTTGTAGCAGTTACTTTAAAAAAATAAGTGTAAATGAGGCCGACAGTCGTTCAGAAGGTATCTCAGTCAGATGATCGGTGGTTCAATCCGCGGCTCCTCTAGTCTATATTTTCTGGGGCCGCTGCTTCAGTTCAGTTAACGGCGGCTTGTGTAAGATTTCTAAACATCATAATGCTTGACATCCCTTTCCTCAGTGTTACATTGACAGCGCTGTCATCAATTCATCCGTGCTTCCTTTCTGTCCCCTCACGTCAACTACATCTTTCCTCATAGAAAACACTGTTACAATGTGTTACAAAACAGGGGCGTCTTCAAGTATACACTCCTCCCTCTCTTTGAGCATTTAATGTTTATCTAGACATGAAAAAATGGCCAACAGTAAGAGGAATATTCTGTTCCGCTGGAAAGATGAGAATATCAAACATCACTCACTGGGCTCACAGGACGCAGTATTGACCCTCAACACTGAGTATCCATCCACCACTTTGGTCCACACTGAGGTAGCTCAACAAAGATAGATTGCCATAACATTTTGTATAGACATCCATGGTCCCAAGAGGATGACAATTGGGTTGTTTACCATGAAATTTTGTATTTTATACAATTCATCCCCCTCAGAATGAATTGTATTCATTTTGGTGATTATCTGACTCCTTGTGTAATGCCACCATAAGGTCATCATTTAAATGTGTCCAATACTTTGTTTTATGACAAAAAGCCTGCAAAATGAACGTCTTTCTCATCAGCCTTTGTTGTGTTGTATGCTAATTAGCACCTGTTGGGTGACATTAGCCACCATAAGCTGACAAAGCTGTAGCAGCGAAAACCCCAAATGTATAAACTTAAGCAACGGTGTGTTTGTTGGCATTTGAATCAAACTTCTCAGTTGTTAGAAGACAAATGTGTTGGTTCTTTATTCAAAAAGTCACACGGTCTCTCTTTGAGTTTTACGGTTTGAAACTGAAGAATGCTTTTTGGGTATGCGTGGTTGATTGACACTGTGACGGGAATTTGGTTCATCTTTTGAAGGCTTATCTTTTGGGTGTGTTGAGGTTGCATGATTCTGTGAGAACAAAATAAGATCTAAACTTCTGAATGCGACCTCGAAAGCTAAAACTAATGAGGCACGCACAATCTGATTTGTCCCCTTGTTGCCCTTCCAACTCCAGAATAACATTGAAGCCAGGTTCCAAAACGCTCATTGTGCCATGTCGTGTCATATCCTGCAGGATGTGAGAAATGACACCAGCACAGGTAGATAAAGCTGTCGCAGTAAAAAGCCACTAATTGTCACCCAGAAGATTTTCAAAGGACCCACCGCACTGGAAAATACAGGAGTTATGCATCATGGTGTTTCCATCACATACACATCAATATTGCCAGCTTAAGCAGCTATTAATTGAGTTTGAATTTTAATGATTTGCATTTTAATAGCACACCTACACCTCTTTCTGTATGTGACACTGTTTGAAGTGCACCGCCGTCTCATTAATCGCCCATCTGTCAAAAACACTGCATGGCATTCCTCTGAGCCTCAGCACATAAACAGATGCAGACAGAATATTGATTAATGAAAGTGATTAAATAAGAGAAGAGTGAGAGCGCAAAAGAGACCCATCAGTAAATCCTTTTGAGTTCAGACTTCTGGTTTATCTCACTTAAAATGTGCTCTTATCAAGTATATGTGTTGGTGTATTTATTTATTCGTAGTGTCATGTGAGGACAAGGCGGCAAAACTACAAAGTTGTTGAGAAATTTGACGAAAGGCGTTGAATTTCTGCTGGATACAAAGACACCAGTCAGGGAAGAGGTGTTGAGCTGAGAGTTATTCTTCTAAAATTAATCTGTTTACGTGCATTTACTCTAATAGCGCCGCGGACCACAATGCAGCTCATACTCCTGGTCGTGAAAGGATGCTTTTGAGCTTACCGTCTTATTTGGCTCCTTGATAACATATGCATGAATAAGCAGCATATTTCCTGAGGAAGATTCAGTTGACTCAAGTAATAAAAACAACCCCACAGAGGTGATCAGATGCACACATATTTAAATAACCTTTTTAACGTGTAAGACATATTGATGATGACTGATTTGAATCACTGGCATAATGATAACACATCGTGGTGTTGGAATGGGGAAATTGAGGGTCGAGGCGGTTCACCGTCGGAGGAAGCGAGACTGGATAAGTAAACAGAGAAGGCAGAGGTTGAAATTTAAGTACAAATACTGATTCCATGTCTGGCAGTCTGTTCCCTCACACCTTTAGAAAGACACAGAATTTCAGTCCATTTGAGATATGAGGGCTGATATTTATAGAATATGTGATAATCCATCGTGTTGATGACACTGTTGGTTTTTAATAGACTGCAGACATACTGACCAGTCATGGACCTTTGTGGTTAAACAGAAAGCAACAGAACCTATAAAGGTTCTATCAGCGACTTCTTAAAAGGTTATTGATATCTTATTCAGAGAATTGATATGTTAAACTAGTTGCTCTATTAAGATACAGTGGAGTGATATCTACCCGAACAGAGAATCAAGTCACAATCAAGTTTTCTCAACATGTGCATGGTTGTGCAGGTGAGCATGCCCTACTTGCTAGCTAATTGCCGCAATCTGCACTGCGCTCGTATGGCGCTTACAGATGGTAAACCAATCCCGATTGTCATTGTGGAAGACACCCACCCTCCGGTTCCCCCCCAGAGAAACACTGTTAGCTCTATCAGCACTGTTAGCGCTTTCAGCACTGTTAGCTCTATCAGCACTGTTAGCGCTTTCAGCACTGTTAGCTCTATCAACACTGTTAGCCCTATCAGCACTGTTAGCTCTATCAACACTGTTAGCTCTATCAGCACTGTTAGCTCTATCAGCACTGTTAGCTCTATCAACACTGCTAGCCCTATCAGCACTGTTAGCTCTATCAACACTGTTAGCTCTATCAACACTGTTAGCTCTTTCAGCACTGTTAGCTCTATCAGCACTGTTAGCTCTATCAACACTGTTAGCTCTTTCAGCACTGTTAGCTCTATCAACACTGTTAGCCCTATCAGCACTGTTAGCTCTATCAGCACTGTTAGCTCTATCAGCACTGTTAGCTCTATCAACACTGTTAGCTCTATCAACACTGTTAGCTCTTTCAGCACTGTTAGCTCTATGAGCACTGTTAGCGTTGTGGCCACAAATTATTTGCGGAACCAGGCGGAAATTTGCTTTGTATGTAATTTACTTGCACGAAAAATGTGCTTTGCGTTTGGTGCGAACGTAGCTTATGAAAGGATTGCTTTTTCCTTTGTCTTCAGGGTCTTCGTGCTACAGTCCTTTTAAATTAACTGTACTAATATTGGCTTTTATTTCGATATAACTGCCAGCAATGATGGTTTTGCAGCTGTCTGACACTTCTTTAGTTCTAATCAACAAGCTGAAAATATCATCGCTGTCAGAATTCCAATATATTTCTGAATCATAATTACTGGTCGGACTCTGACATGAATGGTTTCCCCTCCGCGGCAGCTTTTATATGAACAACATGATGTGAACGTGTAATTTTTCTGCAGTGATAAATCATGTCTTGACATCTATTTGCTACCCTCATAACGCCTTCATGCTGGTGAACGAATGAACATTTCTCTTACTTTGATGCAGTAGGTGTGATTCATAGTCACTTATCTAAACCAGCCGGCTATAAGAAGCATCATTTACAGCCACTGCACTTTGTCACATGCCAGTATACGACCATCCTCTTTAATTACTGATATATGCTGTATTGCCTTTCACACAGCTGCCTCCTCTCCATCTGTAGAGTTATTTAGAGTACAGCCATATTTATTTATTTTTTACTCTACGCCATTATTAAAATTGTAAGCATAGGAGCCCATTCAGAATGCACTCCTTTCATATGCCTGTCAGGAAATGAAAGCAAAATGAGTAGACATCCCATACTGTCTGTCTAGTGAACCATGTGACTAAAGCTGTTTATGCCTTAGATAAACAACACCCACGTTATGCATGGCTCCCTCAATTTCTCCAATCCCGCTTCATCCCCAAGTAAGAGTTGCATTTGTGCGGCTGTGACATTTTTCATGTGATTTATTCTATTGTTCCAAGTCCTCCGGCCATGGCTGCCCCTCCGCCCCGTCCCCTTGCCACCAGCTTTGACAATCCCGGCCTTTGTTTTTCGCAATGAGAAGCAGCATTCTTCCAGAGGGATGACCTCCTCTGTCTCCACAGGGGCTGGCACTGAGGACGCGACCCTACCCGGGGATTGGATAGCACCCCACCGGATGCTGCGAACCAAATCTGCGAGTTGTCACCCCGACTCTGGTGCTCATGTGTGCACCAAACTCACTCTCCGTGCCCTGGAAGATAACGTGATGGATCCCTCAGTTCACCGCAGCTGACACATCAAGGCCCAGCACCATTATCGGCACCTTAAGCGGGAGCACAGCACAACAGGATTAGACTCTGTGACTAAAAGTGGCTAATCGCTCCTTTCTGTAAGTATACATTTCTTACACTTGTAACTCTTCTTTTTATGATTGGAATTACGTTGCATTGTAGTTAATTGAATTGACGAGTGAGAATAAGAATCAGAATCAGCTTTAATGGCTGATTAAAGTAATTTATATTGTTACTGTTAAACAACAGTGAAATTAAACACCTTTTCTTACAAAAGCACAACTAAAGACAAAAGTTGAGCAGCATCAGGAGGAGATAAGCTGAGACGAAAGGTACTGAAGTGAAAAATTATTTGAGAGAAACTCATCCCTAAAATCCCACCGCACCTGAACATTAGAATTCCAAACCAGCCGCGCACCGAGGCACCGGGCTCAACTTTTACATCTCCAACCAGTTGAAAGGGATAGCGCAAGCATCAGGACATCAAACACCAGGAACAGGAATACATCAGATTACCTGCAGCTGTCTATCGAATACAGACACATGCGCCAGTCACCGTTAGGATTTAAGGGAATAATAACAGGCTGGATACAAATGGCAGCAATCAGGACTAAATGAAAGGAAATCACATTACCATGAAAATGGGATCTCTTTTTTTTTTTGTAACCGTTTGTGACTGTAATGAGGGTTCACCCTGGATCCAGTATGCGGTGTCGATAAATTGGAGGTCGAACACAGTTTAAACAAGAAAAAATGCAAATGCATGGTTATTAGTGTTGTTGCTCAGCACCTTTGAAGACATCTACCTGGATCACGATGTCTCAAGTCCCGCCAGCGCTCTCCAGGCTTGTTACCCTTTAAATCGAGGCCGTCTCAGCCTTCAGTTCGTATCCGCCTCATAGGCCCCGGCCATTTGACCGTCTTTAGCACAGACAACATTAATATAGAGTTCCCCCGCTGGGGCAGGAATTATAAGACGTGTCGTTGAGATGTTTGATATCTAGAGAAACCTATTTATAGTTTTTGTGCGGCCGTGCCATACATTTTAAACACACAGCGAGAAGCTTTCGATCTTTTTAAGTGAGGCTGGCACCATGTTCCACTCGTCCTCCTTCAACTCCTGGCTCTTTGATCCAGTCGTGGTCCATCATTAGCGAGCATTGGGCTTGAAGCACTCGGTCTGTGATGTCGGCCGGAGTCTGGCAGGTCCATATGTGTACCTGCGCTGGTTATTTTTGGCAGTTTGGGCATTTATTATAAAGCCATTAAAAAAACAAGAGAACAGAATGACACCCTTTGTATTTCAGACAGCAACGTTGGAGAGCACAATCAAAGGGTTGTGCATACAAACACAAGTTGACTGTGCAAAGTAAATGTGAGCGAGTCTGTTTTGTGTAATGTAAAGGGGCAGTGATGTGGTCACATGCTCCAAACAAATAGAGGCCGCCATTTTATATCTACTGAATCTCTATATAGTCATCATGAAATATGAAAGATAAAAAAGCTAACAATGTACTAACAGCAGGCAAAGAATGCGCAAAAATCCACCAAACTGCTCAAATTCAGAGAGCCTATCGAAATAACACGGCTTTTACGGTTTAATGGATTTTTTATTGGATTAAATCCAAAGTGACAGCTACGAGATAAGGTCTGGAGATAAGGAGATTGGGGGCAGCTCCAGGAGTTTCAGCTTCAGTTCAGTGCGAGTCGTTATTCCACCCCCTAGACTCAGAGGTTGTCGGTTGGTGTTTTGACAGGCAACACTTGAATTGGCTTCATGGCTCAGTGCTTGCACAAAGTTAAATTGCCATGTTCACCGCTGAGTGCCCACAGCGTACAAACCTGCTTTATTTTGCAGATGCATTAAAACAAATTCAATGATGAGATGCATACGATCGTGAAAATCCGTTTTTTTTACACACACACACACACACACACACACCAGCTTCTGTGAAATTTCTCAGGCCTTCAGTTCATAGGCCTTTGTCAGCTACAAGTTCACAAAATCACATCTTTGTCCGAAACATTGGCCACGAAAAATAAAAATACAGATGTTCAGTTAATCATTACATTACGTATACTTTTTTTTATCCAAAGCGACAGCAATATGGATACGAACCAAAAGTTAGAATAATTATCTGTGCTATTAAGTGCTGAACTGCTACAAGTGCTGCAGTTAGAAACAAGAAGATAAATAGTTTTAGTTGTCATTTTGGACTACAGTGCAGTCTTAACTGATGAGTTTTCAGGCTGCAATGGAAGATGTTTACAGACATTTTTTTGCGGTAGTACTGTGCAGAGGAAATCAGTTTTTTGTTGTTGTACTGTGCAGAGGATATCAGTTTTTGGTGTACTACTGTGCAGAGGAAATCTGTTTTTTGTTGTTGTACTGTGCAGAGGAAATCAGTTTTTTAATACATAATAACAAATTAACTATGTGCAGGTTGTGTGGGTAGAAATCCCCAAATGTTGGATGTGGACACTGGGTGGCTGATGCCGTCTTTATGTAAAGATGAAGGTGAATCAAAGACGATACACAGTGTTATCATCATACCAGTTTCTACAATATTGTTATCTAATCTAAACTTTTGTTCCACTTATGAAGCTGTGTCACACTAGCGTCTGAATGAAGTCATGTCATTGCTGTGACATCGGATATCCAGACAGCTGCTGCTGTTTTGTTCTGTTTGCTTGTCTGTTGGCTCAGAAACTACTGAGCACATTGATATCGCTTCTTAACAGGTGACATTTTTTTGGAAAGAAGGCACTGATTAGTTTCTGATGCTGAAAGAACTTTACATGTTGGCTCATAACTCCTGAAGTGGAAACGTGTTTTCCCTGGGTTCCTTGATTCACTAACACTAAATATATCTCCATTGATATCCACGTATAGGTGAGAGAGCTGAGCATAAATCCACATAAAACTTGTGGTGTGTATGCGGAGTGGAAAAATGGGAAATTTGTTTTATTAGCGGACAACATGAATATTGTTTTTGTTCTGGGGAGAATTGACAGCAGCGTTTGAAGGTGATCACAATTGTGGGTGGATTACTGAATGAGCTGTTGTGCACAGGCCAAGGGACCCCAAATGTCTGAGGGGCCCTTGGCCTCAAGATTCAGCGACGACACAAATACACAAAAAGACTGCAAAGTAACAAAACAATAATCCACAATGGATATGAGTAGATTTAAACCGTGGCTTTGGCTTTTTGAAAAAAAAAAGGATTGTGAGATAAACACTGACGTACAAGTTAAGATAAACAATGTTAATATAGAGTATATATCCAGTATTATGGGAATAAACTTCCTTGGTGTGATATTCAGACATCAAATCTGCTCGAATATGTGCAAGCAAAGATAGAAAGGAGCGTTGCAGTTCTGGGACAAAAGAGGCACATTCTTGATCATAAAGCGCATCTGAATTACTGAGTGGAGGAGCGAGGGGGGGGCGGGGGGGGACACGTACAGAAGCACATTGTGCCCATTATGCTGATTACAAAAAATAGCCATGAGGATAGTGAACAATAAAGGATAACCCTAACACAGTAACACAGTGTTCTTAAAGTCAGATGCTTTCAGGTTCATGTGTCTGGAAGGATTTAAGACTTCCTGGCCAGCAGCAACAAATGTTCTCCAGTTTGTACCACATGAAAGAGTATGTGTATTTCAATTTGAGGGGTGAATTTATGGAATGGTTCAGATGAAGAAAATACAAATAAAAGCATATACATACATATATATATATATATATATATATATATATATATATATATATATATATATATATATATATATATTCATTTAGAAAAATGTATAAAAGAGAAGTACAGCAGTACCAGCAGGTGGTCTTGTCTCTCTCAGGGCTGTCACGCTCCCTGTTGTCCTTGCTATTGTTCTCTGCTTTTCTTATATTGAAATGATTATTTTTGAGTACATGTGATGAACATTCAGTCCATTATTAGGTGTAGAAAAGGACAGAACCTTCAAAGTGTTACTCCCTCCTCCTTTTCAAACATAAAATGTATTTAGTTCCTAGAATTTATTGTAGGAGTTCACTCTTTATTTTATTGCTTATTCTTGTTTTGTTTTCTTATTTTTTGTAATTGTTCAAAATGTATCTATCTAAACTGAATCTAAACATTCAACATTAATAGATTTTTTATAATATGAATCCAATTTTCACCAAATTGGCCCCACTATATATTTGTATAGGGAACCAAATCTAGGTAACCAGTGCACACATCGACTAAATTGAATGTAAATTTGCTTGTAGCTCATCCATGTACTGTACTTTTACTAACATAGGATGTAAGTGTTCCCCCAAAAAATCCACGATGTTTATTAAGATGCAGAAAAGAAGAAAAAAATCAAAATGTTCAACAAAATACTGATTTCTACACATTTAGATTGTTGTTTGATCCGAATCCGTGTATAATGTAGACGAGAGCACATCCTCCCAAACTGTTGCGGTTGCTCTCAGCCATGACATAATTAACCTTAAAATGGGCGTGCAAAATGATGGGGAGGTGGAGAGCGAGTCATCTCTTTTCAACATGATGCGAGAAGATAATTAGCTTCGTCTGAAGCAATAACACGCTGCTCATACATGACCCTGTTAAACCCATCCCGATGGGTTAATTAGCGGGCACAACCTTTGATCTCAGACTGGGGTTGATCCCTTTTTTAATCGAGGATTAGTTACGTCTAAAGCTTTGTGATTAACTGGCGGAGGATCCGTCTCATGAAGAGACTCCTGCGGAGAAGGAAAACAAAGGCGCACAGAGTGACTGGAGCCGGCATTGTTGCGAGCGCATATGTCTGTGTGTGCTTCAAGTTCTGTCATATCGTCTTTTCATTTTCTGTTCATTACTCCAGATGCACCAAACGTTCATAAATATCCAAATCTGCTCTCCCCCAGGTGTGCTGAATGATGAATCCCTCGGCGTGTGGCCGATTGCTCATTATTAGCATATGAGTCACGCCCCCTGATAACTATATAAGACAGGTGGTGTGCCGTGTGCAAATACTTAATTACAAATGGAGAGACGCCACCAAATAACAAAAAAAGGCTTTACAAAGACAAAGAACTTCAGCAGCAGTGAAATCCAGGTTCTGTTCAAAGAAATCGTGATGATTGTGTCAGTTCTGGCGTCATACAGCAGTATATAAGTCATAAAGCAGCAGTGTATAAGTCATAAAGCAGTATATAAGTCATATTGCAGTATATAAGTCATAAAGCAGTATATAAGTCATACGGCAGTATTTAAGTCATAAGTCATACTGCAGTATGTAAGTCATACAGCAGTATGACTTATATACTGCAGTATGTAAATCATACTGCAGTATATAAGTCATACAGCAGTATATAAGTCATACAGCAGTATATAAGTCATACAGCAGTATATAAGTCATACAGCAGTATATAAGTCATATTGCAGTATATAAGTCATACAGCATTATATAAGTCATATTGCAGTATATAAGTCATACAGCATTATATAAGTCATATTGCAGTATATAAGTCATACAGCATTATATAAGCCGTATAAAAACCTTGGATGAGGTTTTTATAGTCTGGAATCAGTGAACCAATAGTATTTTTTATAATCCAATAGTTATATATAGTCTAAAACATACAATAATCTAAACTACATCGTATAATATTGATGTTTTTGTTTTCCTCAAATTTAAAACTGGACCTTGCAGACTGTGAAAAGAAGATGTTTTTCTTATCTTGCTAAGAGTGCTCTCGTAATATGTAAAATGAAAAGAAGAGCAATAATAACAAAACAGTATTGAATCCCAGAAATCAGTAAGCACAAACTAAATTTGTTCTCATGTGGCGTGTTGCATGATGTCCACAAATGTCTACACTTTGCATTTATTTGCATTTATTTGTCCAACCTTCAGCCACACAAAAGCCTGTAAGACCCAAAGAAATATCATCTGAACCTTTGTTAGACTGCTGGCTGTAAACGGCCTGAAACACACTCCAACACACGCGTGACCTTTGGTAATGAATCATACCAAAAGCACAGATAAACAGCTGAATATTAAACATTTACCCTGCAAATTCTGTCTGGACGTGGCCGATCACGTCTCATCCTTGTGTACATTGTACCCTCGGGCCGGTCACATGACCACAAGAACAAATTCAACAGAGACAGAAACTTCTCCAGAGACCTCGACGTTGCTTTTCCCCCGAGATAAATGACAAGCAGATTCTCATCCTACGCGTCTTTTCTCTCTGTAGGGATCGTCGGCTGAACTGGACCTCCGAGAACTGGACCCACCCTCCCACCCGCTCATCATACGTAGCCTCAGTCCTTGAACTGACCATGTGCGTTGACTATAAACTGAGGTATGATAACAGCTTTTATATCCAGAGAGGGAGCATCCCGTAGTAAAGCTGCGCCTGAACCATCAGCTGAAAGGTGTGGTTCAGCGTCTCGCTAAAGAACTCGTGGACATGTGAACAAGAGGAGCCGAGGATGGAGTTTACATCAACTGGGAAACAGGCATGTCTGTAATCTAAAGCTCAGATAAAGGCCTGGCTATCTATTTCTATTTGTGAATTTGCAGTTTAATCTTTTGACATAAAATACGTAATTATTCCATTTTTGAACCGAACAACAGTTTTTTGACTGAAACTCCTTCCTAACAGGCCAAGACTTTGTTTTATTGTGATTTTTGTTGCAGATTCAGATTCTTTAAGTCCTAATCTTTCCAAAAAGGTGTCTTATTGACCGCTCCAGGAGGCATTTTTGGGGAATCTGGCTCATATCATGCTGGATGTTCATAGTTACCATCAAAATATCATTTAAAAGTGATATCTTTTGCAGATATACATTTTTTTCCCAAGACTTTGCTGAACAATTACATACAACAAAAACAAGTATTGTAATTAATTTGGGGTTCAAACGACAACTCAAACACAGAGGAAAACACTCAAACACAGAGAAAAGGAAGTCTGGAGCCAAAATTGGTTCGGTTCCACAGTTTTCAACGGGTTCAAGAACATATAGGCCTTAGTTGTATCAAGCTTTAACAGAACCTACAGAATAGTGAATCCACAACCTGTGTCCACCAATTTACAGACAGGAAAGGGCCACACTGAAGACCTCTTCAAATTACGAGCGCAAACGTTCTCTGGAATACACCAGTAGGCTTTCAAATGAGACACACACACACACACAAAAAGAAAGCTCTGAGCATTTTCTGACCTATTTTCTGTCGTGCGGCAGCTCCAGCAGGCTGAGACTGCTTTCTAACACAATGCCTCCTTCCTTGTAGTTTGCGCCCTGCAGCCGCAGTGTGTAGAGACTCAATAGACAACCACCATATATGGACTTCAAAATGCAATTCAGATACAGCGATGGGCCACTAGATTGGGGAACTCAGTCAACCAGTTCATCCCTCATTCACGGGCTAAAGACAGGATGCTAAATATAACTCTAAAAGCAGCGAATGACTGAATGGATTCGGAAGAAAGAGACTTTTCACATCATTTCTACAACCATACACGTCTGTCTGACTGACTGACGGCACAAAAAAACCCTTTTAAAAACATTATGTATTATATTATACAGCATTCTGAAAGAATTACACATCCAATGGTATTAACTGAGTTAAAAAAAATCCCCAAAATAATAATAAAATGTACAAAACTATAACAGCAATTGGATATGATATGAAATCAGAGGTATAACTATAACATTTGATTTCCAAAAGACGCTTGTTTCGCTAGCTCGTTGGTCATTTCACAGCTCACGGTTGTGCACCGCATCATGTGTCGTGTGCCTCGCAGGTAGAGGCATGACTCAGGTCTGACGCTGGAGATGCCGAAGAGACGAGACATCGTCGCCATTGTGTTGATCGTGTTGCCATGGACACTGCTCATTACCGTTTGGCACCAGAGCGCCATCACTCCTCTGCTCGCTGCACGAAAGGGTAAGGAAGGGTAAGGAAGGTGCGACCAATGTGTGTAGCCTTGTCTGTGAAGACCCGCCCCCTTTGTTACACCTCTGATTGGCACTGACCCCGAAAAACAATAATGTGTGTGAGCCGTGGTGGGCCACTTCCACCCTGATGCAATCACTGCCCAATTTTAAAATGAGAGCAATATTGATAGAAAAATGCTGCAGTGTCGGTTTACACCTGTCCCGGCCCTGGAAGGCCCAACGTAGACCCGACGTGGCGGTAAGACGCCTGATCCTCCTGACCCCGTATCTTCGATGGAGTTCAAATTTGGGTGCAACTTAACGATGTGTTGGTGCACCCAAATAAAGAAGTTAGGTGCACTGGGGCCAAGAAATCTGTTGGTCTGGAGCCCAGATTTTAAAAAAAAAAGTCACATTTCGGTAAAATGTCGATGAGTGTAATACAGAAGATTACTTATATGATAAGTGTTTAGCATCAAATTATCTACGGATTAAAGGGAATCCACACTATCTCGTGTAGGAAACACATCTGAATATGTCTTCAGTGGTTGTCAGCACACAGAGGCTCACCGTTATCCTTTCCCCTCCTGGCCAGATGACAGACGGGATGGTCGCTCCAATTCCCGGAATACTTTTGCCCTCAAGGAGTCCTGCTCCCTGCAGAACAGGGACATCGTGGAGGTGGTGCGCACTGAGTACGTGTACAGCCGGCCCCCGCCGTGGTCCGACGTCCTGCCCACCATCCACGTCATCACTCCCACCTACAGCCGGCCGGTGCAGAAGGCAGAGCTGACCCGTCTGACCAACACCTTGCTGCACGTGCCCAACCTGCACTGGCTCCTGGTGGAGGACTCCCAGAGGAGGACCTCGCTGGTCGGCCGTCTCCTCCAGGAGACGGGACTCAACTACACCCACCTGAACGTGGAGACGCCCAGGAACTATAAGGTACGCGGGGACACTCGGGACCCGCGGATACCTCGGGGGACCATACAGAGGAACCTGGCCCTGCGGTGGCTCCGGGAGACCTTCGGCGTAAACAGAAGCCAGTCTGGGATTGTCTACTTCGCGGACGATGACAACACGTACAGCCTGGAGCTGTTTGAGGAGGTAAGGATGTATGTTTCCAAACATGATGCAGACAGAGCATCGTTTCTCTCTCCACCTCATCCTTTCACCGACGTCTTACTCTGCATTTCAAGATTCAGGGAATTAAAAAAAAAAAGCATCAAATGAGTGATCCCTGTCTCTGTTTTCAACTAACAGATGCGTTCCACCAAAAAGGTGTCGGTGTGGCCCGTAGCCTTTGTGGGTGGCCTACGCTATGAATCCCCGAAAGTAAACACCTTGGGCAAGGTGTACGGCTGGAAGACTGTGTTCGACCCACACCGGCCCTTCGCCATCGACATGGCTGGGTTCGCTGTGAACCTGCGCCTCATTCTGTCCAAACCTCAGGCTTATTTCAAGTTACGGGGAGTGAAGGGAGGCTACCAGGAGAGCAGTTTGTTAAGGGAGCTGGTCACTCTCAGCGATTTGGAGCCTAAGGCTGCTAACTGCACTAAGGTAGGAAGACAGGGCTCTCTGCATGTTGTGCAACCATTGTGAATTGGCAATAAACCAAGCCGCTTGTGTAAATGCTGCTCGTGTAAGAGAACGTGTCTTGAGATCCCTCGCTGTCATAACAGCTTGTTCTTAAAGTCAATAAACTGTCAGCTTACAGCCAACTCTGATACGCTTACAGCCCTGTTAAAATATGCTACATTCTGCCTCTAGACATTGTGTAGCAAGCATGACGTAGTGTATTACAACTGCACAGCACTGCGGGCCAAAATGTAAGTTTGAATGTTTTATCATACTGGCTGTATTTCTGCCTGTCTCCATCTATTTCTTTTTTACCCGCAGGTATTAGTATGGCACACACGGACAGAGAAGCCTGTGCTCGTAAATGAGGGCAAGAAGGGATTTACAGACTCTAATGTGGAGATATGACATACTTCATCTGACACAGGTAATGGCAGAGATTTAGAAATGCAAATTGCTGCATTTCCACACTGATTATTCTGGGGGATGTGCCAAAGGAGAGCTTCCTCTCTCATATGTGCACGATGAGATATGGACCTTTACTTGAAATAGCTGTCTGACCTTTACAGAACATTTTTTTAGAGGATTGTATCCTGCAGATTTGGCTATGATTGGTTATCAAATGCAATGTTAGCCACACTCGCGCCGTGGCTCTAAAGGTAGCAATGTTGCTCTCTGAGTCAGTGCACTACTTTGACCCAAACTAATAATGGATGGATTTCTGTGAATGCGTACAGACTTTTACTGTCCCGAGGATGAATCCTACTGACTTTGGTGACCCCCTGACCTTTAATATAGCACCACCATGAGGTTAATATTTTATTTTTTGTCTACTGGACTGATTTATTATTTTGTACAAGCGTTCATGGTCCCCAGAAAATAGATCCTAATGACTTTGGTGATCGCCTGAGTTTTCCTCTAGCGACATCATCGGATTGAAATTTGAATTTCAATACTTTGGTTTGTGGCCAATTACCTGCTAGACAGCATTAGCCTCAACTGCATATTGTATGTTGTGCTATATAGCAAACATTGCATGCTAACATGCTAATTTACCAAGATAGTGAACATGGTGAACAAACCTGCTTAGCATCAAGACGTTAGCATTGCAGCTGTGAGCTTGTTAGTGTGCTGTAGTTAGCATTTAGCTCACACGTGGCTGTACACTCGGTTGTCTTGTTCATAAAAAGTACTAACGTCTCTTGTTTGCATGTCCGTTCCGTTAGGAGCGCGTCTCCATTGGGTTCTACGTGGATTCAAACCAACCTCAGCGCTCCTTCCAGTAATATCCAGGGGTCCAAAATATCATCACATCACAGTCCAGCTGCTGTACTTCATCAATGGAGGCACACCTGTCCGACCCCGGGAGGCAGCACAAGCCGGGTGCTTGGACGGACCACCGAGCATCGAAGCACAACTGCACATGGAACGTGCTGCTCAGAGCACTGGTTGATGCGAGTCACCGGTAGGAGTTGCCAAACGGAGCTTGCCCACTGGGGTCTCCTCGGAGAGCCGAAACAAAGGATGTTACGTGATTTTAACTGCAGGAAGCGATGGCACGGCAAGCAATAAAGAGCCCTCTGAGCGCAGACAACACCAGCCAACCATCCAATCAGCATTAAATAGGGCCCTTTTGTTCTCAGGCGATCTGGCTGTCGGGCACAGGCCTGCATGGAGGAACAGAAGGGGCCCTTGTCTTAAGTGAGTCAGCACTGACTGACAGACTGCACTGAGGGGATCTGAGCCCCCCACATACACTTGTACTGTACAACACTGAGCTATTTAGCACCATGAACCCAGCACTAATTAGGAGTCCTGTTACTCCCCAACACACATTCACACATGCTCAGCTGTCACACTGCACACAGTGAGCACACGGACACACATGCACTGAAAAGCACGGAACAATGATTTATTACAGTATAACAGCGACGTCCTCTCTGACAGCCATTTACTCCAAGCTCTTGTTTATTCCTGACATGCTGTAACACTACTGAGGTTTACTCATATTTAAAAAGAAGATTCAGTATCCCTAGTGGCCTGTTCACCTCACAGTCATCTGCATATAAGCTAATTAAGATCCCACTAAGTGAACTGATGGTTTCTCAGTTGAATTATTTATTGTTTCGGTGTAACTGGTACCATTCACTTGTTAGTCGTGAGCTATGCATGTGTGAATCAATGGGATACGAAGGCATTACTCTAAAAATTGGATGTGCATCCTTTCAAATAGCTGTATTACACAATCTAATTATCCCCTCGATGGATGGCTGGCTTGCAAGTGATGATTTCATACCCCATTGACTTGCAGTGGCACTGCTTACAAATGCTAATGTTCTCAGACTCTGTGGCTGTGAGGAGTTTGGTGAGTTGCCGATGTTTCAGGCATCCAAAACTTTCACTCAAAGATCGGGTCTGATGTTGTTACAATGCTGCTTGTGTTTCATTTGAAAGCTGTTCACGTCACTCCTGCCTCAGCTCAGATTGTCCCATAAACCATTTTTTTGTTTTTTTGCACAGAAGAATTCATTAACTGCACTCTGCAGTATATTCACACAAGCAATACAAATCTAACAGAAATATCAAATGTATTACCCTTTAAGTGGAAATCCTTGGGTAAGAGAATATACTTGGTAATTTTGCTCTATGTGTAAAGAGTCACTGTATCTGAAGCTATAAACTGCTCCCATACAAACATGCCTCTCTCTGTTTTTAATATTTGTCTGTATAGATGCAGATTTTAAGGTCCCATATCAGACAAGGGCCATGATATGAATTATATTGATATCTCTGAGTTTGAAAGTTTGACCTTATGAAAGAAGCACTTTGTTAAAAGACACATTTTTACACAAAAAAAAACAATGCCCGTACAGGCAGGGATGACAATCATTGGATGTCTGCTGCCATGCCAAGATCAGGCGTGTCCTCAAAGTAGACCTTGTAGTCACCCTCCAGCTCTTCAAACACAATGACCTTATTCATTTCAACAGAAAGACAAAGAAAAAGAGAGTTAGCGCTTTGACACTTGACTTTTGCTGCGTTTTCACACACCGTAATGTAAAAATGTGTCTTTCAAGTTCATCAAAATGCCAAAATTGAGTTAAGATGATACCACTCTCATGTCTGTACGCTAACAATGAAGCTAAAGCCAGCAGCCAGTCAGGTTAGCTTAGCTTACCTTGGCATAAAGACTGTGTACAGGGGGGAAATAGCTAGTCAACCTGGCTCAGGTTCAAATAATCTTTCACCAGCACCTCCAAAGATATCTTAATAACATGTCATATATCTTTCTTTAATCTATACAAAAACCTCAACAAAACAATAACCACTTGTTGCATTTTTTTTTTGACTGATTATTTAAAAGGCGGAGGCAGTGAGTACGGATAAGACAAACTACTCCTAACGATTTAATTAATAAGCTTTAGTGGCAATTTGAGGAACTTTGCATACAAAAGCCAGGCTGGCTGTTTGCCTGTTTCTCGTCTTCATGCTAAGCTAAACTAATTGGGTCATACAATAGCAGAGTGTATTTCCAAAAAGGTTCGATTCAAGTACTGGGTTGTGCACAGCTGTACCTGGTTGATCCCACTGTTGAGAAAGGGACCGGGGAGGTAGAGAGCCTGCTGGGGCCCAATGGACCAGTAGCGGCCGAGATTCAGCCCATTGATGAACACAACGCCTTTCTCCCACGCCTGTCAATGTATACATGAAGTAATTTGCACGAAAATGTCCATAGCACAAAAACTCTACATTTAATTTCACTTACAGGCAGCTTCACAAACGTGTCACTCGGATACCCGTAAGCAAACAGCCTTCCCATGAAGAATCCAGGGAAGCTGGGAGTGTTGGGAAGAGATCTCCAAGGTGCCTGATAAAGACTGAAACAGGGCAACCACTTCAAACACACTATTACAACATAATTAAAGTGATATGCAATGCTTTAGATTCAATAAAGCGTACAAACCTATCAATAAAGCTGGGTTTCATATCCAGGCTGTACATTGTAAAATCCCGCAAAGGGGTATTATTTAATAAAATGTCTCCCACAAGGCCTGCAAGAACACAAATCAAAATTGGCTTGTACGCTACCCACTGAGTGCTTGAGTGATTTAACAGCAGGCACAGCGATGCACTTCATATTCTGTCGATCACCTTTATGTTGTTTGTCAAGGTCTCTTCCCTGGTGAACTCGTCCACAGTTTTCCACCAATAAACTCAAGGTACGCCGTCCCTGTAGGGATTGATTGCTTTTATGTATTTTGTGAGACTCAAGAGCCGACACTTCAGCATCCATCACACCTCATAACTGTGAAAGACGTTTATTGGACATTGACCAACTTGATGCCATACCTTACCGTCAGGAACCGCCAGCTCCAGGTTTTGACGCTTGAAAAGGCCAATGTAGCGTCTGTCCACAAACACCTAGGAGGACAAATAGCGCTGTCAAATAGATAATATTATCCTACATAACACATAAACTCTGCTTCACTTGAAGGAAATATCTCAAAGGTGGCTTTAGGTTTGCCAGCTATGACCACATTAATCACCCAAACACAACTGCTATGTGCTGTATGTCCTGAAATGTGTACTGTGGCATACCAACAACACTGATAACCCTGTTTGATATTGAAGGAATGGTTCAACATTTTTGTAAATACACCTACTGCTTTGAGAATGAGAAGATTCTCACCACTTTCATATCTATCCGACAGTTGGAACTAAGGGAAAACAACGAGTCTGACTCTGTCCGATGGGAACAGAACCAGCCCACCAGCACTCCCATTATATTTTATATCTTTGTAAAGTCCTCGCGGATTTCCAACGCTAACTTCAGGAAGTAATCTCCTGTAAAATCACCGACTTGTCACTCTTTCCCTTGGTGAGCTCTTTCCCTGCTTGCAGTTTAAAAAAAATAATATTTTGTGTACATACTGTGTCTCGTCTAAATTACGGTAAAATAGAATATTTTCGAAAATGTCCTTTGGGATCAGTTTCAGCAACTACAAAGATAGCAAAGATGATGATGTAGGGAATTATTTCACAGAGGGCCATCACATCTTGACTGCAAAAAGTCCCAGGGTGTCAAATACCGACGCTTTGTCGCGGCTACCAGCGACTGATACCAACGCACAACGCACCCGCAGGTGTCTTTATTAGACACACTGGGCTCTCAAGTAACTACTTTATAAAAACCCATCTGCTCAGAAAAATGTATCTGGGAATGCGATGACGTGACATAAAGACGGAAAAAACCTGCACACAGTGTGTGGGAGGAGTCAACCCGATACTGGATGTTGACCCAGGAGGCCGATTCGAGACTGATGTTCATTTTCCAAAGTGTATCGTGAAGTTACGTGAGAGATGTATGTGATGTGCTTTAAGTACCGATGTTGCATTTCACTTTTTGTACAAACTAATCTTATCCCAACCATGATGTTTTTCTTTAGCCCTAACTAACTGGTTCTGATGTCTAAATCTAAGCAAGATGGGTGACTCAGTGTGTTACAAAATGACGGCCAGGGGTCTGACAAGTGAGATCATGTGAGATCATGCCATCATATACCATGAGGACTCACCAGGGCACGATCTCGGACATTGTCTCCGGACTTCAGTAATCCTCCACTGGTGATGGTAACCTCATACAGCGTGTATCCATAGGACTGGCCGTTCCCGTTGTTCACAGGTAGATTCTCCATGCTTACTGGCTTAGGTGACTTAAACGGCTGGAGGAAGCAAAACACAATACATTAAAATATCTACTGAATAAAAAAAACTAAATGTGCTTTGTTTTTTCATACACATAGAGGCAACAGATAATCTTACATAAAACGTACTCCCTCAGTGAAGCTCAAAGCATCCCATAATGACAGGTGCTGGTACATGATAGCAGGTTCATAAGACTCCCTGTAATGCAGGACTGGCATGTCAGGGAAACCGCCTCCTCCTGCACAGAAAGGTCAAAGACAGCATCAAGCAAAGAGGTTAGTCACAGCGAGTAATCACATATTTCATTCTCCTCTCAGTTTAGTGTTAACTTACCGTTGTATAGAGAAAGTAAATCCCTAAGGAGGTGATACTTTGGAGTATACTCCCCCGCCTCAGACAAGGGAGCATCATAATCTGAAAAACACCACAGTGTAACATAGATTTACTACAATCTGCTGCCACCTGCTGGGTCTTGAGGTCAATGCTGTTCTGTGGACAGCGAGGAGCATGTTCTCCAGCTCTGACACGGCAGCGCTTCATCATTATCATAACAAAAAACAATGTAAATTTGCATCAAACCAACCGTAGCTGGGGACCAACGCCTTGTAGGAAGGATCGGCGCACGCTCCGCTCATGAAGCCAAAACTGGAGCCTCCGTGGAACATGTAGAGGTTGACAGACATGCCCCGCCTCAGCATCTCTCTCACTGTGGACATCATGTCTGACAGAAAGGTCAACACGGTCCCATTGTTTAACACATTTACTCCTTAATTAAATACATGAAAGGTCCCTGCAACAAGAAAATCAATCATAACACAGCCACTGACATCTTTTTTTGTCCACATTTGCATTTGTGTTGTTGGCATGTAGCTGGTATTGCTTATGCAAAAAGCAATGCGATAGGAAAACAAACATAATGCAAATGAGGGAGTGAGCTGGAAAGCATTTGTTTACAAAGTAACTTGAGGTTGCTGGTGTGTAAATCTCAAATAATTATTGTATGAAGGGAGTCAGTGTCCGTGACAAAGGACTCGTCTCATGGCTGCGAGAAGCCAAAGTTGGCGTTCAGACTGAAAACAGACGTTCGTTAAGTGGTTCAGTTTTGGTGCAGAATTGAGTTTTACTCTAATGTGTTTTTCGAGGCTTTCAAAAGGCCACAAACAGCATTTTGAACGAGACAAACTTCATTAACTATGTTAATATCAAATTATTTTGGATACAGAATAATTGTGAAATGTGTTTGGCCACCTACACAACAGTAAGAAGTATTGGGATATGCAACAACCTCGATATAAAGAAGCAATTTTGACAATTTATGAATAAAACCTTTCATTGCAGGTCTTCAGGCATCAAATAGCCATGATCGGGGATCCACCTCAATAAAAAATGAATTAGATTTTTTTAAATTTCTTATTAGATAGTTGATGGGGAGGAAACAGAAAAGTAGGAATAGAAAAAGGCGTACGTCATGAAGGAAAGGCTCCAACATCTCGCCTAGGATTCAGATTTATTTTGGGTTAAATAGTGCAACACAGACTTCAGCCAACAATCAGACCAAGGATGACCCAGGCTAACTAGGAAGAAGAGGTTAGCACAGACAGAAAGGTGACAAGAAGAAACCTTCCTTACCCTCCGGGGGAAGCACATGGTGGAGGTCCCCCCACACGTCATACCAGCCGGTCCAGTAGTCCATCACCATGGTGGGGCTGTTGGGCTGAGAGACACACCATCAGCTCACACCGCCAACCGGCCAGGTGTTTCATTACCCGTCTGCGGGACGTCGCTCGGCGCCAGACGGTGAAACGGTGGTGAGAGGTAAGATACACACACCTGGATCGCGTACAGATCCTGAAGATCCCTCTGATTCAGCTTCTGCAGCTTCACTGACCTGATGGCTACAAGATGGGAAATCACAAGGTAAGCTTTACGCCTGTGTGTGTGTGTGTGTGTGTGTGTGTGTGTGTGTGTGTGTGTGTGTGTGTGTGTGTGTGTGTGTGTGTGTGTGTGTGTGTGTGTGTGTGTGTGTGTGTGTGTGTGTGTGTGTGTGCGCACTAATAAAAGGCTGTACCTCCATCCACACCCCCAGACTTCAACGTGTTGTGGTAATCTGATGTGAGCAGGAGCTCGCTGATCCCTTTGGACTGTAAAGCCTCTCAAAATAAAACAGAATGTCAGATCCAATTGATTTATTCTCTTAATATTCATTCCTTGCTTATGCATGTGTGTTTTTATTGAAGTTTGAGGTGGCATTTTAATCAAGCAAGCCTATGGCATCACCTCTTTAATGAAAAGCATGTAGCTTTCATCCTTCGCAAAGGATCCATACTCGTTTTCAACCTGCACTGCAATGATGGGTCCTCCTTTCTTGAACTAAAAAAACATATAAATAAAACATAAATGTCAAAATAAATCGACCTGGAGCTCGAAACAGACTTGTTTTCAGCTTTGGTGAGAAAAAAGCGACCTGAAGTGGAACCACTCTTGGGATTAGTTTGTCAAAAAAGGTATTGACAGCCTGAGTAAAGCCCGGGTGAGTCGTCCTCAGCCTCATGCTGCCGTCACGGAGGAGCCAGCTGTGCAGAGACAGAAAAAAACAAGATGTCACAGAGCTGCAAGTACAACAGGGCCACAGTACGTCTAAAATACCAGACAGAGATGCACACACTGGGTGAGTCTTCCCTTACTTACAGCGACATGTGACTTTTCTTTAACTCAACAAAAAGTCCCTTACAGAGGTAATCTAATTTATTCAGGGACAAAGAGTCGTACAGGCTTTGGGTTCAATCTGCATCTTTCTGCGATATATTCACCGAACATCTGGGTTCCTATACACAATCATATGAACATTTTTCCTCAAATAATTATAGGAATACTAGCACTATACCTTGGCAGTCCTCCTAGGTCCAGCTCAGAGGAAATGTAGGGCCCTGGACGCAAAATCACCCACAAACCCAATTCAGCAGCGAGGTTGATATAAGCTCTGAAACCCACACGAAGGAGAAAATTAAAAAGCATATTTTTTTTTCTGTTCAGACCCCCTAAGCGAGACCCCCGTATCTCGTCGTTTGAGAAGCGTGAGACGTGCTGGGCAACGGCGGCGGCAGGCCGAGGCGTCACGTCCCTCCTCACTTATCACCGGCTGTGTGGTTAATTGCTTGATAAGCTGCTGTTGTTGGGGAGATGCTGCCGTTGTCAGGTGGGACCTCTCTGCCTCCGGCTTGTCCCCGGAGCGCCGGGGCTCAGATAATGAGAGGGAGAGGAGACTATTCCCCACACACCCTGAGAGCAGGTAGTATTGACAACAGCGACGATAGCGCGAGGTGTTTTCATTCTTATTATGGATGTGTGCCGGTTGTGTATTACATACAATCGAGAGCACGACGCCTTACACTAAATCCAGCTGTGTGTGGAAGTTGAAAACCCCTCTCTCCGGCTGGTGCAGACTCCACGGCACGTACCTGCGAGGACAGGATGTTAAACACTGGAGCCAAGCCTGAGAGACAAAACACATCCACAGGAGTTGTTCCCATACGTCGTGAGTGTGTTGATGCCACAGGCCTTCATCTTCATCAGACGGTCCCTCCAGTAGGCCCTGGGCACGCGGAAATAGTGGACGGATCCCCCGAGGATGCGGAAGGGCTGTCCCTCCAGGGTGAACTGGGACGAGTTGGCACTCAGGCCCACCTTCCTGCTCATCCTCCATTCCCCCGCTGGCATGCTTGCGTGGAAGAGGAGTTCAATTGTGTCACACACTTACATAATATTGTAGGCAATTGTGTCTGAATAGACCACATGACATGTTCGAAGGGAATTTGCAGGCATCTTTTGTTTTTCAAATACAGAGGGACCATATTTGAGTTTAGAGAATTTAGCGCGCCGTATTTAACTTTTCAAATGTTACATTTCATTTTTCACTCTCTATATGATTTTCTATAGCATCCTTTATGGTATAGAGCAGCTCTACATTTGTTTTCCTCCAGAGAAACATATGAACTAGAGTGATACCGCATTGTGAGTACAGCCCAAAAAGTCAAATTGTTTCACTATTCCTTTACTGAATATAATTACACCAATATAATATACCAATATAATACTGCATAGTGTCTGTGCACTGAGACTTATGGTATCTCCATCTTAATTTAGCCAATCATTAAGGCACTGCATTAGTTGCAGTCTCCGATTTGTTTGAACTGAATAGATATAACGTTGACAACTTTACTTACCTGACATATTTGTACACAATGTAGCCAACAATGCACAGGCAGATAAGTGCATATTTCCTTTTGTGAGCGTTTCTTATCCTCAAGACAACCATCGGTGCATGGAGCAGCTCTTCTCCTGTGACATGGGCAGCAGTAGTGTGAAGTTTACAGCATCTGAACACAGACGGACGCATGATGCTGATTTGAGCGGCGCACCGCCTCGTGGGAGTGTCCCCTTTGCGCGAAGCCATGGGAATGGCTGCGCGCGCGCGCGTTATCTCTCCGGTTCGTAAATGGTACAGGTGAGGATGACGGAAATAGTTTATCAGGATGAGAATCAGAAGCCGTTTATTGCCAGGCATGTTTTTCACAAACTAGGAATTTACCTCGTGCAACATTAGACATGAGACGTTAGACGAGACAAACAACAACCAACAGTCAATGACAACAGAGCGCAATGTGTATTACATTAAGGATGATGTAGAGATAAAGTGCTCAGACAACAAATAACGTTAGAGTAGTAAGGTGTATGTTACAATGACATGTGTGTTTAAGTTAAAGTGTGTGTTATCCACTATAAGTAATTTCTTGGCAGAAATATAGATGGCAATTAAAAGGTTTAGCTTAAAAATAGTGTATATTATTTATATTATATCGGGCTATTGAAGTATAAACCTATTTAAACACATGTAGTATAGACTATCAACATATCTTAAGTGTATAAATACAATAAAGACAATAGTGGGGGTTTAACATGAGAAATGGCAACTATTAATGGTGGTGAATGAGAGAGCAGTATCACTAAAGCCTTATATATGATACTCTCAACTGAATGGATATTCAATAATATTGGAAATAATACACAAACATTGCCAATCATTGCCAATATGCTAGTTTTCTGTTTATTTTAAGTAAACGAGACGCTCTACTCATTTCCCCTCCGCCTCCACCAACGAAGACTACAGTTCCCATGATCCTTAGAAGTCGGAGCTTGCGCAATATGTTTTGCTCGGCCCTGGCTGCTCGGTAGTGTCTGTTTGGTTGTTGTTGTTTTTGTCACGTTAAGGGGCAAAAGAAAGACTTGACGAAGTTAACATAAGCCCGGGCCTGTCGCATGAGGTAAGGAGCAACCCGCGGGGAGCCGTGTCCTCTGTCGGACTTCACGTCCGGGACAAAAACACCTCAGTTAAATGAGTTGTTGAGCGTTAACAGTCAGCTAGCAACAAAGACAGACGAGCTAGCAGAGCACTAAACAAACCAAGCGAAGTGAAACAGCAGTGAGAGAGAGAGAGAGACACCATGCTAACCACACTAGCTGCTCAACGAGGGGCTTCGCTTGTTACGCTGCAATTGTTGTGACTTTTGTTTAGTCGGTTAACGTCGGCTGCTCCAACGACCCCCTGGGTCAGTGAACGTTACACAGGGGAAAACGTGATTAACGGTGTCACTTGTTATACAACCTGTATAATCGACCGAGACCCAGTCTGTTGGCGAATAAAAGAGGTGACGTAGTTGTTTAATAACATCACCAAGCTGACACATTGATGGATGTGTTAAACAAGCAAAGGACAATAGCAGCATTTATTAAGCAAATATTGGTCATGCTTTTCTCATTTCAGTATTAAGATAGGACACACCACATTAATAAACTAGTGTTTTATGTTTTTCCATGTGTGAGCTACATAAAACTACAACAAGAACCTGTACAATATTTAGTGGTTTGATAGCATAGTGAAATAAATAAATACTTAGCTGTCATTAAAGCTTAGTGTTCATTGTTCTTTGAAGTAAAAATAATAGCTATGTAATACTGAAGTTTGTTATTCATGTATGCATTAAAAACTACACAATTTAGAAAGGCCAAGATAGCTTCGTTAAAAGGACAGGTGATTGTTTTTCATGATTGTACTGAATTCTACGAATGATATATGGATGAGGCAATTAAGTGAACAAGTGACCTTTTATGCATGCAAGCAAAATTGTGTGCTTCGAGCAATTGTATCTCCCAGCACATGAAAGTGAGTCTTGTTTCTGGTTTGATCTGCATCTAGTAGGCTCTTAATAATATCTATAAAGCGCTCTTGCCCTCACGTTAACCTCTGGGTTCTGGCTTGTGGCAGGTTACTGGGTGAGCCCCTCCCTGCCATGAGTGCTGACCACCAGGTCACCAACCCCCCCTCCTTCTGCAGTTGATGGATCTGCAGCTGGTCCAGAGATGACAGACAGCGTCAGGGCCTTCCTCCGCAATGTTGCGACGGTCAGCAGACACACACACACTGTAGGGTGTAGTTCATTGACAGGAAACAGATTCTATGTGCAAATTCTATGTTATTTTGAAATGGCAGGCATACACTCAATGGTTACTTTATTATTAAACCTAAATCGAAAGATGGTTATAATATTTTGCAACCTTCATGCGTGTGAATGAGGAGGACAAAATATTATAGACCCCCTTGAATATAATTCAGGTCAGCAACATCACCACCACCGTCATAATCTAACAGTATCAACCAAAAGGGGGCGGTGGAACTTCATGTTCTATGTATACCATGAACTTAATCTTTGTGTACCATCACCTTGAATGTGAGCTGGCTGTATTCCAAAAGAGTCCAAAGATAATGTTTGTCCTCCAGATGTCTTTTTTGTTTTCCCATTACTGCATCCCTCTGCTACCTGCACATAGCAGAATAGACGTTCTCGAGCATTCTACGTGGCGTTCAATATAACATGAATAATGAAGGCGTGATAAAGTAAATTATCAGATGAATACATTGTGAATATCAATGACTCAGCAATGAGTAGATTCGAAAAAAAGCTCACTCTAGTAATCCAGTTTAACATTAACTGCTGCTGCTAAAACTGCCATTTCCCTTTGGTGCCAAATAGTAAACCTAGCTCACACATGCACCTCTTAGTTAGCCAGCTAACATCCAGCCTAGCTAAGCAAAATAAATAAGACCACATGCTAGTTTCTGTCTCTGTGTACAATGTTTATTTACAGCAGCAGCCACTAGTTGGTTGCTTCAGAACAACTTCAGCATTGTTGATGCTTTTGGTAACAGGAGCTAAACTGGTAGCAGTTGGTGAGCTAGTTGCTTAGGAGGCCAGGCATTGGCTGTAAAGCATGAGGGGCGGTGACCACACCACTGTCATGAAAAGTTCAAAATATAGAATGACACTGTGAGATAGTGTTATTGTAGAAAGTACAATAATGAAATAAAAGCAGCATGTGAGTCTCAAATCTCTTTAATTGTTGATTTAGACCCATCATGAAATCAGCCTGACAGTAAAATAACTTAAGTTACAACAAGTTATCTGCAGACGGCACAAAATATGGGTGGTTTTAGAAGCACTAAGTAAGAAATGAATATAATTTTGGATCAATGCATGACATAAAACATCCTGAAAACCATCAAATTCAAAAATACTGTTATTGGGATCTGCCTTCAAGTACCTGTCTCGGCCTAATTCTGTTCAACAAGCCTTTAGGAGACATGGCAAAACTTTGCAGCCATGTCTTTGCGGCCATTTTTTTTACGAATCACTGTATGTGTATTCTCTCTCGCTCCGGGTTCTCCAGGGGATCAAGGACTCCATATTGGGGATTGGAACAATCTCCAAGCTGGATGCCCGCATCCAGCAGAAAAGGGAAGAGCAGCGGAGGCGAAGGGCCAGCGGGGCCCTGGCACAGAGACGGGCACAGAGTGAGGAGCGCAAACCGGACAAGTAGGCCAAAGAAGGAGCTGCATATTCTGGTTGCACTGATACTGATTTTCTTACTCAGCCAGAGTCAGACATGCTCATAGATGTGTTGTGTCCTCTGAGTATGCATCATGGCTCTTTGCACATGGAAACAAGGAGTGTTTTGAATTTGTTCCGTATGCTGTAGTCACTGTCAATAGTGAAGATGACTTTATAATTGTGTACATACAACATGTTGTTTAATTGAAGCATCGTAAGTGGTTTCAATATCCTCCTCATCCTCAATCTGTTACCATGCATGAGTAAAATGTTCCAAATACCTTCAGTCTGCAAACGGAGACGTGTTTACAGCATCCATCGGTCTGTCTGACTCTAGTCAAGGGAGAAAAGCCAAGTTTACGTGAAAACAAACTACATGTGTACTATTCAACAGTGATGCACATTCATGTCATTTTATTGTCTCTTTCAGTGACCCCAAAGTAGCCAGCAGGATTTTTCAGTGCTGTGCCTGGAATGGAGGAGTGTTCTGGGTGAGATTTTGAACTTACTGTTACATTACATCCCCGTCACACACTGCTGAAAACGTACCCAAACTTACCTTTTAGCTTCTATAAACGTAGAACTAAACTCCTTCTGGTAAACGTGAGCTGAAGGCATCGCCTCTCAGGTAACCAACTCGGGTACACCCATGTTGTGTGGCCTTAACGACCTCTCTCCCTCATCGTTTGGGTGCTCTCTGCAGGCTCCCCCAAAACAATCCTAAGATGTCTACCCTGTTGTGTGGGGAAAGCATGATTTGGGGACTAACTGTAGTGTATCATTTCTCTCTCCAGCTCAGTCTGTTTCTCTTCTACCGGGTGTTTATCCCACTGCTGCAGGCTCTCACAGCAAAAATCATCGGTATGTATGGCTGCTAGTGAATCTGCTCTCTGCTAGCACCAGTCAGTGAACAAGCTGTTTTTGCTCCAGGTGACCCCTCCCTCCATGGCAGCGTGTGGTCCTGGTTGGAGTTCTTCCTGACCTCGGTCTTCAGTGCTCTCTGGGTTCTCCCTCTGTTCGTCCTCAGCAAGATAGTCAACGCCATCTGGTTCCAGGTCAGGCCCTGCTGCTTTACCTTGCTGCAATGACGCGATGTCAGAGTGGTCTTTATATTTTTTTTCCTTAACCGAGCCACATATGTATCCACATACAGTATAGCCACAAAGTTGCATCCTCTTCAAGGGTCCTAACTGGCTTTTGTGACATGCTGTTATTGTTACTACATTGTGGAATAAAGTGTAAGAAAAGTGGGAGTTTCTGCCACAACTTCTCTTACTTCCAGGGTGCATGGAGAAGGGCAGAAGCCTGAGGAGTTTATTGTGTGCTGTCATGTTATATTAGCATCACAAAGCAAAAGACTGATTCCCAAATCTTAATGTTAATAAAGGTGTTGTTTCTTCATATGCTTTGCTGGTGTAGATGTAAGGGTGTTGTTCTCTGTTGCAGGATATAGCCGACTTAGCATTTGAAGTGTCTGGATGCAAAGCGCAGCCGTTCCCCAGTGTCAGTAAGATCATCGCGGACATGCTCTTCAACCTTCTTCTCCAGGCACTCTTCCTCATTCAGGTACGTTCTATATGTAGACTGATGCCTTGGTTTTTCTTTCCTTTTGAAAAATATTGTCCCTCTTGTGCATACATGTATACCTAGAACTTCTGCATCTGGTGCTCTTTAGTCGTCTTACAGCGTGTTTAGTTGAAACGGTTACAGTAAATGTGCTGTCACTGGAGGCTCAGACTCACCAAATGTGAGCGACAAAGTCATTTTGCTCTTCAACCAGAGTCCTCCAGCATGCCAGGCCAACAATTCCACTCCAGTATTTTCTAGATATAACATTTTTTTCCTGCCATCTTTCTTTGAGCACCACAACTCATCTAGATTCATTTTGTGTAAATAGCACAACAATCTAAATTTCTGCTCTCTAAGCTAAAGCATGAACACGCACATGTCTCTCCTCCCAGTGAATGTCACTGTGTTGTGTATTCTCGTGGTCCTCCAGGGCATGATTGTTAGCCTCTTCCCCATCGATGCCATCGGACAGATGGTTAGCCTCCTCCACATGTCGCTGCTCTACTCCCTTTACTGCTTTGAGTATCGCTGGTTCAACCACGGTGAGACACTCGTATTGCATCTACACCCAGATCCTCTAGATTGATTAGAGAACCCAAACAAAACTGAGGCTTTTAATGTTGTTCAAGGCATTGAGATGCACCAACGGTTGTCCAACATCGAGAGGAACTGGCCCTATTACTTTGGCTTCGGTCTGCCCATGGCTCTGCTGACCGCCTTGCCCTCCTCATACATCATCAGGTGAGACTGCTTCCCTTCACACAGTCTGTTCCTTCTCAGACGATGCATTTACTATTTCAATACCCCTAAAAAAAAGCTCTTTTAAAACAAAAAATGTGTATATTTTTTATATGTATTTCATTTGTAAAAGAAAGATACATTTGGAAAATAACCCAAATGTTAATTAATGATGAAAATAATCCTTAGGTGTAGCCTTGTTTTTTTTTTTTGTTTTTTTTTCTTTTTTTTAAATTAAAGTGTGATTGCATATTTTGGGTCCATTCTCCAGATGTTTGTTTTACACATTATCATCTCTGTGATTTACTGTCCTTTTTTAAACTATTGAAAACTAAAAATGTTTAACAGAATTCATCAAGATGTGTCCATGAATATTTTGATAGACCTAGAAATTGCATTTTTGTGTGCATGTGTGTGTGTGTGTGTGTGTGTCTTTTATGTTCAATTAATATGCATCTATCCTCATTTGGAAGTTATTATGGACCACTTGCAACAGAATTTATAACCCAATAATCTCAAAAATATTTACAAAACGTAAATTCATGACTTCAAGTCTATGGGATTCTTAAAAAATGAAGAGTAAAAAAATACTCTATAAATACAAGTGTGCAGCACATCTGGAGAATCACTAACATCATCCAGCGTCAGGATCCTCTCTCAAGTCCAAAATGTTTCGCAAATGTCATTCATGAAATAGATTCTAATAACGATTATAGAGTTCTTATGGTAACACATAACATGACATGTAGATTTGTTTTCACAAAATACCACATAACACGGAGGAATTATTAAAAGAGCAGGAGTGCCCTCTGGGAAAAGGACCTCATGTTTTCTTTGAGCTCAGTTATCCTTTACTGCATTAACCGGATGCCATGTTGTTGTTCTTCCTTTTCTACCTAGTGGCTGCTTGTTCTCCATCCTCTTCCCTCTCTTCATCATCAGCGCTAATGAGGCCAAGACGCCATCAAAGCTGTAGTGAGTAGAAATAAAGACAATTTTCTTGAAAATAAAAAAAGTATTCTCGTCATGCACGATCCACTGATCACGCTTGTGGGTTTCCCTCCCGCTCTTTCAGCCACTTCCAGCTGCGTCTCTTCTCCCTGGTGGTCCTGATCAGCAACAAGCTTTTCCACAAGACGGTCCACCTGCAGGCCTCCCTGACATCGTCCACCTCCTCAGAGAGGCTGTCGTCGCCCCACACGTCCCCGACCCGCCAGAGACCTCTCCCCACCCAGTGATGGAGCCGCTTGAAGGAGATAGGAAATGCACTCCGTGTGGGGGGAAAAATGATTCTTCCAGGCGGATTTCCTTAATTGAAGATGACATGTGGTGTAGGACAAAGGGTTTACATGTTTTATTAATCTAAATCTTTTAAACTTTGGTTATTCGTTTGCAGAGCCCACCAGACACATTTTTTAGTGTGACACAAAAAAAATCGACTGCCCCGTGCCTCACTCTCAAAACACATTATATACTCAGCTCTTGAATTGTTTTCTCTTTTCAAATTTTCTGTCATTGTTTTTTTTTTCATTTTTTATAATGTGCCATTTGAGTGACTCTCCTTTAGTATATTACAGCACAAAAAATCATTTAGTTTTAATATGTTGAAGCAACTGTGTGACAAAAGGATTTTTTAAACCAAAGGGGCTTGTTTGTATTCAGAAGCAAAGCACAGTCGTGTTGTACCCACAGTACATGTGTGCGTCACGTTGCAAGTCACATTCCTTCCTAGCAGATTGAATGTTTTGTTGCACATGGAAGTGTTTTTATGTCAAATCATGGTGTTCTATCAGTTCCAGAAATAATATTGTATAGTTAAAAAAAAAGAAATATTGTAAGAGCTTTGTTTTTAGTAGAATTTACAAACCAGTTCAGGAGCTGCTAAAAAAAAACAAGGGTTGGTGACCTTAGTGATGGAAACCAAGTCAGTCACTCTTGTTGTGTGTGGACTGAAGGTTAGCTTTTTTGTCTCATCCCAAATTGAATCTCACTCTACCGTCCAATGAGATGTGCATGTTGCAAATCACAAGGTGATGCCAGCGAAGAAAAAGCTGCCAGAGCGTTTTCAGTCTGTGAATTGAGTAGGTAATAGGAGAGATGACACTGCCAAACTGTTGCTTCTATGTTCTGTTTCTTCCACTTCAACCACTACAATGCTCAGCTCTGTAATGCAGGAAGGATTTGCATAGTTAACGCCTTTCTCTCTGAACAAAAGGGTGATCAGCCTTGACCCGCTTGCTCTAGTTTTCCCCTTCGCGAGAGCTGAAGCGAATATACAGTAACGGGTCCCTAGGGATCATAAAGCTGTTCGATTTCTGTGCTGTACATAATGTTAATACACCCCGAATGTTCAACCAGAAGCCCACCACCACGCAGCCACCCAGTCACTGACCTTTTTCTCACTCATCAGAGCGGGGCTGTGATATTTCTTTTTGAAAAACTATGTGCAATTATTGTAAGAAGAGCATAGTGTTTGTGCAGACTGATGTATGTGAGTGAGGTTTTGTAAAAGTAATACGTCTGATTTCAATAAAATTGGTCAGTATTCAATACTTTGATTACTGTGTTTGGGGCTTTTGATACCGTGGTGAGGAGTAGACGGTACATTCAGTCTCGAGAATGAAATGAGGTGGGAAGTGGACCAGGTAGAGTTGGTTAGAGTTAGTAACCACACGAGAAGCTATTCAAACACAGAACATGGAAATACGGTGAAGTTTCTGCTGCAGAGGAAAGTGGATGTTTTCCACTAATTTTAAATAAATGTGTAACAATCAGTACAATAATGGAGCTAGGTTAAATTAAGCAGATATTGCGAGTTTACAGTATATTGATAGAAATTGAGGAAATACGTTCATTGTGACAGTCCACAATGTAAATTATGGCTTTAAACAGTTAAACACACTGCTGTATAGTTAACAATTCGTATTAATTTTATATTGTTAATATTTTGTTGCACCACTGATATATGTTATTATTAGTATCCCGTGTCCCTCACCAGTAGGGGGTGACACGTTGCTCTTCTCACTAAGGACACGTCACTACAGGACAGCGGCAAGGTAGGAAACCCAATGTGAATGACAGCCGAAGGACCAATCACATTGACGTGGCATTACTGTTGAGTGACGCTCAACCAATAAACGCGTCGTACAGCGCTGTGAGGGCGGGGTTAGTGTCTTGTGAAGGTTGTGTGTGAATAGTGTATGAGTAACAGGAGCGGAGCGGGTGAGTCTTGCTGAACATTTAACGTTAAATCTGTAATCTCATTTAGGGGCACCCGTTTTTATTTTAGGCTCTTGTCCTGCTGCCATATGTGAACGTTGCGTCGAAATCATTAAAATAAGCTAGAGAAGAGGCGCGTGGCTAGGCTGCTCATTATTCGGATGCTAACAAGTTAGCCTCGCTAGCTGCTCACACACTTTAAACAGGATGGAAGCAGCGTCAACATTAGCCGGCCTGATGCTGAGTGACAAAATGATGCCTCTGGGCTAAAACAAGGCGGCCATTCATTGAAAATGTGCTCAGAATGCATGCAGATAGGTAAAGCAGTGAGCAAATAAGACCTGAGGTTCATTTCGTTGCCCTGTGGCGTTGGAACCGTTGCTAGAACAACTACAAAAATAAGCAAAGCTAGCTCTCAAAGTTCGCATTAATTGCAGCTCCGTTGAGCTTAATAGTTTGTGTGTTAGCTTTTGCAAAAGCTTACAAGATCTGGAAAAGTCGGGCAGAAATTTCTGCAAGTTGTCCAGTGCGGCTGCTTCCTGGTTTTCTGACGCCCATCGGTGTGCGTGGCCTTATCTGGTTGGGCTGCAGATTGAAGTTGACTGAGTGCAGTTGTGAAGACTTTGATTTTACGAGTTGCAGTTATCTGGCTTGCTAGAAACCTGTCATTTAAAATGTGTTTTTGTTTACTTGTATCCCCCTGTCCTATGCGTCCCTGCTGGTCTGACAGTGCTGGCCTTCCTCCCTTCAGGTAGTACGGTGAGCTGTCCCTAACCTCGCCAAAATGACCAAGCTGGGCTTCCTCCGTTTGTCCTATGAGAAACAGGACACGCTGCTGAAGCTGCTCATCCTGTCTATGGCAGCGATCCTCTGTGAGTCCTCTGCTCCCCACACACATGAGCGTGGTCTCGCCAATACTGACAGCAATCCCATTGATCCATGTTTTTCTCTCCCATCAGCATTCTCCACCAGACTCTTTTCCGTCTTGAGGTTTGAAAGTGTCATCCATGAGTTTGATCCGTAAGTTTGACTTCTCTTGTGGATTTGTACTAATTCTGACATCCCTTTTCTTTAAGTAATGTCTCACCTACATGTCATCTCACGTCCAGGTACTTTAACTACCGTACCACCCGCTTCCTGACAGAAGAAGGATTTTATAAGTTTCACAACTGGTTTGATGACAGGGCATGGTACCCTCTGGGGAGGATCATTGGTGGCACCATTTATCCAGGTAGGCATAAGAAAAGAATAAATGAAGCGGTGCAGTACAATGGGAATGACGAATGCAAGCTCATTGACTTTATTGTGGGTTGTTTGATGCCAAAAGTAGAGCACTTGTACACTGCTGTTTAAATGTCAGAAGAGAGATTCATGTCTGCTTTTATTGGCATGAACACAAAGCTGACACCTCTTGTCTCTTCTCTCTCACCAGGGCTGATGATCACCTCTGCCGTCCTCTACCATGTCCTACATTTTTTCCACATCACCATTGACATCCGTAATGTCTGTGTCTTCTTGGCTCCCCTGTTCTCCTCCTTCACCACCGTGGTCACGTACCACTTCACCAAGGAGCTGAAGGTATAAAACGCATGACCTGATTGACCTGAGACACCTCAATACATTTTTTTTATGGTTATACATTCTTAATAAAATGCTAAGCTGTGTTTCCTTGAAAGGGAACTCCAGATATCCAGATATAAATCAACACACTCGTAGATTGTAAATATATAAAAAAGAGTGGTCAAAATCAAAGCAGCAGTAATATTTGTACGGCTTAACTAAAAAAAACCCTGCATACTACAATTCCCATAATGCAACTCGATAGTGTTCTGTTTAGGCTGTCCTTTAGAATCATATTAGTGATACTGTAATATAACTAATACACTTCATAAGGTTTCAATGTACTTTACTGAAGAAAAAACCCCCAGCGGATTTAAACAAATAAAGAAAATAAAGAGAACCAGGTCACTGTTTTTACTGATATATGGACGCACACCTTGTTGTCTCTGTAGGATGCCGGTGCTGGACTGCTGGCGGCCGCCATGATTGCAGTGGTGCCTGGTTATATCTCTCGTTCTGTTGCTGGCTCCTATGATAATGAAGGTATGCACGTGATGACCGTAACACATTGTGTCAGTAAAACTTAACAGAGATTCTTAATGAACTCCCTCTCTGGTGTCCTCGTCAGGTATTGCCATCTTCTGTATGCTGTTGACCTATTACATGTGGATCAAGGCGGTCAAAACGGGGTCGGTGTACTGGGCGTCCGTGTGCGCACTGGCCTACTTCTACATGGTGAGGAGAGCTAACGATGCACATGTTTTACCTAACTAATTCAGAGTTTACAGAGGTCCTGATAAGGTTTTTGTGTCCATCCAGGTGTCCTCCTGGGGTGGCTACGTGTTCCTGATCAATCTGATCCCCCTCCACGTCCTGGTTCTGATGCTCACGGGCCGATTCTCTCACCGAATCTACGTGGCTTACTGCACAGTCTACTGCCTGGGCACCATCCTCTCCATGCAGATCTCTTTCGTTGGTTTCCAGGTATGTTACACAAGCCACGCTGATACTCGGCAATGTCTCGGCAGTAGAGTCGTCATTGGGCCTCATTCACTAATATGTGCATAGAAATGGGTTTGCTTGGCGCACAAAACAAGCATGTAAGCAAAAATTGCCTTCACGGCACGAGACAATGGTGGGAGTAGCCGATCATATGACAGGGGATGAAGAAAGGGTTTTCAGAGCTTCTTTGGTGATCTCAGGATATTCTGCCTTGATTTTAATCCAGAACACAGAGTTGAAACAGACTTAAGTTTTATTTTTGGGTTAACGTATAACGTAACCTCTTGAAATACTCGCGTGTATTCAGTCTTTTTTTTATTATTTTTTTTTTACATGAAAAACATCTTTCTGACCTTTTTTTTCAAAAAATAAATAAATAAATTCTTTGTGCTGCCCGGTACAAAGGGACCCGGTGGTTGGAGACCGCTGAATAAAAGTCAACCTAAAACATTCTATAAAATAAAATGACAGTTATGCATTATTTACCTCTTACAAAGCATGCAGAAACAATAAATGAAGAGAATATTAATAACGCCAGGCATTAATACATCCACGATGTCAAATATAGTTTTCTTTAAAAAAGTGTTTGAATGAATGTGGTTATGCATTTAGTCTTTATGTGTGATTGCATTTTCTAAGAGAGCTGGGCCTTTATCTTTTTTGCATACTTGTGCACTGAGGAAGTTCTAAATCACCCTCTCCTTCCCCGCCCCCCTCCCTCTCCCACACTCCTCTCCTTTCTCGTAAACCAGCCGGTGCAGTCTTCAGAGCACATGGCAGCCTTCGGTGTGTTCGGCTTGTGCCAGATTCACGCCTTCGTGGACTACCTGCGCAGCAAACTCAATGCCCACCAATTTGAGGTTCTGTTCAAGAGCGTCATCTCCCTGGTGGGCTTCTTGCTGCTGTCTGTGGGCACCGTTCTCATGCTGACCGGTAAGCGGGTGGACGAGGCGCACCAGTAGATACGCTAGCAAAGCATGCGTCCTTCTCCTTCACTCTTGTGAGAAACTGATCATCAGTTCTTTCTGCTTTGGACCACGTTCTCCCCCAGGTAAGATCTCTCCGTGGACGGGTCGATTCTACTCTCTGCTGGATCCGTCCTATGCCAAGAACAACATTCCCATCATCGCCTCCGTCTCCGAGCATCAGCCCACAACCTGGTCCTCTTACTACTTTGACCTCCAGCTGCTGGTCTTCATGTTCCCAGGCAAGTGCACACTCCTCAGAAACACACAGAGTAACCAGGGGGTTTAATGCGAGTGTAACACCAAGCTTGCCGTATTGTTGTTGGGTTTTGACTGTGGTTACCTTCCCTTCCCTCACAGTCGGCCTGTATTACTGTTTCAACAACCTGTCGGACGCCAGGATCTTCATCATCATGTATGGAGTCACCAGCATGTACTTCTCAGCTGTCATGGTACGTCCTCTACAATTCTTCCCCAGAGAGCCGTCCATTTGTTTGCGTTTGTGAGTCGTGACATTTCCCCGGTGGCACCAGAAGGTGGCGCACTCGCGTCATAAACCAAAACTACATTTAACACAGTGAATGGAAAACATCACTGTTCTCATGGCCATGGAAAACCTGGATAAAATCATGGCATTTTAAAATGGTTATTTCCAGGCCTAGAAAAGTCCTGGAAAATAATCAAATCCCAAAAGTTCTGTGAATATGTTATATTTATATGTTCATGACATTTATTTACGCTGAGTTTGAAATAATTAATATGCTTTTTAAAAGAAAGACCCTCAGAATATACGCAGGCATACATACAAGCATCTATATAAATGTTTATTCTTTTAATCAAAATATTGTCTCTCATTCATTTGTGTTATTTACGGTATACTGCATGCTTTGTAGTCCTCAGTTAGTTTAAATACTATATTGTATCACTTTTTCATTTACACACCGAGATTTTATAACATGTTTGGTCATGGAAATTTGGTTTTAAAGTCATGGAAATCCATTGATTAAATGAACCCTGAAAATGTGTTTGGGAAAGTGATCTGGGTTCATTAAAGTGCTGCTCGTTGCCTCTTCAGGTGCGTCTGATGTTGGTTCTGGCTCCCGTCATGTGCATCCTCTCGGGGATCGGCGTGTCCCAGGTGCTAACAACATACATGAAGAATTTAGACGTCAGCCGGCCAGACAAGAAGAGCAAGAAGCAGCAGGACGCCACCTACCCCATCAAGAACGAGGTATGAGGTCTGAGGGACTTGCTGGAGGGTGGTGTCATGCACATGTTTGGACATGTTGCCTTTTTAATATTTAGAATAGGGCTACCACAGGAAAAAAAACTACCTAACTGTATGGAAAGAAGTTAAAGGTAGCTCTACCTTAACTAGCTACAACTCTAAGACACTACTAACGATCCTATGACTTCTGTACTTTTACTTGGATAGACTTTAATTACAGGACTTCTACTTGTACTGCAGTGTTTTTCTTATGGCGTGGCATTGGTACTTTTATCAAAGTTAAAAGTCTCTCTTGGTCAGCTGTGTTCTCTCTTGCTGATGAAATGAACTCTTAAGAGAAGCATACCAGCCACCATCTCTGGTTTCAGTAGGCAGGAATAAAAGCCTGTCGCCTGATGGCATCTTGCATGTTTCACCAGGTTGCCAGTGGGATGATTCTGGTCATGGCCTTCTTCCTCATCACATACACCTTTCACTCTACATGGGTGACCAGCGAAGCCTACTCCTCCCCCTCGATTGTCCTGTCGGCCCGCGGAGGCGACGGCAGCCGCATCATCTTTGATGACTTCAGAGAGGCCTACTACTGGCTCCGCCACAACACGCCAGAGGTCAGTCATACCTAAAAAAAAAAAGAACGATATTGGTTCTGAACCAGAGTTTTGAATAGTCTGTGTGCATCATCATCTCCATTCAATGATTTTGAGTGTAACTTTTTGCTTTCAGGACGCCAAAGTCATGTCATGGTGGGATTATGGCTACCAGATCACCGCCATGGCGAATCGAACCATTCTAGTGGACAACAACACGTGGAACAACACGCACATCTCCAGAGTTGGACAGGTGAGCTGGGGAACCTTCGGGGGAGGGGGCGTCCTGTTTTCGAGAGTGCCGCTGAGCTGACTGGGCTGCTGTTTGTTCTGTAGGCCATGGCGTCCACCGAGGAGAGGGCCTATGAGATCATGAGGGAGCTGGACGTCAGTTATGTCCTGGTGATCTTCGGAGGACTGACGGGCTATTCCTCAGATGGTACGTGCCCATTATCACTAGCTCAAAGTCGGTACAGGACTTGCAACACTGTGTCAACATGAACACGCCTACACACACATTGTCACTATAGTTGGATGTGTGACGGAGATGTTTTAGGCTGGGGTTTAATAGTCTGTTCACAATGCAGCTTCAAGCTGTGCTATGAATGTTACCAGACCCCCTCAGGTGGAATGACATTCATTTCAATAATCAGGTGTAAATGTCCATCCTTAAGTTGTGCTTTTCTTAGTTTTCGATGAGATCTGATGTCCCCTGAAATGAGAGCTAAAAAAAAAAGAAATTCTTCTTTACTACTAAGCAGCGGGTCTATATTTCCATTGCTTGGTATTCCTCCCCCTCTTTCTGAAGTTCACTGTGCAATAAGCTGCCAAACAGGTGGTTTTATTTATTTATTTATTTATTTTTTCAGGGATTTGCCAGACAATAAAATATTTGCATAAAGTAACGACTGATAGTTCCCCGAATCGTCGAATGAGTCTGTCATTGAATGTTGCAGAAAAGGCGGGGCAAGGGAATAGGGCCTAATATTCTCCTCTATTAAATCCATCCTTCCGCCACAGACATCAACAAGTTCCTGTGGATGGTCCGTATCGGGGGCAGCACGGACACCGGCAAACACATCAAGGAGCACGACTACTACACCCCCACCGGAGAGTTCAGGGTGGACCGCGAGGGCTCGCCCGTCCTGCTCAACTGCCTCATGTACAAGATGTGCTACTACCGCTTCGGCCAGGTCTACACCGAGGCCAGTGAGTAACTCCACAGCGACTCATGGAGCAATAATGTGGACAAAAGTCTTTGTCTCTCGTCCTGTGATTCTGATGATCTCCCTGATCTTCTCCGCAGAGCGACCACCTGGTTACGACCGCGTGAGGAACGCCGAGATCGGCAACAAAGACTTTGAACTGGATGTGTTGGAGGAGGCCTACACAACAGAGCACTGGCTGGTTAGGATATACAAGGTAAAGATGGCCGACTCTCGTCATTAGGCATCCGTCTGTCAGGACGGTTGGGACCCCAAATGGGTTTGCTGGTCAAGCTCAGATGTTTTAAAACAATTTATTTGGGGCAATGTAGGAAATCACAGAGTGAGGGGAAAACATAAGTGTAAATTACAACATTTATTTGCTGCAATAATTAATCAATGCTGTCAGAAAGCTAATCAACAACTATTTGGAGTATTAATTTATATCATGTATCATGGTGTCGCGTAAGAATTTGCTACTTTTCTTGGACTTACGATATAGTTTTATTAAATAGAACAGTCTTTCTGAGGGTGGCTTATGCTTTTATGTTCCTCTTCCCATATTTTAGGTCAAAGATCTGGACAATCGGGGCCTTTCAAGGACATAAACCGTTGGTGAAAAACAGCCTTTTAGCGCACAGCACTGAACACCTTCCCCTGTGGTCTGCAGATGAGTGGCAAAAGAGTACTTTTTATACTTTTTGTTTTAGGGGAAGAAAATTGCATCAAAGAGATTTTTTTTTTTTTGTTTGTTTTCGGGGCGGGTTTTGTGAATGATTTTCTTTTTTTATTTTGTTATAATGAAACGTCTTCATCTGAGATCAGAGGGAGCTGATGTCGAAACGTCCAGTCTGATGTCAGGAAGTGTAATTCACCGTGAAGCGGTCAAAAGAAAGTTCCTTAAGAGTGCTTTGGGTTTTTACAATGTGGTCTATTAAAGTGGGATTAAACATAAAATGCTTGTCTTATTGTTCTCTCACACTTCTGCACAGAACACATTGAGACAACCTCATTTTTTGTATATAAAGTATAGGCCGTTGTATTCATGAAATAACACAGCAAAAATAAACAAATATTGACATTGTATTGCTATTTTACCTTTTTATAACAATGTATATCAAGCTGTTATAAAGATTTAAAAAAATACACTAGCATGTCATTGAAGTCAGATAAACACAACTATGAAGGCCTTCAGTCCTCACATTTTTGGCTCATGAGGTCGTCCTGTCACCTAGAAGCTCGCAGGTTCGATCCCTGTCCTACATGCAGTCTCAGGCTTAGACACTTTCTCATCGCTGCAGTGATTGAGAAATCGCTCACCTGCAGCTTGATACTTCTCAGCCAAATGCTGTGCTTGTTCTGGAAGTTTTTCAACTTTTATTTGCTCATTTCTTGCCACATCAAGCATACAGCATTGTTGGCAGTGAAAGTAAATTAATACTTCCAAGCAGAATTAAAGTGCTTTCCTCCTGGACTTTTTTTTGGAGATCCATCCATTGACAGTTTACCGAGGGCGAGGCTCTGCAAATCATGAAGAGCCACCTGCAGGGAAGACACCTGACGGCAATGTAATAGGATGTGACAGTGTAGTTAATTTTTAGTGTTCCCACTGAAAGATTGTTCCAAATAAAGTTGTCTAAGCCTCAGAGCTGCAGAGAGGTTGAATCAAAGCTGTAAGAAAACAATTTCCCCAGATCAAGAAACTTGAATCCAGTGTTTGATGTCATTACCGAGGAATGATTTACTTAATTCTGCCAACAGTATGTAGTTAGAAGCCTACAAAATTAGCTGGATGGATCTGGAGTATATATATATATATACACACAGTATGAAGTAGGATAAAGCTGCATTTAAGACTTTGATTCAAGATTTCTAGAATTATTCAAACAAAGCAACCATTTACGATAAAACAATATTCTTTTATTGCAGTGCATTTAGCAATACATGGCAACTTATATTAAAATGAACATTAGTGTCATACATTCAGAAGACAGAGAGGAATAAGGATCCCCTCCCAATATGATAAAAATGATTTTGATTAATACAAAAAAAAAAAAAAAATATCAGTATAAAGTGTCCATTAGCTCCAGTCCAATACGTTTAAGTAATTGGTTTCTTCTAGTACACATTACACATTGACAGAGGCCCTCGCATTCTGGTCTTGCAGGTCGTCTGGAAGTGCATAGTTTTTTCTGTAGATGTAGGCGTGATCGTCATCCAGCTTCAGCAGCTCGGTCAGCGACGACACGCAGGGATCCGGATCCACCAGCATCGGCGGCAGGCGGGAGGCTTTCCGCTCGATGCGGCAGGAACGGCGAACCGGTGTGAGGAACTTCAGATCTTTGATGTTGCTCTGTCTTCTGGACCTACTCGTGCTGGCTTCGTCATTAATCGTCTTCTTGACACTAAGCAAAGGATGTTTGAAGAAAAACACTCAAGTCAGACGCGAAGAGACGATAACTTTTGTTGCCATTGTTTGAATAAACAGCTGTTTGAAGAAGACAAGAGAATGGACTCACCTTTGCAGGTACGGCGTGGTGGTCACACTGTACTTAATTACTGAAGCATCCTCCATCTGTGGCATGACCTCCACACACTCAACGTCACTTTGTCCTTCCTCATCCTCACTTTCTTCTGCTTCGTCCTTCACTGGCTTAACATCCTCATCCTTCAGCTCCCCTTCTTCACATTCACACTGTGGTTTGCCGTCCTCCGGTTTGACTTCACCGAGCACATCCGTCACCTGCGAGAGCTCTAATGGACACAAGAAGGCGTTTGTGTACATTTTAATCGTCCAGTGCCCAGTAGCTTAATTAACCTCAGGCCACCCTTAACAGCAACACAAATAGTGAACGAGTGAACTTACCATCCGATCGAGAGGGCGTCGCCATGGCCTCCAAAGCGTTACACAGGTTTACAACAACCTGTCAGAATGAAAACGGAGAAAAGAATGTTACAGAACAATAATATATTTTAATCCAGGTCAAATGGAGACAGACCCACAGCGTGTCTCCTTACATCATCCACGCTGCCCTGCGGGTCATCATCAGAGATTTCGAGCAGGTCCAGGGTGGTGTTCATGACCGTCGGAGTTTGGCTGTTAGTCTTGAGCGGCACAGCTCCCTTGGAGTCCGGCTCGCGGGCTTCCTGTTTGGGTTGGGGGTCGCACTGTGCAGCCGGCTGAGGCCGTGGATTGAGCGCCGCAGAGACTCTGGCTTTAGCGGGCTCCGTGGTCGGCATGGCTGGTCTCTTGGAGGCCTTGCCCTTGGAGGCCAGCCACTCGGCCAGTTTCGCCCTGCAGGAGGAAACACACACAACAACTTTGAGCATTTCTGGTGCGCAGTGGCACGGGGACAGAGTGTGTGTGTGTGTGTGTTACCTTCTCTCCTCGGCAGTCACCATGGTGAATCTGTACTGACTGAGCGCACTTGAGACAGCAGGTTTGTTGACCTGCTTGTTTGCCACTTGCATCTTTGGCTTTGAGCTCTGCGTCCCACTTCCCTTGGTGGGGGCCACTCTGGCGTTTCTGGAGCTGGTACTGGCTAGCGTTGTTGGGACGGTCCTGGCAGCAGGGCGAGCCGAGTGGAATCCAGCAAGTCGGCTGCCGACAGCAGGCCTGGTCACCTGAGCGGGTGCATCCATCACTGACTTGGGCCTGGTCTGCACAGGTTTGTGTGCGCCGTGTCCAGGAAGGTCAGAAACAGATTTGGACCTGCTTTTTGGCACATTTCCGACCCTTTGACCCCCTGTTTTGGGTGCTGATGCTTTGAGGTCGGCCCCGCCCATGGTGGCGGTTGACTTCCAAATAGTTCCAATTTTGGACTGGACAATCCTGCCTTTGTACATGCCGGGAGCGGCTTTTGATGATGTCAGAGCGGCCGGGAGCTTTGGAGCCTCTGCAATTATTTTTCTGTGTTTCACAGTCTGCTCGGTGAGAAAGGCCCGGCTGTGTGTTTGACGTAGTTTGACATCAGAAGCAGCAGCTGCTGCTACTTTCTGCACAGTCTTGATCTTTTTCAGAGCATCGCCAGATGTTGACCGCGAGTCTACCTTCGCTTTAGGAGGACAGTTTCTTGCCTTGGTGTCCTCTGTCAGTTGGGAGTTAACGGACATTTTGTCTCTTCTGATGAAGGACTTGCTGTCATGTGCAGGCTTCGCATTCTCCTTGTTTGCCTAATAATAATACGATATGGGTCAAACAAAACTGTTTGTAGTAATAATCATACAATCATACAATATTCATTGACGTAACGAACTTACTTTCTTATAGGTGTCGTTTCGTCTGGAAACTGCGACGTTGTCCATTGTGAAGCCTCGACCAGTGAAATCAATGGTGACTGCTGAAAAGGGAACAAAGCAATACATCATGTTCCGACATGAGGAGTCTCGTGCACTCGCTGTATCTAAACCTATATTAGAACCGATAACGTACCTTGCGGTCAGCTCTGTTGTAAGTTAGAGTACGAAGAGACACAGTCCATCCACAGCAGCACAACAACAGCAGAATTCGTCGCTTGCTAAATATGAGATTTAACTTGGGGTTGCTACGCCGCCATTGGTCACACTAGTATCGCGAGATAAGACAGTTGACCAATAGCGAGTCTTGAGCTCAGAACGAGAACGGGAGCAGCTCCGGTCTTTCAGGCTCCTCCCCTCCGTTTGAAAGTTTGAACACAAATAGGATTCCACTAATACTGGCTCGACGCTCGTGCCCAAAAGTGATTGCCGTTCGCGGGAGCGCGCCGCACCCTGTTAAAGCTGTAGCGGCCTCGGTTTGTCGTCCACAACAGCTGTTTTTAACTGGACCTGGGTCTATTTGTCATCACGTGCCCATATACATCATTCCATGCTCATAGCAGAGATATATCTTTGTAAAAATAGCTACAGCCAGCCAAACAAGTGTTTGCAGTACAGTAACCAGGCATGCCATTTACAAACAATACTGTCTGGTGTTTGGTATGTCTAATATTTGGAAACTAGATGAACTACAATAATGTACTGGTGGTTTGTATAACGTATCTCCTTTGAAATTAATACGTAGGTTGTAGCACGAGGATTGAAGATATGATTGACAGTGGAGACTGGAGGAGAGGAGAAAATGTATATTATTTTTTAGATCAACTTGATTTATTTACAAGACTGTGCAACAGTGGACGAATCAACCACCAGAGGGCGCTACAAGACATGATAGGCGTTTCTTTACATCAGCTTTATTGTCCATGTGTGTTTACGTCAGACACAAAATAATGGCAACTTCTTCTTCATACATGTTTCTCTTCTTCAGAAACATATTGCTTTGGAGTGCTCTGCTTTTAATTGCTGCTGTCACACTAAACAATCTACACTGTAAAACTGATAATTCAATTAAACTGTTTATATCAATATTTACTTTGTGCAATAATGTAGATTCAACAGTTTGGTTATATTTAGCTTTTTAACAGTTTAATTATGTATAATAGGCCTAGCTTTTTTCATTTTTTACTGCTGCTTCATTGTTAATTGACAATTCATGTTAATTTGTTTAACTCGTTATATGTTAGAAGTGAATAAATACATCAGATTAAACAGATCAGATTAAACTAAAGGGTTGTCACTGTCAACATGAATCTTATTAATGTTAAATTAATTAAACACATTCCCTATGACTCAAACTTCACTTCACAAAAGTGAATTTGGAAATGTGCCATTGCGGAGACGGTTCCAAAACGTTGCATAATTTCAACCTTCGGTTTTGAAAAGACTGCTGAGAATTGTGGGAAAGAAGCACAGCGCGCCATTTGATAAATACGTCAAGTCTCCAACACTCGTTTGAAAAAGGACGCGAATGCGCCTTCAAAGTAAAATACATTGTCAAATCACAAACATGTATGCGGTAGATTATGCATATTCGGCCTCTAAGAACAACTGTAGGCTCTTTACAAAAAGGGCAAAACGAAAATAATAGAGATCCTCTGGACTTGTTAGGTAGGCCGCATATCTATAACCTGTATGTTTTGCCATATGAATTTAAAGCCTAACAGTCTAGTTGGAATACAGATTTTTTTTTAGGAGTTTTGACAAATGAAACGTCATACATTACATCATTTTCCCCAAAAATAGAAAGTAAGTGTGTTTTTATATTAGCAAGTTCTATATTTAGTTACCACATACTTTACTTTGAAAGAAGAAAAAAACGGAAAATGCTAATCGACGTTTTAAGCTTGACAGCTAACTAGCGTTAGCAACATAGTAGGTACCCTGAGAAGGATTTCACTGCTAAAAAGACCGAGTTTATTTTCACGCGTAAAATGCAGAATCACTGCGCGGTGCCAAACTGCACGAGTGGAAAAGCTGACCCTCAGCCACTCTTCAGGTTCCCGCATGACCCAGAGAGGTAACTATTGCTAAAGATGCTAAAGCCAACAGGAAGCTCTCAGGCTGCGCGTTTGTTTGTAACCAGACGTAGAAACGACACGGCATGCATTTTAAACCGAGGGGGGACTCGGCTTGAATTGTCGAAATGTAGCTTTTGGCAACGTTTAATGCATTTTAACCAGTTGCGCATAATGTATTAAACATGTCACAACATAAAAAGACGTCACTCCTTTTCTCTCCACACGCGGACATTCAGCAGGCTCACGCGCCCTTGCTTCTTGCTAAACGTAGGCGGCACATCAGAAGAAGTGTTGCGTTAAGAAATACTACTTATTCTACACGAAAACCAACACTTCTCATTCGACACTATCACAAATACTACAGTTGCATGAAGTTACGCTTTAATTCCAACAACTGCAGTGGACATGAACGGGCATGTCCATAAGATGTGATAGACCTTCACCATAGCAAAAAAAAGAGCATATAATCACATATTTAAACTTTCACATTTGCTCTTCTGCCCTGAAAAAAAAGTCTAATATTCTCAGTAGGAACACTTTGCCAAACTACTGGTGTATGATTTCATTCATCTCCACTTGGATGCTTGAGGGACTTTGCTTGTCGGTGTAATTCACTATCAGCGTCTGCGTCCATCCATTCATTGCATCCTCAGGAACATGCATTTGTAAATCAAACAAAAAAGCCCCTTATTGTTTGTGCAGCACTCAACAGGTGGTTGGGTTTATAATAGTGCCAGCTGTCCTCAGTTAAATACACATCATTCCTTGCTAACCAGAGATCTGTGTCCAGCCATTAATTTTTAAAAAGCAAGTTTAAAGTTCACATAAATGTTTTAGCTTTAACTTCTCCTTTCAGGTCCAAGAAGTGGGTCGAAAAATGCCAGAAGCAAGAACTCATCGACAAGTCACCAAGCCAGTTGTACAGATACTACAGACTCTGTGGAAAACATTTTGAAACCTCTTTGGTCGATAGCGTAAGTTGTGTTTGCAAGTTACCATGAGGACAATGTGACCCCCGACATTGCAGGACATTAATTGTAATTGGCAAACTTAAAGTCAATTTAGTCAATCAATACATAATGTTATGTAGTGCTTGGTGAATGTGTGGGTAATATAGGTATTATCACTGGTTCAACATAAGTTATATTTCTCATAAGTGATGTAAAATGAACCTTTGTCTTCAGAACGCTCAGACTACAGTATTGAAGTATGACGCCATACCAACTATCTTTGACGCACCAAGCCAACCTCAGAACGGATCGGTGAAGCGCGGTAAAGAGACGGTGGGTCAAATCAATACATCTTAATTGATTTAAATGAGGGGAAATAATTAGTATGAGTTGATGTTTATACGTTCTAACTAATCACATTGAATTTGTATTTTACTATCTATCCTTGCAGACCAAAGATGATGAAAAGGACAGCAAGGGGGGGAAAAGTAAGTGAAAATCTCAAATTGCAACATAGCTCGATGGTGAGAAAAATAACTTCAACATCCATATTGGTCACATGATTAATAATTGATTTGTGTCCATCTTGCAACCGTTTCTCTTTCCTTTTTTTAGAAATCAAAGAGTCTCAAGCAGAAACCGCTCAGACAGATGTCCAGACACTCACAGAGGAAGAGGAGTACAAAGAGTATCTCAAGTCCTTATTTGAAGTTCTCGTGCTGCTGGGGGAGCAAAGCATTCCTCCGACGGGGCCTGGTGATGACAAACAGGACGGCGTCGGGTCAAGCAACTTTCAGGCGTTATTGGAATATCGCATGACTTGTGGAGATGAAGTCCTTAAGAAGAGGCACGACGTGAACAAGGAGTGCTGCTCTCCGGCTCTGCTGAACCAGTTGATTGAGGTGAGCGAGAAATGCATCCGCAGTAAGCTGGTAGAGGAGGTTCAACAAAATGGCTACTTCTCATTACTCACCGACAACTTGGTGAAGTTCTCGGGTGACTGGTACCTCCCTGTCTTTCTCCGTTACGTGGACCAGTCTAACTACGTGCGGGAGAGGTTTCTTGGTTTCTTGGCCTTTGAAGGAGACGGAGATGCTTTAGCAGAGACACTGATATCTGAAATGACCGACAAATGGGGCTTGGATATGGAGCAGTGTCGAGCCCAAGCCCACTCCTGCACCGGGACACATTTTGGTAAAATGAAAACATTTGCTGCCAAACTGACGGAGAGGTTTCCAATGGCGGTGCTTTCACAAAGATCTACTCATGCATTGAACCTGTCACTGGCAAATGGTATGGCTTTGTCAGGGGTTCAGCTGGTCTTGTCCACCTTTAAGAAGATCGAGTCTTTCTTCAGTCAGTCCCCTTTACTGGTGGCGGAGTTGGAGCACGCCATTTTGATTTTCTACCCGGACAAAGAGGATAAGGCCAAGGAACTGCAGGAGATCTGCGGAGCCAGCTGGACCAGACGGCATGATGCGTTTGAGGTGGCGGTGGAAATCCTGGAGGCGTTACTACTCTGCGTGGACAGCGTTCACGACAATGAGGACATGAGGTGGAACGATCAAGTCACACACAACGCCTTAGAGATTTCAAAAGCACTCGCTGATTTTGAGTTTGTCATGGCGCTGATCGTGCTTAAAAACGCCCTGACACTGACGCACGCATTTGGGAAGAACGTGCAGGGGCAAACAGCGGATGCCCACTTTGCTTCAACCAGTTTAAAAGCTGTATTGCACACTCTGAAGGAAGTGTTTGACAACATCGACGTGTACCACGAGTTCTGGAATGATGAGGCCGTCAACTTAGCCACTGCAATGGAGATCCCAGTTAAGGTTCCTCGGTCGTTTCTGAGAAAGCACCAGTTAGAATCTGGAGCCACGCAGCCGGAGAGTCACTACAAAGAGCACCTGTCGGTTCCAGTGGTGGAGCACGTCATCAGAGAAATGACGGAAATCTTCAGCGAGGACCACCTAAAGGTTCTGAGATGTTTGTCACTAGTGCCCTCTCTCATAGAGCAGAACAAGTCTTCGAAACCCGAGGATGAGAGTGTGAAAGTGTTCAAAAACGACATCCCTAATGCGGGAACCCTGTCCGCCGAGCTGCACTGCTGGTGGGTTAAATGGAGCAAGAAGGGCAAAGGCGAGACCTTCCCATCCACTCTGCATGAGACGCTGCAGCTGGCCGATGTGAAGTTCTTCCCAAACATGCTCGCGGTGCTGAGGCGGATCGGCATCCTGCCGACCTTGGCTCTAGAAGACGGCTGCGATGTGGCATACAAGCGCTTCCAGTTGTACATAGAGAACACGCCAGACAAATTCAAATCAAAAAGTCTCGCTCTTTTGAACATGAACTATGACGTCGGGTTGGACCTGGACTCGATGGTTGAGCTCTACATGAAGACGTACCCCGACAAGGGGGATATGTCTTAGTCAGTTGTTATTTAATAGCTAAACTGCCATTCGGGTTACCCACAGCTAGGTTAATGTATATCTAGCCTTTGTACTAAATAGCATTGTGTATTGGTTGGTTGTTTTTTTGTGATAAGAATGTGAATGAAAGAATTGCTTGCGAGTGGCATTAATGAAGTGTTGCACGCCAAACATCTTTGAATTAGGTTGTTTCTATGCTTTTCCTACGCTTGCGTTTTGGGGTGCTGAGTTTATGGTGAGTTGGAGATCAGGACAAAGTAGTGTGAGGATTTAAAGTCTCCTCCTGGGAAGAAGGCCCACTGTTCTCAGCTTCACTTGAGCTCTTCACTTTACATCTTGCTCGTTGGGTATTAGATCTGCGAATGGAGTGTATGCTTGTGTTTAAACAGCTGAGAAATTACCACCACAGCGTTTTATGTTATTGATATCTGATATGATTGAAGACGAAAACTTCCACCGTTTGCTGCAGTGGACAAATAACAATAAAATGCTCTTTCAGCCAGGTCTCCCTTTCCAGTGCATATACATTTACGTTTTAGACTTGAATTGTTTCTTGTTGCCCTCCCTTTCCTTTAAGAGGCTGTTCTCTAATGGAGGCTGTTATCTTATCTGTTGTTTTTCTCCATTTAATGAAATGTTGTGTCACGACAACCAATCATCTGCAGCTAAATACTTGTATGAATTACACTTTGTTTAGACTACTGCACGGCCTTTGAAAATAACTTTCTATAAGTTGAATGTGTAATCTTTCTTGTGTATAATAAAGCCATAAATGACTCCTCTTGCTTAATTTAGACCTTTTTCCCTATAGACCTTTTTATATTGAATGTATATTTTAGAATTTTTTACTTTTATTTTTTTAAAGGAACTTGCTATACTGTAGGTCCCAGTCAGTGTACACTTTGTTCTTTTCTGCCAAGACACGTAAACAAAAATGATATAACGGCTAATACAAACTATTACAATAATTTGAAATGACAGTTGACAAAAAGATTGCTAGGTGGGATTTACTATACATGGTCAGACACATTGAAATAGTCTAATGAAGAATAACATGTATCTAGGGTCTATGGAGGGCAACAAATCTACTTCACCAAGTGCGAAGAGAGACAGCTATATCAAAGAGTATAAAGTCAACCCAAGAGCAGTAGTGCACCTCAAGATTGATGTACTTCAGAAAAAAATATAGCTTATCAAACGTTTCTGCTTTTTGCAAGTGTAATGTCAGGTATGATTAAAACAAAGACAATGGATACCTCAATATAGTTGCCATGAAAAATATTTATATGTTGCCACAATGAAAGTTAACAACCACAAAGGAGATTCGCTAAAGGCCATTAATACACTGACATTTCGACACAATAATTCATACGAGAAGTCCCTGTTGATGCTTTGCTTTGATTGTGAAAGCTACCAATTTTTTTAAAAAAGTCTAGCAAAACTAATTGACAAAGCTTTTAAGGCTCCTGGATTTCAGAGTCGCTTGTAGGCTTTGCTTGGTTAGCATGGAGTAGAGTGTGAACTATCTTGATGATTAAACTCTTTGGCCAGACTCGACGGTGACATTCTGCCCTCTGCTGGTTCACATTTTCTACTGCACGGTTTAGTTCCTGGTTGATGGGATAACACGCTTTCGGCGACTCTTTTGCTCACCACGCAACATCAACTTTTAAAAGCATGGAATAAGTCGGTTCTTGGTTTACCAAAGAGACATTTTAGTAAAAACTAACGTTGAAATTCAACTGTGTCGGTTGCAGGTCTTGCCCAAGGCATGGCTCTGTAGACTCTCCAGCAGGTTTGCTCACAGTAGGTTTGCCAGCTTGCAACCGCCAGCGAAGCTAGCTAACTCGCTAGCTAGCAACATTGCAGTCCAAAATGACTGACTGCTGCGCCGCAGCGAACTGTGATTACCAGCAAGGAGGATCCGAAAACTCTCCTCCACTTTTCAGCTTCCCCTTGGATCCAGAGCGGTAAGAGCTGTGCTTATTTCACTGTGACGTGGGTTAAAAACGATCCCCCGAGCATGCAAAATGAATGTGTTAGCTACCCACTGTTAGCACTGGCGCTAGCTTAACATCATGTTGGCTAACAGTGACACAACTCTGTCGAAAATGGCGCAGACTAACGTTACTCTTGGAAGAAAAGTCCGTATGAAAGAGACTCCGGGCATTCATTCCGGCCCGGAGACTGACGCCAAAGTGTGATATTGGCTGATATCTGTTCATCTTTGCGCTCACTTATTTCATAAACTGAGAGAAAACATACTTTAAAACTTTTTTGTGCTGTAATTTAAATTGCCATCGGCACACGACACCGACCACCTCGGCGGTGCGGTAACGTTACTAGAGGCGCTGACGTTAGCTTAGCACGATCCAAATACTTTCCATTAATGACGCTATTTGGCGTGATTGTGGCTTCCAAACAGCACAAATTACATGAGAATTAAATGTGCAGCTTATTGAACAATACCAAGTGAAACTTGTATTTCCGTAGTTTTAACAGGTGATGTCCCTAGTATGAATAAGTAGCGGTCTAGCGCCCCCTTTTATCCCGCTGTTACCTCTCGACTAGATGTTGTTTTTTTTGCACTCTGCGATTGCGGTAGTATTGTGCAATAGGATTCGTACGTTACGTAAAAATCTAAAGAATTAATTGAAGGGCCGTGAATGAATGATGATGTATTTCAGCTGGTGGTGTCACAGTAGTGTGCCCGTGGACAGGAAATATAACCTCCACGCCACAGGAAAAAACAAATAGATCACGGGGTCTGAAATGGTTTCACGTCCAGCACTGCTGTGGGTTTATTTTTTTATTTTGTGTGTCTCCTCATTTCTGCTCTGTACTCGTTTTTTTTAAGCTTGCACCCGCCACCCACCCAATATTGTGTTAAATTGAGAGACTTAAATCTAATTCCCTTGTGGGCAAATCCACCCACCTTTTTATTCTGTGCATATGCAATGAAATCAGTTGAAGGAAGGAAAGAATTGTTTTGAAAGTTAAAATAATCATATATATATTTGTTATATATATATTTGTCTCACTGACACAGGGTGGTGTTACAAATGCATTTAACCAAAGCAGGCTTGTATGAATCAAGTGGGTGTACCTAATCCATGTATTGTATCTGTCATAACCCCCTGAAGCATAACCACAGCATGCATGTACAATAAGCATCCAAATCGTCTCCCACAGAGTTGTGTATGTCTGTCTCCATTTTTTTATTTGAACTTTTATTTGCACAGTGATCAAGCAATGTGGCCACAACAAATGGCAGTTTTTAGTTCAAACTAGCCGATACAGTAGTTTGGACCAATGCAGTAATAGTGTCTGCATACACTTACAATCACAATAATTTGTTTTCCACTTTTATTATTGAAATGATTATTTAATATATAGTTGCTGTTGTTTTCCTGGATGATCTATGGTAGAGGTATTCAATGTTTTCATGACCTCCAAACTGATAGATGGAGCAGGGACACTCTACTGTATATATTGTATAATATTCTGTGTTATATTAAATTGGTAGTAGTGCCATGTACAAACATACCGTGTTATTGTGCATTCAATACTAAGTCATTCAAATAATACAGAGGTTCATGTTTTTATTTTAAACATGTGGAAGGTACAGTGAGTAGGGGGGGCGGGGGGGCGTGCAATATCATACAAGCTATTCAAATTGACGCTTATACTTGTATTTTTTATTTACTGAAAGACGAAGATGGCGTCTTGTGATCTTTGTGGGAAAAAAGATTTCATAAACATTAAAACGGCCCCCTGACAGTACCTCCACGGACCCCCTATGGGTTGCGGACCTCCTGCTGAAGACCTCTGATCTATAGAATTACATTTCAAAGCACTGCCATGGGAACATTTTAGGGGTGGCCTTTGGTAGTGCAGAGAGTCACCATGCTCATCCCAATGAACAGTTCTAAAAATTGAAGCAAACCTTCAAGAGCTTTGTGCTTGTTTATTGCGTTATTATTTCATACAAAAGTGCAGAATATGAATGCACACACATTAATGAATGCCTTTCCTCTGTATTATCCAGATGCAATCAATGGTTGAACAACTGTCATCGTCAAGATCTGGCGTCAGAACCTCCTGAGCAGTTGCACAAGCTGTACAGACTTTGTGCAAAACACTTTGACCCCTCTGTGATCTCTGATCAGGTAAGAATAAAATCTATTACCCATTACCCTTTGTGTAATTTTAATTCTAATAGTTGTCATTTTGCACAAAGGTGTTTCTAATGCTCATTGTGTACATGCACATGGTGGGAATAATGTTAGAAACACCAATGCAATCACATCACATGCAACTCAATGTATAACACAAGTTGGAGCTTTTTATTGAAAGTAAAGTTTATTTATATTGCACTTATCACAGCCAAAGTCACAAAGTGCTGCACAGGAGTACAAAAAAAAACAAACTAGTAACGGGGGCCAAAACATTTTAACAGTTAAGAGAGCGTAGTAAAATACACATTAAAAGATGGAGCAGTAAAAAAACACAACAAAACTGATAATGAAGATAAATAAATAAAAATGGATAAAAATCAGGCCAAAGAGCATGTGTTTAACCACACGCCAGTGTGAGCGGGTATGTCTTCAGTTGGTTTCTAAATGACTGAATCAGCACAACGTCGGGGTGCAGAGAGCGTTCCATAGCTTTGGTGCTACTTCCTCAAGAGCTCGGTCACCACGTCTCTTAAAGCGTGTGTGTGTGTGACAGACAGAAGATTTAGCAGCTTGGACCTGAGGTTGCTCTGTATGTAAGGGTGAGGATTTTAAAGTGGATACTATGCTCTGCGGAGAGCCAGTGAAGAGACCTGAGAGTAGGGTGATGTGAGTCAGCTGTATATTGCTGATGTGGTTTTAAATGACACCAACTTCCTGTAAAACACCAGCTAAAACACTTAGATTTATTAGATGCAAACATGTGGGTCGGTAAAAGTCACATTTTGATTAAACAGCGGTTCAAATCAATAACTGCGAACCCAGTGATGCCCAGTGCTACTGTATGTGTCGTTCTTTCTTAATACTCAAATCACTTGATTGGACATTTCTGTTTCACATAGCATATTCTGCATTAGTTTAAAAGTGGGCTCTCTCCTTTGTTTTGTCTTTCAGAGCACCTCCAGTTGTGTCTTAAGGGAAGATGCTGTTCCAACAATATTTGACTCAACAATGCCTGTGAATAATCAATCGACCTGCAACAGGAAGCGAGCTCGGGATCCTGTAAGTGTTTCATTCAATCTTTAAAATGTCTCTTCTGAACATTTTTTCATCCGCCGATATAACACTAAAAATGCAAACGTATAATCATTCTTTTCATCTACATAGTCTGAAGAGGATCCTACAAATGTGAAGAAAACAAAAGGTACAGTAGCTGGTTCACTTAATTAAGCCCCTTGAGTTGTAGTCTGTTAGAATATAATGGCTCTCGTTGTAAATATGTATCCACAGATTTAATTAGCATTTTTTTTTATAATCATCTCAGCTTTTCATTCAAGGTTTTCTCTTTCCCATCAGAAAACACAGCAACAACAGAGGGGACTGAAGAGAGGAGAGAAGTACCTGATGCAGCGTCTGAACTGCAAAACGAGAACCAAACCCAGGAGGATGGAGCCAGCTCTAAAGCAAAAGAGACTCTGAAAGTCTATTTCAAGGAAATCCTGGCACTTAATGGCTTCAGCATAAACGGTGCAAACAACAGCAGCGACGAGCCGATCGGAGGCACGAGAGGACAGCAGGCTTTTAATCGCATCTGCGTGGAGAAGATTGACAAGAAGGAAATCCTCCAGTTTAGCGAAGACCTCATGCGGGAGGAGATCCAAAACAGCCTCAGGCAGGCTCGCTTCTTCTCCATTCTGCTTCAGGATGTGACGATTATAGAGGGTAAGGAGCAGATCCCGGTTTTCATCAGGTCTGTCACGGTGGAAGGGTTCCCACAAAAGCACCTCATCGGGTTCTTACCATGCGACATGGATACAGAGAACCTGTTTTACATGCTTCTGTCAGAGTTGCGAAACAAGTGGGGGCTGAGGATGGAGCACTGCAGGGGACTGACTTATCTGGTCACAGGCAGCATGTGTCAGAAAATGCGAGACCTCACCTCCAGGATTCTGCTGGAGTTCCCGCAAGTCGTTCTGTCGCCGAGCGACCCGTACGCCTTCAACATATGGATCATTCGCTGCATGCCCGTGCCCTCCATTCAAAGCGTCGCTAACACTGTAGAGGAGGTGGCCTCGTTACTCCGGAGAACACCGGAGCTGTGCAAAAGATTGGAGGGAAAGATCCAGACGACGTACGGGCATATGAAAGGAGAAGTGGACCGGATCAAGGCGGCCGTCGCCGAGAATTGGGAGTACGGCACCGATGCCTTCCAGACCATGTTGGACATTCTGGAGCCGTTCCTGAACTGCATCAACGAGATGATTTCAAAGGTCGACGAAGACGCCGCCGAGCAGATGGCCAAGCTCAAGCCGGTTCTGAAGAATTTCAATTTCATCATCACACTTGTTGTTCTGAAGAACACCCTCTGCTGTGTGAGCATACTCAACTCTAGTCTCAGGGGAATAATTAGCATCAGCAGCACGCTGCAGTACACAATCTCCAATGCCTTAAAGCTGGTAAGCAAATACCAACAGGAGCTCGCGATATTCCACAGGAAATGGTTTTCGGATGCAATCGGCAGAGCGAAGAAGCTCGGGGTGGAGGTCACCAAGCCAGAGGCGGACCAAGGAGACGCAGAAGAAACGCCACTGGAGGACCTTTTCAGAGAAACCCTGAGCCGCCCCATCTTGCAGTACCTCGTGGCCGAGGTGAAGAGAGTGTTCAGCACGGAGATGGTGAGGATTCTCCGATGGCTCTCGTTAGTGCCGTCCTACATGGCCGACCACAATTTCAGCATCCGCAGGGATAAAGTAGCGGACGCCAACCTGAACAACCTCGCCAGGCCGGACACGTTCTACGAAGAGCTGGGCTGTTGGGAGGTGAAGTGGAGGCACGCGAGCAAGCGCAGGATCCTGCCCACCACGGTGTTTGCGACGCTCAAGATTCCCGATATCGGGTTCTACCCGAATGTGCAGAGCCTGCTGCGGGTGTTGGGCACCGTCCCGTGTGTAAACGCAGAGGCAGACGTGTACGGTCAATACCATATGGTACTGGAGCGGTGCCACTCCTACCTGAGGGGCACATCAGAGGACCAAAGACAATGCAGCATGGCATACGTCTACGTGAACCAAGATGTGCACTTCAATGTGGAACAAATGGTGGAGTCGTATGCCCAGAAGCATCCAGACATCTTGCAATTGCTGCAAACGGTTAGTAGATTTTTCATGAGCGCGGTTGAAATTGTGCTGCCCTCCTTAGCGGTAAAACAGCTGTTCTACCTGAAATGACATAATAATACTTTGTGTGTTTTACAGGATGATGACACAAAGGAGAAGCCTCCCCAAGGTGAGATGGGTTGTAAATGATTTCTTTAACATTTCAGCATGCAGCAATTTGGGTTAATCACACGGCTATTCTATCACATCATATAGCAATTAAGGGGAACGTTCCCAAAATAGAGCTCTAGACACAAAGATGAGCAGCAGATATGATGATGGCTACATTCAAACACGTGTTTTGGATATAAATGACCATTGGAGCAAGTTGAATGATATTTTTTGTTAAACTACAATCTTAAATATGCCCTCATTTGTTTATTTACTAATGTGTTCCACTGTTCAGTTCACAATAGCTTTTTTTCTTTTTTAACCTAATTTCAGTGGCATCCCAAGGAAACCATGCTGAAAAGGACACTGAAGAAGAATTACAGTTCCTAAACCTAGAGATGGATGCTGAAAGGCTTGTGGAGTTGAAGTGTGCAGAGACTGATCGAGATTCTCTAAAATCAGCTTTGCAAGCTGCAGTGACGGCTGCATACAGCAGCCAAAGCAGGCAACACGGTGACGCGTCTGCCCAGGAGGGAGAGCTCGAGTACGTGACCAAGTCTGAAATGAAAGAAGTTCTCACTGTGTGCGAGAAAGCCGTCAGGGAGGGAATCCTCCTGGAGGTGGGGACGTCGTTTTTCTCCTTGTTCATCGACTGCGTCGTGAAGTTTGGGGAGAAAGACAATCTTCCGCTCTTCCTGAGGTTCGTGGACAGTTTCGATGTCATGCGATTGGAGCTGATGGGATTCCTGGAGGCGGATCTTGATTGTGACGCCATGGGGCAGCGTCTGCTGGAAATAGTAACCGTGGAGTGGAGGCTTGATTTGAATAACTGCAGGGGTCAAGCATACTTGGGCTCCGGTGATGTTTCCTACAAGCTGAAAGCCTTCGCCTGCAAAGTCCAAGAGACTCATCCTCTTGCTATCAGCACGCACTGCTCTTCCTACTCCTTCAACACCTGGTGGTCAAAATCCATCCCCGTGCCTGCCATCAAGAGAGCCCTGGATACGTTCGAAGAGGTTTTGATGTTTTTTGGCAGCAGTGCCACGATACAGAAACAGCTGGACCATGTGATAGCGTTTGGTCTCAGAGAGAGCTATGAAAAGGTGCAAGAGCTACAGGGGAAGTTCTGTGCCCTTTGGCAAGAGAAGCATGATTCTTATGAGGTGTTTGTGCAGATGCTGGAGCCCCTGGTTGAGTGTCTGGAGAAAATCAAGAACAACCCACAGAGATGGAAGGCCTTTGTGTCCGACCAAGCCGGAGCACTCCTCCGCAAGGTGATGGAGTTTGATTTCATCATCGCCATGGTGGTCTTGAAGAACGCGTCCTCTTTCACCAGGGAGCTGAGCGCAGGTCTCCAGAAGGACCACTTCAGCGCCGCCTCCCAACTTTGCCAAATCAGCGGCATCGTGGCCACTCTGAACCGAGTCAAAACGAACATGAAGGTGTTCCACCAAAACTGGTTCGACGAGGCCTGCGCCATGGCTCAGAGTCTGAGAGTGCAGATCGAAGTGCCTGAAAATGCCTCGCAGACGGCGAGAGACGGCATGATGAAGCCCGTCGGTTTTTACAAAGACGGCTTAAGTGTGCCTCTCGTCGATAACCTCATCAACGCCGTAAAGGATCATTTTTCAGAGGACCACAAAGAAGCGCTCAACTTCCTCTCCCTCGTCCCGTGCTCGGTCACAGTGAGTTACATGTTCGAGAGCCTGAAGTCGAAGCCTCCGCTCTACAGCGGCGATCTGCCCGACGCCGACAACTTCTTCACAGAGCTGTGCTGCTGGAGAGTAACATGGAAGACCAAAGTTGCGTCCGTGACCGTGCCCGGCTCAATATTTCACACCCTGCGTCTGCCGCTCATGCAATACTTTGGCAACATCAACGCACTGCTGAGGATCATGTCGGTGTTGCCCAGCACGGCGCTGGAGGACTGCGGTGTCATCATGCGCCACAAGAAGTTCCAAGAGTACCTGAGAAACACGAATCCCAAAGACAGGTCCCCGTGCTTGGCGATGCTGCAGGTGGGCACTGACTTCAGCAGAGACCTGGACCGCATGGTGACCCAGTGTTTGAAGGTCACGCCGCAAGCCTTGGAGGGTATATGTCTGGTAGGTGCTTGTGTTCTTTCAGAGAAATGGCAGTGTGTTACATTTATAGTTTTATTTATTTTACTCTTTATTTTATTAATGGACTAATTTGTATTGACCCGGCTGTATTCACAGGACAAGGAATCCAAAAGTTTCAACAGAAACTCTGAAAACAATATGGAAGGTATGCATGATTTCATTTTTAGTACATTACTTAACCAATATCTGTACAAAAGTTTTTGAACGTGGCTTTTTTTGTGTCATAACCACTGTTCCATTTCCTCCCCCAATATATTCAGTCGATTGCGTCAAAGAGGAAACCGAAGAGCCTAAAATCCACCATTCTCCTGATGACAAAGTCGAGGACCAGGACATGAAACCAGCGGATGAGAACGGGCACTCTGGAGATAATCGTCAAAGTCTGGCCACGGTGTTCAAACTGGCCGCACTGCTGGGGAAAAAGAATAGCGGTCTGTCTGACCTCTCAGAGGAGGACCGAGAGCTTTTCATCCAGGAGCTCAGCGTGTGCCACTGGTTTGGAAACGAGGGCAAATGCGCGCCCTCTATAGGCGACGACGAGATGGTGAACCTCCTCATCAACGGAATCAGAGACGTCATCCTGAAGGAGATACAGGAGTCGCCGTTCTTCTCGCTCATCACGGACAAACCCGTGCGGATCGCCGACAAGACCCACCTGCCGGTTTTCGTCAGGTTTGTCGGAGAATCGGCTCCAAAAGTAGAGCTCATGGGTTTCTTACCGTTTGATGAAAGCTGCCACGTCGACACACAAGCCAATAACCTTGCAAAGATCCTGACCGAGGACTGGGGCTTACCGATGTCTCAGTGTCGCGGCCAAGCGTTCATGCACTTGGGCTCAGGTTATCAGAGCCTGAAGAAGATGTCTTTAGACTTCCTCATGAGCTATCCTCTCTCCGTCGTGACACCCAGCGAGTCGTGCGGCCTCGCCCATTGGTTGGCAGGAAGCGTGCCTTGTCCTTCCGTAGCAAAAATGTTGGACATCACAGAAGACCTGCTGCTGTTCTTTGACGAGTCTCCGAGTCTGGAGGGACAGCTGGCGCAAGCCGTCGATGGGCTGTTGAATTTGCCGAGAGAGGCCCTGGAAGAAATGCCAGAAACGTGTTGCTCGAGGTGGAAAAAGAGAGAGGACTTCTTTGACATCCTCGCCGACACATTAGAGGGCATCCTCAGCTGCCTCGACGCCGTCAGCTCGAGTGCCACGGGCGCCAAGTCCATGCACGCGCAAGTCCTCTCCACCGCTCTGAGAAATCTGGACTTCATCGTCACCCTGGTGATTCTGAAGAACGCGTGCGCTCCTCTTCGCAACTGCAGCACCGTCTTCCGCTGCGGAAACCCCGCCGACATTCTCTGCGAAGTGGAAAGAATCCCCTCCATCATAGAGAATCTTAACAAAATGTTGGAAAACGTGAGCAGTCTGCACTCCACCTGGTTCGAGCAGGCGTTCCAGCTCGCCACCAAGGTAGCGCCCGAACAAGTGTGCTTCTCGGAGGAAGCCAACACCTACGAGTCTCCTGAGATCTATTACAGGGAAAACCTGAGCGTCCCCCTCCTCAGGAGTCTCGTCGACGAAATGAGGTACAGCTTCTCAGACGGCCACTTGAAGGCCCTGTCGGTCCTGTCCCTGCTGCCCTCCTGCAACCCACAGCCCATTCTGCCGGAGACCCAAGACAAGCCGTTCAGCCTCTACCTCGCAGAGCTCTCCGACCCGGAGGCAGCCGAGCAGGAAATCAACGCGTGGGCCACCGTCTGGGAGGAGAAATACCAGGATGCCGCTCCCCCGTCATCCATCGCTGAAACTCTCGCCCACCCCGAGTCGAAAAGCCACCCGACTGTTGCGTCACTGCTTAGGCTCGTAGCGGTCCTGCCCAGTGTCAGTATGGAGTGGGACCTGATGAAGACCACTCTGAATTCCATGAGGGATCTGTTAAAAAACACTGTATGCAAAGGCAGCAGGAAGGACCACGTGGTGCTCCTCTCTCACGGCACAACCCTGCAGAGGCTGCCCGAGGTCATCGAGAAGTGCATGGAGGTCGATCCAGAGAGCAGCGCATGTCTATCCCAGGTACATTTAAAATGGTTTCAACACTGTTCTTTGTTGTTTGACTGTGTTGTAAAAGAAAACAAAGTTAAAACATGTTTACGGCCATTCTAATCACCGCATATGTGTTTTGTTTTAGGTGGTGGGAACTTTGCAAAGACTAAAGTTGGACCGCGGTAAGTTCATTCACGACAACTCGATCATCAAGAATCCAAATGTCTTTGTTTGTAATGTATGAGATGACAAAAAATGGATGCATTTTTATGAGGCATTAACATTTATTTTCTCTTTTTTTTTAAAATCAGGAGGCGTCAAAGCAGAACCGGCAGCACCAACCGATTTGCACGCCTCCGTTGTAGCAGAGAAGCCTGCTGACGGAGAGGTGAAATCAGCTGATAACGAAGTGATGCCGGAGGTCGCGCAGGGACCGAGGAAAGCGGTGTCTTTCTACGAGCCACAACTGCGCGAACAAATCCTCAAGGAACTCTGGGACTCTCAGTTCTTTACAGTCATAACCGAGCGAGCCGTCGACATTGACGGCGAGCTCTACGTCCCGCTGTGTATCAGGTACTTAAACAAAGAGGACATCCAGTGCGAGGAAACACTGGCTTTCATCCCTTTCGGCGACGACCAGGTCGTCTTCGCGGATGCTCTCGAGACGGCCCTGTCTGAGAAGTGGGGGCTCAACATGGAGTACTGTCGAGGGCAGGCCTTGCTGAGTGTCGGTGAAGTCGGAGCTCAGATGAGGGTTGTGAGTTTAGCCATAGCTAAGAAATACCCTCAAGCCGTGAGAACAGTCAGCTCAGCGTTGTCTCTTAATGTGTGGCTGGCTCGATCGTCCCCCGCTGAAGAAGCAGCGGACGGGGCGGCGCTCATAGGGCGAATCTTACACTGGCTCACGGAGGATGCAGAACGCCAGAACAAACTGGAGGACATGATCCTTCACGTGTTCCAGCAGGACGAGGTGAAGGGCAACGAGCTGAGGGACAAGCTCATCAAAAACTGGGAGAAGAGTCACGACATGCACGAGGTGATGGTGGAGGTTTTAGAGGCCGTCACGCTCTGTCTGAACGAGCTGAGGGAGACGGGAAGCGCTTCGGACCGGCAGCAGGCGGCGCAGCTGTTCGACGCCATCCGAAACTTCGAGTTCATCCTGTCGACGGTGGTGCAGAAGAACATCTCGAGCGTCACGAAAAAGCTAAGCCAGTCTCTGCTGGGCAAACCCTTAGACATGTTGCTTGCTGTGAATAATTTACCTGACCTCAAAGCGTCTCTCAGTAAACTGAAGGGCGATATTGACGCCCATCACAAGGCCTGGTTCGAGGAGGCCACCGCACTGGCCTCCAAACTCCACGTGACCATGATGCACCCGGTGCTGCTGGAGCCACTGAGCGAGTTTTACAAGGAGTCCGTGAGCATGAAGGTCATAGAGCACTCGATGGCAGAAATCGACGACCTCTTCACAGAAAAGGTATTGGATACCTTGAGGTGTCTGGAGATCGTGCCTTACGCAATGTCCAAGGTCGAAACCAGCATTCTCAGCGGCCTCGTGTTCCGCCTGTACAAGGACGACTTGCCCGACCAGGTCTCGCTTCACACCGAGATGAAGTCGTGGAAGGAGAAGTGGTTGGATCCCCTGGCAGGCTACCTGCCGACCACCGTGCTCGACACGCTCAAGACGTCGCAGATCAGGAGTTTCGGCAACATTGAAACGCTCCTCCGACTGCAGGTCATCTTGCCGTTTTCAAGGAGGGAGAGCAACTTCAGGCAGGGAAAAAGAAGCTTACAGGAGTTCATACAGCAGGAGAAGCGCTCCCTCGCCGAGCTCCATCCTCTGTAAGAGACGCAGGTCTTCCGTCACAGATAGCAGATTTGAGCACCAACCATACCTAAGAACTAATGTGTCTCAGCTGTAATTGAGGTTCTGAACTCAATACTTCTCGTGTACATTATCGATCTGAGTTCTTTTTGAGATTTCCTTTTGTTGTTATCCTGCAAACTAAGCCCTATGTTGTTTTTTTTTATCCTGTAGTTTGTACAGTTGTACTGCCCAATGGGACCAATGTCTTGGCAAAAAAAAAAAAAAAAAAAAAAGAGAGAGAGCAATGCTTGTGTGCCTTGATGCGAAACGAATAATTCACCCCATGAAATCACGATAATTCAGATGTTGAATATGTCCCATTGGCGTTGACTGACTTCGCTGTCATGAACTTATTAAAATGATTAAATGCACCCTTAACCTTTCCTGGGCACAAATAGAAATGGTTAGTTCCATCATGTCTTCTGATTTCTCATGTTTCCTGTCTCTTTGCAGGAAGGAATTTGCTGTAAACGTATCTTTTGAAATAATGTTTCCTCAATAGGAAAACCTTCATATATATTTGTCAAAAAAGTAATAAAATTCTCCAAAAATATGTTTTGCCTCCTGTTTCTTTCCTTTTTACGGATGTCCTCAATGTGGTGACGCGTCTGTAAGCCACCACAAGATGGCGCAGTGAGCCTGTAACTAACCCGAAGAGGAAACGATGGAATTTGATCAGAAGTATCGCTCTAAAAACATGAATATACCTCCCAGTTTTATCACTCAATGCAATTTGTACATGTTTAATCATAATACATGTGGGAATGATTTTAGACGGTAACTTTATTATTTAGTTGATCCGAGGAGGTCACATTGAGATTCCAGATCTCTTCTGCCAGGGAGTCCTGGTAATGAGGTCCAGCTGGGCTGAAGGAAGTCCACATGCAGGTATTATGATTTAATATTACTGTTTTGGTAAACAAAAAAAAGCACAACTACAAAAAAACAACCAGTATGAATTTAGTTTGAAGAGATATTTGCTGTGATGAGCTTGGTGGTCAATACAATCTGCCGGTGTTAATGATTTGCTGACCGGAAATTCACCGTTCACCCTCTGGGATACAAATTAAATATTAAATCGAAAACTCTTGCGTGTTTCTCTCACTGACCAACACGGATGTGGCTTTAGAGGGAGAGAGGGTTGTTGAGGTCATGCGACCGCTCACATTGTCTCAAGATACCTGGTAAATATTTATTTTACAATTCCCTTTTGTCCTCATGAAGCGCGAGGCCTCTGCAGCGCGAGAGACCGGCTCCACTCGTATTTTTGCAGTAATGCAAATGGAGGCTCCGGGGCTCCATTGTGGCTCTGTTAATATGTAATTTTCAGAACACAGTGTCGGGCTTTCTTGTCAATTATTTGCTATGAATTCCAATGCAGGTGTATAAACCTTCATGAGAGGAATTTCAATAACACACAAGCGACTGAACCGACGATTAGAAAGGCCCGGTCCTGTTGGATGTCACGCGGTACGGCTTGCTTTCAGCCATACGTTCTCTTTTTATACAACTATTGGCCAACGGCAATGTTACACTGACTTTAAAGCTGACGAAAAAATAGCTCCAATAGCTTTCAGCTTTATTCTCTTCACTAGAACAGCTGGTTAGAAGCCGGACTTATTAACTGACTGAGGCTACACTGACACAATACCCCAGGGCTTATCCAAGTCACTTTAAATTCAAGTTAGACATGATCCAGAGGACTAAATGCAATCCCCTCCCCTTCCCCCTGAAATTCTCTGCAGGTTTCATGAGGAGAAAGACTCCCGTCCGTATATACATTCACTCTGTTTGTTGACGTGAACCGCCTTATCTTTTAACGCCGATAACCCCGCTGAGTGCACTCTGAAAAAAACAGAAAGAAAGAAAGAAAGAAACATGTATTCTTCCTGTGAGCTGTAACAGCAGATGCCTCCCTGACAAAGCCCCGATTGTCGGTGCTCAGCTCAGTGTGAAAGGGAGCATCTCCGTGTCCCCCGCTCGGCTGCTGAGCCAACGGATCTGTCTCCGCTGGGCTTCGGGGGGCCTCGCGGCCGCGGCCGCGTGCGGCGCGCGGGCCCTCGGCTCGTAACCCCATCCGCCGAGAGCGGGGCCTCCTCCCAGCTCCGTTTTTGTATTTATTTACGCGTCGGATGCCGAGGTGGACTTTTGCTACGGTTTCAGACCTCAGGTGCGGCCGGTGTGTTTGGGCATGAAGAACACATCCGCCATCTTTAAGCAAAACAAGGCATCGCTGTAATTGACCCGTGCACCAGGTTTCCTGCTGGAAGTCAAGGTTCTGCACTGATGTAAGACCCGTGGCACTCCGTAATCATGTCCATACACAGCCAGGATTTAACTACACTCTGGAGGGGAAGACACAGGGCTTAAGTGGATTTTATTTCAAGGTTCCCTTTCAGGGAAAAATTGGCAGCGCAGGCCTGGAGTCAGATCCTCGCTATACTACGAGCACTACTTTTGGTTTGAATTATTCGGATGTCAGCTTGTTGATTGTTCTCTTTAAGAACACATCATTTGTACTTGCCATGGTAAAGCTACAGGGTTTTAAACTGGAAGTGAAAAGTGAAGGGCTGTCTTTGGCGAGTGTGTTTAACCGATACCGAGGTGTACGAGGGGATTATCCGATCACCAAAGCAGTAAATGCAATTTAAATTGATCGCTGACAAGCTTTTTCGCTGGAGCGCTCGGCAGAAGCTTCGCATGTACTTGGGCCTGAAACTTGCAGCTTGGAATTTCAAACGCTTTCGCAACCCTCAAAGACGTACGCTTTGATCGTTTATGGGGATGATCTGGTGCTCTCACGCCTCCGCCGACCGCCATCTGAAAGGGCCGGATTCATGAGAACCAGATGCAGGGATCGCTCTGGTCGGAGGCCTGCGGGCGGGCGGGCGGCTGCCCGTCCTCGTGATTCCTCTGACGCGCTTCTTCTTTCCGTTCACCGTGCGGGACGTGCGAGACCGGCGAGCGCCCTCCAGACTCTGCTGACGCTATCACCCCACCTCGACGCCTCCGCCCTCGACACCTCGCGCTCCTCTCCAGCGACACCTCCTCAGACGCAGCGACGTGGCTTCGTGCGGCCTGGTCGAGGACCCGCGCCAGACGGCACTTGACGCTGGAAGCGATGCCTCGCTTTACGTGTGGGGGGGTGGGGGGGGGGTACACCCCGAAATAAACTTCACGTGTGTTCGTTTGGCCGTGACGTATGGCTCAGGTTTTCATAATTCACGGTGACTTGGACCAGATGAACGGCAAAGAGACAATGATGATGTCACGAGACAAATGGTGCAGCTGCTCCGTAGACAGTAAATGATAAAACGAGATACTCACGTGATGTAATCACCCTGAGATATTTCAGTGGATTATCGGCTTATCGGCGCTGCCTTACATTCAAATATAACTTAGGACTATCCGCTGATTCTGTGTCAGTGAAATGGATCCAAATAACGTCACCCGATGACATCATCAGCAAATGTCTTGATCTTCTAAAACGACTTCATCACTGGAGTCAACAAATGTGATGAACGCTCTATTCGAGGGTGAATCTTCCCTTCAAAGCGTGTTCGGTTCTCATGCAGTGAAGGAGCTCATGATTTACGATGCCCCGCGATGTCGTGTTACTGGAATCCTCTCTTGGCTGCTTCACCCACAACGCAGGCCACCGTTGCAACCCCCTTTTGGGCTTTCTTTTTCCCGGGAACGATCGTCCGGTGCCGGTGAACTCCCGAGCTTCACGAGGCTCCCCGCAGGACCACATGACGTGTTCAAAGGTGCCCCCCATCTGTCACTTGAAAGGGCTTTCGGCCTCAAAGCACAATAAAGACCGAGGTTGTTAACAAATGGCGTACCAAAGATGTGGGTCCGGTCGGGCAGATTGGACGTGGGCTTGTTGTTTCTGAGGCGATCCCTCACCGTGAGCTTCCACGGGAGGCGCAGCTGGAGGCCGATTGGCCCTTTCGCGTGGCCCCGATCCCAAAAGCCGTCGCCGACCCTCCGCGGGTCTGATTGGACCCGCTCGGTGTACCGTTGTTAATCCATAACGTTCTTGTTATTTGTCAATAATCAGCTGGCAGCGGAGCCCTGCGCCGTGCGCTCGGGGATAAGAGGCCTCGACGTGGTTCACCGATGGTTTCCATTTGAAAAAATCCCCTTTTAAGTTGCGGCTTCATTGTATTTACGTTGAGGCCGTTAATCAAACTCCTGGCTTTGATTTTGATCAGAAACGTATCTACGCTCAAATGGGTTTAGTCGCTAATCAGGAACAGACAGAAAGGAACGTACCTCATCAAAAATAAACCGTTATTAGTTTATCATTGTGGTCATTTGATCCACAATTGATTAAATAAAAAGGGACTAGAATTAAAAATAAAAACATGTCAGTGTGCTTAAGATGATTGTTTTTTCCGATGGGGGTTTGGCACTAAAACTAAACTAAAAGTTTACAACATACATTGACGTCATTGTCTTTCATTTGGTTTTTTTGAATCGTGAAACATTTAGAGCAGCGAAGAAAATATATTTAAAACATTCTACATTTTTATTTGAGAATATTAGCAATAATCATTGGAGCACAGTTTGGGTTTAAATGTGTCCCGATGGCAGCGAGGGAGGATTGTCCATGGGCATACTAGTAACTCTGCACCCATCCAGGCTCTGATCCTCCTGGGGGAAAGTTGAGTATGTGTCCCCCCATCAACCTCCATCAACCTCTTCCACCTTTTTACCCTGAGAGCCTCCAGATTTGTGATATTGGCCGGAGCACAATGGCTCACCGCAGTGAGCCCGAGCTCATTCCTCCTGAACGTTATGCAGAGCTCGGCAAACTCCTTTCTTCATTTCGGCAACAAAAAAACAGACTACATATTTTTTCCTAAACATTGAAACCGTGACGATTTCGCAACAGGAGAATTGTGATATCCAATTTTGCACATTCAGTGTTTTACTAAAGAACGAATAAAGTGTCGTTTTTATTGATGTGCATTTACAGTTTGGGTTCTTGAAATATTTCACTGGGGTTGGGATATCCCATAATTTAAAAGGGATTTATCTATTTTTACTGTTTGAAACTCCTTTTGAAAATAAAGGTCCAGCTCCGGCTCACCACTTCAACCACATGGAGTTTAATCCATGTTGTGTCGAGGAAAAAGAAAAGAAAGTACGAGAACTACGACTAGAAAACGGTTTGGAAAGTTGGAAATGTTTTTTTCTACTGTAAACATAATAGGATAACTTTTCATGCACATTGTATGTTTTCCTCTTGAGATCCCCCTCATGTCAAAAGCAGATTATGGTAAAAGTTAAAAAGGACAATGTAACTCTATCTCCGTAGAGACGGGCTGCATCCGAAACGCTGCTCGGATTCTGCAGTTATGTGACATGAATTATTTCATTTTCATGGACTCCAGCGGCTCGCTTACACACACACACACACACACACACACACACACACACACACACACACACACACCCCTGCCCTCTGTCTCCCTCAGAAGGTGTTCTCCCCCACCGCGTTGCTGGGAAGGTGAGATGTGAAGATCAAGGGGCTGCGTGTTGATCCTAGCTCAGGAATGGAGAGCCTGAGTGTAAAAGGGGTGGACGGGCCCGGTCCTGCTGGAAGCTCCAACACACACACACACACACACACACACACACACACAGACAGACACACGCACACCTGTACCCATTCACAGTTGACTGCCATGTAAAACACATTGACTCACAGCCCCGCAGTAAACACGGGGCTCTCGTACCGGGTGTAAAGCGTAGCAGTGCAGGCTGTTTGGCCAACAGATTGCGACACACGATCCAGGCGTTCCCCAGAGGGGGCCGGAGGGGGGTTGACGGGGGTCTCGTTGTGGTCTGCGAACGTGTTCGCTCTGGAGACGGCATGACAATATGACCGGATCTGCTGCTTCTCCCCCCCGGGGCCGAGCGGCTGCAGAGGGCCCACGATGGGCCCACGACGGGCTAGCCGCGTTAGCGGCAGCAGCCGCAGAGGTCAAGGTCTGGACGGCAGCTCATCTGGCCTCTGTCTGCGCGCTGGAGGGGCAGCAGACTCTCGGCTGCTCCCCCACAGCTGGCTCTGCAGCGGATATCACTTACAGTGTGGTTCATATTTAAGGAAATCAGCCGGTGCGGGAAAAACCCGACGTGACTTTAAGAAGGTTTTTTCCTTTTGGAAAGAATGTAAAGAGCACATGTTGGATAGCATTAGCGAGCGCATGTGTGCGCAATATTATGTCACAATGCATTACGGTACCTTTTAAAAAGTATGTGGAATACACACGAATGAAGAGAAATGAGTGTTGCGACGTCAGAGCGTCGTTCACATTTCAAACGGGGAATTATCCCCGTGTCTGAAAGAAATATATAATATTTGAGTGCAGATAAAAGGGTGTGTCTGAGAGTATGACATTACTCTTTTAGAAATGTCTCGTGTGAAGACAAAGTGCAGAGCAGTCACAGCACAGACCTGCAGAGGTCTGGATGAAACACACCAGACGTGGACATTTTCAGTAATAAAATGATTCAATTGTTTCATATCTTTCCCCCATATGGCTGTAAGTTTGAAATCAACGGATACACTCCCCTCCATGTCTTGTGTCATTTAAATTATGATTTTATTTTTAAACAGTGTCACTGTGCCCTCTAATATACCAACATTATATCTGTCTGTCTTTTTTTAATCATACAAATGTAATCTAAAATAAAGTGTAAAACTTGAATTGTGGCCCTTTTTTTTAACACTTCTCTTATAATAATAACAATTGTTGTGGTGCTAAACTTAATATTGGACTTCATCTATATTATTATTTTAGCAGTGTATTGTGTAAAGACAGGTGTAACTGATACATACGATTGCAAAACTATACAGAACTGAGATGTTTTTGGGATCGAAAAAACACTTAAATCCAAAGACACTTATTAGTTTATATATTCTAAAACGTGACAGCAGTGTTTTATGGTTTCATGAAAATAGTGGCTACTATTAAGCACAATAATAAGGTCACAACAAAGTGTGCTTGGAGAATCGGTAATGGCGTTTTATGGGTTTATGATACCAAAGCAGCTATAAAAATATGATTTTAAAACGCCTTAAAAATAAGCTGAGTGTCGGGACTCTTCAGCGCGAGGCCGCTGTGGAGCTCCCTCTGCCTTCTGGGAATACTTCAGGTCCATCGTGTTTGAACTCGAGGCATCAATCCAAAACGGTGTTCCTGTGAGGATCTGGCCCGTGCGCTCTTATGCTAATGCGGGCGTGACATCACACAGGAGATGAAAGCAGGGCGGTGGGTCGTACTTCAGCTCGAGTCCCCCCTCCCTCCTCCCCTCACACTCTCTCAGTCCCGCAGCCCGCTCGGTCCCGCTCGCACTCCCGCACCGACTCTGCGCGCACCATGCGGACCTGTCCGCAGCTCCTGCACCACGCGCTGGATTTTACTCGTGCGTCGTCTGGCTGACGACAGACGTCTCACTCTGACAGGATATTCACTTCTTTTTTTTTTAATTCTTCTTCTCTTTTTTTTTGTGGAAAAGCAGAGCGCCGCGGCAAAGGTGAGGAGAGACAGAAAAGTTATGTTCGACTATATATATATATATATATATATATATATATATATATATATATATATATATATATATATATATATATATATATATATATATATATATATATATATTTATATTGTTTTGTCGTGGAGTTTATTTGCTGATAAAAAAAAGAAGAAAGTGCGGAAAGTTTTGCTAAGTTATTAACTTCACAAAACTTTTATTTTTTAGGATAAATAACTGCTTTTATATTACAAGTATGCACCTTGTATTTTATTTATTGATTAATTCAATAATGTCACAGACTTTGAACAAGTTCCATACAAGCTGCTTCTTTTTGTCTTTAAGCGACTTTCTCCTCATGCTTCTCTCATTCTCACATCTCGGCTAACAACATTATTATGGTTATAGATCTATAGATATATATATACACACACACACACACACACACACCCTTGTTTGACCTTATGTCAGTTAATCCCCACTAATTCAATCGTTTGGGAAATATGATGAATAGTCCACTTGGTGAGCCCGGTGCCTGCCCGGCTTATCTTGGCTCGGTGAGAGACACACATCGGATGGTGTGTGTGTGTGTGTGTGTGTGTGTGTGTGAGTGTGTGTGTGTGTGTGTGTGTGTGTGTGTGTGTGTGAGAGAGAGAGAGAGAGAGAGAGAGAGAGAGAGAAAGGCTATCAGCCTTTATCTTTTCAAGGGGAAACAGGAGCTGCCATTCAGCCCACTTTGGCCAAATGTAAATTTAAACAGTCAAACCGACGTGACGCCGAGCGGCAAATAAAGACGCTGCCTGCCCCGCGCGCATCTTATTTATAGCCGCCAGCGGGCTGCGCGCGGCGGCATGCGGCGGCATGCGGCGGCATGCGGGCTCCTGGGAGCAGCGCTGCAGCCCCGCAGGTCAGGGGCCTGAGGCGGGTTCCACCTCGGAGCATTTACAACATTAATATCGCGCAGTTTCAGCGGAACTGGCGCTTTAGAGAGAGAGAAAGAGAGAGAACGGGCCCATTATCAGCAGCGTGGTCGCTTATCGACAGCTCGCAGCTATCAGATAAAGATAAAGATAAAGCTGCTGAAGATTACAGCGTCGATCATTCTCCTGGTCGCCTCCAGAGAGGAGCCCGGGGGGAGAGGGAGCAACGGGATGGACGACAACACAGCAACACACAGGGATGCAACACGTTTACCTGAAAGACTGAGTTAACACAATAAACAACAACAGAAAGTCTCATGAAGACATTTGAAGTCAGAGTTGTGCCTACAATTGTTAAACCGTTAATCAGACACCTCCACCTGCACCATCTGGACCAGTTTACTGTTTTTTGGTTCTTTAAAGTATTTTTTGGGGTCTTTTTTTATATTTATTGATATAAGTACAAAACGCAAAGGGCAACTGACGTTAAATTCCATGCATGTGAAAATGTACTCGGCCATTAAAGCTGATTGTGATTCTGACACACAACGTGCTCAACGGGCCTCCAGCTGCGCTCCCATAACGCTTTGTAATGTCTTTGAGGGTTCATTGCAACTCCTTGTTCCTTTTGTGTATTTGTGTTTGTGTCGAACGTTGAAGGAGTTTTCTCGTCATCTGTACTTTTTACAATAGTGTTCGTGACCTGAAAAGTAGTAACACGTTTACCAATTTACCTTTTTTAGCTTGTATTTTCTCAAACGTAGCAGATTGTTAACGTGAAACAAAAATAACTATGCACCATCTCCGACTTCCTGCAGTCAGATCGGATCAGTTTCTAAAAGGCGCATCCAGCTCAGGAAAACGCTCTCAAAAAGAATCTGCATCGCCGAGTCATTCACGTTATTTATGTTATTAATTGCAGGGGTTTGGAAGAGGAGGCCGTGCCATGAGAGCTGACTTTCCAGTCTGAGCCGAGAAGCCCGACCGGCCCCCCCTTTGTGTTCGTGTCCTGTGTGTGAACCGGAGCCACCGTCCCACCATGAGGAGCAGCAGCAGCTCTCGGCTCCTGCCTCTTGGTGTGCTCGCGGCCCTGCTGCTGTCCCAGGTCTGCTCCGGCATCAAATGGCTGTAAGTATTCTCCGGACGGGAGACGGGGGAGGGGGGGGGGGGGGGGGGATTCAAAACGGCGTCCAAACAGGCGACGTCATGAAGATAGGAAGATATCGTGCGTGCGCTTCCCTTGGTTTATGCCCCCCCCCCCCTCAGTGGCAGCTCCGAAACGGGCCCCAGCATTCCTGGAGTTGCTCCTGATCAAGGGAGAGGCGATTGCGTTCTGTACATGTGTATCTGATGAAGGGGACAGTAGATTAGCGAGAGGTTTCCTTCAGTCATGAAGGGAAAACCCTTCAGTGAAAGGAGCTCCGAGATCTCAGATCATATGTGCCCCCCCCCCCTCCAGCTGTATAATAACAAGAAGATAAGAATAAAGAGTAAGCTGGAGGTGACGGGGCGTCCCAGACAGACAGTGTGTGTAGTCTAGTTAGGCCTCAATCGGAGTAAAAATAGTGCTGGCCGCAGAGGGATGCTGTAAATGTTGACTCAAATGTTGATTGCCTGCACCGAGCACCGCACTGTTTTTATGGCAAAGTCGAAGTAAACAACAATTTTCGCAATAATTTTTGGAAAGTCCGTAAAAGTTCCCGAATTTGCTCAGCGTTCCGATCGAGTGTTTCGCGTTGGTTTTTCGGGGTCGGTTCTTCTCGGAAACGCCTTTTGCTTTTCTTTTCTTTTTTCATCCGCCGGAGCGCTAAAGAGCAGGACTCTCTGCGTGGGCGACCGAGGCCTCTTATCAGAGGGGAGCGCTTGTGAGTCTCACAGCGGGGAAGACCGAAGCACATGTGCCCGTGGGAGCCGAGGGTGTGGGGGGGAGGAGGAGGCATGTGCTAAATCTTGAGCCTCTCTTACGGTCCTGATAATGCACGGCGGCGGCGGCGGCGGCGGCGGCGCAACGCAAAACAGATGCGGCTGTAAACACCTGCGAGTGCCGGGTTACCGCCAAACCGGCCCAAGCGAAGTCGCAGCTTATCATCGGGCACCGAGCGGCCCCCTCGGCCCCCTCGGCCCCCTCGGCCTCCCTCCTAATGCGAAACAGGCCGAGGTGCAGGCGGCGCCGCCTGGTTCTCACGAGCTCTCTGCAGACACGGGGAGCAGAGATCAGAGCTTAACCTGCTCCGCTCTGCGGTTTCTCCATTAAGTTAATACTCAATAACTTCACAGCGCTTGAATCACAAAAAAAAGTGCCCCCTCTAATAGTCCGTAAACGGATGATTTATGACAAACCGGGGCCATGGGGGACGGCGCTTTCTGTGTGTCGGCGAATGCGACAGATCTATGTAGCGTCTCATCCGACTGCGGGTCGGAGTTTTTTTTTTGTAGTTATATTCCTGAGAATATCTGGAAGGCCTCTTCTGCGCTTCAACAAAAGACGAGCGCCGTGCCAAGAACGTGTCACTTAAATTTTTATGAATCCTCGGCTCGACTTGCCGTCGGGATTTTCACTGCGATAAGACGCTTCTTCGCCGCAAACGCGTTCCAAAATAGTTCCACCCCCCTCTGGAGCGTTATCCGTTCAAAATTGTTCAATTGTTTGTTCCTGATGCGTCTCAGAGGCTTGAACCGCGTACGCGAGAAGAACGCCAACTCTTCCTGATTTGGAGTTCTTCTCGCGTACTGCTATATGCTACGAGAAGTATTGTAAAACGCATACCCTTCCTTGTGGTCATCCCTTCCCCTGCAGGTCGATATCACACGCCCCTGCGTCCTTACACATCAACCAGACCCATCACTGTAAGCTGCTGCCCGGCCTGGTGTCCTCCCAGGCTCAGCTGTGCCGCAGCAACCTGGAGCTCATGCAGACCATCATCACGGCCGCCCGCGAGGTCAAGAAAACCTGTCAGAAGACCTTCGCTGACATGCGCTGGAACTGCTCCTCCATCGACATTGCCGCCGACGCGCAGAAGTATCGGCCGGATCTGGACCGAGGTACGGCCCGCTTGGAACGACGCCGCCGATGTTTTGGGCTCGCAAAGAGACGATCCACGTTGTGTCCGTGTGCTGCGTTCACTGCCGTTCAGTGGCTGGTGAAATGATCAGACTTTTAATATCCGTGTGGATTGTCTTCTAAAGAACAATGTCCTTTTCAAAAATGATTGCCTCATCTTTCCACTTTTGCTGCCGGCCAAATTATTCCGTAATTTATACCCGAGGAGCCTTCCCCAGAAAAGAAGACCACCACAGACAACATGTGTTCATTTAGGATATGAAGGAAGAAAAAGAAATCCACATTATCTGTTTGCTTTGCAGTCTTAGCTCTGTCTAATGCCCAAAAGGACCTTGAGCCAGCCAGAGGCAGCTGTGTTGTGTGTGTGTGTGTGTGTGTGTGTGTGTGTGTGTGTGTGTGTGTGTGTGTGTGTGTGTGTGTGTGTGTGTGTGTGTGTGTGGGACGTGGTTGCCATTTGCCAAATGAACAGTCTGCACCGAACAGGAAACGGCTCATCTCTGTCCCCGGGTGGTTTTGATCTGAGCAGCTCACGGTCATACGTGATTTCTTCCCATACGTTGAAATTGCTCCCCGGCCTTTAACATGTGAGCTTTCCTGTGCGCACACATCACCCCCGCTGACATGAGCGCTCAGTCTGCGTTACCGCCGGAGCGGTGATGGACGACGTTTGATCGTTTCATTTTGTGCGCTCGCTTTGGTTTCGTCACAACAAATTGAGGCTGAATATACCGGTTGCTCCCTTATATTGCATACATATTATTTTATGTGTTACATTTCTGGATCTTTTAATGCTACTAATAAGAGCTTGTTATTTAAATAATCAATCAAGGAAGAAAATAATATGCAAGTATTGTCATAATGATTCATTCTTTAAGTATTTTTTCAAGAAAAAATGCCCGAACATCTTCTAAAATGTGAGGATTTGCTGCTTTTATTTTTCTTGTGTGATAGCAAACTTGAGTTTTGGATCATTTATTGGACAAAAAAAAGATGATGGCACTGAGGGCTGTGGGACATTGTGACAGGAAACTTCACTATATTATAATATTCAGCAGACAAAAACATTAGTTGCAGCCCTACTAACAGCTACTAGCTGCTCAGGGTGATTTTGGCCTTAAAGTTAGCATTGAAGTTGAGAGAAATGTATATTTGAATGGCTCTGATGTCAGGTTGCAGGTCTCCCAGTCTTTTTTTTTTAACCATAATTTGTGTTTCTTCTTCTGTCGACAGGAACCAGAGAGTCTGCGTTCGTGTACGCCCTGTCCGCAGCGACCATCAGCCACACCATAGCGCGGGCGTGCACCTCCGGAGATCTGCGGGTGTGCTCGTGCGGCCCGATTCCTGCGCAGATCCCGGAGCCGGGCTACCGCTGGGGCGGCTGCGCGGACAACCTGCACTACGGTCTGATCATGGGCTCCAAGTTCTCCGACGCGCCCATGAAGATGAAGCGCCCGGGCTCCCACGCCAACAAACTGATGCACCTACACAACAGTGAAGTCGGAAGACAGGTGAGGATCGTGGCCGTACTCCTACTGCGACTTTTGCCCGCCTTAAAAAAAAAAGTGCAGAAACTCAAAGACGTTTCTCAATAAGTTTGGAATGTTTTTTAAATTGTGCATGTATTCGTATATTATTATACATAGTTGTTCCATTGGCTACTGCACATGTGCAAACTAGTACTACACGCCAGTGGTTAAACACTTTCCATAATAATGTTACATTGTGAAGGAGGAGAGCTAGTTAGCGTTAGCTGTTAGCAGCCGGTGGGCAGCAGAGTGCGGCTTGGCTAAATGCCGGAGCTAACATCTAACACACGGACGTTGCATTAACTTACATTCTTGTGTAAGTTCTAGTCAGTAAAAATTAGTGTTGGTTAAAGATACATTTCAACGTTATCATGTGTTCAAATGTAACCTTTTAAAATGTATTTTCTGGCGAGAGACTTGTATTAATACAAATGAATGTGTAAATAATATACAGCCATCATATGAATTGTGTGTTTTCATGCTCTCTCTACATTAACACACTGGTATCGCTCGATACGCAAGTTTAGAAATCGAAATCAGAGAAGAAAAAAAAATGCTACCGAAACATCTGTCATTTCATTTTCCTGACATGTGCTCTATCTCACGTGTCGTCGTGTCCAGGCATTGAGAGAGGCGCTGGTGATGAAGTGTAAATGTCATGGTGTGTCCGGCTCCTGCTCCATAAGGACCTGCTGGAGAGGCCTGCAGGACCTGCGGGAGGTCGCCATGGACCTGAAGACCAAGTACCTGTCGGCCACCAAAGTGGTTCCCAGGCCCACGGGGACGCGCAAGCATCTGGTGCCCAAAGACATCGACATCCGGCCGGTGAGGGACAACGAGCTGGTCTACCTGCAGAGCTCCCCAGACTTCTGTGGCAAGGACGACAAGCTGGGCTCCATCGGCACCCAGGACAGGTGAGACCTCGTGTTTGACTGGGAGCGTGAGCACGAGGAAGAGGGGAATATTCGGCAATGCGGACGTTGCGTGGCGGTGGATTCGTTAGCGCAACTCACTCGGCTGACAAAGAGGAAAATGAGCGTCCCCCGCTCGTCCAGGAGTCTAGCGAAGCGCCGTCCAGCCTGGTGGCCCGGTTTCATTTGCAGGCCGGCTGATAACAGCCGGCGGCCCCGTGAGAGGGATCCGTCTGTGGCGTGTCCGAGCATGTGTCGCTGAAAAGCCCAGTGCGACTGGGGTCATCATCTCGCTATCTCATGACTAAGGCCGTTATTCTTAGGACTGAGTGGACACCGAGCTGATATCGGCTGGAGAGGGCCACGCGAATGGGGGAAACAGTCCGGCAAAGATAACGGCTTATTTGCGCCCCTGGGCTCCGGTGTTTTAGTCGGGGCGGTGCGACGTCCTGCTGCTTTGTGCTCCGTGAGAAGTCGGCGGGCGGCGAGGAGCCCATTCGTCCGAGCGCTCAGCAGGCGGAGATCGGTGTAAACGGTATCAGAGAACGAGAGCACAAATATGCAGCGCTATCTCGCAAGCTTGTTGCATTTCTCAATCTTCCATGACTTCAGTGACAGAAAAACGACAGCTTGTTTCTTTGGCTTTTTCTCATTGCATTTCCCGATCACCCCACTGATCATCTGTTGAACCAGACTTCATCAGTCAACGGCTAGTTGAGTACGGAAAGCTCTGCCAATTGGCACGTGACGTTGTTGTATGTTTTAAATGTCATCCATCGTATGACTGTCATATCGTGTGTCTCTCAGCCATCGGGGGCCGCTCAGATAACCAGACGACGTGCGTTATGTCAAGGACACTCGCTGCTCCCGATGCCCCCCCCCCCCACCCTACCCAGCCTGCAGCTTGATAACGCAGCGGTCTGCAACATCGCTGCTGTTGCCAAATCACGAGGCGCCCGCTTTGCTGCCACGAGACGCTAATGTTTGTGTTCCAGTGAGTGTGAGGGAATCGATTGTTCCCATATGTCTGGACGGTAGATATACGTGCCACCATTGGCAAGCTGCGGCTGAATCGACGGCACACTAGTAAGAGTTAGTGCTTTTTTTTGTGGAAGTTTGCTGCCGATGAACCAGATTTGTGGACGGTTCGTAAGTTAAAGACGTCAACTCAAATGTGCAGGAGGACGGCAACCTTTTTTGTATATTACTCTCATAAATAATGACAATGTCCTGATAATGGGAGAACATTTTTTGCGACGCATGTTGCCTTTGTGGATGGATTGAAATGACAGCTCCATTGGAAATGTAACCGTCGATGCGGTGTCATAACCAAAGTGAATATGAATCTTAATGTTGGTAAGGAACACCGATTAAAAAGAAAATTCCAAATTGTCACGTCATCCCGACGGGCTGGGGTTTCTCAAACCTCCCCGCCTCCTAACAATCACTCGCACGCTCACAAATCATCTCACTGCTTACTTCTCGCTCACTGGCGGACACTTGAGGGGAGGTTTTTTTCATCGTTATTGACACTCGAGTTGACCCTGCTCCGCTCTACATTGTTAGCTCTGACCCGTTCACAAGACCTGACAGCTGTGGATAGAAGGAGAGAATCTAGGACAGCCAAAGTTAATTTAAGCTGAAGTTCCTGATGGATAAAATGTAATCACTGATACGGAAAAAGTGTCACGGCATCGGGAAGAGACGCGCTATTGAAGCCTGTGCTTTAGTCTTAAATTACATTACCGTGCCTCAGCAGATGTGAACTGCACAATGCACAGCGCTGTCCTCTTTCTGTACTTACAGCACACCAGTGATGTAACAAAATAATCTCGCTCCTTCTGCATACTTGCAGGATCCCATCGATGTAATAAACCTGTCTTCCTGTTCCTCTTTGGCTCCAGCAGCCGCCTCAGTGTGTCCCTCAACGCGCTGGTCATTAACACCCTGCCATCATAAAACAATGCAATTATGTGGAGAAGACAAGCTAAAGAAAGGGAGGGCAGCCCTGTGTATTCAGTGTGATTTACGGCGGGGCTATTCTCTGCTCATTCAGGACGCTTTGGGCTTCTGAAACGCTCAAAAGGTTGAGGCACACAGGCCGGTCAAGCGCTTTTAAAAGGACTATTGTGTGCTTCGTATAAAATATATTTTGAATGAAGCTGTAAATGTTAATTGTTTTAGGCAGGAAACCACACTGAATATCTTCGCTGGTTGTTCAGTCGCAGACGTTCCTCCCTTTTCTTCATCTTGTTGAAGCCACAATTTAGAGTTGTGGAAGCAAAATAAAATGTCTCATTGAACGTTTTCCCCTTTTTTGGGGGGGGGGTCTAATTTCAGGCAGTGCAACAAAACCTCCCTCGGCAGCGACAGCTGCGACCTGATGTGCTGCGGCCGTGGCTACAACCCGTACACGGAGAAGCTGGTGGAGCGCTGCCACTGCAAGTACCACTGGTGCTGCTACGTCACCTGCAAGAAGTGCGAGCGGATCGTGGAGCGATACGTCTGCAAATGAGTGCGTGCCGCCGACCCGGCGCCCACCAGGCGGCCGTCTACTTGTACCCGGCGGCCCCCCGAGGCTACAGATTAACCAAAGCACTACAATACAATACGGAGAAGGCTTACTTTTGTCTTAAGCTTTTAGCATGTTTTATCTCAACGAGACCTGGTCTATTCTCGGGTCAGTATCTTTTTTTTTTTGTATTGAATCTCCAAAAACGGCCGAATGGGCTTTTTTTTTTTTTTTTTCTCCGCTTCACGAAAGCTGGACGTGGAGAGCGTGGCGACCGGGCCAGTTTACGTGAAGACCGCCGTCCTCCTGGGTATTTCCTTTTTCTTGTTAATGATTATAAAGCCCCCTAAACAGGGATGTCGAAAGTCTATTTTATTATATCTCAAATAAAAAGAAATAATATAGGATTTTATGCTGGAGGGGAGAGATGTGTGTCTTTCCCCGCCACACAGATAGAGACTTGTGTTTGGCTTCATTCCACAGAAATCGAAGGATACTGATGGATCCGCGTGGTACTTTTTTTAGAAAGGTACTATCCAAACTTTTTTTTTCCTCTGCAGCAATGGACAATAGGGGGGGAAAAAGGAACACAAAAGGGAACCTCAAAGTACTTTTCAATCATGGAGCATTTTCGTGGTTGACGGTTTGGACTCTCGCCATGTGTCCCGTGTGGATCTGGACGCGCCTGCATCCCTGTGGACCGAGAGACGACCTCTTAAGGACTTTGTGAAATGGTGCATTATCTCCTTCATGTCTGACATGCAGTTCAAAATATATTCTATTTTTCAGAGCGTATGAGCTGAACTCATGGATTTTTGTAAACCACTGCCGTGTGGGTGTACATACTGTTATTTTGTATACTGAAATAAAGAAAGAAGTATTTATAAAATAATTAAATGACATGGAACTTGCACGTTTTTTTCTCTTTTACCGCGACTTTAAGGATGTGCCGTGTTTCTCATCTCACAGAATATTGCCAAAGACAAATCCATAACCTCCAAGACCAATCATTTCCTAAGCTGAGCAACATTTACTGTAATTCACTGCGAACCCAAGTGTTATGAAATAGGAGTTTGCCACAACTTATAGCACACCGTGGTTGTAACTCAGCTCAGCACAGGCAGTAATGAGCTGCAGGGTTCAACCTGACAGCCTGTTGGGAATCACTCTCTGAACCACCCAAAGCCTGGGAAAGTGTTTGTTTGGACATTCAACCTCCTCACAAAGGCCATTGCAAAGGGATTTTTTTTTGTCACTCCTATCACACTCAAACACCCATCTGTCTGGCGCCAGGCCTCCAAAGAACAAACATCAGATAGAAAACAAATAAAAAACAAAAAGGCAGAAATCTCATTTATTTGGAGCACGCAGCCAGACCGTCGTGCTGTCGGACGGGAGCAGACTTGGCGCTGCGTACAGCCGTGATATTACCCCGTGGCCGGCCGTGTGTTGGTTAAAGTGGTTCTCATGATTCTACACTGACAGAAATAGCCGTGTGGAGGACGGCGGGCCTCATGCCGTGAGGTCACATGACGCATCGCAGCGCCGGCCTACCCCGAGCTAGCCTGTGGACACGCACAGGAAACCGCCAACACAAGCCTGCGTGATCTGGATCAACAACGCTGAGGGGACTACTGTCACCAGTCAATTTAGATTTTAGTGGCTGGACTTAACATTTTTTTGAACGTCTATTTGAGGTCATGCATGACGATGCTTGGTAGCGGTTCGGCTGACGGGAGGAATTGAACCATGAACTCTGAAGGAATCTGACAAAGATTTGATCAGAGGTTGTTGTTGTGTAGCAGGGAGGGTCTGCTGCGTGCAGGCGAGCGGGGGGTCCGTCCATCTACAGCCTCAAGGACTCCTCAGTCACCGGCATTCCTTTAGCCTGGCAGTTGGAGAGCATAGGGGTGTGTGTGTGTGTGTGTGTGTGTGTGTGTGTGTGTGTGTGTGTGTGAGGGAGTCTGTCACTGGGTTCACTGCTGCAGAAATGTGACGCCTCATCAGCTTTTTGAGGACCTGCACGCTGCCCTCAGATACAGGTGGCTCAGCCAGAAACGCAGGACTAGCGGCGTCAAGTTAAGCATGTCAAATACTCTCCGCACTGTCTAAAGCCCATTTGAATAAGTGCTGACCATGAGACAATCAGCTGACCTCTTGACCTTGACTTGAACCGTCTCACAAAATTAAGTTTTTTTGTATCTTGTCCACTCCAGTCAGGTGTAGAAATGTGCTAAATAACAACATTGTGCTCACGTAAATGCTGAAATTCTTTGTCGCACAACAATACCATGTGAGTTTTCACGGACGTGAACTAAACGGGACATTCGAGCAGTTTAAGATTAAATAATCTGACCTGGAAAAGCCGACTGACCCTCTGAGCAACCATCACTAGCATTCGGCCGTGCGACTATTTTTCAGCCGACCTCGGCCTAACCCTTCTGAAATCCCTCACGGGGATGAAGTCTGCGCTTATAAAACACGTCAGGTGATGTCTGCGTGTGCCAACAAAACCAACTGTGCTGTAAACAGCGATTCGGTCCACATTCTTACGCATTTCTGCCGACACAAAGCGGGCCGGTAGTAGAGTAGCCGAGGAGAAAACGGGTCATGAATGGCCGTTTTGGCGAGGCTGAGGTGTTAAAAAACAGCTTCAGCGCGGCCCTCATCTGGGCTGTTAAGGGCCTTTGTGTCTGAAGCGACAAGAGAAAGAAAAAAAAACCGGAACTAATCGCCGCCGCAGTTTACGTTTCTTTTCTTTCTGTCTGTCTTTGTCAGAAAGTATGGACGTCTCTCTCCCCGCGGTTGGAGTGACCCCCGCTCGCTCTGTGGGAATGGCCTGGTAATTGAGAAGGAAAAGAGGACTTTAATGGAGAGCAGTGAAAATATCAGGGGTTAGTGTCAGCCCCGACAATATAATGCCAATTGCCTTTGTGGAGCCCGCGGGCCGGATAACTCGCTGTGAAAGAGGGAGACAAAGAATTTGGCTGAAGTGGTAAAGGCTTTCAGATGAACTGACCCGTACTGTAAATTGACTTTTGTGGCCCCGCCTCCTGCCTCGCCCCCACCCCCACCCTCTGGATACCCAGCAGTATGTGCTGTTAAAGGCCATTTTTTTTGTTTTGGCGAGTGTGTGTGTGTGTGTGTGTGTGTGTGTGTGTGTGTGTGGGTCCTCGGGCATGTTGCTGGGAGATAGCAGATCATGCAAAGCATGCACCTTTTTTTCCAGATAAAGACAAGCGCATGGCTGAGGAGCAGACAGCGACACCAGCGGGGGTTTAGTTGGAAACTAATTTGGACAAAGTGAATACAAATAAAGATTTGAGCTTTCACTGTGGAAATCATTTATTGACTTTCTATGTCATCCTTCAGTTTTATGCACAACATCTTGTTTGCGTTTCACGTTATTTATAGTTATCTTCCATTAGTTATTTATCTGTCCGGACCACTGTGACCTTTGTTTCTTCTTTCTGTTGTTGTTTATGAAGACGTGGACGCATGAGTTATGAGTAAACCAAGCTTCGCCTTCATTTTATTACTCTTTTAGATTACAACGCTGAAACATAATCCTGGAAAGGACGCAGTATTTATGGCAAAAAAATATGTCATCTATCTTGAATATATTGCGAAAAAGGAAAGATAAAACAAAAAGTATAACAAACAGGAAACCTGTGCCAACGTGTGATTGATATATTAACGTTTGGACAAGATTTAATTCAGTAAACTGTCGTTCTTCTCCTTAAAATAAAATCACTGTTGTGTTTACGAGCGCTGTGCTCTCTAACTCAAACGGGAGCTCCGGCGCTGACTTTCTGTTTTTTGTTATGCGTCACAGTGAGTCTCTCAAGTTAATCTCAATAAGCCTAAAATTTAATACAGCGCACAAATCAAGATGTGTGTGACTCGGTCGGCGTGGCGAACAGCTGAACATCTTGGCCGTGTGCACGCTGAGCGTCTGAAGGTGAACTCCAACAGCGAAGCCAGAATAATCCGTGATAATTCCTCCAATTTACATATCTAGTTCAACATCTCTCTCGTATTCTTTCTGTAGAAAACAGTCTGAAACTAAATCAAAGGAACTTGTTTTTTAACATCCATAAAAGCAAAAGCACTTGAAGTTATATGAGCTTAAAGACATAATTGTTTCTGCATTGTTTGGGTTAAATACTAAAATCTTCGTCTTCAGACTAAACTTGACTTTTAAACCGCTGCAACAGATGAACGTATGCTTCTTTAATCTCAACACGCAGTCAATAAAGTGCGTGTCTGGATGGCGGACTCTCGGCAAAAGCTATGAAGGGACCGGACAGATGAATGGAGCCGCGGAGAGAAAGAGCAGGACTGAATTAATATGAATAAAGGAAGCGGCGGGCTAAGCACGCTGGGAAAAGTAAACACCGGCCTGCGTAATCTCAGTAAATCTCGCCGGGTGGGGGGCGAGGGAGCCGGCTGCGCCCTCAGTCGAGGAGTCAACAAACCCGCAGCAGAGAGAAGAAGAAGAAAAAACTGCGAGCTGACCACCATTACTGAGAGGGGTTGAAGAGGGGAGCGGCGCAGCTTCATTCACGCGAAGATCAGTGAAACGCCGGCGTGTCGACCCAGTTGTCTGGCGGACTTACGCCACGTAAACTGGGAACTGAAGGCCGCACGCGTGAAGACGACTTCACAGTCACGGTGTCGGAGGCTTTTCCACCAGTGGAGACACTTTCTGACACCGTTCAAGGCCCGAGTGATGGAAAAAAAAACCCTTCGGCAGCGTTGAGGTCAGATCCGGTGAACGCGGTGGTGCCGGCGTCCCGCGCCAATCGGCCAATCGGCTTTGCTTTTCATCACCCTGCGTGAAGCGTGCTAATAAGCTCATGTAGCAGTCAGATGTCACGCCAAGCCACGTTGACCCAACACATCAAAGGAAGCCCCGTAATGGCAGATATAAAATCAGAGATTTCACGCAGTTATTATTATGATACTCCGTCTTCTCCATCTGTCGATGCAGAGGAAGCGGCGAGTGTCCGCCGGATTTACAAGAACTTTTTCACGAGTGGCAGATGTTTATTGTCAAATCATTTATTCTAGTTTGAATATTTCAGTTCATTGTTAAACGTAGAAACCTTTGGAATAAACCAAGTGTCCCGCTTCATCATTTTCTTTCATTGTCCGGCTCTGGAAAATGAAAGCTCAAGTGGATATTGTTGGGCTTTGTTTGTCACATAGATTGATCGATGGAGAACAGATGTTGGCCCTGTTTATTTCTAATAAATAGCCCGCTCTCGTCGTGACGGATTAAAGGTCACATATGCGGGAATAATTCTTCTTTTGAGGGTTTTCACAACGCGTCCGTTAACTCCGTGGGGCTGCTGATCGCTGATCGGCAGCATTTTGTTAACCCGGACCAGTTCAGGCCTTTGCGCTAAAAGTGCTCCTCTGTTTCCTTCGACAGTCCCAGTTGTTGAGGAGCTGAAACGCACACACTGCTCCTCGCCGCGAGGCAGATGGACCGGCCCGCCCTCCACCCCCGAAGCTGGCCAAATGAATGGCCGGGGGCGCACAACATTCAGACATCTCTTCCATGGCAGCAGCTCAAGCGCGTCGCAGTGAATCAATCCTTTGCCCTCGCTAATCTTTCAACCTGAGCTCGGGTTTAAAATGAGATTTTTTTTTTTATTGGAGGAAAGGGCGAGGGATGCGAGGGAGAGAATGGACTTCATACACACGCGTGTTTGTTTCGATCTCCCCTCCATATGCAACATGAGGGTGAAGTTGAACGGTTGCCAGATCCCCTTCCCCCGCCCCTCCCCCCTCCTATCCTTAATTGCTCCCACATCTCTTAGCTTGAATGAGGTAATACCATTTATTTGGCAAAAGAGTGGGTTGGAAGGGCGGCCAGCGAAGCCATTATGTGTGATTAGCACTACTTGTAGCACTGATTTGATTTGTGAATTGTGTGATTGGTGACAAGGCCTGTGGGAAAAGAGGTTTTTTTATTTTGCCCTTTCTTTTTTTTTTTTTAAGGATACCCAACTGGAAATTACACGCCACCATCAATCATCAATAACCTGCTACTGAAGCTGAAACAGGTGCTGAAATATTTAAGGCCAGGTCAGCATCTCGGCTGATATTTTTGTCATTTCCGACCCGAGAATGTTATTCTTTTAAAATAGAAGAAAGGGATGTTCTATTTAAATGCTTAAATTTTATGCTTAAAAATTAAAGAAAGAAAAGAAAAGCTTGCTGTATTAACATATTATGATAATTTTAGTTTAGGACAACTTTTGTGGTTAGTTTTTATTGTAAAATGTTTACAATATTATATATTCCTATTTTAGTTATCACAATAAAAGTCTTACTTTAGAACATCTGGGGAAATTAAAGAAAACATAAAACCCACAGTTACATGTGCTTACTTTATATCTACTTTTGCTTTTAAGAGACCCTTAACTTTACTTAAAATGCGTGCACATTTACTTAATTTTGTTACAAATTAATCTGTTACAAGATATAGAAATGGCATTTTTTTTAAAACTGCATCTCTTATGATAATCTTGTGCTGTGGAGATCTTCGTCCAACAAGGAAAAAAACTAAACCACAAGGAAGGACGATCAAAGAGGTCGTCGACTGGTCGACTTCTTTGTCATCACAACCAACAGAACATTTTGAAACTGAGGCTCAAGATGCGATCAACTAGAAATACAACACTTCACCCCCAAAACGACCACTTGTGTATCAGCTCCTCGCCCGGTGTTGCCTTGAGATCTTGAACAGAGAGAAGTCATGCGTTTACAAACTCCTACACAACTTGTGCCGTCCAACCCGAGTCTCATTTCTCCACTCGTGTGCGCAGCGCCGCCAAAAACCGTGCAATTTAAAACACATTTGCGTAAACAGTCACGCTCGCTCGGGCGCGCTGCTCGTCCGTGTGAGTGTGTTGAGCGGTAAGGTTTGAGAGGAGATGCATGTGTTCGGGAAGTACAAGCACACGACTGGATGAATAAGACTTAGACTATTTTCTTTATTCTCCATTCAAGATGGAGGCATCTCTTCAAGATGTCCACGTAACACAGGGTGAGTCGTTCATTGACAAATGTTTTTTTCCTTCAAAAACTTAGCACTAAAACATAAAAAATAAATTGCATATACTTGTACACGTATATATAGATATATATTACTTTTGATACTCGAGTAAGGACTTGTACTTTACTGGAAAATCTTTCCTTTTCACTGGAGGGAAGGGGCGTCGTCTGCAAGCGATTGTGGGCGGAGCCCTGAGGAGCGACGCCGGAGTCAGACACCCGTCCGCCGTGCTGCCTCTGACCCGGAGACCTCAGCCACAGGCCGCAGGTTCACTATATTATACCTGCAGCCTGACGCCAGCCTGATTTACTGGCCTCCATTAGAGCTGGAAAGGACTCAACCCTCGGCTGGGCTGTTAAATCTACACGCTGATGTAGCCAAGAGGGGAGCAGTCACTGTTGCTGCACTTGGCCTCACCTCCTGCGCTCCCAGACACACACAAACACACACACACACAAACACTCACAGTGCTTCTCCTTGCTAACCTGCTCCATCCACTTTCCCGGCACACTTTCACAACACAAACACTCCTGGAAATGCGTTCTCTGGATACAAATAGCTTCACCGCTGTTTGGGTGGGCCTGTTCAGGTCTGGCATGAACGTCTGTCTCGGGTCCTCCAAAATGAAAAGAGTGCAGTTAAAAAAAAACACGGCCGTGAACACATACACAGCGCACTGAGAATGTGCTCACACGGAGAGGGTCACGGACACGTACCACTGCATTGTTATGATGTGAATGAACAGTGTGCGAACAAGTACTGCCGAGTGAAGCCCATGCGGAAGTGTCTAAAGCTGGCATTTTACTACGGCTGAACGGCAGGAGTCGACTCGCCCGGTTGCAAAAAGAAGCCTGATTGTGTAGAAGTCTGTGAAAAAATGACTTAAACATGAGTTGATGGTCTCAATCTCTAGTTTCAAGTCTTCTTCAATACAGCATGATGTTCATTTAGTAGTTAAATAGACCATAAAGCGGCGTATGCTTCAGGGCGGGGCTACAAGGTGATTGACAGGTCAGACCAGAGCCGTTTACAGCATCTCTATGTCACGCTTCCACAAAAAAAACTAAATGTCGAGGGTCCAAGATGGAAGAACTCAAGGCTTCAAAACGTCAGTGTACAACCCAACGGGTGACGTCACGATGACTGCATCCACTTAAAGCCGACCCCTTGTTACTGTGCTCAGAGTTCACAATCACACCCTTATTAAAATGAAACCAATGCAGTAGCCTGTGTGTGTGTGTGTGTGTGCGTGTGTGTGTGTGTGTGTAGCCGAGGGGAGATTAATCTGTATTTAAAGAGCAATGGCTGGAGGGGCCGCTACGAGGAGCGAGTAGGTGTGAAGGGGTTAAAGCAATTAGTGTGCGTCTCTGTCACATCCTGCCGGGAGCCACTTTTTTTTCCGATGCCCTGCCGGCGGTTTCTCCCGCTGCCCTTCTCGTGGCCCTGCTGCAGGGCTTCACATTTCCAGCTCTTTTCTAAATAGTCAAGTCCTAATATTTACTTCTGGCTTTTCAAGGCCCCGGCAGAGCGGTGGCTGGGCGCAGTCTGCCGGGCCGGAGGAGCGCGGAGGTGGCAGGGAACTGATGCCCTCGTTATTCCTGCCGGGAGGGGGAACAAACATTTGTCCCTTTCAGGGCCTTGTGTGACTTTGTGCAGGGGGGCGCGGCTGTGGGCTGACGGGAGCGGTCTTGTTTTTCGGGTTTGTGTTAGTATTATGGAGCTTTGTGTGTCAGTGTGTGAGACTCTAGCTAGCTTGCCCGTTAACCAACAAAATAACTCCTACAGCTAATTACGTCGCGGTGGAAAAAGTACTGTATACTGCCTCACACCGAAATGCTTGTAAAGGCCGGCCGCAGAAGTACGCGGGCCGTGATCACGTGATAAGGATGCTACATCGCTAGCGGCGCTAAAGCTAGGGATACCGTCCGGGATCGGACAAAGAACCCTTCCAGGAATTGCGAGGACGGACTTTAGGACCCGGAGGATGTTGCTGCTGACCGTAGCGCTGCGCGACAGCTGGCGTGGAGAGGACGACCAGCAGAAAGCCACGGCCAGAAGGAGAGTCTTAGTTTGATATATTAAGGAATGCCCAATCTGCGTGACACAGTTGTGGCATTTGGTCTTCTATTGTTCATCCTCGCTGCTGTCGTTCAGAAAGTGACGTGACCCTGAGGAACAGATTTTTTCCGTTTCCCAGCACAATGACAATAACATCAAGTAGAGTTGCAGACAACTAGCACGTTGTACGTTCATGCCGCGCAGAGTAAATGATTAGCGACGGTTATTTCCCGCCTCTTTGTTGGCACCGCAGTCTCACGATCAAACAAAGACAAAAATATTAACCATCTCCCGTGCAGAATGTCCGCAGATATCTGATCAACGCCGCGTGGAGCCCCTCAGTAAAGTGTGTGTGTGGTTTTCCAGCTCGTCAGTAACGGCGAACAGTTTTGCCACGCGTTGCGTTTATTATTACAGTCGACAAATTGAGATGAAGACGAGCGACAGATTTCTTTCCTCTTGTTTTCCACTCGCCCCCCCCCCTCCTCTCCATCCTCTGCGGTGGGAACAGATTACTGACTTGATCGCAGTGCATTCCTACACAACTCGGCGGCCTCGAGACTTCGCATCCCCAACCTTTGTTCCCCGTTGCACCGCCACGCACAGCTGTACCGGGTCAGCGCTTGGCTCGTCACCAAGCCTCTCTGACGACGGCGTTTCATGTCACGAAAAACAAACATGGGAGGCTAAATGTGCTCCGTCTATTTTCATTTCACGCCATATGCAAATAAGATGTAATTTTCCTAAAATGAACGGCTTCTTTTCTTCAGATGACATCACACGTTGACATTTAGCTATTTCCAGTGTGTAGACTGAAATCCTTGTCTGTTAAATAAGCTAGAAATGTCATGATTAAGTATAAAGTATGTTCTTTTCAGTAAAAATATGTATTAAGTTACTTGCTTTGCAAAAAAACCTTTGCTCTAGGAAGTGCCATAGAAAGAGAAAAGAAGTCAATTAGTTCAAATAAAAACTTCAAAAAGCTTTTCAAAGTGAGCCTGAAGCTTCTGACATCTCGTCCTTTTTTTTAAAAACGTTGTTTCCAGTTGCACTAATTGAAAATGAAAGGAGATTTGATCCCGACCTCTCCATCAGTGGGCTTCTTGGCGTGAAGCTCTACCGGGAGTCAAGGCAGAACACACCTCGCTCCAAAGTGCGTTTGACAGAAAGGACTCGGAGCGCTTCACAGTGATGGACGGCCTCTTCAATCCCAGGCGCTCACACTTCTCCTCGGGCCTGCCAACTGGGGATTAGCACCATAGTCTCGGCCGCCGGCCCCCTCAAATCCCCCTGCCCCCCCTTCCTCGATTCCTCCGCTATAACCTCGGCGGTCCTCCGGCGCTACCCTTCAAGCCAAGCGAACCTCCCTCGCGACCCAACGTCGGCCTCCGGCATTCCTCGCTGCGTCACATGGCTCTCGCCGCTCGAGGCCGACGCTCGCCCAGAGAGGCCGAGAGATCCGAGTACCGCAGGGTGCCGACATTCCAGCCCGACGGGCGTTTTGTTGGAGGGATTTCCTGTAAGCTTTCATGCCGGCGTGGAACGATCACTGCTGCTCAACGGTCACCGGCCGTGACAGGTGGATCATCCGTCTCCGGTGCTTGGAGGTGCCACTGTGTGCTCACTTGGGAGACCCATCTATATTTGCATACAGTTAAAAAAAGATATATATGTAAAGAGTAATTGGATGAACACATTTTATCGGACTAAACAAACCTGACAAACCCAAACAATCAAGCGGGTGCCGGGCATTCGTGAGGAATGTTGCCCTTTCAACGGAGGTCACTTCTTCTTATCATTTTGATTGTCTGAAGTTGTGCAGCACTTTCGACCACACAAGGGCCGTATTAACTTTAAATTAGATCATGTTTAGTGCAGATTAAATCAGCCCGGCTCCTCAACGAGGTGCAGCTGTGTGTCCGGCTCTATTTTGACTGGGGTGCTTGAGGAGGCTTTGATGAGGACCCTGGAACGGGTCTCCGAATCGTTCATCCTTGCAGTATTTCACAGATACGCCTTCGGTCCATCACGACGACTTAGCCAGGGCGTGGGTTGAGACACGAGAGGTGTCTAAAAAGAATGGCAATGGTTTTGGTTTCTATTTTTTTGCGTGTGCACCCTTTGAGTTCTCTTTGTCCCGCACACATGTGCAGACACTTTCGGTTGGCTGGCTTTATATGGAGGTCAGGGCGCAGATGCCACATAAAGGACTCTAATGGAGGCTGATTGACGTTGGGGACAAATGGGGGGACTGGAGATTGTTTGGGCGGCCGAGAAGGACTAGAAATCCTGCTCTCCATTCACACACACTCAGTTGGAAGTTCCATCGAGTGTTCATCCAGTCCTCCTTAACTCTTTCAGCTTGTTGCTCTGTCGGTATGCATTTGTTGCAATTCGTACAAATTAGATTGCAACATCTGTGCCGGAAAAGCTTGGCAAAAAGCAAATCCCCCCCCCACCCCTCGCCCCCGAGCTGCGAGTCGGTTGATTTCTGCCGAAGGTGAACAGATTCCGAGAAGGAAGAGGTCGGAAATCTTTCTTCGTAATTCCGTAAAGTGCCAAGACCTCAATTGCTCACAGACTCGTCCTCTTCTCTGCCAAACGAGACCAGGGGTTTCGTTAGTTGTGGCAGCGGCGAGACGAGAGAAACTAATTATCAGCAATGTCACTTTCAGATCCGAGCTGAACCGTTGGTTGATGGGAGGAAGGGAGGGAGGGAGGAGGGGGGGGGGGGGGGGGGGGGGTTGTCTGCATCGCCGGCAGTCAAAGCATGAAAGCTGAGATGTGCACATGAGATGGTCCCCTTGTTTCGCCACATGAAAAAGACCCCCGCCTGGCTTTTTACTTTAATCCCTGCTGGGCCTCGACTGGGAGGAACCATTTCATGTCTGCGCTTTCCGTGTCTTAAACAGGCATCTTTGTCTATTTCTTTAATGCTCCTTGTCTTGTGATGGACGACAGATAGTTTTGGTTTCCCTCTCCTCACATCCAACACACGTCCACGCAGGAGAGCTGAAACCGTGCCGGCTGAGCGGAAGACAAAACGGGCGAAACGACGGACCGTCCTCTTTGACTTTCTGTTACTGCTGCGATCCCTTCGATGGCCGCATCAGATAATAAAGAAATTCCACTCGTTTACATTTCGATGTCGGTCCAACTGCGAGCCACGGCTCTTCTGCCAGAATCAATTAGCGCCTCCGGAGCCGCGGCTGCTGCTAATAAAAGCTCAACGGGTCAGCAGAAAGCCTCGGTTCTACACGGAGGGACGTGCCGGGGATTCAGACGGGCGTACTTCCTCCTTCTCCACATGCCTGAGCAATGTGTCTGAGCAGCCATCGCCGGCACGTATGATTTATGAGCACCTATGCGCCGACCTCCCCCCCCCCCCCTCCTGACCGCGCAGAGGACGAGGTTACTTAACAAATCCTACAAACTCCACGTCAGTCTCGAGGTCATGAAGCTCTTGTGTGCGTTGTGTTTTTCTTTTCCGACTTCTCTCTCCTCCGCACGTGTCGGCCTCTCCGAGTGTTTCTCTCGTGGCCTTTTTTCCTCCGAGCGCTCCACTGAACTTGCACTTTTCCTGGTTTCCCTCGGCACCGGCCGGGTTGCGGCAGCTTGGACCGGCGGCCTCTGACTCGCCTCCATGGGGCCGTGATCATTTCCTGTGCGCCCCTCTGCCCTTTTCTCTGGCTGACAGTGGACTAATCCCCCCGGCTGCACTCTGCCTGCGTGCTGCCTGCCAACAGTGGGAGAAAAAATACTTTTAAAATGGAAATTATTACCCCGACGAACATCGGGGGATTTTTTTTTCCTTTTTTCTCCTTCTTCGAGTTTGTTTTACTCAGAGTTATATAAAATCTTTGAAAAGTGACAGGTGCGTTTCGGTCCAAGTTCTGTAAAAAAAAAAAAAAAAATGCAATGCATGAAGGACGGGGAATTAACGAGCACCGTTTGGATGTTACTGAACTGACAGCAGCTTGAATCATATCACAAAACATGCAGAAGCTGACACGTAACGGCCCAGTAGAGAGCGACTTGGAAATATTATAACGATGACTACGTCAAAACATGAAATATAACGGAATACTGACAAAGTCTGTGGCTTGTAATGTTACTACCACATTTAAAGTATGAGGAAGGAAATATTGCACTCGCTAAACTTATTGTGTAGAACAGATTTTACACACAAAACATATCACACAGTCAACATTATATAACTTCTAAATGATCCTGACAAACCAAAACAGGCTCATTCTACTATGTAATGTAGTTAATTAGGAACATTCTGCTGATAATACATATGCACTATTATTAGTATTATTATTTAAAATGCAATGGAGTTTTTCATATTGTGGTGCTGATCCTTTAAACCAAACTTTTCTAGTTCTAGTTACTGATCAAATTAAGGGTCCTCTTGATACTTCTAACATAGTATAAGTTCAGTAATATGATATAACACGTACTGTGTGGATGAGTAGCACTAAACAGGTACCATATGTACGGTATTAACGTTAAAATTCTCCAAACAACCCTTTGCTTTTTAATGCAGTCTCAGAAATGAATAAATCCTGAATAATAATAAAGGTTTGTCTACCATTCATCATTACAAACAAATATGTGTGGTCTGTCCAGCATATCATTTTATTTGTAGCTGTGTCTGCAGTTTTGTGGTCAGCCGTCGGCCTTTGCAAATACTCCCAATCTCAAATATGTAAGAATAAATACAGCATGCAAGTTTTCCCTTTTAAATCATATTCAGAAATCAGACGTTTAAACCGTGCGGCATATTTCCATAGATGTGTAGTCAGCACTTAGATACGAGCTGGAATCTGATCGTTCGAAATGAAAATGTCAGAAATAATCCATTCAGACAAAACAACAGCGGCCATGTGTGCATCGTTCCTCCCCTTTAATATTAAAACAAGTAACAAATTGAGACGTTAATACCGACAGTAATCCGAGCCCTCTTGTGGTCACTCGGTTGCCCACACGCTCATGGAAATAACTCCACACTTCTGGGAACACAAAACCTCGGCCGACGCCAGAAGCCGCGCAGCAACAAACGCATATGTGAAGAAGACGAGGAGTGTCGGTCGGGCCGGCGTCTGGGAGAGGATGCCAGCGGAGAGACGGAGAGCAGAACTGTACGCGTGGCCTCGTCCATCAGCTGCACGCACCGCGAAATCATCTGAGACTCACATGAGGATCCAGTCCGGGTCTTTGGAGGTCGTCGACAGTTGTCGTCGTTGTGATGCCAGACTAACTTTGACAAAGAGTGTCCATTGAGCCGTGGAGCACAGAGATGCTCAAAACAAAGTGCTGGTGATGAAAAACAGCCCTGCTTTTCATCACCAGCTACAGACATGAAACGACTCCACTGTGTTTTAACTGGATCGTCCTCTCATCTGGTTTGAGATTGACGGAAAAAAATGTGTCTCTCTGGTCGTCAGCGTTCGTTGCGTGAAACCTTAAGAGCGTTCTGAATAAATCATCTGGGCAGAGTACGTGTTGCCACACCTTTAGGGCTCCATGTTGAAGCTCTTCATCATCTTTATCCTTATGCTGATCATGAAAATACATCATGTTATGAACTTTTTGGGGGGAAATGTATTGTGTGGGAGCTTCAGCTAGCAACCATTTTCAGGATGGATTAATGCCTTCATATTTTATGAATTTAATTTCAACTACAAAATGTCTAAAAATAATGTAATTTGCATCAAGTTGACTTGAATCCAAAGAGGCAACGCAAGTTTATTTGTGTAGCGCATTTCAACAACATGGCGATTCAAAGTGCTTCACATAAAAACATTAAAAGCATCGAAACATAATGCAGAGAAAACCGGATTCAAAAAGAAGTTTAGAAAACATTTAAACAGTCAAAAAGCTCGATAAAAAATCCAAAAATAAATAAAAGTTGCAGTTTAAGAAATACAATGCAGCAGTGAGAAGCAGCATTGACTCTGGTTCAATTAAAGGCAACAGAAAAGTCTTCAATCTGGATTCAAAGGAGCTGAAGGTCTCAGCAGACCTGCAGCTTTCGGGGACCTTGTTCCAGAAAAGATGAACGCCGCTTCTCCGTGTTTAGTTCTGACTCTTGGAACAGAAAGTAGACCCGTCCCAGATGACCTGAGGGGCCGGGATGGTTCAGAAGGCAGATCACAAACATACTTCCACCCATGTGTGTGCTGTCCATGAATGTCAGATTAAACCTGTTTCTACGTTGACGCTGCAGCTCAGGCTCTTCGATCCTGACGGTGAACGGCTGATGGTGGGTTGGCGAGGGCGAGGGTCGGAGAATATCATTTACAAACGTGCTGAATGAGATCCCGACACGACCCTGCAGTTATTAATGCAGCTACCAGACGACGCCTCGTGGATGTCGACGTCGCAAATCTGTAAACTAGACATTCACCGAGAGAAACACGGAGAAACCGTCAGCAGACGTCTGGGAGAAGTTCACACATACATCAGTCTGCATAGTGAATGAACAATAAGCAACACACATACTTCAGCAGATGGCGACTTTAAACGATTTTGAGACGGTTTCATAAGCAAAAAATATTTAAAAAATCAGAGGCACGTGCTAAAAAACTGCTCAAACTAGAACAAAGAGGCCTTTTTGTTTCTTGACCTGTGACTTGTTGCTCACACCGTCGCTGCTGAGTGTTGCTTGGCGTTGACGCGTTCCTCGGTGCTTGTGGGTTTCGGGGGTCTTGGACTCTCTGATTGCGCCTCACTTGACTATGAACTGGTGTGAATAATGAAGAAGTGGATGTTGAGACACTCCGCGCTGACGGACCACGTTCAAAAAACAGTTGTGTTTGTTTGCTGTAAAGATGCAACAATGAAACTCCGGTCGGAGTAAACTTTATCCACGGCTGTACACAGGGGGCTCGGTCACGGCTTTGATGTTCCTTCTACTGTCGTAAACATTTACGCTTCAATAAAAATCAGATTTTATTTCTCGCACAAGCCGTTTGTGAGTCATTACGCTCCCGAGCCGCGCAATCGTTTGCATCTCACCCTCCATTTGTAATGACAGCGAGACAGAGCGGAGGAGCGAGATGGATCAAATATTTACTCTCCCCATTGTTCTCCCTGCGGCCGCCCCGTCCCTCACATGCCGAGGCATCCGATGAACGTAAACAGATTCATCGGAGGAATCATCAACAGAACGGACTTGGCAGCGCGAAGAGCTACTCTCCCTTCCCGCCTCTCTGAAACGACCAGGATCTATTCACAGCTGATTTAGAGGTCTGACATCCGCGGGATCATTACAGGAGAGCACGCAGTGCTTAGCAGCAGAAGAAGTATCGCCATAATTCATGCTGTCCAATCAAATTTCTCTCGGGGGTTCTCAAAAAAAAAAAAAACTGCTTCCAAGAGGCAGAAGCGCTAATTACAACGTAGCCGTCTCAAACTATGCGGCCGATAAGGCCGAGCCTTCCTTCTGCCACAAACCCTCTTTTCTTTCCGCCGCGTAGCAACGGAAACAAAACAAGCCTTCATTTTGAGAATGGCCAGACAGAGAAGTCCCGTTTCTCTGTAATCACACAGCAGATAGTGCGATGACAGCGCGTGATTACTAACCCCTCTCTACCTGCGAGGGATTCGCCGTTTTTTAATAGCCGTGAAAAAGCCGAGGACGCTGAAATAACAGCGTCGGTGTTGGACCGCGCAGCAGGGACTTGTTTTACAGCTTTTGTCAAGTTTGGATCGCATGACCTCTGAGTCAAGGTCACCGACAACACAATACATGAAGGCCGATGCTCATTGATTCCTTTCTTCTTATCTTCTTCAGGATGAATACACTTTGAGTATTCTTTGACATTTTATTCCACAAACTGAAGCTTTAATATAACCACAGATGAAAAGATTAGTCAGTTGGGCCGCTCTCATCCACTGTTCATTGTTTCACCTGCAAAAAGCAACGCACGTTTTGTGTTACCAAAGGGCGGAAGAGCTCAGTGACGCGGAAGAAAGAACGACAAAACGCGTGTCGTGAAGATGTTGTGCTGGACGGACTTTCACCCTGTTCACGTCTCTGATGAAACCAGATTAATGGAGACTTAATCTGCCTTCATTTTTTTGCTTAATCAACGGAGTTTACGCAAACAAGCAAAAGTTGTGTATCAAACATACTTATTTTATGGAACAAAAAGGCTCATTTCACATTGAAAAATGTTATTTTGCGTAACAAACCAACTCATTTCACTATAATCATTCTTATGATGTTTAACAAACACACTTATTGGAACACAAACCACAAGGCTGTGCGGCACTCTGAGAACACAACAAAAAATGTAAACTATCTTTTTTATAAGATATCATTCAAACCGTTGTTGAGCTCACTGATAGCGAGCTATTGCAATACTTGATTAATCATCAACTCAGTTCATTCCTCATCTTATATTTTGCTCATATTGTCGTCACTGTTTTCTTTGTTTCCTTCTTTTCTATTATTATGTTTTGGAGTTTGAGATGTGGTTAGGTCCCCTCGGGCCGTGGGAACTCGTGATCGGCATTTTTACAGAACAATCAACTGACCCATTAAATGAGAACATTTGTAGATTGACTTGACAGATAAAGAAAATTATCGTTGGCTGCAACCTTAAATCCCCTCCGGTGTCAAGTAAAATATATTGACACAGCAAGCACGACCACAACACGGTCACGACAATAAATAATGCAGATGACAAATGAAGGGGGAGATCAACGTGAAAAGACTCGGCTTTACAAACTCGGTCAGAGCTCAGCGAGCGGCATAATCTCGCTCCGGTCTTCCCTTCAGCCCGCTGACAAAGAGCGCGAGGGGGAAAGCCGCCGCGGGGTACTTTGTTTCTCTTGAAACGCATTGATGAGGACCTGAGATGTAGCGCTCACCGGGGGGAACAAAGACATTTTATTGGAGTCTGTCCCTGCAGGGGAGTTTCTGGCCCTTTTTTTTTTTTTTTTTTTACTGAGGCTGAGCCGCGTGAGCCGTCCTGTCGCTCCCTGGTGGGCTGGGATTACGGGGTGAAGGCCCATCTGCCCTGCTGGAGCGAGCGCTGGAGGTCAAGCAGCCCCCGTCCACACACACACACACACACACACACACACACACACACACACACACACACACACACACACACACACGCACGACACCCGATTGACATTCCATTGCACCACAATGTGTCTTCAAGCAATACTGTCACTGAGAGATATCCACACTTAAGATTCAAGATGTTTTCACTGTCATACGCACAGATAACGATGAAAAGATTATTTTGTTTGGTCCTCCTAACACAGAATTATAATAAACTTAAGATCAAAAAATTTAAAATAAGGCACAAAAGATAAAAGATATAACAGTATTGCACAATATATTTATACACATATATGTAAAATGTAAATATATATTGTGCAATACTGTTATATCTTTATATAATATTGATATGACAATAGTATTGCTATGATAAATATGATAAAATATGGTCATAGTATTGCTCATTGTATCTTTATACACTATGCATTGCTATTGCAATTTGTCACATAACTCAGGTATTTAAGAAAAACTCCTGAAGCTCTACCTCGTTGTATTTTTTAATAACTTATGAAAACGTGTTTTAAAGGAATAATCTATCTTTTCACCGTGCACAGAGTCTTCTTAGCTCTGCTGAACACACACCTGCAGCGTGGCAAACCTCTTTCAACGCTGCACTTCCTCAACATGTATTTTAATTACAGAATTTGTTCTTTTTTATTGCCTCCGGATCAGCATCAAATTATACGCCGCCCCAATTATGGGATAGATCTGCAAGTATTTCTGCCGCCGGCGGAGTGCTGCTTTGAGCTAAATGCTAACGCCAGCATGCTAACGTGCTGATGTTGAGCAAGTTTAATGTTCTCCATGTTCATGGTACTATAAAACTATCCCTGACTCTCTGAAGCTTTACCTCATTGTATTTTTAAATCACTCATAAAAAAAATGTTTTAAAGGGATAATCTTTTACATTTGCTCTGCTGAACACAGTCTTCCCTGGGAAAAAGTCCTGCGGTTCACAGGAAGCGATGTGTTTTTACTTTTTCCAGTAACAGCTGCAACAGTGGTTTCTTTGTAATAAATCGGTGAGGGACATGTGTAGTTAGCATGAGCAGCAATAACTGCGGGGGGAAAAGGGTAAAGGAAAAAAAAAAAACACCTGCAAAAAATTAAACAAAATTTCATTTTGTCACTTTTCGGCGGGCGGAGCGTCCGCCCTCGACAGCGCGTTATCATTTATCCAGTCCATCTATAGCGTCTTGCCGGATGTTGCCGTTTTCCTCGCACACAGATGTGTTTTTACGGTGAGGTCTTCTTGCCCGCGCCGCTTTAAGGCCTTGCCAATTTGCTTTCACGAGCCTTCGTGTCTTTCCATCTGTTATATGACTTATTAGCAGAGAGTTGTTGGCCCTTGTGAGCCAGAACACCCAGAACTGACATTTAGGGATGATTTGTTTAGCTTGCTGTGATCAGAAGAAAAGGGGTCACATGTCGGTGATCCTTCACTCGCCAAACAAAGATGCTCTGAAAACCCGAAAGCATCGGCCCGCAGGACTGAATCCAGCAGGTGTTTAACTCCAGCAGACAGAAAGCTCAAACATTTCAGTGGTCTCTAATCTTCTATTGTTCCTGACGTTTGTGTCTCTCTCTCTTTCTCTCTCTCTCTCTTTCTCCTGAACGCAGTCCAAAGCTTTGAGTAAGCCAAACTGGCAAGTCAAAATCCACCCGATCCAATTTGGACCCAGCCTGCGTGTCTGCGTTTCTAAGCTACGGCTCAGCTCCGCTATCTGTACCAGATTAGTTATATCCCCTTTTTTCCTTTGTCTTCCTTCTTTCTCTTTTATTTCCCCCTCTATAAGGTGAACCGAGGGGTCTGAGAAAAACTTGAGCGGGAGGCCTCGCTGGTCAGGAGAGACCGCTAGAATTTAGCTTAAATAAACTGTGGGAGTTTCTACAAAAGAGCTTTACTGGTCCCCTGTGAGGGAACATCAACCAGTATATGACTCAAATCATAAAATCCAACGCGGTTACATATGAATCAATGAGTTTCCCACGCGAGCAAAAAGCCCTGCAAATTCTGCTCGCATGCTTGGCGGACTCTGCCCACCGCGGCGGACATTGCGTCCGTTCCCCCGAGTGTGTCTCTCCTGGTAGGCGGTTGTGTTTCCAGCGTCTCTGTGGGAGGATCGCTGCTCATCAGACCCGCCGCCCGGAGGCTCGCTGTGCGGAGAAACGAGCACTCGGCTAATTTACAGGTCCTAATTGTACGCTCCAAATGATGCGTCGTAAATCACGCAGGCAGGGAGAAGGTTGGTCTGTGCATGACACGGCAGTCTGTCAGAAGGACTCCAGTCTGACTGGCATCCTCTTTTTTTTGTTCTTTGTTTATTCTTCAGAGCAATACTACATTATAATTTCACCGTGTTATTGCCATGTAGCCACAGTGTTGATGGAGAAATTGGCTTTTTTTTCCTTCTTCTATGAATTAAAAAGCTGACTGCATACCGAGCTGAAACAAGAGCGCAATCATACCTCCAGTGTGGCATAACTCTTTTTCAAGGCTGCACTTCCTTCAAAATGTATTTTAATTATAGAATTTGTCCTTTTTTATTGCATCCGGATCAGCATCAAATTATACGCCGTCCCAATTATGGGATGGATCTGCAAGTATTTCTGCCGCCGGCGCAGCGGTGCTTTGAGGTAAATGCTAACATCAGCATGCTAACGTGCTGATGCTGAGCAAGTTTGATGTTCCCCATGTTCATCCTTTTGGTTTAGTGTGTTAGCATGCTAATAATTGCTAATTAGACACTAAACACAAAGCACAGCTGAGGCTGATGGGATATTTGGCAGGCGGCAAACTCTGGGTCTGAAAAGTGAAACCGGTGCGTTCGGGCCTTAAACCTGCATCTCATTGATGGCCAGCAAAATAACATCAGATGTTTGTCTTCAAATCTATAAGAAAATGACTCAACACTTGATTTATTAAGTCCGTAAACAATGTAAACGTTTTATAGTTATATAGTATAGTAATAACAGTTTATAGTCTCACATCTTCTTTAATAAAGCTTTAATAAATTATGGTTTCATTTAGAGTCAAATAGACCATAAAGCAAGATGTGCTTTAGGGCGGGGCTACTAGGTGATTGACAGGTTGCCACCATGTCGTTGTCCATGTTTTCTTCTTACGACCTTCACCCTTTCACCGTGTGTTTTCAGTTGATTAAAGTGAATTGTGACAATTCAATCTTTTAAAAATATCTTATTCTATATCTTATATCTTACTCATCCTCTCTGGTGTCACTTCTGTTTGCAAAAAAACTAAATGGTGGCGGTGAAACACCAAGGTGGCCACGACCAAAATGCCGGACTTGAAGCATCAAAACCATCGTCCAAAAAAATCTATTTAGTATCGTCACAGTGACTGTCCACAAAAAAAAGGATTTTGACTTTTGTATGTTTGATGAAAAGTCAGGAGAGTGAAAAGAATTCATCCACAAGGGAGCGTTAATATCTGTCGTGAATTACATGATGATTGATCCAACAGTTGTTGAGATATGTCAGTCTGCACCAGAGGAGAAGACAGACAGAACATTCTCAGAGCAACACTGCGAGCAAATCCTGGACGCACGCCTGGATCCTGATGCAAAACAAAGTCCAGTCACACATTCATTTGTCCATGACCTAATTCTCTCCCGATCTCCTTGACATGTATGGACGGTTTTGAGACATTCTGCTAAATGAGATCTACATGAAGCAAGAATAAAATATAATTCTTTTAGAAGCAAGGAACTGAATTTTGTCGACTGAATTTTCTGACTACTCTTTCTGTTTTAAAGGAAATTACAATTAGAAAGTTCACCTCTGATATTTTTTTGGGGGCAGGACATGTCACGTAGCAGAACACTTTAGTTTTCATGTCAGACAAAGAGCAAAATCTAATTACATTTTTTAAAGAAAAGACAAGGCTGACTTTTCCCGACTGCCTTGGCAACCATCTAACATCCTGAAAGAACGGTGCTACTTCATGCGACTGTGGTATTCCCTCTCTGGTTCGTCAAAGTCATCATTCAGCCGCCTTTCCTTTTCCCTGTAAAAGTTGACGTGGCTTCACAGGGGAAAGGGCCTGAACGGGAGCTGCGTGTTGTGTCCCGAGTGGAGTCGGGTTCAGAGGAACCCGGACGCACCGGGAGGTGCCCGATGAAGACCTTTGGCCACTGCAGGACTTTGGTTTCAGGTCAGGCTGTGGACACACGCTGCCAGGAGCTGAATGGCACCCAGCCCTCCTCCAGAGGCATAAGGTCAGGAGGGCAGCTACATCAATACAGCCTCCTGACCCCCCCCTCTTGACCCCTGGAGCACCTCGTGTCTCCTCTTTACCTTGGCCGTCAAGGCCACGGACTCGGCGGAGCTGCACATGTTACAGGTGTCATTAACGGAGAGATGGATGGATGACCAGACATACAGGCAGGCGCATATCTCCCGCGGTTGGCAACTTTGTTTCTTTTCAGCGGCTCTGACCCTCAGCAGGCTCGGCCTGATTTAGGAGCTGACTCTTTCTTTTAAGCCTCAGGGGACCGGGCCGCAAGTCAGGCTTTATTGCGGCAAAATGGATGGGCCGGGTACCTGCTGGGGCCTGTCGTTAGCCCCGAGACAGTTTTATCAGTTTAGACTCAATCTGGGCTCTTAGCTCTCAGAGGATTACATTTGCAGCCTCTCCGGCCTTCCTTCTGTTCCCCACGGCTGCAGCAAAGCGACCCCCGCTGTGGGGAGCCGGAGCGCAAAGAAGCATCTTCACAATGGATCCCGGTGAGGCAGAGTGAGAGACATGCATGGGATTATCTGGCCCCATTCAGGAGTTGTTTGCAAGCACGAAACAAGACATGCCTCTTAAGTGTTGCTCATCCCTTCTCTTTGCATTCGACTCTGCAGGAAGCAGATTAACTGCAGTAATTTGAGGCTTTGATTTGACGTTCTGTGAAAGTGGGCAAAGTAGCGCTTTGAAGATCCAGAGAGGCGCATATTGTTGGAAAAGCGATGACGATGATTAGTAGACACAAAAGAGCGTGACGATCTGCTAACAAGCTCTATTCTCATTCTATAGCGGCCTGCAAAGCTGCTTTTGAAGGGCGACACATCGGTTTGCAAACGAGTTACAAAGTGCGAACCAATGGGAATGTGGTCAGATAAATAAATACGAAAAAGTAGAAAACAGAATAAAACAATAAAGACGGCGTATCTTAAGTGATGTCAGTAGGCATGCTGAACTATTTTTGAAGTGGTGTTGACGCACTCTATTGTCCCACAATGCAATGCACAACAGAAACGGAGCGGCGACTCACAGCTGGAAGACATTTCAACAAAGAAAGTGTGGACAATGGCGAGACGCTGCAGGAACAACCCAGAGAGACAAAAAGAGATGGATTTCGTATTGTGCTTTTTCTTTGCTGTTTCCAAATTCTGAAATCTTGTCTACCTTGCTTGTATAAAAGTTGATTTTGTATATACTAACGGCCATAATATGACTATTCACACATGCTTTTCACTTTACAGGATTAGTGCAGTGGATCACAGCTCTGGAGTTTCACCCAAAATGGCTGCCAGCACATGGTGGACATGCAGCTTCTCTGTGGCCTTGATTCTGACAATTATGCTGTTCTCACACAAATGCTTTGTTTCTGACGTCTTCTCTGGGGGCCTTAACAAAATAAAACGGAATCTGTTAATAATTTACAAAATAAAAAAGGACAATAAAACTATCCCGAGAGCGCAAAGTCACAGAAGCGTGAAAGTGTGGCGCCCGGCTCTTTGAAGGAGGACCAAGCGTCAAATTTCAAATGTTTTTTTTTTCTTCAAATGTTCAGCCCATTCCCAGGAAGGAAGACAACGTTCAACGGACACGTCTTGGGCTTTTTTTTTTTAATCCTTTCTGGTTCATTTTCTTTGGCTAAACATCTTGCAGGCTCACGATAACACGGTGCCAGCCGGCTGTGGTGTGACGGTGAGTTGTACAATCGACCCACAAGTTGTTCCTGTTGTTGTTCCTGTTTGTTTGGAGAGGCGTTGTCTGTTTTCCATTTTCCTTCTGTCCTTCTCATTATAGGTCTAATTTCCAGATAGTGCTGAGACGCTTCCCTTAGAAAAACATCATAACTGGGTAAACACAGCCTGTCAGAGTGTCGCAAGTGTTGAGCTGTTTCTAGTGCGCTCATCATACTTTCCTCTCAGCTGAAGAGAAGAGATGGATCCAAACTTTATGCAAACCAGAGACTGAATAATAGAGAACATTGCAGGATGAGAACGGGCTGTAAATAATAGAAACATGAGATGTAGTTATTGGATCATGAAAACAAAAACAGACCAACTTTGTGTTTAAAGTCGATCTCAGTCGGTTGGTTGAAGAAAAAAAAAGGCATCTTTTATTAAATTTTAAAGAATGGTGATCCACAAATAAAATGTATTGGTTCACCACAATTGTATTGCTTCACTAGCAATCCAGCAGCCGGCTCCGCTCGCATCTGTACCGCCACGCACGCACGAGCTGTCGGCGCGCTGATGGATCGCTGTTTGATCCTCCACAATTAGTGCGATCCGACCCACAAGAGAATGGCAGCGCCACACACTTCACACTCAGCCCAAGACCAATTATCCCAGTTTGCAGGCTGTAAACAGCTGTCAATCGACTGTGCAAAACAAAAAGGCGCTCGAGCCGGTGTGTCCTAAACACTCGCAGCTCATTTTCAGCTCATCCAAGTTCGGATTGTTTGACTTCACAGGAATGTGGACATCGTTTTAGCAGATTTGTGGTTGGGGCTGCCGCAAACAATCGATCATTTATGATCACAGACTGATTATTCCCACCTCGACTTGTGGGAACAGATCAAAGACAGAAAGACAGAAACACAGAGGTAGGGATCAGCGGATCATTCAGAACGCTGCCCAAGAAAGTAAACAAAGCAAGTTAGCTCGCAGCGAAGAAATGCCACGGGGAACAAAACTGCAAAACACATCCTTTTATTCGCAAACATTTCTGTCTGCCAACTACGAAAGTTAACCTGGTACCCTCGTGAAGAAGTACTCTCCCATAAGGTTTTGGATTATGTCAGAAAATAAGCTGTGGGGCAGACGCACGTTTATAATACTTGTAGGTTTTGTTCAGCAAGATAATTGTAACCAATCAACACAACTTGTGTGATGTGAGAAGCGTCAATACAACCAACAAGAGTAAAATGTTAACGTGAGGCTTTAAAAGAACAACACCACATACATGCATATTTGCATACATATGAAACTACCCCTAACTATTAACACACACACACACACACACACACACACACACACACACACACACCCTGCTCTTCTCTCTAATGGACAAACACAATACTTATATGCACTAAATAAATCTCTTGTTGGCCTATATCTGTCTGTTTTGTCGTCCTGTTGATGTTATGTCTATGTGTTATCTTTATTTTGTTTGTGCAATAAAAAGTAAAAAAAAAAAAAAAAGAACAACACCACGGTCACATCAGCGCGAGGACACACAACGAGGACACACAACGAGGACACACAACGAGGCTGTGAGGCAGACCAGTTTTTAACACATTAAGCTTTACAAGAGTTATATGTTCTGATGCATTTTATATTGTCAAACAAAATCTCCTCAGCTTGTGTTAACCACCGATCTTAATTCAGGCATTAAACCAAAATAACCTTTCAAAAAGCTCTTGATTTGAGTTGAGGGGAAAGTTGCTGACTCATCTCCTGGGTTTAGGACTCATTCCTGAGGGCACTCTGATTGAGCTGTCAAACTTCAACGTCCTCATTACAATTCACTAACAACTCGAAGGCACAACAATTCTCTATTTATCTTGATGCTTCACATCCTCCATTTTCATTTTTATATCATTTAATACAAGCATAAACTCACGAATCGGGCAACAACAACAGTCTGTGAAATAAAAAGATGCATCTTACCAGTGTGTGTGCGAGCCACCTCAATACATACACAAAAACATGACTCCTTCTGCAGTGCATCACAAGTGTGCGCTACAAAAATAAGGTTTTCACAGCAGCTGTGGCTGACAGGGCATTGACAGCACACTGCCTGTGGCATTTTTGCACTGCATGAATTAGCTTAGCGGCTAGCAGACTTTTTCCCGCTCATGGCTCTTCGACTCTTACTTAGTTCAAGCCACTGAGTCTCTCGCGGCCGAATTCAGCTCGCATGCACGTTTTTTGTCTTCAGCCCAGCATCGTTGGATCAGAGCGGCTAACATTGGTAGCGAGAGCAACAAGTTAGCAATCTGCCGCCTCGCTGCACATGGAGCGTGTTTAAGCTCCGCCCTCGGTGGAAGACGAGAGAAACCAGCACGAAAGCAAATGACAGCAAAGCGCAGTTAAGACTCGCCCTGAAATGAGACCAAACTCCCGATTACGCTCCGTCACTGACTCGATGCAGAACGTTCACGTCCGCACCGCGAAGCATCTTCGAATCAAGAAATGTCCACGTCTCTCGCTGCCGTGGTGGAGCTCTCAGCAACAAAGACACCAAAACAGCTGAAAGTGAGCGACTATTGGATTTACGATTCACCAGTTGGCCAGAAAACCCGACTCCGAACGAGCTCCAAAACTGCCGGGTGTGTCAATGTGTTTTTTTCGTAACAACATTGTGTTCACAACTCAATTCTGCTGCCCACTAGTGGTGAAAAAAACCAACAGTTACTGCAGGTTTGAGTCAAAATAGTGAGTTCTTACTCCACCACTGATTGTGCACAACAAGTGTAGTCAGCTTATCGCTGTAAAAAATGTGCGTAGTTGGCATTTGTGCATTGACTTTGCGCATAAACTACTCACGCGAATAATTCTCAACGCGTTTGGTGCTAACGCAGCATCACACTTTGCTGTTTCACTTCACTTCAAGAAACCATGACCTGCATGGGGGAACTGAACTACGAGCGAGCAAGATGGCACAAGGATAACACTGTGCAGGTGTTTTCATCTTCTCTCCTCCCGGGTGCGAATCATCCCGCCGTGCAACCCGCCGGCCGGCCGAGCGGCTCCTCCGCTAAATGCTACCACTGTCCTAACCCTGGGGGGGACTAAAATAAGAGTCAACTCTTTCTCCCCTGACCGGCGGTGAAACCACAGGCCCTTTTACACGCCGTATAAATGTTTTGACAAGAGGAGGCAAACAGGCCCTCGCCTCTCACTCTTCTTAAAATTGTAATTGCCCGTCACTAAATGTGCAGAACGATTAGCAACACCTCAGGGCAAAAAAAAAAAAAGAAGAAAAAGGATGGAGATATTTGTTTATTTGACTCCCAGCTCTAAAATGTGCAGCGGAAAGCCCTGTCACAGCTCAGGGTCTATTGAGACGGAGGTTGGAGATTCAAAATATACTGACCTCATATTTGACTTGTGCTGACCATAAGCAGGCATACAAATCACGGCCTGAACTGAGTCAACAAACGGATATCTAGGTTTATTTGCGTCTCACTGTGCAGCGCACTCAGAGCTGATGCCTTTATTGCTTTATGGGATGTATTGACCTCACAGCCGCCGCTGCGTTTGTCTTTTTTGAAAGAAAATGACAGGCAGCGAGGATGGAAAGGGGGCGATTTCAATAATTCTGAAGTGTTGGCTGAACTCAGATATGCTGTGGCCCCTGGATGCCCCGAGGGCATCTGGGCTCTTTGATGTCCCCCGTGCCTTCTGTTTGCCTTGGTGGGTGGGGAAAATACAAAACCACCCCGGGGTCGGTTTGGAGCAACACTGAGACGCTGTTGGTCTTCAAATTTCGGATCGTACCGGCCGCCACAAATTCCTGCTAGAAATCCAAAACAGGCGAGTCCTTCATTAATTTATAATAACCTTTAAATGCTGGGGTTTGAAATATTTGACCAAACTATATTCTAAGAGAGCTGTATTCTGAGGCAGTCTCTAACTTTTAAATACATCGCTTTCAAGTTAAAACTAAAGGTTTAGAATGGAAAAAAAAGAAAAGTTCCACGTGAAAAGATTTGAATATGACTAGTGGAACATGTATTTTTCCATTTTTTGGCGAGACTTTGAATCCAAAAACTAGCAATTTGAGTGACAGAGTAGAATGAATAAACACACTGATACCCATAACGAGCCGATGCTGATTTATAGGATCTGATCGACAATTTTGCTCTAAATATGATTAATTTAGTGCTCCATTAAAAAGGTTTCCAGTTGAATTGTAATTTCTGTTCATTTTTCAGATTTCTGGAGCTTGATTTGTTATTTTTGAAATAAATAAATTGAGTAATTTTACATACTACATTTGTATTTTATCTTGTGTCTCTTACTGATTAAAGTCCAGGCAAGAATCTTAAAAATAAAAGACAGTTTTTCACTGAAGCAATATCCGTATAATTCAAATTTCTCAGAGTTTACCACGTACCCTGCAGTCCCCCTAAAGCCTGCCTGTTTTTCTGGTTAAAATCTGTCTGTCAGTCGATGGTTATTTACGGCGCCGCTGACCTGCGTGCTGGATAATTAATAATAGTCTGATTCATCCCCGTCCAAAGGTACACGTCTGCTCTGAGGGAGGACACAGCACAGCTCAGCGCAGAAAATCCCCCGAGATTTAGTGCTCCCTGACTCCGAGTGCAGCCTGCAAGCAGCACAGCAGCCCACAGTGCTCCTCCTGGAATAATTACCCCATCACATTTTTGTCGAAGGGAGACCGAGAGGTCACGGGACATACGTTACATGTTGTTATTTTGTGATAATGGTAAAAAGGTCGGAGGTATGTGCAGAGGTAATGCTTTTGGACCGATACCATTCCAGGGCCGCGAATATAAATCTTCAAATTAACCTCAAATTTATGTCTCTTGTGTATTTTTGTCTCAAAGTCCCTCCTGAATGTCTGGAGAGGAACTTAAATAAACAAGTGGACATGAGAACAGATTCCATTAACGTCTTGGAAAAGGCCAAAAGGGCTTCTCTTTACCCAGAGGTCACTGGGGAGCTGAGCGAGGGACACCACGCCCGCCGTTGGCTGCACGATGGCGGATCTGGTCTATATCTCCACCACCGCCGCAGGTCACGCGCAGACACGACCTCTTCTCTTTCCTGCAGCTGGTCGCTCAAACGCCGTGTTGGGCGTGAGGCGATACCTCTTTCTGTTGAAGAGGAAAATGCAAACGTAGGAAAAGAGCTTTCGGGGGACGTCTTCGGAGGGGACGAATTAAAAAGCGGGGATGCTAAAGAGTGGAAAAAACGTCTCTGAGGTAGACGAGAGGTGAAGCGTTTTCACAGGTTGTGACAGTTTTTTCTACCCTTTTGTAACCTGGATTTCAGAGGGGCGCTCTCGTGTATCTCAGGTATCGGGAATATAATTCTCAACAATGGTGTTAGGGGACGGTTTCATCAAACGTCAAACTGCTTTCCGACGAGATTTAAACTTCTTCTGAGTCTTCCTACCTGAACTTGTCCGGGTCTGGTGTTTTTTTTGTTCAGGACTGCACTCATTCGCTTTCATAGAACTGTGCATGTTCACACTCGGGAGCTGCCGAGCAGGACAGGAGCAGTCGGACATGAAGGCCTCACTCCGGATCCGGTGAGATCAGAACAGTCTGTGGAAGAAGAGAGCGCAACAACGACCCTTGTCAAACCCTAAATTAATACCTCCATAGGAATTGATTTTCTCAAAAAGAAGGCCGTAATTCATCGCAAAATCCTAAGCTCCCAGCATAACATTTGATATTTTGAAATGAATACCTTTGTAACACCTCAAACCGTCGGCAGCTCCAACAAGGCATATGGTACCAATAGCTATTGTTTTTCCAGTTCCAACTCCGATCTGACTTGGCGGCGTTTCTAGGTGAGGAAGAGGCCAGAAATGTTCCTAAAAAAGGTTTCCAAGACAATCATTGTTCATGATCCCTTGGAATTATGGTGCAAATCTGCCGCTGACACCAGCCTGATATTCACACTGGACAGGCATTTCCAGAATTATTTCACAGAAACCGAGACGTGGATAGTCAGAGGTCTGGAACCAAGGCCAACGCTGACCCGAACCGTATACTTATAATAATTGAATACTTTTCTCCATGACTTCAACTGCTCAAACTGCCAAACTGACATGAGCCCACCAACCTCTTCGCCGACTTCTCCGGGTGCACTTAATACGCGTAAGAAGTTGAGTAAGAATTCTGACACTGGGGAAATTACAGCGAGGCACGCTGAGAACCGACCAACCCCCGACCTCAATCCCACCAGGCCTCCGTGCTGGGTGTACTGCCGGGGACCCGAGGGAGTGCTTTGTCGAAGACCGTGCAGTTCGGTTCAATATTAATAACTTTTGAATAGACAAGCGAACAACGATCTGTGCAGCAGCGGGAGGGGGGCGGAGCTTCAGGGCTCTGCAGCCCGCCTCGGACACACTGGCCCATTGTCTGCAGCCGACTTTACAACCTGAACTCTTCGTCGCTTCCTCTGAAGTCGACACGAGCGGATAGCCAACTGGAAGTAGAACCAGAGTGTAAGTAACCTTTGTGACAGTCCGGCCTTTATCCTACACGTTTTTGATTCACTCGCATCAGCATCCTTTTCCACCAAAAAAGCCTTCCGGTGGGAAAAAGTGCACGCTACATGACCAGTTAGAGCTAGCAGACAGTCAAAGCTAGCTAGCGAATGAACATATAGTGGAACCTTTCATTGCAAAAGAGAAAGAGGTTTTTTCTCAGGGTCGGTGGAGACCAAATAAAGAGCTAAACGTTAAATATTAGATGTTTTTTCTCAGGGTCGGTGGAGACCAAATAAAGAGCTAAGCGTTAAATATTAGAGTTACATTCCCCAGGCGGCCGAGAGACACCGCTCCAAATAATTGCTAATGGTTCTCGGTGTAAATGAGCGTCCGTTTGCCAAGTTGGCCAACTTTATGAGGCAATAATATGTTAGTGCGGTGTTCACAGCTTGTTTCCTAAAGGTTATTAAAGGTTTACAGTATGTCATGCCTTAATGCTGATAGCTTAATTTGCAACCGGAGGCCAGTCAATGTGCGTCCAGTTTCCCACAGACGGGTGGATATTCTCTTTGAAACACGTCTTTGCATGTAAATGTACGATTTCTCTCACTCACACTCAGAAGAATCTAAATATATTGCTTATCTCAGCAAAGAGCAGAAACACTGAACAGGTCTCTGATGTGTCAACCGTCGCTCACGCTGCACGCACGGACTTCCAGGGAGCACAATGGAGGTGCGGTGAAGCTGACAGGAATTGGCTGTGAAAATGTGGAACAGGAAGAGGACTATAAAACCGAGTGCCAACGGATGACCTGCTGAAAAGGCATTCACACTTTACAGTCCGCTCAGAAGGCCATTGTTTGTCTGTGAGAGAAATTCAGACTTTAATGGGTTGCAAAAACGGTTGCTCCTTCTTACAGACCAGATGTCATTGACGTTTGTACACTTCATGGATTGGGAAGCCGCTTTAAAATAACCAAGTGGAGGCGATTTCTACAGTGGAAACCTCAAATTGATTCACTTTTCCTTTATTTCTCACAGCAGCTTATTGATATTTGTACATTCATTATAAATACAGTGCAGCTGTTTCAAACTTTTCTGTCCAAATTAAATGACTAATCTTCAATTGAACTATATACAGTGCAGTAATGTGTAAAAATACAGCTTACTGTTCAAATTACAGTACCTAAAACCGTAGTGTGCTGTTTGCGAATGCAGTACCACCATCAGGAGTGCAGAGAGGCTCCTCCGCTCCACCTGGCTCTGCTTTCAGAGCATTTCCAGATTGTTATCAGGCCTAAAAACAAGCTGAAGGCTATCAATGCTGGACTGGGATCAGATTATTGAAAACAAAGTATTTATGAAATACAGCACCACGGGAGTAAAAACTAGAGACATCACGGCTCCTACAAGGTTGTCAATGTTTCCTCTCTTTGTTGTTTCATTATTTATCTGTTTATACATTCATGTGTTTTCATTATCATTACTGTCGTTATTGAAGATGGCCACCAGGGCCTTTCTCTTTAACGCCGGAGAGCAACCGCACTCGTTACACCCGTCGCACTGACGATTCTGTTCGTGAAGCCGCTCGTTTGGCGCGAGACGCTCGCTTACTTTGTTTCTCAGCCGTCTCCACAATCAGGGAGCGCTGGCTGCGTCATGCTGCGTCACCCTCCTCCAGCCGAGGTGCCCTACGCCAGCTGTCACAGGGATGACCCCGAATTATCCGAGCTTTAATGTCCTGCGTGTTTACAAGTGTGTTCCAACTCCCTCCCCAACCAACCCAATACCCTACGGCACACGACTCCGAACAAGGAGCGCTAGTGTGTGTGGGCATCTGTGTTTGTGTGTGTGTGTGTGTGTGTGTGGCACATAAAAAGTTGAAGGCAGCTTTAATGCTGTTTATAACAGCGCGGAAAGTTTAAAAAAAACGAACATTTTCCCACCTGTAACCAAAAACGGAGGTGATGCTGTTTTAATTAAGAATGGGATGTTATGCCCTCCCTCACACACACTGGCTGGAGGTGAACACACACACACACACACTCTCTCCCTCCCACACATGCCTTCCACTTGTTGACCTGCGGTGCCAGCCCGATCTCGTCTTTCTCGCAGCCCATAAAGGCGGCCTGCAGTGTGGACAGCCCCTTCACACTCGCAGGTCCCGCTCAGATCTCATTACAGCGTATTGCAGCTCAGCCCACCGTGTGTTCCCACAGTGGAAAACCCCACTGTTCTCAAGTTATGGCTTAAAAATAACAAAAAAACATTAACTCCACCTCCGACGTCGTGTGTTTGTTGTTGAAACCAGCGAGAGCTCCTCGGGAATCGGCGAGATACCAGCTGCACGGTGTTGCTCCTCCTCATGACCGTCGAACGAGGGATGCCGCAGACCTGGAGGGCCGTCGACTCTTTGCTCACAGTGGGAGCGGCGCGTATAATATCATACGGGTGAGAAATGGTTTTGGGGAAGAGGGGGGAAGACATGCAAAAATAAGAAGTAAGAGATTCTCTGAAGGAAATCTCACAGCATGTGAAGCCTCCAGCCGAGGCTGGCAGCACTAAATCAAGACAGAGGGCTTCATTAATTAGATTTTTTTCTCTTTTTTTTTCTTCTTCTTACTCCCTGTGTCAACGCTGGTATTTTTAGAGCGAACGCGGAGCGGTTCATTCAACAGCTGTGACCCACCTAGAATGAGCGCTGTTATTAGTTCATGGTCACCTTCCCGGCTCGAAAAACCAGTAATGGCTGGCTGGGTGTGTGAAAGTGAGCCAGGCCACACACACACACACACACACACACACACACACGCGCACACGCACACATACACCTCTTCGATGTTTACGTCCCGCCGTTTCATCCTCAGCTGTATGGATTACCGTCAGAGGCACAGAAAGCGTCTGGTTGACATATATTGGCCAGCGCCGCCCCACCTGGGAGAGCTGAGGAGCTCGGATGGCTGACCCCCCCGCCCCCCTTCCCACACACACACACACACACACACACACACACACCCCTCACGCTGATACCGAAGCATGATCTGATACTCTGTGCGTTTCTCTCCCTGAATGATTTGACGCTGAGGTGCACGAGGCAACAAAAAAAACAAAAAAAAAACAGGGGAAAAGAAAAGTGAAATTAGCGTGAGCGCAGTCGTACAACTCGCTGCGGGGCGGTGGAGGCCCCGAACTCGACGTCCACAAAAATAATAATAACATGCTTCTTTGTAGCTCCCTCCGAGGCCAAAACCCCGGCCCGCTGCGATCACAGGGGCAGGGAAGACATTCCTGTCTGGAGATGCCAGAAGCTGTTAGCCTGAGCGGCGGTGTTCACTCGCTCCGAGATGCTTCTTCCCAACGCAGGACAGACGGGCGTGTTCGAGGGCTTTTGAGTGACTCGGTGAAGGTGAAGAGCTCGGGTTAGCAAAGCAATGAGACCGGCACGCTGAAAAGGGTTTTCCACTCCTTTTCCCCCCATAGTTTCTCTTCCCTTCTCGCTCTCTCTTCTCTTTGGACTATTTGTTCTGCTTCTCTTACCTTTTTTTTTCATCTTTTGTACAATCTTCCTTCAATTTTTTCCCTCCATTTACCCCCTTATCTTAACCCTTTTTCTCTTTTCACACATTTTCTGGCCTCCCATTCCTTCTCTCTGTCCCTTTCCCCTTGTTCCCTTCCTCTCCCCAAGTCTCTTGTTCCCTCTATTGTTTCCTCCTCCCATACTTTTCTCCTGGCTTCTCTTCTTGTTCACTTTCTTTTATGTTACTTACTTTCTCATCCCCTTTTCATTGATGTCTTGATACTTTCTTTCTTTTCCCCTTTTAACCTCTTTTTCCCCCGCTTGCCTTTTCTTTCCAGCTCATACCGTACTTCCTTCCCACCTTCGGCCCTCCCTTCTCTTCAATTCCCTCTTTGCCTCTGTCGCAGAGCACCGCGGACATCTGAACTCGCGCTGTATCTTTGTACCTGTCTCATAAAGTGATAGGCAGAGCCTGAGAGGAAGGAGGGGGGGGGAGGTGCACCGTTGCACACAGAGCTTTATGTGTACATTGTGACAGCTCCTAAATGCTGCAGCCTCTGTAGTGACAGGCCGCTGAGCGCTGCGGTTGATGGGACGCGGTTAAAGTTACAGGCGCAGATGGAAAAGCGCTACAGAGAGGCATTCAGAGCTACTTCACATGCCCTCTGCATTGGCGCTGCAGCAACCTATATATATACGGCGAGGTATTAAAAGCAGAGGGGCGCGTATATCTTCTGCTCAAACACATCCTGGGCCACCAGGAAAAGGGAGACTTTCCCAGATTGCACCTGGGTGAATTCTGACCCCGGCCACGCTCGCTCACTCCCCCTTCCTTCTTCATTTGTCTTTTGCTTTTAGTTTTTTGTTGTTTTTTTTTCCTTTCCGCAACCCAGTATCTGACACCTCTGCGCCGCCACCCTGACAGCTGATTTATTACCTCGAGGTGCAAAAGGGAGTCCCACCTTGCAGGGTGTGCGGCACCGAGGTGTGTGGGGGAGGATGGCAGGTAGCGGGGGCGTCGCGCCGCGGGGCGCTAGCGGTTGGTTTAGCATTGTTGTCCCGCTGCACCGACGTCATTTGACATTCATACCCGCCTCATGCCCCGCAAACCGGCTGATCTCATTACCATTCAGCAGGGGGAAGAATAAATCCTTGGCTGTGTAAGAGTTTATAGGGCTCCCTGGATGTTATTTATCCCTGTAGCCAGAGGGGGATCCCATGTGAATACAAGGCATTCAGGGGTTAATGTGAAATCCTCCTCATTCCCCTCATACGGCATGATTTATTCCTCGGACTTAAGTTGTAGCACATGTGTCTCGCATGGACAGAGCAGCACATCGGATATGACTGCTGCCCCTGATGCCTTGGGAGTCGTTTGTTAAGGGTCCAACGGGGTCAGAAATGATTTCTGACCCCACAATCAGCAGAGTTTGCCGGCCGAGGCGCTCGCATCGGTCGTTGCGCACGTCGAAAAACCTAAAAAAGGTTCTTTGTGTCGCTTAACAAGCGCGAGGCTTCAACTCAAGTACCGACAGCTGGCGAGCTGTCACGCTGACAACCGTACGAGCACACACACCCACACACACCCACACACACACACAGGCAGCATACGAGCACCAACCACTCACAGACTGTTGTGTTAACACTGAGAACAGTCATCGGATGTGTTATTTCATCACCAGAGAGGCTGGACTGGAGGCTACAAACCTCTAAGAGACGTCAAGGTGAGCAGCATCACGATGTCACATGCCTTGTCCAGGCTTAACGTACGCCATTGTCCACGTTGGAAGTGTATTTCCACCCTCCCTCGCCATTGTTCGTGCCCGTCTCCAGTGTCAACCCGGCTTCTATACTTAGCTCTCTTGTCACTGGGATTATGGTGACATGTTGTCTATTGTGGCGCTTACAGCAGCGATAGCATCCGTCGCCGCAGGACAAACACAGGCCTGTCAGTGGACGTTACAGGTGTCTTTACACGCACTCTGCACCAGGATAGTGTTACATGTTGGTTCGACGAAGCTGGCTCACAATGGTGGATAGTGTTTGAAGGGAAGCTCAGGAGACACTTTCAAATAAAGGATACTTTAGAGATGCACTCACGCTGAAAGGAACGCTTCAACAATTTGGAAATCTTTGCATATTTTCTTTCTCGCCGAGAGTTAGACGAGAAGATCGATAACACTCGCATCATTGTCTATTAAATATGAAGCTACAGCTAGCAGATAGTTAGCTTAGCTGAGCGTACAAACTGGAAAAAGGGAGAAACAGCTAACCCTGTCCGAAGGTGAAGAAAAACATAAAAATGGAGCGCCTTCGTTGTCAGATTATGACAGCACATCCCACTTCATCTCTGAGTCCAGGATTGTATTTTGGCCTCGGGACCTTTGCTTCGCATACCCTTCTCTCTTCCCCCATTTCCAGTCTCAGTCTCTAAAACTGTCAAATAAAAGCAAAAAAAAACTGCCGCCACCACCAAAAACAATTCCCCTGCAAGCACCTCTGAAGCTTTGACTTCCTGGAGTCGTGTCGTCAAAGAAAAATTGAACAGATTACGCAATGGAGATCCACAGCCCGGTCTCCTAAAAATGACTTTCCCATAAAACAAGTCTGCATAGGTAGGAGATGAAGCTGGCGGTTGGACGGATCAAACATCAAACATGAGGCTTTCAGCCAAGACACGGGCGTTCGTTTCCAATGTGAAACCAAAAGTAGCAACTTATTTGAGCCAAAACTTTGATATTTTACTCCAAGCAAGGAGCTTTGTTGCCTCAACCAAAACCAAATAATTGTGTTGCTTAACCCTAAACTATTGTCGCCTAAATGGTATGCTGTTTCGAAAAGGCAAAAGCACGATAAAGTTGATATACGTGTATGAAGTAATGTTGATATGAAGCGTCTTTTTAATGAAATATCTACAGAGGTGTATAAAGGCCCATTTCCAGCAGCTATCAGTGTTCTGATGGTACATTGTGTTTAGAAGACTAATGGATGAGTATAAAACCCTTGAAACCCCTTGAAAACCCTTGTAAAGTGATGTCACACAGCTGAAAACAGCTCTGCTGGTGAGAGACGCTATGAAACTGTTCTTCCTTTGAGCTAGTTGAGGATCTGGAGCATCACATTTATGGGTTCATTAACTCTCAAAATGGCCAGAAAAAAAAAAAACCTTCACGTGAAACTCTCCAGTCTGCTCTTGTTTTTAGAAATGAAGGATATTCAATGTGAGAACTTGCGAAGAAACTCAAAATTTGTCTGGATGACCCCAAACTGAGTAGTGTATATGTACATGAATACAAAAATACTATGAATAAGTATACATTGTGTACAAAATATAAGAGGACAATACCGAGTTTCAAGCAGATTTTAGGCTCATATTCAGTCGCACCACACATGGCAGGAAGATGTACACAGCAGACGAGGAGCAAACTGAACACTGAATGTGAGACAGGAATGTCCCGATCTCCCACTGCACAAAACGCATCACGAGCCAAAGTCACGTCCGTCCGTCCGCCAGTGAAGCAGCGTTGCCTCACTGCAGTAATCCTCACTGGAGTGCAATCTGCTCACACTTACTGTACACCATCGGGCCTTTCTGTGTATATGTTCACCTGTAATATAATCATCCTGTAACAAACAAGTGAGGGATTCCTCTTTCTGTTTTGGTTCAGGATCCATAATTGTGCAACATGTGAGGCCGGCAACAAACAACAAACAGACACAGGACGACACGAGGAGGTTTACATCGGTTAAAACGCATCGGGGTGAAACGTTTATTAGCATGAAGGAGTGACTGACGTCTCTGGTCCTCCTTGCTATCGTCTTCCACTTGCTTGTCAAAAGCACGATTTTAAAGTCAATTGCTGGATTTATATGTAAAGTTTTCGTTCTCTTCGGGCGTACAGTTGCACATACTTTATGTCCGATTTGTTTTGCTTTCATAGATGCGTGCTGACAATGTAATTCATGTCATGTTTTATCCATCCAGTCCTCGAGGGAAGCCGTGTTCAGGCCATCTTGTTTTCTCAGATGGGACTCATGTTGCAGCCCCACTGCAGACATGCAGGAAAAAGTTCAGCCAGTTTGATGGTCATCTTGAACAAAGTCATGTGTCTTCATGCTAATTCAGTTAGCCTCGAACCAGCAAAGACGCTGCATTGTTTGCTACGAGGAAGGACTACCAATTCTGATAATGGAGCCACATATGCCTCCAATAAGAAGTGGCGGGAAATGGGGGTCAGAGGTGACACTGCTAAGGCCGACGAAACATCAGAAGATGGAGATACAAATCTGGCAACGTCAATATTAGTCAAGATATGAAATGTGCAGACTTTGAAGGAGACATCTCGAGATCAATGGCCCTCCGTCTGGCCCCACCCTCACCCCTCCTCTCTTGTATTCTACCTGCACTCCAGCCTGTATCGCGTCCTCATCTCGGACTGTACCAGTGATGTTTGGCGGCTCCTGCTCACCCAGCTGCTGGCTCAGGAGTCCACGTACCCCCCTTTTCCTCTGCGTTCCCCAAACCAGGCCAAGCTCCTCCACTCAGTGCACGAACAACAAATAATTTAACTCATCTGATGGATAACTCACCGTGAAACCCGAGGAGCAGCTTTAATCCCGTCTGCAGAGCTACTGACGTCCTCACGCCATTGGCAGAGCTTCGATCGTGATGGGGAAAAAAAAAGAGATATTTACTATGTGCTTGCAGACACTGGCTGACAATACACATGCTTTACATTAATTCTACATGACATAGCAATTTGGATTTGCAATGCAATCGAATAAAGTTGAATCAGATGGCTGATTGCACAATATGAGCTCCTCACTTCTTTAAAAGTCCAAAATGTTTTTCTTCATTTATTAGTCGGACCACCGAGCTCCCAATGAGCCATTTTTAAAACATATTTTAAGTTGTATCCAGAGCTTTAAATTCTCACTGACAGCTAGGTTTACAGAAACAGGAACAACACCGGGTCACATTTCACATTTTCGCAGCAGAAAGTGCAGTTGAGTCGACCCTCCGCGGCCGAGATTTACTAACCAAACAGTGTGCCTGCGTTCAGACCTCAGATCAATCTCTGGTTTAAAGTGCTTCCCCAGCCGCTCAGCGGAGCGAAGATCTCCTCCAGAGTCGATCCACAGCACACATTAGCTGTACGTCTGAATCGCTGAAATAAATTCCCCTTTGCACAGTTTAAACATGATTTAGAAAAGAAAGGGAAAAGTCCAGAAAAACTCATATAAGTTCATTATTTGAAATAATGCTGTTTGAATAACCTTCTCAACTAAAAGAGCGGAGCCTTTGGAGACGCTGTGTCCGAACGAGCTACAAGAACGATCATGTTACTGAATGATAGCATGTTTTCTCAACTCCTAATTAGTTTCGTATTTGAAGGCATTCTCGCAGAAAACAAAAGTAAAGAAGTGAAAGGAAAGAGAGGGAGGACGTCATGTGACGAAGGTCAGACCCAAGGCCAATTGACACTCTAACAGCACTTGCAGTGAAATATTTGCAATGGAAAATGTTGTCCGGGTGGTCTTTGGAGTCCATTAAGTCTCATCAGCGGTACTCACACTGACAGAGATCGCTATCCCGCCACCTCACACTGCTTACAGCTGCCAGAATGTGTTATGTCTGAGGTGCGTATTGCTGTTATTGGCATCAGACGAACATCCCATAGTAGAGCTGCACACCAGCGAGCGTCGATCATAACGTCAGCAAAGGCCTCGCGATGACACGTGACACTTTCTTCACAGAGGGAGAGGACACATCTGTCAAACAGAGGACCGGCGAGACGACTGTATCCTCACAGTTGAGATGCTGCTCATCTTATCAACGGTGTCCAGTCTCCATTCACACTGACGTGCAGTCGTCATGCTTCTGCTCTGAAGTGGGAAACTAAATCGGACAAACATTCAGAGAGAGCAGCCCTCCTCGCACATTTTCCTCCATCAGCTAACCGTTCCAATCACTGATGTTTACACCATGTTATCCTGCATTATAGAAAGAGTAAAGAATCCGTAGATCCCACTCCTGGTTGAGGAAGCGGTCAGCTGCTGCTGGCTCAGCCTTTAGCGCGCCAGCTGACGTTGCTTCTGCCGCAACCCGAGTCCGGCTGATGCATTTCCTCGTAGCTCATAAAAGCGTATTGACGTTAAAGTTACAGTTTGAAACGATATCAATTCAACGCCAGATCCGTCTTTGCAGCTGAGCTCCGGAGGGAGGTGAAGGGCTCCGAGCGAGGCGGCGGCGGCTCCTCCTCCTCCTCCTCCTCTTCCTCCTGCCAGGAGCAGAGCTTCGCCTTTGCTGCTCCACCACGTGGGAGCCGACGCCGACGGCACGCTGCCGGAGACCCGCTGGGAAGGGAGGCACCGAAAAAACCAGAACCAGGACCGTGTGTGGGGGGGAATTGTCAGCCGCCGCCGCATTAAAATGACCCCCGGTGCTCGAGAAACACTACCGCCTTTGTCCACAGGGACCGCCAAAGAACCGACACAACCTCACGAGAGTAATGAGAATGTATCAGCGGCTGGTGGAGGTGAACCAGATCAGCTGGCAACAGCTGGACGAGAACACGATACGCCTGTAACGCTAACTTTGACATATGGAAAGAAAGTTGAAAATGAGCAAAGTGTTCCTTTAATCTAAAATGAGTTACCTTCTCCAGCATGAAAATAAGCACATTAGCTGATGTTTCTGCAGCCCGGGCCTACGGCGCCGTTTGTCATGCCGCTACTAAAGCACGAGCGCTCGGTGTTCAGCGCAGTGGATGTGGACTAATGGACGAGCATGCTGCACTCTGACCACTTGAATCGGCCTCCTCATTAGACTCTAATCAGACTTTAATATGGCTCAGTGTTGTTTTACAGTGCATGTGTGACTTATGTGTGGCTGGTCAGTTACTCAGTGTACACTTACTTTAATGTACTCTTGATAGATTTGAGTGATTTCGCCCCTTGCTCCGCCGCTTGCCATCGCGACGTCATTAGACATTATTGTTATGATAACCAGGACGAAATCTTTGGAACGGCAACGGCCGAGGGAACGTTTGATTAAAGGCATCAATCTCTATTAGGAGGCCGTTTGTGGAGTCGGCGCTTCGTGCGTACGGGTGATGGAACCCGGAGCACCGCTGGTACAAATTAAAAGTGACGTTCATCCAACTTATCACTGGACTGTCTTGTCACTGGGAGGAGAGTATTTTACGGGAAATATGAGTAAATTTCACGCTTTGAAAAATGTTATTCCCCCGCCAGGCCGTTCAGTGCATGTGGCATGAACTTCGGTTTTAATCACCTCTGAATAAGAGCTTTGTGACAGCCGCACGGCACACTGTGCACTATTTCTGATTCGGACATTTATAACTGAAAAGTATACCTTCGGGTTAGCCGCAGGCGACCCATGTTTTCTCTGTGCACTTTCTGCCGTTGCATGCTGCCTGTTACACGCAGCACACACGCTGTATGTGCTGCCCCGAGCGTTTCATCCTCCGCCTTCCTGTTGGAACGTGGCCCGTCTGCTTTTCTTCGGCCGAGTCTGATGTTGTGTAGGAAGTTCCTGATAAAGTATTCAGCCCGAATATTGTTCACGCAAAAAAAAGCACAACGTTGCCTGTTGTCGTTGCCGTGCATAGCTTTATCTCATCCTCTCGCCTTCCTGCCGCTGCTGATAGGCAACGCACCAGTCGACGTTGGAAGCGGTCCAGTTGGACAGAGCGGTGCCGTTTTTCTAAAACTGCATCATGAGAAAAGTCACAGGATCTGCGGTTGGTTGTGCGTCACTCTGTATCTGCAGATGCACGCTATTGAATTGACTCAGGATCCTGCCAGAGGATGATTGTTGGATGATAAAAGGGGGCGCGTGCACCGCAGGCAGAATGATCAAGTCCTTTGGACACAAGTCTCTACATCCAAAGCTTTTTTATGCACTACACTTTTTTTTCTTTCAACTGTCAACAACTGTACATTCTTGACTTCATGTTTTCAATATTCCACCCTATTCACTATTGACACTATATATTTGTTTTAGAACAAACAACATATAAATAATATGTTTTAATTATTTTAATTTGGAACTACATTCATGACGTACACAGAGCGTGTAATCTTTTCTTTCACTGTGGATGTTAAAACAGTTGAAACAGTTAAAACAGTTGAAACAGTGCTTGCTCAGCAGACATCGTGACAAAGTGCAGACGTTCCTCCGATTGGTTGCCGGTGAAAAGGTTCAGTTGGTCCCGTTGGAGATGATGTCACGGCAGTTTAATGCGGCCTTTCAGATCACATCCCTGGTCATATTGTGTATCTATTTAACAAATAAATGCGGTAAAACTCTCGTGCGCTCACGTGAGCCAGAACCAACAACCTCCAACCGATATCAGGACATCCATCCATCAGTCAACCCGCAACTTTGAGCAACAAGGCGGCGCGTGAGGAGCCAAAGTCCTCTGTTGCTCCGTACTGTGCTCCATTGTAAGCACGCCCACTTTTTATCTGTCCAATCAAATGCAAAGGTTTTGATTGTTAAAACCTTTTAACTTCTCGTCGGTGTCGCTGCTCAAAACCTCCGTGGCACTGTGGAGACGTCACAGTGCAGAAGCTAAAGACCCTCAAACCACAAATGGAAACCTTTTGGAGGCGCTAGATGAAAAGTAAGGGGATCACCAAAGTCTTAGGATTCACCCTGAACGTCTGCACAACAGTTCATGGCAACCCATTTGTAGATGCGGAGATATTTCTCTGGATCAAAGTGGTGAACCAACGACAGACTGACCAACATTAGGATTCATTAGCTTGTTTAAAACTCACACACAAAGAGATCTGAACCTTCATTCAGGTGGTGGAAAAATGTGATCAAACATCCCAACAGCCTTCTAAAAACTGGAAGTATTCCTTGTCAGATAAGTGCCAATGACAACCAACACCCAAGGGCAAATGCAAAAATATTTCCAGAGCACAGCAATCTCCAAAAAGACACGGCCATTTTCTCCTGGAGGAGCTGGACGACAGCGCGGATTAAAGTCACGCTATCGGGCATCTTTAACGGAAACTACGGCGACGTAATAACAGCTCAAAAGGATTTTCAATGTGCTTTCTTAAGCTCGGCCAAGACGATATTGTCTAATAATATGTCATTCTTCGCATTACGAGAGACTCTGATACCGTGTCCGATTTCAGCCGTAAACCGGTAATGAGAATAATGTTAATGGCGTAATTCCACCATCTCATGATAGAGGGGCCGAGTATCCATTTCAAGGGCCGCTAATGGACCACTGGTGTGACAGAGGAAGCTCAGGAATGTTCCAGGACTCCTTCTGCAAACAAGAGACAGAAATACGCGGCCGCTGAACAATGCACATACTGACAGCTGTGTGCTTTATGCTCGCGGCCAATAAAAACTATAATAATTTGAAAGCACCACACAGACAGTAGTGTACTTTTTTTATTTTTTTATATAACACAGCAAACAAGCGACCTCCATATTGGTTCTGCCCGTGTGGCCAGACTTGGATGCAGAAAGCCTCAGAAATGTTTTCAACTGTCACATTTCATTGGACTCACCAGGTGCATCAGGTGCAATGGAGGAGAGATCTCCGGCCTCCAAACTTCCACATATTTCACAGGCAGCCAGGAATCTGTGAGGTATTTTGATTCTTAGGATTATAAAAATGCATTTCAGAACACGGGGTCGGAGCTTTAAGGACACGCAGGGCTTGTCCGCTGTGTTGTTGTTGGTTTTTCTCATGGAAGAATGTACACACGGTGGGCATTGTGTAGGCTGATTCCCATAGTTTTTTGTAAATGATTGTTTATTGGCCAATCAATCAATAAATTGAGTATTCTCTAATAGCGTAGCATAGCATTTAGGCTTGTATCTTAGACTACAAAAGCACACGGATGTTTTTTTTCACAGGTCTGTACGTTCCTGGTGATTTCCAGGGAAGTTTCCTGAACAGAAAAATCTGATTTGTGGATGGTAATGTTCATGGGACATGGAGATAAAGTTTTGTGTTTTTACGTACACGTGAACCCGGCACACACATAACTTTAAAGATCTTGATCAGTGTCAGTGAACCTCTCTTTTCCTCGTTGCCCTCTCATACCCCCGACGCAAACCTGCTTCTCCCCTTTTGCCCCAGAATATTAATAAAGCCAACATTTGTTTGGGTTCCTCTCCAGAGGAAGTTGGTCAGGGTGGTTACGGCTGTTTGTCAGTGCTGGTTCAGGGTCCTGCAAGGGATTTTCTGGAAGGTTCTTCCCCCCCCCCACCTCGTTGAAAAACTAGACCATGAGGCCCTCTAGAATAACACAGAATTCCTGGAGCAAAAATAATCCTCTCCATATCACACAATAAGGGAGTATGTGGACTTTGTCTCCAGCGCAGCGCTAAGAAATGTGCCGATTGATAAGAACACTGCCTTCTTTATCATAAAACACAAGGATGTAGGTTTTACTGAACAGGCTTTACTAAGCTGTCCATCCGACCTGCTGGCACTCCTGTCTCTTGTTGCATTCATCGCACACATGAGGTGACTGAAACCATACAAAAGGTGGTCGTACACAACAAGCACGAGGGACACGTTGCCCCGGCAGCTGATAACATGTCCAGTCTGATGGTAACAATGGAAAACAATGTGGACCAGCAACGTGATACTGATGGGTTCGCGACACACAGACTAGACCCGTTCAGTTTGCACAGCTCTGGTTCTGATGGAAGAAATATTTTAGGAAACAGGCATATTTTGATATTTTGGATGTGAACGTGAGGGGTTATTTTGAGTTTGAATGTCTTCTGATTTGCACAATTATATGAATACATACAATGGACCAATTGGATCAAACAGCGTTTTTCTAAAAACTTCACAGAAATGTAACGTAGCATTCATGAGAAGGATTGTGTTGGATGAGAAGATACAATAAAAAAAAGCATGCATTGCATTAAAAGTCAACTCCTACACAAGTAAAACATCATCAGCAACAAGACCAACAGACCCTGCTGTCCGTGAGCAGCGAGTGGGATTTTAGGATCTAGTTTAATTAGAGGACGACAGATCAGGAAATGGGAACAGGTGTGACAGTACAGGCTTAGGTAAGAAAAAGCCAACGCTGGAAGGCGGTAGGCCTCCTGTTGAGGCACACACACACACACACACACACACACCGAGGTCTAGACTAAGTGACATGCAGGGATTTCCAAGTGACATGCGTAAAGTCGGGGAAGCGATTTATATCTCTTACTTCTCTGAAGGAAAGCTGATTTCACAAAGCCCCTCCCTCCTCAAACCCAGTTGAGACCATTCAAAGTATCTTATAGGTTCGTCGTGGCTTTGTACTAATGTCCGTCTGCCAACATGCAAATATATTTAGTACACTTTGAGGAGTTTAAGTGGTTTCTTTTTTACCACTCGACCGTTTCTCTAGGGTTAGGGTTAACCCTTTATAGAGAAATGGAGCCCATATAATCCACTTGTGAGTTAATGAATAGGCCCGTACTGTGCACAGTATCCTGGCTCAGGCTCAAATAAAAGTGGAAACATAAAGAGCCATTGAAAACAATTGCCTTGTGGTTTTGTAAGGTCACATCTCTGGATTATTTTTAATGCATTGAGTAGAAAAATAAACAAGGGACAGACTGATTAATGATAAATGAAAGATTTAAAAAATGAATACAATAATCAACGCAAACCCATGTCTCAAATAGAGATTATACAGAGTTTTCAGATCACATACAGTAAGACTGGGTGTGTCCCTGAGAGTACTACTAGTTAGAAGTGCAGATTTATTTTTTAAGATAATCTAAAGTAGCATACCAGTTCCTGACTGGCACATTTTAGCTCGATTGACTCATCTGGTTGGCCAAACAAAGATGAGAGATATTAGTCATATCGTGGATATATTTTATCAACCAAAGTCCACATCCATCTGTCTCTGAGTTGACAGTCTTGGCTGCAGTGTGCATTGTCTTGTGAGGAGAAGGGTCCTGTTTCATTTGAACCTCCCCTATAGTAATACATAGCACATGTTGGTAAGTGACCACTTACAAGGCTGGACAGGAAGCAGAACATTTGGCCGGAGCTTGTCGTAAAGTCGAGTTGTGATCAAAAGCCCATCACTTTAATATCTTTGAGAGCAGCGTGTCGGGTGCACCGCTGGGCATACAGACGTGCATTTCACTCATACTTTGCATCCTGGTACTTCCAAGTTTTCTCCTCCCAATTTGTGGGAGCGTCCTGGTACATAAGTGTTCCTGAAGTTGACAGATGTTGAGTTGATGTCAGAAACCTCCTCAGACTTATCAGAGTAATTCAAACATTACTTGGCAGCAGCGCACACTGCACATTTGGATTAACTGGAAGTGATGGTCATAAAAGTAAGTGAGAGGCTGAGTGACTCCACCAAACAACCGTCTAGAACGTTGTAATGCGTTTCCTCCTCTCTGCGAATGTAAAACCAACAGTCCGTGGAGAGTTGAATGGCATTTCTATAGAGTCCAAATCGGTTCCAAGATTTCTTTATGTATTCCTTAAAAGCCAAACGTTGAGAGGGAGGAAACAAGCGGACTGTGTCCATCTCTGATACGACGGACTAAAGGAGGAGGCAGAGCGACGCAGAGCTGGATGTGGAGCAGAAGGGCCAATGAGAGGCTGAGCACAACAGGAGGCGACCCGTGGCATCGATTAGCAGCATGTTTCGGAGCCGGGACACCGTGTGGGTGCTGGAGACTGCTGCATGATGGGAAGTATTGTTCTCATGCCACCGAATGAACCAATATCTTTTTAAAAAAACATCTGTTTTAAACTATAATATGAGAATTTGAACGAATCAGGACAGACGGCGCAAAGTGCTGGAGTGTAAAATAGAAAAGTGGTTTGGGTCGCTACTCCTCTTCGTCATGACAGTATTGTACCTACAAAGTAAATTGGTGAGTCCTTTATTTTTCCTTGACATCCAATCGACTTCTCGCTTGATATTTGTATAGCGCGACCCGCCTAACGGCATGCTGGGTACAGATCCCTCTTCGCCACTCACTGAGGCTCATTCAAGAACAGATAAAGAGAGACGAGACATCGCGGGGACGTTTTTCATGGTACATTTCCCCGACATCTGTTCATCCGATCCACTTCACACTTGGCGGATGTATCGCTCAGGAGCAGATCGTCCGCAGAACAGTCCAAGTAATCAGCAGCGGCTCTATTAAGATGTCAGACGGGGCAGTCGAAACGTGTTTGGAAGCAGCGGCCGGTCATTTACTGATTTGCCATCTTGTCTTACAAAGCTCAGTAAACGATATCATTAACAACACTGGAAAAGTTCACTCACTCAGTCAAATAATGTTAATTTGTCTATTTGGTGAAAAGCCACAATAAGTCTTCACAGGACCCTAAACTGAGGCTAAAACGTTGGGGTTAAAAAGCTTGATCACAAATAACTGACGCATCGAAATAGTATTTGTCCCTTTTTTATATAACTTCTACAGAACAGATATCTGTCTCTAGGCTCTGAACAAACTTAAAGTGTAAAACTTTATTCTTTTTAGCACTCTGTGAATGTCTATGGGGGTGTTGAGCGTTCAGCCCCGTTGATAAAGTTTCATCATCACGAGGTCTTAATGGTCCCCACTGGCTCCCTGAACTCTGGCAGGAGTCTTCAGGCCAAGGTGAAATACTGGACGCTTTCCCAGAATGATCCCGACAAACTCTGTTTCCACACACGGCTCTGGCAAGCCGGAGAGGAAGTCCAGAGACGAGTTGTCAGGAATTAACTCGACACGTTGATGGACGGTTTTGCTGAAAATCTGACCGCCAGATACATATCTGTCAGCTTAGGGAAGTGGCGGCGGTCGAATAACTCCGTCCATGAACGCGGATTTAATATTTGGAGAGGTGTGAGAACGTGTGAGTGAGTTAGCGTAGAGCGGGCAGGAAGAAAAGTACTTCCAAGCGTCTGTTGCAGGAGAAATCGCTCAGCGTTTCCAGGCGTATCGAAGCCGTCGATGCAGCCAGGAGGACATTCTTCCTCTTTTTCACACAAGAAAGCTTTTATTCTCCGATGCGGCCAGGAGGCTTTCGTAAACCCTCGGGCGAGTGTCCCACCTGCTGGGTGGGGTTTTTTTTTTTCAGAGAAGGGGTGCTCGGCCTCAACACCCTCACTGGAAATCTCACCTCCACTAGCGCTCAAGTAGCTCCCCTTCTCACACACACACACACACGCACAACACACACTGTTCATTCCCCCCCCCCTCACTTCCTCTCCCTCCTTTTGGTGTAACTGGTCTCTCCAGGAGACAATGAGCATCAGATGTGCGTAATTGCTTCTGGGATCTAAAGGCCTGGATGCACCTGTGATGTACGAGACGAGACAATTACGCACATGACGAGGTCATTAGCAAAGAGGACATCAAGTCAATTCCACGACCTTGAAGGTCTCCTCATTAGACCGCCGGTGCCGGGATTTCGGTGATTATCAGTGACAGTGGCCATGTGTGTCCCATTATCAGATGACCGCGTTTGCACAGCTAAGATGTGGCTTTGGTCTTGGTTGGAGTCCAAAACGGAACCGTCTTTCCCCTGCTGGACATTTTGGATTTAACTGCGCACTTGGGCTGGGAGTAACCCAAATAATAAGGAGTTGATTCACTTTAATAAGCATACCTCAGATTGTTGGAATCATGCCGAGGCGTATTGTACACAACAGTATACCCTTGTGTACAAGTACAGTCCGGTATGCCCTTGAAATGAATCTTCTTTTCTGGCAGACAACAAACGTTTGTGTTACTTGTAGACAACACATGTTACTGATACATTTGCACACACATGCTATTAATGTGACGCAAGTTACACAAACGGGCACTGTCCCAACGCAGACACACGGATGTGGTGAGAAGTGTCTCCTTGGGTGCGAGACCTTTTATTTGGAAAGAGGTAGAGTATCATGTTTAAAATGTGGACGACCTTTGGAGCATTTTGGGGTTTGACAAAGAACCAAATATCCATGCATCCTTGCAAAGGTATCCCAGAAGTCCTTCTTCCCACAACAATGTTTTCAGGTCTTCCTGAAGCATTCCCAGACCAGAAGAGAGACATAATCCCTCCGGAGGGTTGTGGGTCCACCCTCTGAAGGCATCCTGATCAGACGCTCAAACCACCTCCCTCTGGAGGTCTGAGCTCCTCACTGAGCCTGAGTGCAGCCAGCCGACAAAGGAAGCTCATTTCGACCACTTGAATCCGCACTTTTATTACGTAGAAGGACTGGTAAATCAAGAGCTCTGCTTTCCAACACATTCTCACTCCCAACTCGCCCTGAGCTTCATGCTATGGCGCTCGGTGAACCCTCCAGTGTCAGCTTTGGACAGGCGCTAAAGCCGGCCTTTGTGCACCAGAATCAGACTCCGAGGGGCGTCGATCGAACGTCGGGATGGCGAATGGGAGTAAGAAAGCCTTGCGGCTCATCTTCCTCTTCACCACGATGATCCAGTGCAACACCAGACATTGACACATTATATTTTCAATGCCAATGAGGAAAGAGCAAAAATTAGACCACTCCATAGATGCGACAGCTATGTGACTCAAACGTTACGCTAATGCTAAGAGATGAGTGGTGGACCGACCAACTGACAGACTGGGCCAAAGTTATGCTACTAGCATGGCTAAAATGCTAGTTAAAGAACGTTTTTTACAGAAATGTCTTTATTTATTCTTTATATATGTCCTGTATTGTTATTCATATTACCCTACAGTTTATTAGTGAATCATTTCTTTGAATATTTCTTTTCACCTCTATAGAACTGCCCCTAAAAGTGTTTTAAAAAGGACAAGGACGTCAACAAAGCGGGGAGAAGCGCCGACAGACCGGGAGACTTCATTCTCATTATCACACTAGATCTGTGGTGGGACTCGGTCAGTAGAAGAAGAAAAAAAAAATTCATGCTGAAACAATTTACCAATAGCGGTTCAATATGCGCAAACAACGAAGCAGACCCCACGCTCTCTTTTCAGTCTTCTGGGTTGGCGTCTAATCAGACGCCATGCGGTGGTTTGGGAGCTGCTCGGTGGGACGCCGTTGTTTGTGAAGAAGACGAATCAATGAAAGAACATCTACTTCTAAACATGTACACCGCATACGCCACAATGGCTGCTGTACAAAAGCAAAACTCTAACTGTGAGCTGTCTCTTCGTATCGCTTCCCATTGCTGTAGCTGTAGGGAGGCCCATTGTGTGTTTGGGGAGTATTCTCCTTCTCATCTGTATGTCGGGTATCAATTACGTCATTCACACTCACTAAAGGTAATCAAAGAAAGCCACAATGTCTTCGAGCACACATTCACCCCGAAATCCTCTTATGAGCAGGATGACATCAGTCTTGAGCGATTGGCTTTAATTTCACAATGTCCATAATAAAACCGTCACGGTCATTCTGATATTATCTTTTACCCAGAATGTTGCACTCAACAGCGCTCCAATCCCAATATTGATATTGCTGCAGTGAACTCAGCTGGATGCATTTCATTAGGCTGTGCAACTGGAGCATGGAGGGAGAAGAAGCCAGGCCTTATAAAAGTCTGAGTTTGCTGAATGGCTGGGAAAGGTCGAGGCCAAAAAGGAAAAACGCTGAGGAGCGTGGGGTTTATTGGCAAAAAAATTGGAGAGGTGAGTGGGAATTCATGCAGGCAGATGGTCTCCTCTCAGGGAGATGGTTTAAACATCTGAGCCAGGTCGCAGCACGATGTTGACCAGGTCCGAGGACTGGGACGGGTCAAGGTGAGCAAACCCACAGGGGCCCGGTCTGAAGCTCTCCGACAGGACGCCAGAGCCGCCGCGTCTCCCACCGGGCTTGTAACGCGGTCCCCCGATCCCTGTGATATGACTGTAATCACAGTTATAAAGAGTTGAAGTCGCAGTATGAGGTCTCCACTCGCTAATGAACGAGAAAGTACTTCACGTCTTGGTGTTGACTTTAAACCGCAGAGTTGAACGCTAGTTGAGGCCGATATCCGACTCCTGCCCTGCTCTCGCCCTCTGACAAGATGTAAATGTGGGGCGTTCGTGTTGGGACACAACGTGTTCAGTGATACATGCAACACCAAGTCAGCTCATGTGCTGAATACTGTAGTCAAGGCCAAAGAATTTGTTATTATTACAGGGAGGTATCTCAGAAGATGGATATAGTGTTAAATAGGATGCTACGGCCAAGAAATGGATAGCTTAGCTTAACTTAGCATAAAGACAGGAAACAAAGGCAAACAGCTAGCATGGCTCTGTCTGTAAGGTCAAACAAATCTAGTTTGTTTCATCCGCACAAAACCCAAAGCGAAAAAAATGGCAACATCGCGGTGACGAAAAAGACTCCATGAGGTCACTGTACGGGCGATGGAAGTCCACAACCTCCTGGCTGCAGCTTAATTACCCCCGAGTGGAGCTTACTGAATTGAGCAAGGGTGTGTTTTATTGCTCACAAATTCACAGTTTCACTTCTAAGATCAGGAATGTAACCATGGTACTTCTGG